>NC_139344.1:51881091-52481091 GCF_055883805.1 Amblyomma maculatum
AATGTTTCAATAAACGTTTACTACCACTCCTATATCTCTGCGCAAACAAGGAATGTAGCCAATGTTTAAGGAAATCGTGTCATTCATTTCTGTTTTTTTTTTTTAAATATTTCTTTTAAGGTATAAAGCTGGCTTCTGCAGCTTATTCCATTGTTGGCGGTTATTAGAATCCGCATGCCGAATCACGTTATTATTAAGCTGGTTAACTTATTTCTAATTTTTTAGCTGTTACAGTTAAGTGCTTGAACGGCAATACAGGTTTCTAATTGGTCATTTGTATTAGCCATACCAGTATTTAGGAAATGAAATACGCAATCATCTTTGCTGCTGTGGTTCAATTTATTTTGAACATTTAGCGCCCGTTTCGAGAAGTGTCTGTCCTTGGCGCGTGAAATCAAAGTCAACCTGTACGCGTCAGTGCGTGTCACGTGACCTTCTCTTACTGGAGCAAGGAGTACTGGCGAACACCGGGCGATGAGAAAGAAGGTCACGTGGCAGGGCGCCACAGAGTGACGTGTACTGGTAGGCGTTGTTTGGTGCGCGTCCACAACGCCGTTTTCTAAAAAAAAAAAAAAAAAAAAAAAAAAAAAAAAAAAAAAAAAGGAAAAAAAAAACCAAAGTTTTAAAAATTTGTTGAGCCACAGCATCGCTGGTAAACGCGTTTCAAATATTCTAAAAGTATCTTAAAATGAAACAGCGAAAACACAGGACAGAGAGAGGTACGAACAAAACACGGGCTGTATTGTTCCTTCCTCTCTTTGTCCTGTGTTTGTGCTGTTCCCTTTTAAGCAATGTTAAACGAACTATAGCCCCCAACAACACCCTCGTTAAATTATAAAAATCGATTGGTAGACATTTTTAATGGCAACCAGGCGCCTAACTATAGTTTAAATGTTTGCTGATAAAATTGAATTAACCAGCTTATTAGAATCAGCATGATTACTAAGTTTTTGATATTCTCCAACGCTCCTATTTCCTTTATTTTCTATTTATTTATTAATACCGCAATTTCGCAAGGTATGTTTGCAAAGTGGGTACATAAATGCCGAAAAAGTGCGTCGGAAGACTTCTTTATTCCTGAAAAGGTGTATTTTATGAAGCATATTCCCGGGTTTTCCCGAAACACCCGGTGTACCCTATAGTTGGGCTGAGACCTGGTAATAGCACCGTAAAATTTGCAAGCTCAACGTAAGGTAGCGTTTCTTCTACGGTACCGGCCCCTTCCCATCATTCTCTCAGCGGCTGTAAAATGGCAGCGTTGCTTTTTTTCTTTTGTCGCACTGCAGGAAACTCTGCGGTGGTCGCTATCGTCTTCGAAGCCCTATATGTGCTTACACACCGTGTGCGTCTCTCTCTGAGTACTCGCATACCCTCCGAGATGCAAAAACATCTGCCGGTTATTCACCGGTCGACCGCCGTCGAGACAGATTGATTCTTAACTTTTGCGATTTCTTTTCTTCATTATCGTGGTCGCATTTTCGCCTCCGTCATCAACTCCTTTGATGAGTAGAGGGACAACTACGAAGAGCTGGCGGCATTTCTGCAATCTGCCGCTCCGAAACAAACGCGCAAGAACGCTGTTCACATCGGTCAGCAAAGTGCAACGGTGTGCCAACGCCACTTACTGAGGACCTTTACACTCGCTTTGAAAGCTAAGCGCTCCCCGACCGCATTGCATGTCTAACCGCACTGCGATTTGAATGAGCCCGCATTGGGCGTCAGTGATTATCCTTATCTCTTTCGCAGGCGCACAAGATAACGGTCACTGACGTTTTTTTTTTCTTTTCCTTTTTTTTTTTTTCTGTCCCTAAGCCCTCCCGCTCTGAGAATAGAACGTACATCTTTGGCGCATTCTTTCCTCACTTCTCCATTAATCTTGCACTCGCGGGCTCTTTTGTTTGCACTCGTTTTAACCTGCCGGTTAGTGTGCTCGATGATACTCGACCCGGTATTGTGCGGTCGCTCAGCGTGATAGTGACAGCTAGCCCATTGACTTACTCTGAACCCCGGCGATGACTGATAGCAACCCTGTTGTTTTCTTAACGAGCAGTTTGTACTCGGCAGTACTGCCTGCTATCCAAAGGGTTTACAGCCCTTTCCCCGAATTAGGCCATCTGACGCGTAGTGTAGGGGCTCGCTACAGTTCCGTCAAATCGGACGAAAGGCCAAGCGCCGCTGTCTCCGGTCGACGGACTAATAAAAAGATAAGAGAACGCCCAACACCTTTCTTGAAGGCTGTGTGTACCGGGTACCCTGCGGTATACTGAGGGGTGAAGAAAGGTTCCGTCGTACGTTTATTCTGTACTACCCACATTCCGAACGTACGCTGGGCTACGAGCTTCTTTCCATGGGTGGACATACCCAGCAAACCAATCAGCGCCCTCATATTAAGCTAATAAAGGCACACATGCTTGGCTTTCTTTCTTTCTGCTGATGAAAGTCGGAATGCCCTCGTGACTCAAGATTTCGGTACCACCAGTACGCCACAAGAATTTCCTAATCGCGCCAAAAAAAAAAAAAAAAAAAGTATAATTTCAGCGGTCTGTTTGGGTGTTGAAGCATCAAAATGTGTCATCCTATGCATAGAAAAATACATAAAGCCAACATGCTTGATTTGCATCGTACGACTCCTTCAAATACATGATAGGAACAAGAACCTCTTGCATTGCCGAAAAGAGCGTTTGGTTTTCGCACTGCTTCTGGGCTTGAGCGGAGCCTGCGTAATTCGCGGGCCGGGCCAAGTAAGTCAGAGTTCCTTCGGGCGGACAAATGGAAGAGGCTGCCAGCATCGGGCAGGCTCAAAACAGATAATTAGTTCCAGCATTGAGCTCTGGTTTGCACAGACACAGAAAACCCGAAGAGTCCGCTGCATCACTTTATATCGCACCTTATACAGTGATTAGAGCTGATAAGTGGAGAATCATTTCAGTAGCAAGTATTGAACTCGGCCTTTGTAAGCTCAAGCCGAGTAGCGGTTGAAAAAAACAAGCGAAAATGGTCGAGCGCTTTGGGTTCACGGCAAAATGTGCTCATAGAAGGAGAGAGAGAGTCAACCTTCAACTTCGACGGTAAAAGTGTAATACTGGAATACAGCTGCGAGTTCTCGTAATGGAGCCTTCAATCTGTCGTTTTCGGCGAGAATTCCTACTCAAGGGATATCGGATGGGTTGACAATTTTAGGTGTCAAAAACTACTTGTTTAGTTCGGCTAACAACGAATGTCTCCGAAACCTAGCAGCTATGATATAGTCACGAGGGATCTTAACCTCTGGACTACTGAAGGAACCTTTTTTTTTTTTTTTTTTTTTCGTGTATCCGCGATCTCATTTAGGAACACGCCGTTATGGCCAGGCATCAATATGAAATAAATAAGACCCAGATGAGCAGGAAGTGGAGCCCCTGGTTAATTTAATATATGAAAATTCACAGATGAATCGAGGCACGAGGGTAACGATAAAGAATTAGTACTCACTGCAACTGAAGCGGGGGTTCGAGCAAGCTCTGCGCCGCCGGTGAAATCGAGCAATCAGACCACTCAGCAAAGGGCGGGCCTAGATGCAGAAAATTCGCACACCTTCCTTTTCATTGCATTTAGAGGCGTTGATTGCAGCTATAATGTTAGTCAGAATACTCGGTAAATGATCCTGAATAAACTTTTTATAATAACAGGCGGCAACAGCTTGGCATTGGTGGAATGAATGTCATCAAATAATATTTAAACAGCGGCCTAACTGCTAAGAGCCGGATGGAGATATATATATATATATATATATATATATATATATATATATATATATATATATTACCATATTTGATTGGTCAGATAGGCTTTGCTCCAAAACAACCTGTGGGATATGAAAGCGAGACCAATGGACACCGAAAAATGAGGAGAGCTGGCAACCATGCAAGCGCGATTAACGCAGCTTGCGGTATGTTCGCCCGGTAAAACGTTTAGCACGGATGGGATTCAGATTTTAAGGCACACATTACTAGCCACCAGTTGCGAAGGACGAGGTCGAGAAAGCATTAGAAAGTATGAAAAGGGGGAAATCAGCTGGAGAGGATCAGATAACTACAGATTTGCTGAAGGGCGGTGGGAGGGGGGGGGGGGGGGGGAGGATATCGTCTTAGCCTGATGTCATCGACGGTACCGGAACCATGGAAGAATGCAAACATTATCCTCATTCATAAGAAAGGGGACTCCAAGGACCTTAAAAATTAGACCAATCAGCTTACTGTCTGTTACGTATAAGGTATTTACTAAGGTAATCGCTAATAGAATCAGGACAACCTTAGACTGCAATCAAGCAAAGGATCAAGCAGGTTTTCGGAAACGGTACTCTACTACCGATCATATCCATGCCATCAATCAGGTGATAGAAAAATGCTCGGAATATAACCAGCCCTTATACATAGCATTCATTGATTACGAAAAAGCATTTGACTCAGTTGGAACCTCGGCGGTGATGCAGGCATTGCGAAATCAGGGGATAGACGAGCCGTACGTGAAAGTGCTGGGAGATATATATAGTGGCTGCACAGCAACCATAGCTCTGCATAAAGAAAGTAACAAAATTCCCATAAAGAAAGGTTTTAGGCAAGGAGACACAATCTCCCCAGTACTATTCACAGCTTGCTTAGACGACGTATTCAGAGACTTCGAATGGGAGCAGTTAGGGATAAGGGTAGATGGAGAATACCTCAGTAATCTGCGATTTGCTGATCACATTGCCTTGCTAAGCAACTCGGGGGATGAACTGCAAATAATGATTGGTGACCTAGACAGGAAAAGTAGAAAGGTGGGCTTGAAAATCAATATGCAGAAGACTAAGGTAATGTTCAACAGCCTCGGAAAGGAACAGCAGTTTACATTAGGTAGCGAAGAACTGGAAGTAGTAGGCGAATATGTCTACTTAGGACAGGTAGTAACCGCAGATCCGGACCATGAAAAGGAAATAACAAGAAGAATAAGATTGAGATGGAGCGCATTTGGCAAGCACTCACAGATTATGACTAGCAGCTGACCGGTATCGCTCAAGAGGAAAGTATACAACAGTTGCATCTTGCCTGTACTTTCCTATGGGACTGAAACGTGGAGGCTAACCAAGAGAGTTCTACTTAAGTTGAGGACAACCCAGAGGGCTATGGAACGAAAAATGGTAGGGGTAACATTAAGAGATAGGAAGCGTGCAGAGTGGGTCAGAGAAATAACTCAGGTTACCGACATTCTAGTGGAAATTAAGAAGAAGAAATTGGACATGGGCAGGACATGTAGTGCGAAGAGAGGATAACCGATGGTTGCTTACGGTAACAAACTGGATTCGAAGGGAAGGAAAGCGTAGCAGGGGGCGGCAGAAAGTTAGGTGGGCGGATGAGGTTAAGTTCGCGGGGGTCAAGTGGATGCAGCTAGCACAGAACCGGGTTAAGTGGAGAAATATGGGAGAGGCCTTCGCCCTGCAGTGGGTATAGTCAGGCTGCTGCTGATTATTATTATTATTATTAGCCACAAACTACGGAAGACCAAGGCAGAACCGAAGAGCCCTACGTTTCAAAATAACCTCGTAGGAGGAAGGGCCAGAGAACATTACAGAACTTAATTGTAAAATTTGACGGTCATACATTCCGTAAAGCACTAGAAGGGCGAAGAATCAACGGCGCGAGCCCCTTTCGCTGCGGCATGATAAATGAGTGGCCGCCAGGTTGTGTTTTTGCTATTGATGATATTCGCATACTTTAAAGGGGCGATGACAGGGTCGTTCGACGTATTGGCATTTTATACTTCTGTGAATAATATACAGGTCTGTGATTCTACTCGCAAAGCTTTAGTGCCTAGCGCGCGGCGCATATTACAAAAAAAAAAAAAAGCGATAGAAATCGGAATTCGGAAGCTCCTCCCAACGAGAGCGACCGCCATTTTAAAATGCTCGTGTAACGTCACATCTCATACACGGTGGAGCGTCGTCTGCAAGGCAGGCTGCAATATCAAAGGACGCGTCCTTTTTTTTTTTTTCTTGTGACAATTGACACGGTTCGTCCCTCATGTAGAAGTGCGCTTGATGAAAACATGTTACCGCACGAAAGCGATATAGAGTAAGGCGTATTTCCTTCAGCATAAGGCACGCTCACAGTTAGGAGGCTGCACTGTACCTTAGCTTATCGACGCACAGGGACTCCGGAACCTTTTTTTGAGTGGGGGGGAGGCAAATGTTGTCAGGTCATAATTGTTATCTTTCAGGTAATTTCGATTTTATTTTTTATTTTAATTTTGTTTTATTGTTATTTTAGCATTTTATCTTATTTTTTAAAATAAATTTAACCCCATGTTTTACCCCTAAAGAAGAATGAGGCATGAATTTCGCAAATACGGCCTTCTAAAACACCATCGCACTTCATACTTTCAAAATACTCATTACTATACTCACTCAAAATTACCAACATGATTCAAGTTCAAGCAATCGAAAAGCTAGTTTAAGAAAATACTTCAGGGAGCTAACAAAAGGTTGTTTAAGGCTCCCAACAACTTGCGTTCAGATTCTTTGCGAGAAGAAATTGTTATGTTAGCTCAAGGGTGCCCTATTGAATCTGTCATTTTTCACCTCCACTGAACATGCCAGGGCAAAAGGTAATGACCTTGTTTTGAAGAAGTGCTTATACCATCGCTTAGCAAGCCCAGGTAGACAAGAATGTTGCGTCCTGGAACGTTGTCCGAGAAGGAGGTTTTATATTTTTCTTTGAGATAATCCACAGTCGTTTTGTCGCTGTCACGAGTGCGCCAAACCACCTTCTACAACTAAAAGTGGCAGCTTGCAGTTCACCCAGTTATTGTTGGGAACGTTAGCGCCGGCGCTAGCCATTAGTGAGAGGATCGATCTGTCCTGACCACGACCTAGTAGGTACGTGTCGTCGTGGTTGTTACGGCCGCGTTGTGTGAAAGGTGTCCTCCTGATGAGGGTGCACGCCGCCCCGGTTCGGCCGCGTCCATCTCGAACTGTATCAAATAGTGGTTCATGATCAAGTGAGCTGTTACTTATACCGTGTGCAGAGGTTAGCAGCGGTGTCAAGGTTATACAGCATTGACGAAGCTGACACTTTGTTTTGTCCCAAATTGTGTAATTGAACCATCGGCGCTGTGCCTACGTACAATAGCTGCTTTACCTTGCTTCTTTATGGTTATGCAGACCTTCTCTAGGTGTCCGCGCCGGTAGCATATAAAAGTTGCAGGTAACTTCTTGAAACCGGCATGTCTGTGTATTTTGTTCGTCACAGCTATTGCCAACAGCGGCCAACTTTTGCAAGTTTTTCCAAACTTACCTTCGTGTTGTGGCTCTGGTTGGGGCTCTGGTTGTGCGAGGAAGGGGGGGCGGGGCGACCGCGCCCCCCCCCCCCCCCCCTGCCTTTTCGGTTCCGGAGTCCCTGTTGACGCACTGATCTTTCGCGCATTACACCGGCGACGACGCCAGCACGGCCAACGGTCGCCTATCACCGTAGTGTCAGGTCATGGCCTTCTATAAAGGAGGCTATCGTGAGGTTTTCGGTCCCGCGACGCCGCCGGAACTGATTTGCGGACGGTCGCCCGATCTGTTTTGGTCGGATCGGAGGCCGAGCGAGAACATGAAACCCGATACTCGAGTGAACGGCCTGGACAGCTGCGCTTGTCTGTAGCTTAACCGAGTTAGAAAAAGGAAAAGAAGAAGCTACACTTTGTATGTTCCCCCTTGTCACCAGCAATGACCTTGGCCAGAAATGTTAGTTGGCGCCGAACTGCCGGCCCGTTCCGCGACGAGTAGGCCTAGCTCGAGTACGCGCGTTCGGGTGTAGAGTTTCGGCGATTAAGGAGCGCGTATTCACAAGCTTTAGCGGTCGCATGGGGTCACCGAGTGTAGTTGTGGCAGTAGCGACCCCAAATCGACGACCGCTTACATCATAAAGCGAGTGCACTTTGTGCGGGAAGTGTCGATATATGTGACCCTGTCTAGCGAGCGCAGCCGGCAGCTCTCGGCACCGCATGTGTGTACGTCGTGCCTCGTTAATATGGACACTTCGGATCTCGACCAAAACTGTCCATAAAGCGAGTCATCCATAATAACGAGTCATGAATAAAAACAAAAAGGATTTTATTTAGAAAAGAGAATTGTAATTAACGACTGCTTTTGTACATAACGGTGTGCACTGGACTCAAAATTTCACAGAACACCAGCACATTTGAGTGATTTGAGTGCATTATCCTTGTCATTGTTGTCATCGAAAAATTGTAGTGCAGCCTGAAGCGACTCGCTTACCATGACACCCGTGATGCTGGGCTTTGTGTTGGTCGAACTTTCGAGCACGAACTCCCCACTGGGCGATGAATCAGCGTCTGATTCTCTACTCACCGCCACTTCTAAAATGTGCTCTTCACTGAGCTAAGTAGCCGCTAAGTAGCTGCTTGAGATTCTCCTGAGGCGAGGAAACAGCTGAGCTGTCGATACTAGTCCCTCGCAGCTTGGATTGACTGAGATGGCTTTTGCCGCTTGTATTCACAGATTTCTTCGCGCCTACGTTCAGCTCTGTTCTTTTGCGTTTAACTTCCGCCATGCCAAAAGCCAGACTCAAGTTGAGGGCTACAGGCTCCTGATGCTGTGCACTTTTTTGCCTAGTTAACCTTTCTGCCTTTCCGTTCTTCTGATTCTTTCTTTTTTTGCCTTGTACTGTTTCTGTAAGAAAGCGAAGGAGTCAAGCTGGCAAGCTGCTATGCAGAGGGCAAATCGAACATCCCATCTCCTTGGCGCCGTTTTTATGTGTTCCCATAAAACAAACACTGCAAGCTGAAGTACAGTTTAGAGCGATGGCTAGCTGACTACGAAGAGCTCAGACCTTGTCAAGGCCGCATTGTTGACTCAAAGCGGAGCCGACATACGGACCGCCTAGTGGGCAAAGTTTGGCCGTTCGACAGCGCAACAAGGACGAAAACCAGGAGCATGAGAGGGAATCGCGTTCAGGACGGGACGCCCGGTCCTGGTTGCGTGTTCGTACGTCGCCTCTTTTGTCGCTGTACTTTGTGAGTGTGTCTTAACTCTCACCGAAAAGCGTTAACGGCTTCATGGAACACACATTGCGCTTTGGGAAAGAAAACTTCAGTTCCCACCGCCACTGTAGGCACTTGTCTTTCTTCCTGTCATTTCTTTTTTACGCTTTTACCGGCCACTCTGTTCACGTTCAGCAGAATTTATTGCAACCACATGTTGCTGTTTTCCCGACTGCGGCGGCACTTCCGCTGCAACCAGAAGCCTCCTGGTTCCCCCTTTCGGGGTCTTGCTTACGCTGGCCCTCGGTTTGCTGTGTACGCTCCTCTCCGCTCTTGCGCTTCCACCCCCCCCCCCCCCCCGCCCCTCCCTCCCCCCTTCCTTAAAACGGCGACACGCCAGCTTTGGTTCTTTCCAACCCCACAGGACTCGTTCAGGCATCCCGCCGTATCGGCTGTCGCGTAGGTTCGCGGGCGGCGCGCCCTTCTTTAACTTGCATTCGGAATACTCTGCTTTTTTTTCAAGCACTGTCCATATTAACGAGACAAAAATACATGGGCCCAAGTGGGGCGCGTGCATTCTTCCCCTGTCCATTGTCCGGACAGCGAGTTTCCATATTAACGAGGCATAAATACATTGAAAAGGTTTCGTCCCCAGAAAAACTGTCCATAATACGGGTCGTCCATATTAACGGGGGTCATATTAACGGGGCACGACTATACCCGGCGCAGGCAGGGGACGTAGCATCCACGGCGTTTCTTGCAGCGCAGTTGTAGTTTGTGAACAAATAAAGGTGCGACCGGTGCGAAGAGAAGTGGGTAGTTTTAGTATTGCTAGCTGAGCTTGCATTTTATGCCGTGCGAGTGCGAACGAGCAGCATACATCCAGTCATTGCAAAAGCTATGCGCGTTGGAGGCGCAGTCGCAATCCGCGAATCGGCGCATTCTTGCGGGAGTTTAGGGTTCACACACTAAATACTAAATGGTGCATGCTCACGTTGAAGCACTCACGAGTCATTTTCTGGAGAAGCACTAGAAAAACGGAAGGTGATGCCACAGCCGCTCAATGGTGGCGCAAGTGCGCCTCCATTGAGCTGCCGTAGTGATGCTCGTGAGTCCGTCGCAATCGCGCGTTCGGCTGCGGGGGCGGCAAGACGGAGATGGCGGCGACTGGGAAATTCTTGTTCGGTGTGGACATGCAGAGGAGAGCAATCGAATCGCGTTGGATTTTGCGATGACGGGACTGAAGTGCCGGCGGTGGCACATTCTTTCGTGCTCTGGCCGTGGCCAGACTGAACATAGTTTTGCAAAAAGGTTTTACCAGCCGAAAATTAAGTCGAGAGGGATATACGGGATCCTGTTTCGGCAAATATATAACATGCCCCGCCGGGGTGGTGCAGTGGTAAGACGCCCGACTACTGTGTCGGAGTTCCCGGGATCGAATCCCGGCCTCGGCGGCTGCGTTTCGATGGAGGCGAAACGAAGTGGCGTCCGTGTGCTGTGCGATGTCAGCGCACGTTAAAGATCCCCAGGTGGTCGAAATTACTCCGCAGCCCTCCACTACGGCTCCCCTTTCTCTCTATCCACTTTCACTCCCACCTTCATCCCTTCCCTTACGGCGCGGTTCAGGTGTCCACAGAGCAAGTGTGACAGATACTGCGCCTTTCCCTTCCTATGAACCAACCATCCAACCAACCAACCAACCAACCAACCATATATAACACACTTATGTTCAGCCTAAATGGCCCATGAAAAACCATTTACTAAAGCTAGAAACGCGCATGAGCCTTTGGTACGCCATCAGGCACTCTGCAACGCAGAAATGTTTAGGTTAGTTCCATTAGCACCGGTCATATCGGCAACCGAAAATGATGCTCCTCTCCCTGTCAACTCAGCGCATGCTGAGGCGAAATAAAAAAAAAAATATGTAGAAAACGAGTCGCGCCCTGCCGCGGTGGTACAGTGGTAAGATGCCCGACCACTGTGCCGGAGGAGTACCCGGGTTCGATCCCGACCGCCGGCGGCTGCGTTTAGATGGAGACGAAACGAAGAGGCGTCCGTGTGCTGTGAGATGTCAGTGCACGTTAAAGATCCCCAGGTGGTCGAAATTACTCCGTAGCCCTCCACTACGACTCCTTTTTCTCTCTTCCCACTTTCACTCTCACTTTCCTCCCTTCCCTTACGGCACGATTCAGGTGTCCACAGAACAAGTGCGACAGATATTGCGCCTTTCCTTTCCTGTGAACCATTTATTATTATTGCTATTAATATTAAAACCAGTCGCGGCTGCGGCCCCCCCTCGCCCCGTCCCCAGCCCGCGTCACTTGAGAACGTCCAGTGAAGGGGCGCACCCAGCAAGCCCCGATGACGTCATATCGGGGAGAGGTATGTGCGCAGGTATGCGTCACCCTAAGAGGTTGCGAGCGGTTGTCAGTTGTCAGGGACACTTTTAAAATAAATATTTATTAATTACAGTCTCCATGCAAAGCTTCTAAAATTTGAATCGAAATACTCACAAAGACCACCTCTATGGATTTTTTTTTCCATTAAAATATTCCCTCTAGTATAGCTTTAGGGGCCCTTTAATATGTATAATGTTAAGCAACTGATCGAGGGCACAAAAATAAGACTAAGGGAAAAAGAGAATGGAGATAAGTTGCACCTGCAAACGACGAGACGTTCACCGCGTATATACACTTGTGAACTTCGCTTCCATTGAGAATAAAGCTGAGGGGTATGTTAAGTCACACAGGCCAGATGACAACCCTCTGTGGTACCTTTTGTCGTTTGATCGTTACCTCCCCGCATGTATACTTTGGTGAACGTAAAAAAAAAAAAAGAAAAAAAAAAAAAAAAAAAGATCCACGCTACACTATACTTCTGAAAGCTCAAGGGTTATAAACTCGATTCAGTAAAGGAGGGATTTTTGTTTTGAATGAATAGAATCACGTTGTGATGTTTCTACTCGGATGGTATCCCGCGCGTGTTTGAGAGAATTATTAACAAGATGCGATAAATAGTTTGGGTACTCATTCAAAGTTATTCAGCAATTGTGATGTGATGCACGACGCAGTGGCTGGCAACCGGGATAGAGTCCAGATATAGGGTTTGCTCTCAGTAGCAGTCCATCGACGTGGGCAGCGTCTATGACGACAAGAAAGAAGAGGCGTGGGCAGCTTCTCTAACCTTTTGACAATTTATTCTTGTATGGCCTGTGTGGATTTTCCGCCTGCTAAAACTAAGGAATGTTATTTTTGCGAGGATGGAATCCCATTTCTCGACCGTATAAATTGGAAAATGAAGTAGGGCGCGTCGGTTCCTCAGTTTTCATAGGATGTCGAAGGGGTGAGCGTACTATGCCTCTTTAACTCGTGAGACTGTCTGCTTAAAAACAGCTGCGATATACTTATATTCCTAACATTTTAGGGGGCACTGGCTATGAAGCAGACTTTTTAATGCCTCCTTCCTCTGCATGTAGTCTCGAGAACAGTCATTATTTCGCCAACGGTAAGCTGATCTGGAGTCGGATGTCTGAACCAGAAACCCAAATTTTTGCGGCGTTCCTTTTGGGCAAAGCGAATTTTTGGTGAAGTTTGAGCATCGGTGATCGCTGACATTCATATCAGGGCAGAGCGCGTGCTCCGCTGAAAACGACCATAATTTACAAAGGACCGTATAGCAGAAACGAAGGAAACGGGGAGCGTTAAAGGGCTGATAACATAAAATATAGATAGGTAAATGGTCGATGGTGACACACTATAGTCCATAGCTAACCGATTTTGTACAGCAATACAAGTGCTAGAGAAGGTAACGTCTAACCCAGATATAGTTGTTGGCGGAAGAAGGCGAAAGAACCAGAACTCACGCCCTTATTTTGTTATATGTAACACAATACAGAAGGTGGTTATTGCACAAATTCTTTCTGAGGCCCCACGAGGCGTAATGAGAATGAGAACAGCAAGCCAAAATGCTTTCTTTGAATAATTTGCAAGTAGAGAATTTTGAGGTGTAGAATCTCGCGTGCCACAGAAAAAAAAAAAAAAAAAAAGACAACAAAAAACAAAAAAGAATGTTCGCTAACGATGGCTTGGTTTGGTTTATGGGGTTCATTTCCCAAAGCGACTAAGGTTATGAGAGACGCCGTTGTGGAGGGCTCCAGAAATTTCGACCACCTGGGGTTCTTTAACGGGCGCTGACAACGCACAACACACTGGAGTCTTGCTTTTTGCCTCCATCGAAAAAGTGGAGAATGAATGAAAAGCACAATCACGGCTAACAGAGTCTAATGGCAATATATCATGCACAGGGCCACATGCAAGTGCCATTAGCTGAAAAGAAAACTGAAACCTGTGACAAAATTTCGAGGATACTAAGATAAGCAAGCTGCATCCTCTAGGTAGGCTACACCGAGAAATTATCGATCATTTGTTCATTAATGAATAACACTGATTTTCCGCCGGAAGACACATTTCCTTTAGAATTATTATATTAGGATTATGCTGAAAAGAAAGGCAATAAAGTCTGCTGAAGCTGAAAGAATATAACGACAGTTGGATTGCCGAACCCTCAATTATTCTACGGTTGAGAGAACCGAGAAATAGTAACAACGTGATATAAAATGCCATCAGGTCTCTTTCAAGCTGCTGATTCTTTCATTTCGGTTGAGGGCGCGGAGAAGACGGATTATAAATGGGGGCTCACTGGGTTTGAGAACCCGTGCGTCAGGCTCTGCCATCTCGGAGCCATAAAAAGCTAAGTGTCATTTGAAGAATTTACTGGGAACGATAAAATACGAACGCAGAAAAGCGCGACAGAATTTTGAGAACAAATGTAAAAAAATGTACTTGAATTGAATTGAAAGTTTATTTATCCACACACATTACAGTGGGAAGAGGGGACACTGGGTAAAAAGCTGCATAATGCAGCTTTTCTATCGTCCATTGCTCAGCATTTTTGAAAACGCTCGTCTCAGTCCCATGACCCGTATTCCGAGTTCGCGTCGTTATCGAAGTGTCGCTCTCTCACGTGACCTCCAGTCAACTGATCGGGGGAAACGCCGGAACTGGGTGTTGCCAATACGGAACCGGAAGAGGTGGCGCCACATCATATTCCGGGGTTTCCACCAATCAGATTACTCGAGGTCGGGGAGATAGCGACACTTTCGATAACGACGCAAACTTGGAATACGTATCTCCATAAACGAAAACGTAAGCGTCGGAGGCTCCCCAGCACCTTAATAGTGCACGAAAAAGTTGGCAATTCTTCAACCTTTTAACCTTCAAGCAACATTAGAGGTCTACACTTATTTTCAAAGACACGCTCGATAAATAAAATTCATGTGCCTGGCTGAAAATCCATTATAATCCAAGCGATAGGAACTGCTGCATTTTTCTAGCTTATTTCTTTTTACCTTAACGATGAGAGCCGTTAGGTATACTGCTCAAGTTTCATTGCTCCGAGCCTCAGTCATGTGTGTTTACAGTGTGGATTGTTCTTGTGATCATCCGGTCAGATTAAATGGCCGTTGGGCGCGCCGTGTGGCGAACGAAGGCATCCTACAGCCATCCTCAACAGCACTTCTTTCTGCATGGTATGGGCCTCCGGTCACCAGTGCTTGCATCCACGTTCTTCCCATGACGGTTCAGCCACCACTTCGCACATTCCGGAAAAGCAGCATCCCTGTGTGCTGAATAAGTGTTGTGCGACATGCCAAAGCAAGAAATTACAGATTCTCGCATATTTACAATCCACGGTGCCTGCGGAACGAGCGTAAAGTGGATATACAGATTTCGGTACAAGGACATCAAGTTCCCCAGGTATCGCAGATCCGTATATTAGGTCTCCTTCTCCAAGATAATGGCTACAACGGAGAAACTATTAAGAGGATTGAGCGGCATGTATCTCAAACAGTTAGCCTCATCCGCCGAGTTTCGAGTAAAGGCAGAAGACTAAAGGAAAAGTATCTTCTGCGCGTAATCCAGGCATTTATCATTAGTCGAATCAGCTATTCTACCCCATACTTACCCCTTAAGGCAGCAGAACGACAGAAATTAGAGAGCCTCATCCGCACAAGTATTAAAAGAGCCCTTGGACTCCCGCGCTGTACTTCCACCGCTAGCCTCCTGCAACTGGGCATTCATAACACATGGGATGAGATCGCGGAAGCGGTGCGCACTTCACATGTAGAACGCCTCCGCCTTACCGCCGCAGGCAGATCCATTCTAGAAAAACTGGACATCGACACTTGGGGAGGCGTTCAGGCAAAATCTGAAATAGACATGGCTGTACGGGACAGGCTATGGATACCTCCGCTGCCAAAAAACATGCATCCCGAACACCATACGGAGCGTCGGGAAAAAAGAGCTCAAATGCTCAGTAAGAAATTTAGCCGCTTGCCGCCTGAGGAAGTAGCCTTTGTAGATGCTGCCGGAGGGGCAAGCCCCTTTATGGTTGCAGCGGTAACGAATGGGTCGGGTAGACCGATCACCGCGGTCACCCTGAAAACTAGATCTCCTGAGGCAGCTGAGGAAGTGGCTGTAGCTCTAGCCTGCGCCCAGACAAAGGTGCGTTTCGTGACCTGCGACAGCAAAACTGCCATACGAAATTACAGTCGTGGGTTGATTGCTCCCCAGGCAATTCGAATATTACAGCAATCACCAATCTCGCGAACTATACAGCTGATTTGGACTCCAGCGCACACTGGCGTTCCCGGCAACGAATCCGCCCATGCCATGGTTCGAGGGCTCTACCACCGAGCCGGCGGCAGAGCGGGAGGGGGGGGGGGGGGGGGCTTGGAGCGGGGAGCATAGTGTGCCAAATCTTACACAGAAATTCTGCAGCATTATAGACTCAGTAGACGGGTGGCTGCTGCGCCAGCCCCTACCCTAAATTGCAGGCAGGCCGTCGCCTGGCGTCGCCTTCAGACTGGGACATTCCCACACCCGCTCCTGGTGAGCCATATGCTCCCAGGAGAAAGATCTGAATTCTGTGCAAACTGTGACTCGAGAGGGACCCTCAAACACATCCTCTGGGACTGCCCCTTTTCTCCCGGGAGGGGTCTGAATCTGACGCCGCAACTCTGGGAGACCATGCTGCGCTGCTCGGACCCTGGGCTCCAGCTAGCCGCCATCCAGCTGGCCTGGGACGCCGCCGGCCAACAACGTCTGCCGGCCTGCGTCTGAGGCACCCGCCATCCATCCCAAGCGACGGAGGGCCGGAGCCTCTTCATCCGCTGGAATAAATAAAAAGTTCTGCCCTCTTTCTCTCTCTACAGATTCTCGCGGGATCCCGAATGCTCACAGTCGTCACGATAAAAGAAAAAAATATATATAGTTGTGGTTTAGCTCCCCTAGCTGAATTGCGATAGCAACGGCGGAAGCTTCTTTTGCCTGCTACATTATTCCCCTATCACGCCCTATCAGTGTAAGGTGCTATGTGGCGGTTCCACGGTTGCCATCTTGAGAGTAGTTCAGATTCTGCCACCAGGCTACGCCACGAATCCATGACTACTAAAATCCCTTAAAGGGGCTTTAATGACTACTAACCACGGCCGGTCTCGAGGGAGAGCGCGCGCTCTAAGCGCTCTCTTCCTCGAGACCGGCCGTGCCATGGCTAAGGAATTGAGTATCCAGCCCTTTTGACCTGCGCTGCCTGAAGGCTTTTCTTTTCTTGATGCGCGGGCTTTCAAAGATTTTTTTTTTTTTTTTTTTTTTTTTTTGTGGCTCCACAGCAGCGTCCAGGCAGAGAAGAGGAGGGCTTTTGTGCCCGTCCTGCTCAGCATGGCTGCCTCATTCAACTCCCCCTTCACCCCACCGCAGCACTACTTCGAACAATACTCGCCGGGATGACAGGACAGACTTCCCTTCGTCTCACAAGATGTTTGCAGCACTGCGAAAAGCAGAAGCACCCCGGTACAATCAGGATCACTCGCACTACAATTGGCAGTTGTGCTTCTACGCGCCTTTCGCCCCCCATATTGGCGGGGTGACAGTAGGAGCACAATTCTCTATTATAGTGCGCAGGGGCGAGATGCACTTAGGAGCACAATTGCAAGGGCTCCTCTGCTTTTCCTAGTGCTGCAGATACCTTTTGAGACGAGGTATATTAGTTTCCGCTGTAGAGCCACGAACCCGATTGCTCCTCCCCGCCGAGAGTGAGGGGGTTGGACTGGACTGCAGTAGGCTAGCTTGAATGAATAAAAATAAACCAGGGTGTCAACATGATTGCACAGTGCAACTTTAGTACCAGCGAAAAGGAAAAGCGAATGGCATATATTTCTGCAAGCGTCCTCAATGAACCTTAGTTGAAGTCGCCGCCTGTTTTGTGTTCTCTTGATTCTCGTCTTTAGCGCTGTGCGATCATGTGATCATTAGGGGGCTTTAGAATACGGCGACCCAATCTGTAAGAGGGATATACTAATAGCGGGCGCAAGTGCACATGCCCAATGTAATTACCACACCTCTCGCCTGTTCATCACAGCACTAGGCGCGTGCTCTTTGTTGCCGCGCTATTACCCTATGCCCCTGAGCGGTATGGTCCCCATATTCTAAAGCTCCCTATTGCTGATGCCATAGGTACAGTAGGGACCGGAACACTCCTTGACTGGAGTGTAAACTGCCAGCTTTTGCAAACAACAGAAATTTCCTTTATCAAACGTTATTACAAATATTACAAATATGATAATATAGCTATAATTACCTGAACTTCAGTCAACAGTCATCCTTGCTTATTTTTAGTTCGTAGCACAAATTAACATGTTTCTATTTTCCCAAGAACTCCATCTCCTTTGTCGAGAGTGATATCGAAGCATCGCTAACACATTCTTCTTTGAGTTCTCTTATTTTTCTGTCTTCTACAACTTCCCGTGTCAGTTCTTTATTTCTGCTTATGAGTTCGCAGTCTGAAGCGGTATAAACACTACTCGTTACAAAACAGTTGCGAGTTCAAAGCCAAGCAGAAAAGCACGAAAAAAGTAGCAGTACTACCATATCTTCCTAGGATATCGCACAATCTGAAAAAAAAAAAAAAAAAAAAAATCGGTCAGTGAGTGTACACGTTATGTTTTCAGCACCTGATAGACTAGCGAAACTATGTAAGATGACCGATCCGTTGGCTCTCAAGAAACAAGGATGCACAAAGAAGCCCAATAAAGAAACCTGTTCAGTGTGCGGAGGGCGTTGTGTATTCCTTACCGGTGTCTTGTGGTAAAGTGTACGTGGGGCAGACCGGGAGAGGGCTAAATGAGAGATTTTGTGAACACAAGAAAAACGTTGAGAATAAGAGAGGTAATATGCCGATCACTATCTGGATGCCATCCCATCTTGAGACTGCAAGCTACTCATAAGCAAAAATAATAAAAAAAAACTGATACGCGAGATTGTGGAAGCCAGAAAAATAAGAGAGCTGAAAGAATAATGCGCAAGGCGATCCTTCGATATCACTCTCGACGAAGGAGACTGAGTTCTTGGGAAAATAATTTGTGCGTTTATGTGGTGACGTGCGTCGCGATTGCATGCTGGTATCATGTTTCGTCTATGCTTCTACAATGTATAAAATCCTGTAATGCATTTAATAAAATTGAGTTGAAAGTTAGCGCACGTGCTGCCCACTTTTTTTTTTTTTTTTGTGCTTGTCTCAAAAGCGCTGTATTTATTTGACGATGAACCAGCTCGCCCGAACATCCACCCTGATCATAATAGTCATGCGTTCTCTCTATTTTCTAAACTCGTCAAATATCGCCACGAGAGTTTTCCACCACGCCGTCAGAGCGGTCAAATGTGAATTTCGCGCGCTCCTAGCTCCGTCACAAACCTTGGACCGCGGTGCCCCTTAGTCAAGATTTACACTAGGCCGATCTACGTCGGCCGACCATCGCCAGACGCGTTTTTTTGCGTGGTCGTCGTGCTTGTCACACGGCGCCGACACCGACAGCGCGCCGATGGCCGACCGACGGGGATGTTGGTCGGCCGACGCCGAGAGCGAAGCGATCGGGCTGCCGTCGGCCGATTTCCTAGTCACACTACGACGACGCGATGCCTTACTGCCCGCACCGACCAATAGCATTCGCTGCCTTCACCTCGCGCCGCCCACAGCCGCGTCTCTCGTCTGCTGCAGACCCCGAGGCTACTGATTTCGATACCTGCTTCTCGCTTTTTACTACTTGCTCACCAAATAGCGCACGCATTCTCTAAATGAATACTTCATGATAATAGCAAACGCTTTGCCATTTCCCGTGTGAGCTAGAAATTTAGTAACGGGAATGCGCCGATGACGACGAGTGCATGCCATCGCTGCTGCAGTTTACATCTGTGTGCATACACACACGCTGCTCGTTTTCATTTCAATACAACAGCCTGCCGGGCTATATACTTTACTCGGGTATTTTCTGTTCCCGTGCTACGGCCGCACATTACGCATTTACGCAATGCGATAACTCCGCAAGAACCACCGATGAGGCGATATACCGCATGAGAAATGTTTGAGATTTGGTTGTTGACATCGCACGAGAGCGGCGCTTCCTGCTAATTGTATTTGCTTTCTTCGATGCCATCAATGCTCGATTCTGATTCCTTTTAACCGGAAGTATGTTCAGCTACCATTTGCATGAATTAAAATGGTGTTATTTGTGTCCCACGAGTGCCGCCGACTACTAGCCGCCCTCAACTTTGCTCGGCAGACCGGATTACGCCGGCGCTTTACGCTTTCTGTGCCGGCGTCCCGTGATAAAAGCAAACGTCAGTCTTAGATAACCAAACCTACCCTCGATGATCATTTGCACTCGTTAAAACATTGTAGTTTGCTCCCCACGATCGTCGAAATCACACACACGATTCCTGCGGGCTCGCTAGGCCTACTCGCCTTCGACGGGGCCGGCGTCGACTCATGTTCAACGAAAAAAGCACACCCGCGAGTGTCGAAGTGTGATAATATGAACCGCCATCTTTCCTTGCCTATATTTTAGAATGTATATGACACAGGGAAGCGCAGCCGCGCACAGTACGTCGTTCGTCAGCCTTTCATTTTCGCTTGCTCGACGATCTGCCGAGGACTGATCGGGCGACCGTCGGCCGATGCGTGTCGTCGGCGTCGCTGGTCTGGGAACTTGTCACACTACGACGACAGGCGGTCGTTGGTCGTGCTGGCGTCGTTGTCGGCCTAGTGGGACTGACCGGTGCATCAACGACGGGATCGGCCGACCGACCCGCCGACCACCGACGTCGGCGTCGCATCGGCATCGGCGTCGCGTCGGCCTAGTGTAAGCGGGCCTTTAAGGGCCAACCGCATGGAGCGAACTTTCTCTGCGAGCTTCATGCAGCGCGGCGTAACCGACGCACCGTCGCCGTGCCGAACCACATGGAACGAAAAACTGGTGGCGTTCGCAGCGTCGGCACCCGAGTGAGAAAACGGACGACCTAGGTCCGATTCAATAACGCACTTTTCACACTAAATGATATTTCAAGAACAACAAACAAATAGGCAGCGTCTAAAACTGCGCCCGACAGCGCTTGTATACTGCCTCCCAGTGTACGTCCGACGCCGGAGCGACAGCGTACTGGCGCGTCTCTCTGTAGCAGGGTTTGAGCCAGTGTTGAGCGGAACGTCGAAAAAGTTCCCGTTTCAGCTGTGTCATCAGAGTAGGCAAAATCGCAACCGCAACCGGCCTATCGGAAGGAGCGGCGGCTGGACCAAGACCTGTCGCTACCTTTAAAAAAATGGAGGAGCCTTAGATTCAGGTGTAATTTTTCTTAACTGCGACATTCTTATTTCACATACACTTCATAGATGGCGCTACCTACTACATTTCTCGTACGCGTCTCTGCTATTCCGTTATTATTTGTTTTTTGTACACTTTGTAATTGGTAACTGTTACCAGTTTAGTAAAGGAAGGAAAGCCCGAAGCTTAACAGAGGAAAAAAAAAAAAACAAGCCATGGAGCATTTCAATCGTGCTTAAACAATTTCAAGAAGAGCTCGCGCGCTTCAAGCGAAGCACAGAAAAATTAGCTGAAATCATCCTGACCGTGCACATTCCTCGAGAGTCGTAGAGCAAAACCGATGCTTATCCTCTGACTGCGAAGTGTAGAGTTTTTCCACGCGAAAACTCAGCACCGCTAAAAGCTTGTTACTTGAACAGTTTAGCATTTTCTTTAAGCCACTTTACACAAAACGCTAACTTTGATCTCAAATAACTTTTACACTAAATAGAGCAGACAGCTGATATTTTCAGGAAAAAGCAAACCCTGCAAGACCTCAAATTGTGCAAAAAATCTGCGCAGCACAATGCATATCTTGAAAGTTATCGTATATACAATTACCTGCTTTAAATACTTTTTAAATGCGCGTGGATAACAAACTAAGCAATACACACTAATAAAAATGCTTAAACATCTAATCTCTAAACATCTCAAACGGTTTTTCTCGAGGTGCAAAAGGTTTTGCACAATTTTGCATTTCCTGAGACAAGTAGAGCTGAAAAGGAGTTTCTTACCTTTGCGTTTTTCTTTACAGCTTAAACATCTTCGCAGCTATTCATAAACCATAAGCGCCATTCGAAAGAAGATAAGATAAGCTTTACAATGATATTAAAACCACACTTATAAACAAAACGAGTGAGGCACAGTAGACGTATGAATATCACCAAAAATGTCGTCTCCTCACCGCAGGAGTGGGACCGCCACCTTATACGCGAGAGCGTAGGCTACCAGCCCACATATAAATGAGAAGGGTTAGATGTTGCTGAACCGAATGTGGAGCGAAAGCATTAGCGGCGGATGACCAAGCGTACTTCTTCTTTGTCTTAGTCTTCTTCTTATTATTATTATTCGTCTTCTTCGCCTTCATCTTCTTCATCTTTTTCATCTTCATCTTCTTCTTCGTCGTCGTCGTCTTCTTCTTCTTACTCTTCTTCGTCTTCGTCTTAGTCTTCGTCTTTTCGCGGCTGTTCAAGGTCAAACGTGGCCCTTCCTGGGACTACGAGCGGCCGAAACCTGGCGTAGTATTGCTATCACAAAAAAAAAAAAAAACCATGATGTCGGCGGCAAAAAATAGTACTTTGTTGGAGCGGAGGGGAGAGGGGGGTGACGTTTTTAATTCATTTTTTATTCACTTCATCCTTAAAATTATTCCTCCTGTTAGTGACAATGTAAACACCAACTTCGCTTGTTCCCAAAGCTCAAAAATCCCTTTTCGCATCCCTACCTTAATTTAGGTGGTCAGGAATCGGTAAAGAAGAAACACTGATCCGATAGTCATGATAATTGAGGTGAGAGAGTTTATGCAAGAAGCGCTACCGTTTTTTTTTTTTTTCGAACTAGAGAGTTTGCATCACCGAAAAGCGCTGCGCAGAACAAGACAAAAGCTGGCAAGATGTTAGCAGCGGTTAATTTGGTCACAAGTTTCCGCAGCAACAAAACCATTGAGACGAGAGCGACGCCGCCGCGGACTGAGGGATGCAAAAAAAAGTGCAGTGCCAGCTTTTTATTGAATGGAGTAGAACACTGCAGCGACTGCACGGGCACTCTCCTGCTCCTTTCCCCAGCGGCCGCCTGTCGTCGTGGCTGCGTGGGCAACCAGTTCAGAAGGCTGCCCCGAAATCATTGAGGCCCGTTGTGCTTTTCAGCGCTTCGTGACTGTTGACGGCTTCTTGTTCTTCGTGCCTATAGCCGTGATTACAGTAGGCTTAAAAGGGCCTACTTGCGAGGTCGAAGGTCTTGAGGCAGTGGCCGCGGCCGCGGCGCCTCGGAGCTTTTGAAAGCTGCTGGCGGGCAGCGGACAGGCCACGTCCCACTTGCTCTTGGTAGACTTAGGGGCTTTGGCAACACCCTTAAGGAACTCCACCTTGGTCTTTTTCTCGCGCTGGCGCTTGTCCATCTCGTTCTTCTGCTCTCGCGCCAGTTGCTCGTAGTACGACTCGGGGCCCCAGCTGTTCGGATCGTACGCCTCCGGAGGGTAATTAGTGCCAAGCTCGTCGATGTCACAGAACGAAACCAACTTCTCGTACATGCTGGGGTTCCGGAAGTCCTTGCGTTTCTGGATCGAAGCGTTCATGTCCGTTCCGTTGCGAACCTTCCGCTCGTAGAGGCGCGCTATCTTCTCCTGCAGCGCTGGCGCGCAGCGTCCGGGGGGCTCCGGCGGCAGACTGATTTGATCCAGCTGCAAGTTCTGTAGTTTACGGTGGAAAGTTACGGGAGACGCTGCCCTCACTGGCAATACCTGAATGGGCTTGACGAATTCCAACTTCTCACGCTGCTCATCATTATCTTCATCTCCAACCACAGCTTCATCGTCGACACCGTACGAGACGAGCGATAATCCTCCCTGCGAGCCGCTGTCCATGCTCAGCGCTTCATGTTCCTCTGGAAAAGACGTCTCATTGTTCTGGGGCTCTGACGCTAAGTCCTCATCCGAATCGGTGTACGACTCCATCAGTGATTCCAACGCTGTGGCCTTCGTCAAGGAATCACTGTTCATGGTGCGGCAGTAGGCAGCAACACTTTCACGGTGAAAAAAAAACAAAACAAAACAAAAAAACTCACGAATGTGTCTTGCAGGTAGTAACGTCGCGCAAAGGACAGCCCAAGCACGGTCAGTTACACCGTCGTGCCTAACTCGGAGCCTAAGAACACGCTAAGACACTAACACGTCAGCATTCTAGTTCTTTCTCTGGATTGGCTTGTACTGCGGCTTGGCCGCGTCGAGAGCACAGCGATGAGGCTGCCACAAAGATACTTTGTTGGGCGAGTTGGTACTTATTCAGTATTAATATAAACAGCGCGAACACGAAGACAATGGACAAGATAAAAGAAAGCCACAGTACAAAGCCACAAAGATATTGTGCTTGTACGGACAATTTTTTTCCTGAACAACAGAAGCTTCATACAGTATTTTAATTAAACCAATGTCTACTTCTGTAGCGAAAGCCACACTGCGGTAGGTTTTCAAGCCGTTGGCGTGGCACCATGGCACTGCTGAAGACGTAGAAGAAGAATAAGAAGAAGAAGGAGGAGGAGAAGAAGGAAAAGAAGACGAAGAAGAAGAAGAAAAAAGAAGGAAAATAAAAAGAAGGAAAAAGAAGAGAAAAGAAGAAGGAGAAGAAGATGAAGCCAAATAAGGAGAAGAAAAATAAGAAGGAAAAGAATAAGGAAAAGAAGAAAAGACAAAGAAGTAAAAGGAGGAGAAGAAGACAGATAACTGGGTAGTTGGTAGAGGCGAACGACAACAGTGAGTTGCTAGGACAAAAGGTTCGTTCGAACGTTGTGGCGGCAGTGTGCCCCGGAGTTCGACGTAGGGACGATGTCATACCATTAGAAATCTTCTGCACCCGAATGAGAATGGTCAACGACAAGAGGCAAGGGGTGCTCACACGTGAAGTGGTTCCCCTATGGCAGAAATAAAGCTGAAACTATAGAGTAAACTACTGTGCGCAAAAGCCACGTGTTTACTTTTAAGCCGAACCTATAAGCGTAGCAATGCAGATTGCTTTCGCGTAACTCCAGGTTTAACCACAAGGTAAACCGCAGCTAATTTTTTCATTTCTGTTTTGGCTTTTCCTTAAATTTAATAAACATAATAATAATTTTTACCTTTCTACTACAGCTGGTGTTGTCTGTTTGTTTTCCTGTGCTCCGCTATGCCCTCTCCAGCATTCTGTGCACAGTGGCTGCTCCTCTCATGTCCCTCTCCCTCTTTGAACAGAAGTCAGTTGCTAGCCTTTTGCTGTTCTCTCTTTCGAGTGGCGGTTCTGCGCTTCTCACGGCACCTGGGAACGCATTCTTGGGCCGAGTGTGAGAATTCAGTGAAAAAGTTAAGGAACTATTTAACACGGCTAAGCCTATAGTAGACCACGGCCGGTCTCGGGGGAGAGCGCGCGCTCTTTAGAAGCGCTCTCTCCCTCGAGACCGGCCGTGAGTAGACAAAGAGCCGCAGTTAGACCTTCAGCCGACCCTCAGCGGCGTAAGCAATGTCTGCGGACTTCAAGGACACCACAGCCCGGTCTAGACGAAGGGCATTTTGAAGGGAGAAGTCCCAGAAGTCGAGCCAGGTGGGCAGCGGTGGCGGTGGAAGGAAAGGGTAGGCAGGGGACTGGAAGGCTGCGTATCATTGTGTCAGGCAATGTATATTTGAGGAGATATGTACCGGTTTGAATGATGTTTGCCAAGTGTGAAGAAGAAGAAGAAGAAGCAGGTTTGCGATGTAAAAGGTGTAGAATGTAGAAGTGGATTCAATTCTTATACATGCACTGAACTCTGGCCAATCCTCCCCTGTGGGTATGTGCCATATATTCACCGAGGTGAGGAGAAGAAGAAGCGAAGCAACAGCGGAACAAGTATTGAACCTACCTAGTATATTGCTACCGCAAGATTTTTGTGTTAGCGCTGATCTGTCTGAATTATACTCGCTCTTTTTGTTATTATTTTTATTATTTTTAAATTTTAACCTTTTCTTTATTGATTTCTATTCCTATCGCATTAAAATTCTAAATTATTATTGCAACACTAACTCCTAATTATGGGTTATCTGTCATACAGTCAAATTGACATCATGAATTCTATTCTGTCACCTGCAATGTATTCTGGCCAATCCCCCACTATGGGTATGTGCCATATACACCGAGGTTAAGAAGAAGAAGTACTGAACGCCACCCGCTCCGTGCCCCACACGTGCAATGAAGAAGTAGGTGTGCTATGTAGAAGAAGAATGCGAAGAAAAAAAAAGCGGGCAGCGAGCAGGCCGCGCGCTGCTAGTGACGCGGCTGAAGCTTTCTGTAGCGTATACGCGAAACGCACCACAGCTAGCCGCGTGACGCTTTCGCTTAAAAATCGAGGTTGCTTTCACTTTGTTTCAGCGATATGTAACCAACTGCCTGTATTTTATGAGTAACACTGAAATTGCTTTAGCGAAAGTGGGTACAGAAGGCGGGTTTTAACATTTGAGAGATAGCAATACCAATAACTACCAATAAAACCTCAGATTTTGCAGGTAAAATGAAGGAGCAATAATAAAAGATGGCAAAGGTCTAACCTGCTCTGTTCTGGAACAAACAGATCTAATTTTATAACCCGGTTATGCGAATGTTATGAATCGAGAAGGAGCTTCTCTTCGCCATTTTGGGTTCTTACGGAATGTATTACATTAAGCGCACCTGCTAATTAGCTCGCACAGCCATTCACTCAAGATAGAGTATGTAAGGTATGACCACCAGTTCTTGCTAATGTGAGCCCAATGACCGGAAACCGGTACCCTTTGCCTACTGCCCCATTTTTCTGCTATTTCACTTCAAGAGGCCGCTGTAGATGTGTGTACAAGGTTATGTACGCTTGGAACGCCATTCTCGACAACCCAACAAATCACTTTGGGAGCTGCAGATTAACACTTGGTGCCGGCGGCAATTACAACAGAACATAGTCAAAGAAGAAGCTCAAACGTGTGGCTGTCTTCAGTTTGTCTTCGTGGCACAGAGAGGCTTGGTCGCGAAGAGCTGCCAAACGATATGAAAGACAAACTGCCAAGGAGTTTGAACAAAAGAAACGTCTTACATTAAAACACTGCAAAAAAAAAAAACAACCTTTTTTTAAAGAAAATAAACATGAAATCATGGTCTCTGTTGTGTCCACACAAAAAAAAAAAAATTCTCACATGCCGGGGTGCATTTTTATGGCAACCCGGTCACAATGCCCGACACTTTTTCTTTGGATTCATCTTGCTTCCGGGCTTGCACTCGAAAGCCTTTGTGAACGGCTCATAGTTGCTGAGGGGCACATTTACTCGGTACTTTGCAGGTGCCCAGGCTGCGTCCTCGATAACGCGTTCGGTGTCCTCGTCAGGGTCACAGAAGGACTGGCCGAACATGAGGTAGAAGAGTTGCTCTGAACTCACGCTTGGCAAGTTCTCAAAGTGCAGGAACACGTTTTGGAAGCCCAGCGCGTCCATGGTCGATATGTAGAAGAGAAGCGACGTCCGATAGGCCCTGTGGAGCACGGTAACTGCGACGTTGTCAGCCATGTTCTCACGCAGTGTCCTCTGGCCGTCGAGAGTCCTGTTGAACGGGCCCACCTCAATGGCGCCGTACTGCTGCTCCAGGCAGTTCTTCACAGCTAAAAGTGCCTCCGTGTCGGCTTCAGGACTGAAGAGAAACTTCTCCTGGAACACGTTGTAAAGGAAGCGCGTCATCACGAACCCCACCGTGGATGACTCAAGGAAGAACTCACGGCCCTTCAGCACGAGCGGGGCGATGGAGAGCGGTACGGTGAGCACGTTGGTGTCCGGGTCGTACTGAGAGGTCAGCTCCAGATTGCCATCCTGCACGGTGTCTGCAGCCTTGAGTACAAACTCGATGTAGTGTTCGGACAGGGAAGACTTTGCTTTTACGTAGGAGGCTAACATATTCTTAACGTCTGGCTCAATCATGTTGACGGTGTAGTACTCGTCAACGTTCTCCATTAGGCTGAAGTAACTGGGTCCGATGGACATGATTTCGTCCTCAATGCTGTTCACAGTAGTCATTGGGATCTCGACCGCAGAATCCAGAACACTCCTGGGAATTAAGAAAAGTGAGGATTGTTGCTACCACGGGTGAAGTTATTTATGGCGTTGGACGTTTAACCGCTTATGGCAATATGCGGTATGAAAGCGCCACAGCTTCTTGACAGCGGAAAAGTTTGTCATTTTGATTATAGTGACTGATGATTGGAGCAAGCGGTTACTATCGACGGCAGGGCTCGTTCACAATAGCCGTTGAAACAGAGAACCGTCAATTATCTTAGTCGACTACTAGAACGTCTGTGATCCCTCAGCGCTATGACGCTTGCAGCTGACCAATGCTCAGCAAACCATGCTCAGGATTCGTGGTTACAGCGGTCACACTTCGTTGCAGGCAAAAAAGCAGAATGCCCGAGAACTCCCCAAATTTGACGTATGCTAACAGGCCTTATAAAGCAGATAAAACTGCGAGTCCCTTAATAATTTGTCTTTCAAGACCTGCTACACTTGCATTCACAAGTAAGGACCTTTCTGTTTGAATACACGCGCATTAAAATTTGGACGCGGCCTGCTTGCACTGATTTTTCAACGAACAGCAATTTTTCGATGCCCGATCTATCACCTTACGATTAAAGGTCAAGATGCTCGCATAGCCACTTAACACAACCGTGAGCCGGTTCGAAGAAGAATGTGTGCTTAACCTTGAAAAGCTCACGCTTTAGTCGCTCGTCTCTACTAAGTGCATGGAAAATTAACTGAACGGCGCAACTTTCTCTAGTATGCTCAGAGCTTTTTTGGAACTTTTCACCGGTGAAATATATGGAGACTATGTTGCCCATCACATACTATTCTTGCATAACTTTTGCCCTTCCCATTATACTCTTGAATTCGCTGAAGAGCCCTCGTACGCGTTGCTTGTTACTGCGGTTGCTACGCTTAACTTATGGCAAAGCGTGCAGGTATATCAACAAAGCTACGTGCGACAACTGTTCGCTGCTCTCCGTATTTCAGTACTGCCCCTATACTCAAACCAAGGATCCAAGATACAGCAAAATCGAAGAGTATCGTAGAATAGTTGGATACATAGACAAATCCATGCATAAAAATGGCGATAGCTAAACTCGCTTGTAATCTAAAAGCAAGAATACACTGCCGCCGTCTTATCAATGTATTTCTTGCAGCGACGCGCCACCGCCCCTCTTGCTGGAAGGGCAGCGCTTTGCTAAGCGTTGGTAAGCACACCATTCATTCCTGGCATCGAAGCCGCAGAAAACAGTCCTTTGGAACTACCCACTGCCTACAATAAGTGTAATCGCGTTACCAGTACGTTATAAATAGAGTTCTCGCTCATTAACTCTGTGGGTGCGGTTGGTTTCTGTTACACCCTCGGGAGTGATGCGAGCGAAGCAGGTCAGATAAACTCTGCCTACTAGGCTCTAGTTAGGTTGGGTTCACTGCATAAGAGACATGCGGTGCGGAAACGGATTTAAAAAAAATTGAAGACCATCGTCAGACGTGTACACCTCATGTTTTTCTGGTAGCGTGGTTTCACAGCGTTGGCAGCAGGCTGCACTGCCGATTCAAATTCGCGCTCAAAACGTGATCGAAGAGTATCATTGGGGAAGGGCTATTTGTAGGGGTGGGGCGCGCAGTTAGATATATTGAACGCAGGGTGAAATTTTCAGTCCGATGTACTAGGACGTTTGCACCGGATTTTTGAAGGGACAATAAGAGTGTTCGATATAGCGAACAATTCGAAATATCCATGTTCAATATGTCCGTGGTGGACTGTTTGTTGACAACTGGCAGACAGCGGCAAGTATAGTCCAAGCTTAATCGGAGGCCGCCTTAATGGGAACCCGCGTACATGCACCCTGCTGTTTCTGGACCTATATGTGACTAGCTCAAATAACCTACCACGTCGGAACTTTCGTGCCGAACGCTGCACTTATAACCACATACTGCGCCCTAGAACGTCTGAAATGCCCTTCGCAGTACGTGTAATTACCTCACTGTAAAGGTGCACCAAAACAAACCGCCGCCTGACCCGAGATTCAAACTTCCTTCGCCTAGAATCAATGCAACTTGGCTAATTAGATTATGCTCTCCGCTAAGTTTTCAACGTAACGAAAACTGAGGTAGTTATCGCTTTATTTGGCCCCGCCGGGGTGGTGCAGTGGTAAGACGCCCGACTACTGTGCCGGAGTTCCCGGGATCGAATCCCGGCCTCGGCGGCTGCGTTTCGATGGAGGCGAAACGAAGTGGCGTCCGTGTGCTGTGCGATGTCAGCGCACGTTAAAGATCCCCAGGTGGTCGAAATTACTCCGTAGCCCTCCACTACGGCTCCCCTTTCTCTCTATCCACTTTCTCTCCCACCTTCATCCCTTCCCTTACGGCGCGGTTCAGGTGTCCACAGAGCAAGTGTGACAGATACTGCGCCTTTCCCTTCCTATGAACCAACCAACTATCGCTTTATTTGCATGCTAACCGACTGCTGTTTGCTGTGCATCGAGTTGAGGTGCAAACAACGATTCTGCTTTACATTACACAATAAAATTAGTTCGGCTTACCTGTAGGAGTTACGTAGAATGGCCTCTTTCATTCCAGCGCTCGTGATGACATCAAGCCGAACAGTTGAGTTGAAATGGCTCACAAAAACATAGTTGAAGACCCTGTACGTAAGCAGTGAACAGACTTCCCGACTGACGTTGTGATAGGCTGGAGTCGAAGCGGCCTGACGAAGTTTCACAAAAGGGTAAAGGTGAAGAATTGCGCTGTACTCAACGTAGTCTCTGACTTGTCTGTTGGTGAACTTTTTCAACATTTTCTCGATGTGCTTGAAGTATTCTGGAGACCGAATAACGACGCAGTCATCTTTCCGTGCAGTCTCAATCAAGTTGAGCAAGAAAGTCTTCCAATCGAAGCCTTCTGTCGTGAGGTCTTCGATTGTAGTTGTGTCATATTCGGACATTTTCTGGTAGCTCTCACTCCACAAACCCGAAAACTTGTTGAGAAATATGTCAATCTCTCGAACGTTGTTCGCCGCATGCTCGGACCCGATCAGTTCTTTGACGAACGCAACGTACTTCTTTGAGAATGCCTTTGGAATGTCGAATATGTGGTCGCCTTCGAAGCGTCTTGGTCTTTTGAGCACAATGCACTCCCGACTGTGCTTAGCACGGTTCGTCACGGACACGTGCACGAGCGGGAAGACTTGCAGTATCTTGGCCAGTTTAGCGAGACCCTCTTCCAGATTCGCGTGTTTACCGCTCAGCTTGAGGAGCTGGAGCATCTCGTCCATTTGCGCTGCGACAGACGTGTAGCGGCCTTTCTTGCAAGCCTTGTAGAACGACGCTATCTGGCTGGTGAGTTTCGTTCGCTTGAGCCATCCGAGCCGCGAGTACTTGTCAATGACATCGTGTATCTCGAGTAGAAAGTGTCTGACGGCCGACCTGCGTACCGACGACGCTGGCTTCGTACTGGAGCAGACGTAGTCGTAGAAGTCGTCGCACGGATCCAGGGTCCAAGCGACGTGCTTCTGAAGCTGCTCACCTTCTTTGAGGCAGTGCTCTGAAGTGCATGTGTAGATGAAGCCCGAACGCTGCCGCTGCCACGAGAACAGGTGCGCTGCCTGGAACTCGCCGTGGAATTTGGGCCTGTGGATGTTCTTGACGGTGAAGACGACTACTAGGGCGATGGCCACCGCCAGGCACATGGAGAAGATGGCCATCAGGATGGCCTTAATGGGTCGCATCCTTATGCCCGGCAGCGCGAGGCCGCCGAGCGCGGCTGCACCGCGTCTAAGATGGTCCGCCATCGCTTTGCTGCTGAGGCGAAGAAGACGCCAACACGGCGCTCGTGCGGCGCTACTCTTCTTTCTTTTCCTTCTTCACAAGTCGCGCATGCCTGTTAAGACAGAGCAAAGATCTGAATAAGTAAACGCGATGGCATGTGCGTATCCTTCTCAGCTATCATCTTTTGCTGCCTTCCTTCATAAATCCTCGCGTATCCTGTAGAACTAAAACCTGAATTAACGAGTGTTCGTGGTTTGGGCCAACGTGGGTGGTTCAAGAGAAATAATCGGCAGAAATAATGACTTCGGCAGAGATTGGCTTGAGAAAGGCTAGCTGGCGGCGCTCCCTGATGCATCCTTCTTCCGTAAGCAGGTTCAATAAAACCAAACAACTCAGGGACAGTGGAGGAGGCGGCTATCGCCATGGCGATGGTCAGCACCAAAGCGGTTACCATAATTAGCGACTCCAAATCTTCTATAAACAATTTTGCGAGGGGCACGATCTCGAAAGAGACAAAGCGAATTTTAAGATATAAAGACTGGAACCAAAAAGAGGTGGAATATGGGTGCCGGCACACTTGGGGAACAAAGGAAACGAGTTGGCTCCCAGCATAGCTCGAGGTTATGTCGGCCGAGCAGTGAGCCAGGTTGATTCCCCCATTTTCTCGAGAAATGCACTTATCTCATTTCATGACTGCACTAATCACTTTAAATTAGAAAGGCGGATATATTCTCCACCAGAAAAGAAACTGGACAAAAGGCAGGAAGTAATCTGGCGTCGGCTCCAGACGCGTGGCTTCTTCAGCCCATCTAAATTAGCGCACATGTACCCAGCACAATACAATTCAAATTGTAAACACTGCGGCGAAATAGCAGGATATGATCATATAATATGGAGCTGCAAAAAAGCGCCGTCACCAGCGAACCTACTACCAGTCCCTTCTTTAGAGCGGTGGGAGGCTATACTGGCCAGCTCTGACCCGTTGACGCAAGTTCGGGCTACTGAGTGGGCTCAAAAGGTCGCCGAGAGCAACGGACCTGAGGCCATCTAAGTGTAACGCCCACAAATCGCTCATTGCTGACAATAAGTGTTTTCCAATCCAAAATCCGTAGATGGAAAACGTGCGCGCTACTATTTGCTCAGCCCTAAAATGGTGTTAGAGATCACAGTCGTTCGTGTAAGCTGCAAAGGCGCCAGAAAAGACTAGGAATGTATGGATTTGTTCATTTGTGTTCATGCGGCGCTCGACTATTTATTCCCTCCGCGCCGGTTGGTGCTCCCGTTCGACCTTATAGAAAATGGACACCAGTCTAGGTGCATTCCATCCTTCGCGCTGTCACTGCATTCATGCAATTTTAAATGTAGGAAATGCGTCGCATGAGGTAAAATAATCACTGCGTTCCTCATTAAATATTGTTCAATCAATATCAATATGAAATAGCTGGCTTTGATGGTTTGCGCCAAACAACGACACATGATTTATACAAGGTTAACAAAAGGAAAACTTGAGAAGCCTCAGAGCTCATAAACATCGTCACGGACGTCACAAGCCACGCGTTACTCATGCCGTACAGACAGGCGTTACACGACAGCAAGCAGGTGGGGACACTTGAAAACACCCTCAACATCAGTGTAATGTTAATTGGCTTGGTCGGACGTTAATGAGCAATTACTCCTTTATTGCACCCTTGCTATCGTAGAACAATCTACAATTTACAATTCCCGTAGAAGAAAAAGAGCAACTAGTGCTTCTGTCTATTACTCATAGAAAAATTAGACGTACTAATGAAACTCTTGGCGAAATGTATCGAGTTGACCAAACATTAAAAAAAAAAAAAAAACTGGCAATCAGACAGAAGTTAGAGCAGTGATGTAATCTACCAGCACAAATAGAGAAAATAAGAAGGCGCTGTTGATAGTTTTCAATTTTAGTGAATAAATATCTTAACGTCGCATTGTGTTCGTCCATATGTTAGGTTGTTGAGTGGTTACAGCGACTAACCATGGCTAAAAACGGTCCTTTTTTTAGCCCTATCGTAGTTCCGTTTCCCTGTTCCACGGGTGGAGCATGTTCGCCCATGAAAGGGCGCTTTCTTCGACTCCAGGTTCCTAACGCCACTTAAGGAAACATCCTGGAGTTCGTCAAGTCTAGCCTCATTTTCTTGTACCGCGTGTGATTAGCAGCTGTTCACGCATGCCTGCGCAATCGTTGGAGCCGCGCTAATTATTAAGTAAAGTCGCGAGACGGGAAGGGCAGCCGATGCTGAGCGTTGTTCTCGCAACGCTGCACTTGTGTGGGAGGCTAGAATTACAAACACGAGGCGAGTCGAACAAAAGTCTAATGCTTTCGGAACTCCACCCGCAAACGCAGCACGCGACAAGACCTTCAATTCCGAGCGCCCCCCCCCCCCCCCCCCCCCCCCCTTTACAGCCCGCACCGAACTGCAAGAGCCAGTCTAGCGGCAGGGAGCTCGGTTACGGTATACACCCAGATTTTCATCATGGGGCATTTTTGACACAATTATCATCGACTTGAACGGAGTCACTGCTGTAGTATTTATTCTGGGCCGTTGTGTACACAGTGTATTCTAGATGTTAAATCACCAGTCACGTATATTACGCGACTGCTTCTTTGAAATTCCCCCAGTGAGCTTCTAGGTAGAACGAGGGGAAGAAGATGGCTACACGGTATGAAAGAGCACTGAACAAGGGTAGAGGGGGGAAACCTCAGTTCGCAGGTCGAGCCTACGTTTCGACAAGTGGACTTGTCTTCGTCTGGGCAAAGCGATCACCATTACCTGAAGAAGAAAAGCTGGGGAGGGGGAGGGTGGGTGAGAAGAATGTAGGTCAAGGAGTGAAAGAAAAAAAAAATGTTTCTTCAGTATGTATTTCTCAGCCTGGAACCGGTGATCCTGCGGCCTGAAAAAAAAAAAAAAAGTCTTTCGAGAGACCCGCAGCCAGGTTGATTGCTCTATGCTAACAGGTTTGGACAAAATTTATTACCAGACAGATTGTAAATTTCGAACTCATCGTCTCGGAAAGACATATCCATGACTGTGAGAGACGGCGTAGTGAAGGGCGGCGGATGAACTTAGAAGACCCGGAGTTTTAACAACGCTCAGCGTGTACGGGTGCTTTTGCATTTCGTCTCCATTGAAATGCGCCCTCCGTGACCGGGTGTAGATTCCGCTATAGTAGAATCTCGATAAACGGAACCTCAAGGGACCGGGAAAATATGTTCCGTTTATCAGGAGTTTCGTTTAAGGAGAGAATAGGTTCAGCATTGCGCAATCCGCTTCCGCGTGAACCCTACGCGGCTGGCGCGCGCGCGCGCAGTTGGCAGTCTCAGCGGATCTCAATTTGCGAAATCTAGGTAATAAGGAGAACGGTACACTATGAGAACAAACTTTATTAGAGAAAAATAAGCAGTGAATTTTTGTTCCGGTAGTACTAGTACTGAAATTTAAAAAAAAAAATGTCAAAAGAGTGGGAATTACCACTTATTGGCTAGTGAAAAAGGATTCCTGAAGAATTCCTGAAGAATTCTTGTTAGGCTGCTTTTGGGAACGCGCACTTCGTCGCTAGCGCCGTTTTCGTGAAGCCACCACTCTCGAAGTCGTTGATGATCTCCATCTTCCTTTCCAACGCAAGTGCATTGTGCGGTCGTTTTTGCGCTGCCATCGGACCGAACAAAAGCTCTAGGGCTCTAGGGCTTAGGCCTAACTGAACACAACTGCCGTGAACGCGAGCGAGCGATGCGGAGGGCAGTGTACGAGCAAACCGGAAACCGCCGGAGACGGAAACCGGAGTGGTGACGCGGGGAGGAGAAGGAGGGGAGCATTGATGCGTACCGCGATGGCACTGCGCTTGTCCAACTAGTTGCGGTTTCGAGTTTTTCGGTTCCGTTAACGCGGTGGTCGCAAAGTTTGAGTTCCGATTAACGAGATTTTTTTTACATTGGCTTAATACAAAACCAACCAATCGCGAGGCGTTTGTTCCGTTTAAGCGGTAGTTCCGTTTAACCGATTTCCGTTTATCGAGATTCTACTTATAGGAAGCAGCTGATGAATGCCAAAGCCACTGCGCCACATCGGCGGGCCAAGTGAAGACGCAGTCAGTGAATGAAAAAAAAAAAAAGAAAGAAGATTAGTCAAGCAGAGGAAAATACAATTCTGCATGTGTCTCTAGCATTGCACACGCTAACAACTAATACTACTACCTACAGTATAATTCCCTACACGGCAACTTCTTAACATTTTTCGCTGCTCATACTTTCAGGATACTTTCGGCATGGTGAATTATTCACTTCATTTTTCTTCTTTCTGAAGTTACCCGCTGGGAATGTTTCTCCCAAGCGGTTTGTCTGACCCCTTCTTACTACCATTCGTCCCTCAAGTCTAGCTGGTATATAATTCTGCACCTTTTAGTGATGAATTAGTGATTCGCTTTATTTTTTGGCATTCGTTAGTTCACCGCCGGGAGTTCTCGTCCGAAAAGGTTTGTCAGACTCCTTCTGTTCGACAAGTTGTTTACTGCACGCTATTCGCAGTCACCACTAATTAGACATGCATGAGCGAAATGTGGCGTTTAGTCGAACTGGGATGCGGCATGTTTTGCTTTGCGAAGACGAGCTGCTTGAAAACCCTTCAGAACGATGATAGGGCCACAGCTGGGAACCATTCATACGGCCAGTATATAAGCGCAATTAAAGCTGTTGTCGATATCGCCAGGTACTTGAAGTTTCGTCTTTTTTTTCTTGTAGTGACCAAACCTGCGACGAATCCCTGGTCTAAAAACTTGAAGCGCTGATGCGCTTTTTGAAAGGCTGCACAGCACATGGGCATTGTTGTATTAGCGTTAAATAACGATAATACAAAGTTAAATATTTGTTCAATTCTCTGTTCAACAGACAAATTGTATTTCGAGTGTCGAAGAGCGTTGCTGTTCTCACGAAGCACGCACACTGGCAAGCGGGCTCTCTATATGCTCGTCGAACAAGATTGCTTCTGTCTTGTGTCGAGCAAGGCTATCAGACAATCAGCTCTTCTTTTATGCGGACTTAGTTGCGCCGCTTAATAGCCCCGTCTTCACAACTCACAACAGGCATGACAGGTAGAGACAGGTGTACAGGTAGGCCTTGACAACCAGCTGTTTTCGAGTGACGCTGTCGAGAGCTGGAACTGACGCCATTTTGTTGGCCGTTAAGCAGAGGTAACGTCGGCACTGTTTACCTTCACACATGTGTCCATCTGTTGACTTGGATGGCTATGGGATGTTTTCATGCTAGTAATTATTTACTAAGCTCGCTCCACAAATGACTCTTTTTGCAAACTTCGTTTACACAAATTTTAATTTCGGCATACATTCGTAGTGTTTCACCTGCAAGACAACGGATTTCTTTTTTTTTTTTTTTCTGACGGGTGCCTTCGTGTCCGCACTTGCGCAGGGATATTTTTCTTTAATAGAATTTTACATTAAGGGACAATTCCGCTTCCAGTACTGCTTCAACTATTGTTTCGCGTATATAGTACGCGAAATTTCATTTTATTTGTTGTTTTGACCTCATTTCTTCAAGCAGCACAAATTAAATATCAAACTGTCGCTGCATTTTTTTTGCAAGCAGTGAACAATAGCGACCGCCTAGCACATTGTGATTTGCTTAAGATGGGCTCCAATTATAGACACTTCGCATTTGCATAAGGAACATTGGCTGTTTACGCAGACACATGTGGCGCTGACTGAATCCGCTTCTTCAGATGCCTGCGACCTCCTAGCATGTCTGCTTTTACTGTTTGCTCTGTGCTCACCGAACAGCGCTCGCTACTTTACAGAGCAATGTAGATATTGGCGAATCCAATATTGGGCAACGGCGGCGCGATAGCCGAGCAATACTTCGCACCCTCTCGTCTCTCGCGCATCCACTAGACGGGTCGAGGAATGTAAAACCCGCTGCCTACGTGTCTAGAAGCACTCGAGTCAAGGATAAAGGAGCCCCAAAGACCTATCGACACCAATCCACTTAGGGACCGTGTTTCACGTGCGCGTTAATTCGAGCGGGGCTTAGGGCGCCAAGAGCACGGATATAGCGGCAAAACCGAAGATCGGATTCCTCCGCCCAGTTACTGCAGCAAGAAAAAAAAAAAGAACAGCTGCGGGCCAACACTGGCCACGGCGAGGCCGCCAATCGGCGTCATGAGTCCGCTGCGCGGGGATTTATCGGAGGCGAGCTTACGCCAAGCTACGGCTGCTTGCAGAGCCCCGCTGTCATGGCAACACGGGTAGGCCGGGACTCTCAAGTAAAGAACTCGCACTCCGGAACCTCCGCCTTGTTCCGTGGCGAGGAGGTTCCGAAAGTGCGCCGCGCTTCCAGTGCCACGTCGGCAGAGGAACTGTTGCAGCTGAACATGGAGGCCGGCGTCCAGCACGGAGATAACGGAAAGAAAGGTCAGGAATCTTGTCGGCCCCGTGTGCATGTGCCTTCTTCGGCAAATAGCGGTGTTCCGTCCAGAAGCGAAACGGGAGCGAGACCCCAAGAAGCTGCATATTATTTTGAGCATCCTCGCGCACTACCTGGTGGCTGATGACGCGAAGAAATTCTTTAAGATTTTGGACTTAACATGAAGAGTATAGGGCGATGACACGTGTCTTGTCTGTTATCCTGTAAACGGCAATGCTACTGCGCTCATTGCGCTTTGTGATATATTCTTGCAGTGTGAACTTTTTTTTTTTTCTACGAGGTTGCTGGTATAGAAGTTTTACAGTTCAGGACGCAAAGATCATGCCAACAAGTAAGCATAATAGCTCTTTCATGGGTGCTACTGTGTGTAGGCGAAGAAAAAAAAAGAATGTATCGCTGGTCACATTTTGGATTCATGTTAACGATATACGCCAGAAACCATTCCACCACAAGCCACTTTATATTTCTTTGGTGTGAAGAGTGTGTGAAAGGACTAGTCGAGTTGTTGGCTGGCTTTGTCCACTGATTTCGTTTACTTTTCCTTGTACTTGGTCTGCCGAGCTTGTAAATAAAAGCCAGAAATAAAGTGACCGCAGGGGTTCATCTGCGAAGTATTCAAAAAGCCTCAAGCAACAGCGTCATCTGATAAGCCAGTGCTTGTATTTCAGAGGATCATTTGCTTGTAATACAGTGAGAAATGATGACGCATCACATGTCATGAATTTTTCGTGATTACACGCGGATATGCACGGCCTTCACTAAAAAAAAGTCCAGCCGGTGCAACTATGTGAAGAAATCGTAAATTTGGCTCGACCAATGAGAAGACGAAAAGCCTCTTTTTATAAAACTCTGTTCGTTGCTTTCCCGTCTGCGCGCTGCATACACAAGTGCTTACTGCACGTACTGCAGGCTGCGGTCGTCTTACTCTGGCGGCCTTGGCGCAATGGCTGAAGATCATACGAGCCGGCCTGTGCAGGAGTGTGACTGCGTTCACCCTTTGGCTGCATACTCCGTGCGACCCTTCCAGCCTGGCCGTAATGCGGATCCTCTTCGGTAAGAAGCGACACTTTTACAATATTGAGGCAAAGCGTTTTTGCAATATTGAGGAGAAGATTTTGAGCGACACTTCTATGCATGTTGCGTGCAGTTACAAAGCACTATTTTTCTCACGAGCCAAGTAGGATTTCTCGGAAGAAGAGAAAGAAGAGCCACGACCGAGCGGCGCAGAGCTCGTGGCTCTTCTTTCTCTTCTTCCGAGAAATCCTCTTCGGTATAGTGACTCCCTTTCGCTCGGTTACACAGGAAACGGCATCAACGGCTGCTTAGCCGCCGAACTTGCGCATAGGCGTCTAAAAAATGTTCGGAAACAGAGCGAATCGCCGGAAGACATGTTCGAACAATCGAAGGTGGTGTTTTTAGGACAACGCCTACATGTCATCGTAATACAATGTTTATGCGCTATTCTTTTCAAAATGTTGCAAACATTACTCTCCCGTCAATTTCCTTTTAACATTCTGTAAACTTCCATGCTTCAGCGCCTTGGTGAAGGAAGTACTCACTTTCCTCAAATCTTATCGGAAAGTGGCTAATATTCGGGGTACTAGACTATGGATAAAATCATGGCCGCATGATAGGGATCTTACAAGTTCGCAGCACTGATTGCTGTTAGCGCATCTTCACTTGGGCGTAGGAACAGTCATGGTTCTGGACCAGCCGGAGGAGCGTGGCTTGGCCTTCGTGGAAGAACGCTGGGGTGACACCAAGGAGTGCCGCTTCCCCCTCTTCTCCTTCCTGAAGCCTCTGTCCATTGAAGGGATGTACTGCGTCCACCTGATCATGCTGTTCGGTGAGCTGCGCCGGGTGCCTCGGCGAGGACTGGCGAGAGGAGGTCTCGCTGGGCAGTATCGTCACTTCAGACTTTATGAACAAGGATATAAGTTTATTGCTATCGCCTTGTGACTATGTTACGTGGACCACTTAATGTGCTTTAAACCGAAACATTTTTGACGGCCACAGCGCCTTGTACACATGACTAAACGCAACTGCAGGCAGCTTGCTTATACCGCACGTTTTCCTTTTTCACTGTTTGCTTTTAAAGTACGTCACGAGACGGGAGAGAACGCCGGTCTGACCTCTCTCCCGCGGACGCCTGTGGGGAAATTCTAATGCGCGTGCGGCCACTTAATAAAACGCATTGCCTGCACTAGGGTCTCAGTCAGTTCAGTCGTTCAGTCGTGACCGACTCTTCGTGACCCTATGGACCATGTCACGCAACGCTTTCCGGTCTCTCACAATCTTCCTAACATCACATAACTTCATCTGCAGTGCCTCGAGGATGCCATCTAACCATCGCGTTCGCTGCCTACCCCTTCTCCGGCGACCCTCAACCTTTCCCAACATCAAATCTTTCTCCAGCGACTCCTCTCTTCTCATCAGATGACCAAAGTAGCTGAGCTTTAACTTTATTTTGACCCTCCAATTAGCAGTCAGGGTTTATGGTCGACAATATCGACTGATTTGATCTTCTGGCAGTCCTGTCTACAAAGTGGCATTGTTGTCCGGTGGTTTCGGTCAGTTACAGCATCTCTGCACAGTACCTGTTGTTTATGCATTTCTTTGAGCAGTTCACGGAACTGACGTTTATGCGTGCTTATAGGGACGATATGCATGCTGGTGTTAGGGGAGCTGTGACTGCTGTCTGGCGGTAATTATTGCAGGTGCGATCGGCATCGCTACCGGAGCGTTCTTCAGGAAGAGTTGCCTCGCCTTCCTGCTTCCCTACTGGTTCATCTTCCTGCTGGAGAAGTCGAGATGGAACAACCACACTTACCTCTACGGGCTGATCGCCATGCTGCTAAGCATGACAGACGCTCATCGGCTCTGGTACCTATCCAGCTCATTAGCCAAGTTACTGGCTTTGAACGCAAAGCTTTTTTCACATGGGTCCATAATCATAATGGGCTAAAGCTTGCAGGCACTTTGTGAATGGCTCTAGAAGGCTGTCTGTGCGGAAAATCGGTTTCTGGTTGCCGAGGCCAACGTGGAGATGAGCTAAAGCAGCTACAGGTGGCGGTGATAGGTTTTCGTCTTTGCTCAAGGAAACTGAAGAACCACAGGTGGAGGGGGGAAAGGGGGAAGGCTTAGGGCGCGCCCTGTTTCTTTTCAAAGCGATTGCGTACAGAGTAGGTGATAAGAAGCGGTGTTTAGACTTCGCAAGCAGTCAAACGCAACGATACCACATTGATACACAAAGACGAAACGTTATCACCGTGGCCTCTAACTGCACATTGTTGTCAGACCTACTGTTATATGCAAAGTGCCGTCACGCTAGGGAGGAGCTTCATGCCCAGTGGCATGACCTCTCATGCGTAATTGGATTAACTCAAATGAAATTTCAGACGTTATCTCAGGACAAAGGCGCAAAAGTAAAATTGTATAAAATAAAACAGCATTCGCATGCCCCTGCCTTTAAATTTTCAATATATACATGAACGCTAACTACCGCGAATAAAAATATAAGTCAAATTTAGTTAATTACTTGCTTTACGATCGCAGATATATATATATATATATATATATATATATATATATATATATATATATATATATATATATATATATATATATATATATATATATATATATATATATATATATTTGCAGTTTTTCCACAAGGCCGCATAACGAATTTACGAAAACAATTTTTTGTGTACTGCTCTTTGTACAAAAAAAAAAAAAGAAAAATCTAATGTTGAATGTTTGGTACATACCTTTCAACAATGAAACCAGATATGAGCTCGCATGATGATAAGAAAGCAAATAACAAAGTAAAGACGTTCGTCACACTCCGCTTTCGATGCTAATCTACGAGGGCTCCAAAAAGTTTGCAAATCAAACTTTTGTTGTCGAACAGGTTCGTTGAATACTCATCATCACGTGTCTCTGATTTCCTGATGATACGGCGTGCCTCCGAAATTTCGCTCTGCCTTCTTGCAGTCATTTTATTTCCCTGCCCTAGATTTAACGAAGCGCACGTGCTCTGCGTTGCTTTGACAAATTCGCCCCGCCACTTTGAGAAATGGCTCCTTCATGCTCTCCGAACCGGGCGCTATAATAAAAAAACGCCCTTGTGGCCGACGTGAACTTTGTCCGCAAAGTCCATGTCTTCCCCACTGGGGGTGAATACGCGAGCGCGTGGCCACGTAGGGTGCCTCGATGCCTGCGCCCCCGCTTGAAAGCACCTTATCTAGCAGCGAGGCACCTTATCTAGTAGCGTTACCATAGGATGCCTCGATCACTTTGCCTGCGCTGGTTATGGAGACATAAGGCACCCTACATGGGCGCGCCCAGCGGTGTGCAAGTGCGTCCGGCGCGGCTGAACATTGAAGCGAATCGGCGCAGTTTCAGAGGCACCTGAAGCGGTCATTCGTATCGGCTCCTGCAACGCTCGGTCGCTGCAGCAGCTGCACCGAGTGCCGCTCCTGAAAGTAGTAGTAGACGACGTGATGCACCGCCTCAAGTGCCAGGGTTTACCGAAACAAGCTCGAAACTTTACCTATCAGCGACAAGTTCGTCTTTGCACTGCCTGTGTTACTTTTTTTCTCTCTCTCCACAACCTCCCCGGGCGGGAGAAGTTCTCGCCTTGCTGATTTCTTATGTCAACGCTCCTTATCTTCTATTGCGCGCAGGTCTATCGACTGCTGGAGGATACAATATTTAAGAAACACTGACATTCCCAGGTGGAACTACGTCCTTTTAAGATCACAGGTGAGCTCAGAAGAATTGCAACACGAGCGATGTGTAATGTGAACATAAGTACGCTATAGAAAGCAGCTAGAGATATGTCGGAATCAAAACCCTCCCTTGATTTCAAATAGTCTTGCTCGAGAGCAAAGCGCTTAAAATCCGGAAAACCTACAAGTTTTCATTCTGCTTCACCGGTTTCAGCGAAGCTTGGAATATAATACGGTGGTGAAAACGCACAATTAAAGGGCGCAGTCGGCACTCATAAACATGTAGCTCTCTTTATTATTTTTTTATTTGATCGAGTTATTACATACACGTGTAGTCGTCGGGAGCCATATAAAGAACATCGAGGGGCGTATTCGTGAATGCACTCGAGTCCATGAACAATTCGTGACCGGCCGCGGCCGCGCGCTCGCTGGTGACAGCAGTGAGGGCGTCGGAGAAACAGTAAGACCAGACTTCTGCCACTGATAAACTGTCCTGCGTACATCCATATCCCTAAGGAATGTTAGGAAGCGTGCATACATGCATACGTCAATAAAGGTCCGCGCTTTTGCCTGGAGGGCACAGCGTTCTCTCGACCATTCAACTGCGCTTATAGCACACGCTCACGCTACAGACCGTATCCTAGTTCGGATTAGCTTCAAATCATACTCAGCAGCGTACCCCAGCTGCAGACGAGGACAGAGCGTGCGCAGTCGTACTGTGCACCAGACTTCTTCGCGCATCAATGATCGAGGTACCTACACCACGTAACCGACGTAGCTCGGAGCGTCATTTTGCCATTAGCTATGGAATGTCCGCTAATAACAACTTTCCTGCTTCAAAATTACGTCTGTTTTGAAAGTGACGTTGGAATGAGAGAAATCTTACTTTTTAGTATATTTTTGGAGTCCGTAAGTAGTTCAGACTCATTAAAAGTATTACATGGTTCTGCTATTTTGTTTTAATGTTTAATATATCAGTTGTCGCATACGTGTTTCTATTATAAAAACGCGGTTAAACGGCTGGCTGCCAGCATGAAATAGGTTAAGGGCCCGTGCCTAATGGCCCCGCACAAGCGCTGCAGCGAGGCAGCGAAAATTCTGACGATGTGTGTCCAGGCTCAGACAACACTGGCGTGAGCACACTAGAATGTATCGAGTCTCGTCCTCACATTCAGGCTATTTTCTTTCCGTCCCTGCACACCCTGCCCCATGCAAAGAGAGAGCAAGTGCGCAAGTGACGAGGCATGACCGGTATGTGCCCCAAAAAACGATGCGCGCAAAGTGCGAGGCCTGTAAACAACAATGACGGACGTATGCGAATGACGTTTTGTGCGCATCAACACGATCGCAAGACCATACATTACGATATACTCTATAGTAAAACGCGAGCGCAGCATGGTCAGTTAAAATTTCGATCGCTGTTTTTATTTCTCCATCAATGTGGCACGCACAATACCTGTCATCAAGAACGATACCCTTCCGCATTCAAACGCGCAGAAAGCCAAGAGAGAGAGAGAGGATGGAGGGAGAGGGAGACGTTAACACAGCCAAACGGACGAGCTGGGGGATGCATATTTGAAGGGCAAACAACGCAAAAGACGAGTCTTTTGCTCTGTTTGCGCTCTAAGTCAGCGATTGACCCGTGATTGTTCTGCTATTGTCTTCGTCTTTAGCGATATTTGCCCTTCAAGAGAATAGCTTGTTGACCGCTGGTGAACGCTTAGAATGCTAATTGAGCGGCTGTGGTGATTGCTTGCGTAAACAACTCGCGACGCCATCACCGGACTATGTGAATATGAAACAAGCGCTCTAAGAAACACTAGGAGGCCCTTGTTGGAAATTTTGTTTTCGCAGTATATGCGAAACGCTGTTCAAGCTACGCCGTAGCTGTGGCGCTTCCCTGCGTGTCTCCTCTGTACTTAAAAACATTGAAATGCTTAACTTTTTTTTTATTATTATTCTTGAGAGCTGCGTGCTAACAAAGACAATCAGTGATTCTATGTTCCGACGTCATCCGTAGCGGTAGTTGGGTGACTGTGGTGTTCTGCTGCTGAATGGAGGATCACAAGCTCTAACTTCCGCAGCAGTGGCTGTTTCAAACAGAGTTGGAGGTGAACTGCTAAACCTCTGCGCATTAAGACTTTTTCACATGTTAAAGATACCCCAAGTGAAGAATTATCAAGCGCCAAAGACAAATCTACGCGTACTATTTATCACTGCGTGTGCAGATTTATTTCTGGCAGTTAAATATTCACCAATTTATGAAATGAAAAAGAGAAGCCAGCAGACTCATGTGCCTACCTAGATTGAAACACCACTGGATGAAAATGTGAATAAAATTATTTTTTTCCTACTCCTTTTTTTTCACCTTTTCACGTTCTTGCTTCATTCTTCCATTGTAAAATTCGATTGATTAGCGCTAGATATACATATATATATATATATATATATATATATATATATATATATATATATATATATATATATATATATATATATATATATATATATATATATATATATATATATATATATATATATATATATATATATATATATATATATAGAGAGAGAGAGAGAGAGAGAGATTTATTTTACTTTTTTAGTCAGCGGTTCGCCTTTCTCAAAAACAGGTCTCCTGCCGAAATGTCAAAAAAATAAAAATAAAACTAGAAGCAAGAAGCGGTTTAAAGACTTATTACTTGTGCAATCTAGCATCAAGTGAATCTGTTTTTTTCTCTCTCTCTCTCTCACACACACACATAGTTAATTACATACATACATACATACATACATACATACATGCATACATACATACATACATACATACATACATACATACATACATACATACATACATACATACATACATACATACATACATACATACATACATACATACATACATACATACATACATACATACATACATACATACATACATACATACATACATACATACATACATACATACATACATTTTTTTCAAGCTAAACTAAACGATGTCTCTTCAAACGCCCTTACAGTGTGTTAAGTACGGCCCTCAAAAAAATGTGCGCCTGCATTGAGCGGCCATGCTATAATAGGTTTGGCTTGGCTTACGGTGTTTTGTGCCAAAACGACTCAGGCTATCAGGGGCGCAGTAATTGGGGGGGGGGGGGGGGGGCTCCAGAGATTTTAAATATCTTGTGATTTTTTAACGTGCACTGACATCGCACAGTAGACGGGCTCCTTGCTTCGCCTTCACCGAAAAGCGGCCGCCGCGGTCGGGATTGAGCCCACGTCTTTGGGTTCAACAGTCGAGTACCCTAAGCCACCGCAGCGGTGCCGTCACTGAACATCTGGCCTTTCACTGTCGCCTCCAAGCCTCTCTCCAATCTTTCGCGTTTTTATTTCTTAAAGGCAAAAATATTTGTTTTGCGCGCAGGATTGATCTTTCAGCTGTCACAAAAGACCAACTTCTAATTTCCTGACAAGTATTTCCTTCGTGCCTTCCGGCATCGCCTCTCGCACTCTTCGAAACGGCCCAGCTTTCTTCAATTTTGTAAGGGGGGGGGGGGGGGGGTGCGTACCGTGCTCCATACTCCTTACGTTTCCATTCTTTATTCCGAGTGGGGAGCAGTGAACTCCACCGTAGAACCAGAAACCTGCGCTCGAATAGGTACCCCCCCCCCCCCCCCTCTTTATTATCAAACGAAAATCAACAACAACAACAACAAAAACCTCTATATGTTGTCAACCTAACTATGTGAATTGTTTACCGTAGTTCAGTCTTTAAGCGGACCTTCTGCGCCCGCAGGTATTTCTGGTGTACTTCATCGCCGGCCTGAAGAAAACAGATGGTGACTGGATTGGTGGTCATTCCATGGAGGGCCTGGGACGCCACTGGGTCTTCGATCTGTTCAAGTACGACCTTGAAATGCTTGTACCTTCCAGCGGCAGCAAAATGATACGCCCTTGCTTAGAAAGTTCGTGATGTTTTGTCACTGTGGTCGGAGCTCTAGGAGTCAACTGTCGAGGCTGGACCACCTGTGGTCCCAACACTTGATGAATACAGGTGTCAACTGGAATATGGAAGAAATTTAACTGAACATCACCGGGCTGTTTCGAAATTTCTGCACGTGGAGTTCACGGGTCCTTTTGAGGGAATGAATTCGTAAAGATATCACACAAAGCAGCTATACAATTTGAATTCCTTATCAAATTGGTAATTCGTGTTTATTTTTTACCGGGGGGAGGAGGGGGAGGGGGATTTAGGTCGAAAAATGAAGAAAAACTTCGCTCATCCAAGCAAATGGAGATTAAATGACTGTACAAGAAAGGCCAGGACTACTACTGCTGTCCGGATGACGTCAACGACCCTATATGAGAGAATTTAACCTGTCAACAAAGCTGCAGGATGTACTGCATTTGTTTTCGACGTCTAAATGCCTCCCCTCCGGGTTGCTGGAAACTTGTTTCGCTGTTGCTTCCACCACTCTTGCGAGGGCACCCTGGGCGACGTCGAGGGTGCCCTCGTTGGCAATGTGTAAAGAAGGGAAAAACGAAAAAAAAAAAAAAATAATGCAAATTGACGCCATTTTTTTCTCTTTCGTTGCAAATCGAGGACTTGGATAAACTGCTAAAAATCGACATGTTTAGTATCACTATAACTATGAACATTCACTTGTTTTAAAAATAGCCGCATTTGTCGCAATTTGACCCGACCCTCGGGGCGAAACGAGACACCAGGTGGGGCAAAATGAGACGTCCTTTCAAAACGAAGCACTTTCACTTCTTGCACTTGGAACGTTAAAAGTGCATCGCATGGGCCTTTGCGTACACTTCACAAGCCCACTCGTGACACATTATGCATTAGATTCGCACAGAAAGAGGCATTGCGTTGCTACAAAATTTTTTGGATAGGAGGAACTCCCAGTCCAATCTGTTACATGCCGTTTATCAGAACGTTTCTCCTGTGTAGAAATATCTTGCGATTAACACATTGAGGTTTGTCGCCTACCTTAACAATTTACCGCTTCGTTTCCTTTCAACGTAATGTAACTTATGGCTACCTTTGCTGCAATTGCCTTTGCCTAGTAAGGTCAAAAGAGGGATCTCTGCATACATAAAATATGCTGTACAAGCGTTCATTGCTTTACTGAAAGAGCTCGTTTTCATAAACCAAGCCTATTCTTGTAAAGCCTATGTATACAGCTTGCCGCTAGTTATTTTTTTTCCCCTCACCTTTGGAAGACACCCCTATGGTCGAAAAGGTTTTCGCCAAAGCGCTAATGGAAGGCTTTCACTGGAGCACGCATTCCGGATTTGTCTTAATGTTACTCTCACTCCTAACAGCCCTTATCACTGTTCTATTAAATGTGCAGACTATTGTAGAAAAGAACGCAGAGGACACAACTCAGGAACAAGTCATGCATGAGTGCAAATTGTAACTGCGTCTTCTGAGAGACTGACTGTGGCGTTTTGCCCTTTACCTAGAGACTTACTCGTCATTGGTATTACTCTCTCTTGGCCGCTGCAATTCCATGTACAACAGGTAATTAATGAGACACAGTTACGAAATATATAGGAATGTGTCGCGGTTGCTTACAGCTGTTTTTCTACATGACTCAAATAAGAAAAACGGAGCTGCAGAAGTCCGCATCTTCTTGGTGGGACAGCCAGTGACCGAGAGTCATTGGCGATTTTTCCCGGCAGTGCGCTTGGCGAGATTTTTAGCGGTTTTTGGTCCGCATATTGCGGACACTCAGCGGTACCTAGCTCTTTTGCTTTTAAACTATTCTATCGCTTTATCATAGTTTGCGCTAGATGAAGTTGTGCGAGATTGGTCTCATTTTGTCCCATGTCTCATTTCACCTTGAGCTACCTATATATGTGCAAATTTAAATGTAACGTAGCACTTTTAAGCGAGCCGTTGATTAAATTCTTCAGTTTGAATCGAAGCTTTGCCAAAAAAGACAAGTACATTTTAATTCTTCATTTATGTTTTCTGAACTCAGAAGATCACATGAAACCAGAAAGCTGTGACAACGAATCGCAAAAAAAAAAAAAAAAAAAAAAAAAAGAAAGGAAATGAATATCAAACATTGCATCTATCTTAGTAATCATCCGCGCACATTTAAACTGTGATCATAAGACAAGAAGGGATCAACATCGCCAGCTGGTAAGCCCTTCGCAGACAAATTTTGCGAGCGCCTGCTACTGTTCCAGGTGCGCCTATACGACGTCATTAATAAACAGTGGGCACAGACCTCGTCCCTTTTTTAACAGAAAACAAGAAAAACGAAAAACCTTTGTTTTTGTCTAGACGCATTCAGTTTTTTTTTTATTATTAGTTGCCTAAATGACGCCAGATTCGTCTTTTTATTTGATTCTTTTAGAGACGCTCTTAAGTCACCGCTTTCCATCCAACAAAATGTGCGTAATTTTTGGATACCCTTCGCTGTTGGAACTGCCGCGAAAAATGCCTCACTCGCCCACACGACGGTGGGGTACAGGCCCTAGTGTTTGCTGTTATGTCTGAGGCCACAGCGGCAAGCGGCACTATACTGCAGACTCAGGAGCTTCAACGATTTTTAACAGGAGTCAGTGCATGCAATGAGACCACTTGCTCTCGCATTCGGCTTTTGCGTTCGGCAGCCGAAGTCTAAACTGGAGACAATGTCTCCCTCATTCGCCAGCGCAGCAAGCGTGAACGCCTGGCCTTGGCTTCCCGATGCCGCTTCTCCAGCAGACAGGAAGATATACCATTTTGACGGCTCAGTCCATCCGCGAACAAAATTTACAGGCTGTTCCTGACCGAAGAGCAGGTGGACTCGTACGTGGTTCACTGGGGCGGCTTCCTGCTGGACCTGACCGTCGGCTTCCTTATGGTTGCCACCACGGTGCGGCCTTTCGGAGTGCTCTTCTGCGTTCTCTTCAATGCCATGAACTCCAGGATGTTCTCTATCGGTGCGTTCACACTGGCTCTGCGAGGACTCCGCTGAGTCAGATGATGTTGTTGCCAGGGCTGAGTGGGACTCTGTGGTGCTTGGCGTTTCTGCGGTGTAACTGCACGAAAGTCAGCACACTATAGCCTGTTACATTTCGCACGGATGCACTATAATGTTGAATTTCCCACGGAGAAAATGCAGACGACCTATTAAATGAGCCGTTCAACAGGTCGCGCTCGCGCGCAAACAACCTTGACACGCAGAAAAACGAGAGCAGGAGACAAGTGTTTAGTTAGCTGATCCCCTCGCGGCCTGTACTGTCATTCATATGAAAAGATAAGGCATAAAATCTAAGTCATTTCTTTCGAAATTTTAGTTGTGTACTCTCAAAATTGTAGAAATAGGAGGCGCGGACACTTGTTGCTGTCTCCTGAAGAGCCATTTTGCTGTTATCTGAAGCAATGTTTTCGTTCCAGGAATGTTCCCGTACGTGATGATTGTGCTCTCCGCTATATTCTTCGATTATTCGTGGCCCAAGAAGCTTGCGGCAGCACTGCCCCAGCGAATCAACAAAATGATCCCGGACCTCTGCGCCGCTCGGCCTGACTTCAAACGCTGTTGGTACCCGGCTCAGTGCAAGGTAATCTGAAAGTGACTAAATCCTCCGGCAGCTGTTCATCAATGCCGCCATTACTGTGTTTGTTCGCTTGTGAGTAAATAGAATATTTTCGTCATAATGGCTCCGCTTTCGCCATTGTGGCTGGAAATCGTCGTCCTAACTACTCTGTAGCTATAAGGACGCACGGTTCTGGCTGCAGTCTGAAAGAGAATACTCGACTGTTCTGAATGTACTTTTCGCTCATTGGTGTTGAAACTTCGAGGCTATTAATACGTCCTTCACTAGCTCTTCCGTAGTAGCTATAAAACCTATACTTACGACGGAGATACACCGTCGCGGTACTTCTCCTTTGCGCTTCACTAGCTTCTGTGATACGAAATCGGAACGCATAGTGCTACTGCGATGAGCTTTGTGGCCGTATAACGACGAGGTTTGCCAGGCAGAGAGTTTCATAAAGGGATGCACTGCGAAAATGTTTCAAGAATACTGAAAACTTCCCGCTGCCTCACCTCGAAGCACACACATGCTTATGCAACTGTGGCGCAACCGTGATGTTGGTTGAGCAATATTCTAGAACGCACGTAGGCGGCTACGTACGGGCCGTGCACGTACACACGGTGGCGGATACAGTGAGAAGAGCAAGGTGGCAGTGGTGTACAGCCGAAACTGTTTTCCAGGGTGCCTCTTGGAGTCTTGGTGCTAGGCGGTAAGATCTCTACGGAGAACTTTGATGCACAGCTGCGTGAGCATAGTCAGCCTCCATGGGGTCTCTCCTCAGAAATCAAACCCTTTGTCCAGCGCCCCTACATTCATGAACAACTTAAAAATACATAGTCTCTTCCACCCGAACGAGATGGCTTCCAGTGAGGACATGAAGTGCTAAGCGGGGGCTGTTTCTTCCACGAGGCCTGCACTGCCTTCTGTGCGAAAATCGCGGGACGTCAGAGAACACGCACTTGGGCAGCAAGATGACACTCGTCTCCTATAGAGGAGCTGCAAACTCCGACTATGGTCGTGGCTGCACAATGCAACTTAAGGAAAATCGTGTTCTGGTTTATTCTTGGCGACACTCCTTCTACAGGATGTGACTAGACCTGGCAAGGTAGTATACTCCAAGGAAAAACGCGTTTTACAACGCAGCTGTTAAGCGCATGTAGTAACGTCCGTAATCGCGCGGAATAAGGTTATCAAGCAAGGAGGGCAACTTTCACCTCAGTTGTTACGGCTGGTTACCAATAAAGAGTGAGCTCCATATAGGCGAAGGCGACAGCGACGTACGTGCAGAGCAGTTTGGATGTCTGTTCCACTCTGCGCCTTCGTAAGCATTCCCGCAACCGAGACTTTGATCTCTCCTTGAAAATTTTACCGGTCTGCCTGTTATCCAGGGCAAACTAAATATCTTCTCTACGGCAGCGGTGTACCTACAACGGCGATGACCGGCTGGTCACGTCGGCTTGACGTGCTTGCGGAGGCGAACACAGACTCGTGCTGTGCCAGCTAACGCACTACATTTGACACGCCCTTAAACTGCTCCTTGAGCTTGTTGCGAGAGAGCAAACTATGCAAGTCAGCATATACGCCGCGAGTGATACCGCGCCTTGCCGCGCCTACGAGCGCAGCAACACTGGTGAACGAGCATGCGTATACCTACCGCCTCGACTCAAATACCGCCGTGGTGCCCTCGCTCGTAGCCCGCTCCAAATGTTGAGCCCTCCGATACCGACGAGTAGATCGTTCCTTTAGTTTTGCAGCTACCTCCCATCTAATAGAAAATCTCCACGGCAGCGGCGCAGCAGCGGCTGCGATGGCCAAGACGATGCTCTTGTTGAGGCGAACACAGAACTCCGATGAGGAGATATATGTGACAAAGCGGAAACAGTCAGCGAGAATCTGATTGCTAATCGCGCGTGCACTTCGAGGCGACGAACTATTTTTTTTTTTTTTGTCTATTCCCGCAGATCCGAGCTGTCCAAGCGACGAGTCAAGCGACACACACATTTCTCTTCGCTCGAAGTCTTCGCGCTTAGCCGCCGCGTTCACGTGATTTTTCGCGTACATGCAATTCAGCCTTAAATGATATTATTAAGCTCCTGAAGTATGCCCCCATGGAGGTTTTAAATCTGTACGAAAAGCTCGAGGGTTACAGTGGGAAGAGGGGGGCATAGTGAGCGGAGGAATGTGGCATGCTCAGCGCGCGGTATAGACGCCGTAACCAGAAGGTGGTAACAAGCACTGTGACAACGCGGGGTCGCACTGACGTCGCTCATGACCGCACTGGAACGCACCATAGTAACACAACGTGCTCGGTGGTCTGAAATGAGTGATGCCATGCGTGACAGCAAAGTTTTACTGCTTCTTGTACTTACGATTCCACTGCTATGACGCCTTCCTTGAGCACATTCATGGCTACACCTCCTTCAGAATCAGGCATAGCTCCAACACCTCGAACAGATCTGCTGCTAGTTTTCAGATCATAAAGCCCCCTGCACGACTTTCAAAGAATGGGAGAGAATGGCTACTTGAAGGGCGAGTATCTCTGAAAAATAGAGTTGTCTGTAACTGCACATACATGCACGTGGCTTTGAGATTCTTTGCCTAAATATATCGCGAGATCAAAATATATCGTGAGCTGGCGCTGTATCGCAAATTACATAGTGGCGGCCATACTGTTAACCTTTTTCTCAAGTACATGGTGTCGAGCACGCCATATAGAAAGAGGCTTATGTAAGTTTTTCTCTGAGCGCGCTGTCCCATTCACAACGTTCAGCAGATTCACCACAGCGATATTATCACCTCTCCTGCAAAAGGGTAAAGTTTTGTACCTCGTATAATGAACGCACGTTTTTTTTTTTTTTTTTTTTTTTTTTGTGCGCAGTCAGCTGATACCGCAATGAAAGCTATAGATGAACTGCGAATACGAATGCTCTCTGTCGAATCCGCGAATTAATAAAAGACACGCCTGATCACAAAGGGTTTTCTAAATTTGTTCATTCTGCCCTCTAAGGGCAGACTGAACAAATCCAACGAGTTGTGCTAGGGTTAACTCGAGTTATGTTTTCCTTCAACAGAAGTATATTCCGATAGGCGAGTTATACGAGGTACAGTAAGCTCATTTTTTTTTTAATTGCGCTAGAGCATGGATGCCATACTGGAATGTGCATTTTGGTACATTTCGATGTTAAGTTCTGCAGTACGGAGTATTTATTCCACGAGGCTGCGTTTTTTTCTTTTACGTGTATGGTGCTGTGTTCATACTGTGCTCGTGATGGGTGCTCGACTGCCAAGATGACTTGGTAAGACGGATGTCAAGAAGGCGGAAAACGTTCGGAACGAGGAAGCGAAGGCAGGATGCCGAGATACGAGCTTTAGGAGTGTGGCGATGAGTGCGCTCGATATCGCGTCTATACTCTTGAGGCGGAGCCTAAGCACACTCCTAATTTTTCTTTTTTTTATACTTCAATTTACTTCTGAATATTCTACCTCCGCGTAATCAACGCATCCCCCAAGTTGCCAGATGCATTTTTTTGGAGATAAACGGCGTTCATTTTCCGAGCAAACAAATGCTGCCGCAGCGTTAAACGCTTACTAGCGCCGCCTTGCGGTCGGATTCGCGTAACTGGCATGCGATCGCTTTATAATTCTCTCCGAGCTGCAATAGTAGAATGTTGAGCTAGTTGGTCAGACATGATGAAACACGCAGCAGAATAGATGACAAAACATACAAAGAAGAAGGTGTGAGGGTATAAATCATTTATTGTCAGTTCAGCACTGTCCTTGAGCGTGCGTGTGTGAGCGTGCCTCTTCTATGTTTTGTTATCTATTCAGCTGCGTGCTTCATCATCTCTGAGCTTACATCGCACGTCTGTTAGCTCAATCAATTCTTGTTCCTATACTGAACTCTGGCGAATTCACCACTGTGGGTATGTGCCAGATGCACAGAGGTGAGAAGAAGAAGATGAAGAAGACCTTGTCTGTTTTCGCTGGCTCTTGCATGTGTTCAGTAAACTTCGTCCCCTCAGCTCTACCTGCTTTCTGTGACGATATTATGCGCACGTACCGCCACTGGAATATAAGGTACCGTTCATATTTCTTTTACCTGTTGCCCCGCTACTCAGCCAAGGTGCTCACACCTACCATTTGCGGTTAATGCGGTATGGGCTTTGAATTTTTCTATTTGCATTCTGACTGCCCTTAAGGTCTAGAAGATTGTAGCCCTATTTTCAACGCTATAGCTCTGCCTGTAGCTAAGAATTTAATGCACATCTTCCTCCCCTGCACGGTAGGGTACTTTGGTTAAAGAGAGTGCCCCATGGTGACCGCTTCTTGTCATCTGCACGAACGCGCAGGGCACCGACTCACTGACGGGCAGTCGGTGGTCCGAGCTCCGGCTTCGCAGATGGAGGCTGACGACGGTGCTCCTCTGCCTGCACTTGACCCTGCAGCTTTTCCTGCCGTACTCGCACGGTCTCACCAAGGGTTACAATACGTGGACGCAGGGTAGCTACGGCTACTCCTGGGACATGATGGTGCACAAGTGGAGACCCGTTCACGTCAAGCTTCTCCTCTACGACAGAGCCACGCACAAGGCCCACTTTTTGGATCCAGAGGCGAGATACCGCAGAGCGGAGGGCATGCCGAGAAAAAGATAGCACCTAAAATAGAAACGAAAGATTGGGAATAGCAGAAAAGATACCAGGTCGTCACAAGTTTGCTGCAGAAATAGATCCATGCATCCAGAAAAGGCTGCGCAGAGATAAACCAAGGCGAATGAGATGTGAAACCACTCCGGCACTGAGCTTCCTTATGTGTCAGTACCGTGATTTAGATATGAATTACACGGCCAGCTACTTCTGATTATATACTTAGGAAGGGGCTAGGCTAATTGTTTATCCGGAATAATTTTTCTGCCTTGACAAGATTTCCTCCAGTGGCTCATGGGTGGGAGCCTCGCATTTCTGAACTCAACATTAATAACTTGTTTCTCCTTTAACGAATTTCAGGCTGAAATCACGCACTTGATGAAAGATAGTTTGAAACTGCATAGCAATTTCAAGTTATCGTTGTATAGTGAGAAATCAATGGCAGTGTAACGTCGCGACCCTCACTGACATCTGCTTGTATCGGACTATACATGTATGACTCTCATGAGTGCACGAAGGCGTAGTAATTAATAAAATTGAATTATTCGTTCCCCTCCACAAATATCTGAGAGACGTCAAGCCTGCATATCTTATTACAGAATAAAGGTCGAAGTTCGTGTTTAGCTGTACATTCGCAGTGCAGTCTTCCTTTTTTACAGCTCGGATATTATAGTTCCCATGAAGTGCGCCGATCTAACGACTGTTAAACCTTCATGGGAATCGACTAGTTTGCATAGAACATTGGAACTAAATGATCTGCAGATTGGACAAGTGAAGTGTAAGCAGGAGGTTTGATGAGAATGACGGTAGGAAACGGACACCATTAAGCACGGGCATTGTTGAGAGAAGCTAGCGGCAGTTGTGTGCTGCGGCGCGTCTAAATGCTGCCGTCTATTAGCCTCAAAGTGCACTGAGTGCGTCTAACACTCACGATTGCCTTCGAACAAGCAATTTTTTTTTTATCGCCTTCCAACACGTCGGCATCTGACAAACAGGAAAAGAAGGTTCCGCGTTATTCTACCGGCCCGCGCGCCTTTTTTTTTCACACGCCGTCCGGTCGGTCGTTTCACCTCGTGCGCCTCGAAAGAATATCTCTCAAAAGAAAACGGTCTCTGAAAGGAAATGGTCGCTTCATTGTATGGCCTTCCTTATTCTGCGCTAAAGACGTTATCTGCCTCGCAGCTATCCGCGCGTGTAGCGGTTCTGACTGGAAATGGCATCTCGGGCTGTAACGGCGCCAGACACACGTGAATGCCGTCCGAGCGGCATTAGCTCTGAATGAGGTGTGCGTAAATGCCCTTGATGGGTTGGCTAGCTCGTTTTCTCTTACTTGTAGCTGTTAACCACAACCTTGTGTCCTCTGCCCACCTCCTCTGCACGTTATTGTCCAACGTCCTTGTCGGCACACCACCGCTTCGCAAAAAAAAAAAAAAAGTGCTTGCTTGTTTTATAATTAAGATGCTCTACCTTTCGAGAGCCACCAATGAGCCGTTGCGTCGCTAATCAAGAAAATGTTCATAACGGTGTAACTTTCCTACCGCAGAAGTTCACGACTTCAAGGCGTTGGCACCACCAGGCGGATATGGTCGTCCAGTTCGCACAGTGCATCCGCGACAGGATGCAGGAGGAACTGGGCATGCAGGAAGTGGAGATATACGTTGATGTCTGGATGTCGCTCAATGGACGCTTCGCGCAGAGGTGCGCGTTGCCTTTTCCTTTGTGTGTGTGTGTGTGTGTGTGTGTGTGTGTGTGTGTGTGTGTGTGTGTGTGTGTGTGTGTGTGTGTGTGTGTGTGTGTGTGTGTGTGTGTGTGTGTGTGTGTGTGTGTGTGTGTGTGTGTGTGTGTGTGTGTGTGTGTGTGTGTGTGTGTGTGTGTGTGTGTGGCTCTCGCAGAATGAATCAAGGTTAGTGACATCATTATTACGTTAAAATTGCAACTGCAGAAACTTACCTCGGTCTCACTGTTTACATCTAGTGCATTGACATGAATCGCAATAATCCTTAGTATAAATGAATGAATCGATGGCCAATGGAAGTGGATGACGAGCCGGGGATATGCGGGCAGGATATACCTCCACAGGCATATGTTAAACTCTGTCATTTATCTTTCAGAAATCAGAAGGGCGCCACACAATAAAAATACTCTGTGGTTTGGGCTAGCCACTGTCAGATCCACCTTTCTGGGTCGCTAAGTGATGCAAGAACGTGCAACAAAGATTTGAGAGAGTGAGTGAATAAACTTTATTGAATTAAGACAAATTTAGTGTGGTTTGGTTTTGAGGTTTAACATCCCAAAGCGACTTAGGCTGTGAAACGCCGTAGTGGTGGGCTCCGGAAATTTCGACTACCTGAAGTTCTTTAACGTGCGGTGACATCGCACAGCACACGGGTGCCTAGATTTTCGACAGCACGGAAAAGCTACCGCTGAGGCTGGGACTCGATCCCGGCAACAGAAAGAGCTCTGAATGTAATGTATTGTGATAAATACCGATAATCCAAGTGTTTTTAGGCAGTTTGTCAAAAATTACATCAGGTTTAGAGAAGAGCAGACATACGGTAGATAGCGCAAATTGTGCATTTCCGTTGTACTTGCTTAGTTTCGCGACAGAGTAGGCTGCTGTAATGAACTTTCTTTATATCGACAAAACTTTGAGGACAGCTGCGGCGTTAATAGTGCTTTTAATGTTCCATTTTCCTGGGGACACCACCTCCTATATTGAGGCAACAACTCTGTAATATTGCGAGACACCGTCATGAACATATTGGTGAGAATGGTCAAACCTTAACATGCGTAGCGAAATACTTTCAAAGTTTTTTTTTTTTCTGCGCTAGCACCGACTGGTTAAGACTGTCATAGAAAAGAAATGCAATGGTGTCCTAACGAAGATGCAATTGCATACTATTGTAATATATTTTGATGAAAATGTCCATCGAAATGGTGTAATCTTCCGTTGCGTAGCCAATTACGACTTTAAAAGTTAGTCCTTGGCTTACACTGGGTAGCTAAAACCATAAGAAAAAATCAATCGGGTGTGTTTCTGACGGCATACAGCAGAGGGCTGCAAAAGAAGTCCCGAGAAAAGATTTACGCATGAAGTGAAAGTTGCGATGCATTCTTACAATATGCTAAAGAATTGCGTTCGTAAATACTTTCCCGTAGAAAGAAAGAACTCCGTGAGGACACAAAGCACGGGGGCGATGGAAAGAAGCGGGTTTATTTATGCGGCGCGATGCTTGTGTACCGCGGAGCCCAGCGCGAACAAAAACAGGGAGATACAAAAATGGCTGTTTGCTCTTCCCCTCCCGCGTTGCAAACATGAAAGCCTTTGCGCACACAAGCACAAATAGAGACATCGAAAAGTTATAGCATCCGCTTTGAGAAACGCTCTTTGGGCCTCAGTTTTCGCTGTCCTGCGGTCAGGCTGATTCCCCGGGCCACTTTCTCAATGAACGTCAAACTTGATGTTTAGTGCATTGCCTCTAGGCTCACCTTTGACTGAGCTCCACTGCCGGCCGGACAAGGCATTCAAGTGTATGCATTTGTACTATTTTTTTTTTTCGATCTGATTTTTGTCACCATATCATCAGTTGCCTCGGATATATTTGCGAAGTCTCACCGTAAAAAGAAAAATACAAAAAGTAGGAACTCGTAGGTCTTGTGCCACGCTTCTTTTGTGGCTTATATAAACAATGTATCCACTGGCACATCTTTATATGGTCCAAAAATGTGTCGAAATTCGTGACGGGTCTCCTATCCCCCTTGTCATTTCGCTCAAAGAGCTTTTCTTCGAAAGTTGTACACGCGATCCACGGCCAGGAAACAAATGAATCGATTTCTTTCGAGCGAGTGACAGAAAAATATAAAAGTTAGATCAGGAGTGCCGGCTGGACCTACTGGGGATATGAAATGGGGTTACGCCCCATCGAAATACTTATGTTCAAAAATTTTCCAAGCACTTTCCTGGTATCGCAGAGAACCGACGAGGTCGTCATTACGTAAAAAAAAAAAAAAAAAAAAAAAATATGAGAGCCACTTAAACTCCGCCTTTGAGGGTATTACGCGATATTTTAGACTACCGGCCCATATATTATAAAGCCCCGCTTTAACCAAGCCGTATGAACGTGCCTGCGGCCTATCTAACTTGAATGCAACGGTCCCGGCAGGCTGATTCTGATATCACCCTCTGATATATATGAAAGGAGAGGCTGGTAGCTCCTGCTTAAACGTAATGTCAAGCAACGCTACGTCCAGTTAGTGCTTGGCCATGTCAGCTGCCAGCTACCGGCTGCCTTCGCATTGCTCGTGATCTTTCGCTCAAAAAGCCAACGCTGACGAAAGCCGCCGACGCCGGGATATTTACATATGTTCCCAATGGCCAGAACCCTGGCTTTTGCCCCCATCCGACTTTTATCTCCTGCGCTCCTAATGTTTGTAAGCGCGGTACTTGTTTTTATTTTTTAAAAAGGCTACGTAAGCCGCCGCCTAACCACCGCCGTATAACCTGGTATAACTGACTGAGGAAAGCTGTATCGTACTGACCATGTTCCTTTACATTCCGCGTGATTAAAATATATATATAAGCTTTCGTCGTGTTAATTCGCTTTTCTTGCCGAATTTCTTCGTGTTTTCGGTAAGTTGCACTGATAACTTCTCACGATAACCACAACCACGTTCCCTGACGCTGTTCTCTTGCGAATTGTCACTTTTGATTGAAATCCCTATGCTGTGTTGTGAGCGAAAAATCTCGAGCATACTTCTTGCAGATAGTTTATATATTTGCTGGTGACATAGCCTGGCACTGAATGGCCAGCGGGTTGTGTAGTACCACTAGACTGCATGATTTGACTGATTTGGTAGGAGATCTTTACGGCGGAGGAGGACATGGAAATCGAACCAGGGACCCCCGAATCCCTAGTTAGACAGTCTACCCCTATAGGCCACGCAGGCACGTCCGTGGATCGGTGTGCGAATGTATTTTAATAAGCATGTGTGAGACAACAGAGGCACAAATGAAAGGATTGGCGATTAAAGCGAGAAGCAAGATGCGCGTACGCAAATGGGATTCACAAGGGAAGCCAGAGACAAGAGCCAATAACGCCGACGCGTCATACACTTAAAGGCAAAGTTTAAGTGTATCCCCCCCCCCCCCCCCCTCACTTTTTTTTATTGCTCCATAATGGCTGCCCACAGCGCAGTCCTATTGTCACGGCACGTCACTCTGGTTTCGGGAATGCCCGTCGCTGCAAGCGTTCATGTATGGCGTTCTGATGGCGTATTTTTCGGTCTTGAACTCAGGATGTACGACCCCACGGTAAACATCTTGGGACAGCCGTGGTCGCCATTTGCTGAAGTGCCGTGGGTGCTGCCCGTGCTCAATAACTTTGGTGAATGGAGGGAAAGCTTCAAGAAGGTTCGCGGCCAAGTTCAAGCAGCCTCCACATTGGCGGATGTTGAGTTCATCGCCGACTTTCCAGGTGGGTTTCAACTCTTGAGGTGCGCCTTTCTCTTCTCGACGCTACTGTGGTATAGAGATCATTTGTAAAAAGTTGGCCGGCCAGTGCGCCATGGGAAAGTAGGTTGACGTGGCCGCCCTCATATATGTCCCCCAAAAGATTTGTTTCATTGAATTATTTCTTTTGCAGTGCGTCAGTACAGTGCTATCAAAACCATAGATCATACCTTGACTGAACCTTTTATAGTGGTTATCTTCCCTATCTCTTCTCTTTCGTTCGCTTTATGTCACTTATTTCGTGTCGGATGGGACCTTTCTCCTCGTCAACCACCAATGTACACCTCTCCTATTTACTCTCATTCCTCCTCCTCCTACGGGATGCGTACATGTCAGGTTACAGTGTTGCAAGTAGATTACCCCCTTTGTTTTGCATTCCAGAAAAACAATCCATCTTCAACAACTGATTGAGTAATAGAAAAAAGGAGGGAGTAAACTTGCTGCCTTGAGCCATTCAACTTCGCGGCGTTAGTTCAAATACAAATATCAGTGAGGGTATTATAGGGGCTTGGTGATGCTATCGTCTTTTCTTCTTCGGCTACTTCCATACGTGCAAGTTTTATTTATTTTCAGTCAATACTGACTTTGCTTCTACCTTGAACGTGTTCACTTCGGCTCATAATTCGACACACCGAAATCCCTTAGCTAGAACTGCCATTCGATTCAGCTACTTCCGCGAGTGTAGCGGTGACTATGGACGTAGTTGAACAAACTGCGTCATTTTTTAAACGTTTAGAAAAGTCTGCATGCCCCAGCTCTACCTGTTTATAGGAAAAGCTCTGTACTGGTGACCAAGTCCCCGTATTTTTCGCAACGTTTTTAGTTACCCGGTTCCCAAATGTAGCCGCTAATTATAGCATCAGAAACAAAGCGAATTCATAAGAACACATCTGCTGGAAATTGTTAACTAGCGAAATTGTGCAAATAGAGACAGGGACAATTTAAAGAACCGGACAGGCCTGCCTTTACTTAATCCATGCGTAAAAGCTTTCTTCCGTGCAGACGTGGCATGGTTCAGTAAATCCTAATAACTACAGACCACACACTGGCGGTACTGTACGCATGTCATCAGGAGAGATATCGGTTCCTACAGACGCGTTCATTAACATTGCAGGATTTTCGCTCGTCAACTATTTGGACACGAGTATCGACAACGCATCACTGGAAGTCCTCAGGGGAACCGTGGCCGTGTCGTTTCCATCTACCAAGTATACCCGGATCATGAAGGCAGGCGAGAGCATCAAAGTGAGATTTCTTGGCGTCGGCAACTAGCCAGCGTTTTTAGTCATTTTATCTGCTTTGACTGCACATCTCCGAACAGTGATTTAAGCGAATACTTGCAGCCAGCAGTTGTAGTGAGACCTGTTGCATGGGTGTTTGTAAAGAGCTTAGCTGAGTTTAGTTTCGTGGACTAAGAGGAAATTTCTGAATGTGCCGACCAGCTGCATGCCTCGTACAGTAATCTTCTGTCTTCACATTTTGAAATAGCACTTACAAGATTTATCAGCGAGCAAAAGTTTCTTGTTCACCCTCCCCCCCCTCTTCAAAAGAAACGCAAATATGCCCTCGCATGATAGTACCGTTAGTGAATCAAGAGCGCGTATACATCATTGCTTCATTTCATCCCCACCGAAATGCGGCCACCGAGGTCAGCATTCTATCCAGGGTCCTGGCACTCAGCATGGGAGCGCGATAGCTGCAAGCCACCAACAGCGTTTCCTTTTTTTTTTCTTTTTATTTGCAGCTGGTAGATGTCACGAGCACATTGGTAGGCGTGTTTATTGATTGGAAAAGCAGGGGGGTCGGCCTTAAATTTGAGCATCTGGCCTGATACTCTGTAATGCGGAAGGGGACGAAGAAAAGAGAGGATCGTGATGGATGGCGATGCGGTGGGAAGAGGCGTGAACATATACTGAGGCACGATGACTTTATTACACGCGCGAGTAGAGTCCCGTATCGCTCATGAAGCGGAAAAGAGCCCGCATTGCCTGTACAGCTATCCGTTTCTCCCGCCAAACGACAGTGGGGAATCATTCGAGAAAGCTAGGCCTGTTGTCAAAACGCTTCAAGGATGTTGGCTAGCGTTATCATTTCGCGCACATGCACGGGGCAAACCTCTGTTACTTGCTGCACAGCTGCCGCAGAGCCAGAAAGTCAGGAGCAAGAATAGCTTGATGTCTGCTGTGTCGTAATATTGGCAAGTGTCTGGGAATGGAGCCACCATTACAGCCGAGCAGCAAACGGCAAGCACGTACATGTAGGTATGTAGTGACGTTAAACGGGAAAAAAATACGAAACTAAAGTAAAGTAAACAATCGAGGACAGAAACATCGCTCGTTAAGATAAATTTAGGCAATTTTTTATGAATAACATTATGCATGGGCCCCATACCAAACGTTGGTTGGTTGGTTTGTGGGGTTTAACGTCCCAAAGCAACTCAGGCTATGAGAGACGCCGTAGTGGAGGACTCCGGAAATTTCGACTACCTGGTGTTTTTTAACGTGCACTGACATCGCACAGAATACGGGCGCCTTGCTCTTCGCCTCCACCGAAAAGCGGCCGCCGAGGCAGGGATTCGATCCCGCGTCCTTGGGACTTTAAACGTCCCAAGGACGTCCATACCATAAGCTGCAATATGGGGAGCAAAGAGAAAACAACAGTTCCCTGGTTTCGAGCCTCGTCTTGGGACAGTATATCTAACAGTAGTAGCTTCAGCATCCGCGACCCCCTGCCTTCACGACACATCCCACGAGCCAGAGGCCACTGTCATCTTATGATTACGACCACTCGTGCCGTATATTTATCCTCAGTGAACAGCGCGACGAGGCGACCCTCCGTTCGATCTAAGGGGAATCATGGCGTCCAGTAGTGGTGCCAGTGGTGTCGTCATCGAATGGCCTGGTGTGGCAGAAAAAAACTATTGTATAAGCTATTATAGCAGTGTTGCAATAAATTACGACGCCACGAACTGAGCAAAAACTAAGCGCATCTTGCAGCTGACACCGTAAAATACGAAACTGCGAATATTCTGTTGCTGGAGGCTGCGACGTTCACAGGCCACTCAAGAAACAAACAGTCCTTACAGTGCCTCCAGTCCTTACGATGCGTTTTTCGCCGGGGTACGCTGGAAAAGCCGGACGGACTGATCCGAGATCCCAGGATGTGTGGCTGTAGCAGTAGCCACACATGTAGCCAAATCGAAGTTCATACGAAGTGTGCAACAGTGCAAGGCTGGACGTACTACGTGCAGTATGAAATCACGAAGGATATTTCAGTGGCAATAATAGTGCCTAGAATGGGTGGTAGACTACGTGATGGCATAATGTTAGGTTTACGTGAGTTGGACCGCGGCAGGGTCGCAAGCAGGACCAGAGCGCAAGCGCATGTAATCGCGCTGTTGACGGCCAGCCCGGAGCCCGCATGCCCGCTCATTTGGTCCTCGTTATCCTGTGCATTATCGTCTACGACGGTAGTTCCTCACTTCCATCTGTGATGAGATGCGTCACGTAACCGCCGGCGTGTCTCTAGCCCAAGCATCGCGTCATTCGTGTTGCTGTACGACTGGAGGTGTAGGCGCCGGTTTGTGCTTTCCGTGGTGTTCGGACTACGTCCTACGAGAGTGCTGTGTGAGACTACGAGAGTGCTGTGATGACGTACGTGATGAGTGCGCCGATGTTGACGGACATCAGCGTGTCCATTTATGATCGCCGATGTTCCACATGCATGTCAGTGTTCATTAGGTGCAGTGGTAAGTCCAAAAAACTTCGAGTAAAAAGATTCACACGCGCTGTGCAAGTCAGACGACAATAAGTCATCGGCAATTTGTTATCATGAGTACACTACAAAGCTCAAAACTCGGAAAATGTGATATTTCTACAAAGTACACGCGTATTGTTTACATATTTGTGCGTTTTGAAGCTTCGAAAAAAAAAATTAAATTGCAATAACCTGGCCTTGCACAAGGTTGTTGGGAAATGCACATGATACAGTTTTCGCATTTTGGAGGGGGCAGAAAAATAAGTGCCCAGACCACATTGCCGAGATGCGCATTACTACAGGTGAAATGGTTCAGGCTTCTGTAAAATATTAGCTGCCTGGCACAGCACGTTCCTAAATGTTCAGGCTTTGTACTTTTGTTGAAGGCCACTTTACCATTAATAAAGAAACGAATGTTCTTTATGTGTTAATGACTAGGGCTTTTTCAATGTATTATGTTCTTTTTTGTTAGTTTTTGCTTAGTTTCTTTTGCATTTTCATGCTAGACAAACACAAATGATACACTTTAAGCTTGTCAGTTTAAAACTAAACATGAATATCTGACATGCATGTGATAGCTTTAATGCTGAAAAGGTTGACGTGTATAGCATGTATGTACACGCTGTGACATCTCAGCGGCGCATTTGACTACTTACCCCAAGGTCTTGATATTTATCCCATTGATGGCAGCCGCACTTTGGTGGAGGCGAAATGCAACACATCTGTTTCCTGCGAGATGTCAACACAAAGTACAAAGCCCAGGCAGTCAAATTAATCTGGAGCTCTCCCCTACAGTATTATTCATAGTTACATATGTCGCTTTAAAATGTGAAAACCTACATGCCACTGGTAGGATGTGTTTTTTTTTTTAATTTTTAACCTCTAATCTATGTTATGCAACATTTGGCTAATTGCAGTTCTCAAACAGTTGTTGTAGATGAACCGGAGCAGTTGTTGGCATGGTTTCCTGCTTGGATTAATTTACTAATTGCAGTTCTTTGAAACTTTCCTCAATGCCGGACAGTTAAAATAGCGGGCAGTTGAATTAGAGGTATGATGTGGATCATGCATTTCAGTTCTGACAAATGGAACGTAATGGCCCTCTCCATACATGCACAGGTGCCCTTAGATAAATACATAATCGAGTGTGTGATTGTGACACATATCAAGAGTCTACAGAAGGCCATGTGGAGCCAGTGTGATATTCTTCATGAAGGCTAAAATAAAATTGTGCAACAGCTGCTGTCCCATGCAGAAAATTTGTTCATTTTGTGCATGATTAACTGACCATGAATAGCATCTTAATCAGAGTACCAATGCGATATATAATATCCGGTTTAGCATCTCAAAACACATACGGCTATGAGGGATGCAACAGTTGAGGGCTCTGGTATACTTTTGACCAACAGAGGTTCTTTTACATGTACTGACACCGCACGGTGCATAACAGCCTATTGTTTTGCCTGTATTGAAATGCTTCTGCTGTGGCTGGAATAAAATCTGCATCCATGGGTTCAGCAGCCAAGCACTGTAACTACTGAGCCAACACAACAGGATTAAGTAACAAAATGCATGCCATTACATTTCCTTCTAGCCTGTTGTTTCCTTCACAGAACTAATGTATGCAAGAAAAAGTGAATAACAAAAAAAAAAAATGTTTTATTGCACATTATATTCACATTCCAGTATACATTCTCTAGGAAGAAATTTCTCATAATGTTTGCATAAATACCGTGAACATTTTACAAAAACAAAACAATGCACTTACTGCACTCCAGTTGTTAATGCGCAAGGTTGCATCTGTGCTACTACACTGCACTTCTCACACACACAAAAAAAACCACAAGCCCATCTGCTTTGGCCAATCACTTGATGAAACTAACAGAGACAGATGTCGCACACCGCAGACTGTTCGTCTCATATCTCTGCATTCGTTGCATTTCTATTTCATTTTACACTTAGCTTCAACTGTTGCCAGCATTACTAGTCACCTACCTTTAGTGAAATATTTTTTTACGCCATTCAGATCAGCATTCTCGATAACGATGGTCTCGGGCATTCTTGATGCTATCATTTCCACATCTTCCTCACCTGGAAGAATGAAGAAAATGACAAGCCTTGAGCGGACAACAAATTAGGGAGGCACCTAATCTCCACCTGTAAGGGTATGATGCCTCAGCGTTAATGGCTCTTGTCTGCGGATCCCACTGTGGATTCCCGTTAATTTACATGCCCCTGGTTACAAACCTAATCACTAATTCCTTTATTCATGTCTCTGTTATCTCACACATACTCATTAGCATACAGTCGTAGGCTACCCTGTTATGAGATAGACAATCTAGGATAGACCTCTGTAAGCCTCGTGTTAACCTAACTGTACGAACATGCCTCCATGGTCTAGGAGTAACTTTTCTTGGGACCATCTGTTAATCATGCTGGCTAACATGCATGAAAAAGAAATTATCGCACAAACATTGGTGGAAATGGTCAAGTGGTACACTGCAGGTTCTGAAATGTATACCTATATGCATGCAAGGGCGGCATCATCACATAATATGATCAAGAGTTCTGTCAGTGCCTGCAGTTACATGGCACTTCAATGCCCATTAAAGGACCACCTCAGACAATGGCTGTTGTTACCACACGACCTGTTCTAACAGTGGGCTGACACCATTCCACTGAGCGTTGGACATATATATGCATACTTTAGATAGCGCATGATTGTGGGACTCATTTATTTCTATGGCTTCCAACAGAAAGGTGATGAAAAGAAATAACCAGGATACCTTGCCACAACGCTAAATTACAGAAGGTGAATATGCTGCATAAAGATGCCAAAAAGCTTGTACAAAGAAAATTGAGAGTGAAATGGCAGGCTTTTTGAAACATTGAAATAAACAGCAAATTACACTTTGCAAAACCTGTCATCGAGGAATGGAAATCTTGAAGTCATCAAAAACCCATCATGGATTACATTTTAGGTCTTCACAAAAGACACCCATACCTGACATTCACATTCACATCCACACCTGACATACTTCATACTTATGAAAGAGGACAAACCAATATGCAAGGAGTGTGGATGTGAACTATAACAACAAACCATATCTTACATGTGTGCCAGACTCACGAAAATAAGAGTAAAATATTTTGTACAATTTTACAACAGATCCCTGTCCATCCCAGTATGATCCTAGGAGAGACTTCAATAGTCCGAATTCCTTGCATTTTTGGTTTCCTAAGAAGCAATGTTCCTAAGCATGCTACATCATAAAGAACACTTTAGTCATTACACACAAAATAAATACATCAAACCTTGTTCTTGGTGCATGGCAGCATTAGTTGCTTATGCACCATAAAAATCAAAACAACGCTGTAAGGCATGCTTTTGTTAGCTGCTCGCGGCGCCGCAGCTGACGGGATGAAAAGTAGGGCTAGCCCCCTTAAAAATACATGCCACTGAAATATTCCAAACCAGTTTTCTCATTTCGCGGGACACCTATGATGTCGTTATTCGGTGCAAAGCAACTATGAACATCCTAGAGCAGATCGTGAAAATATGAAATCTCATTACCGAGGCGAAGTATCTTTAAAACGCCGCGAAACGTATGGCGGTGCGAGTTGAGAGGGCGACCCATAGAAACACATGTAAACACAACTTACCGCAACAGTTTTCTCATTTCGTAGAGCACCAGAAGTGGTGGCCGGTCGTTAAACATTGGCCAGCGCTTTGAAGAAATATGTGACAAAGTATGACGCGTCACTGCGGAGGCAATCTATTTTTACAACTCCTCGAATAATCTGTGTTGTGAATCCGGACACCCCCAAAAGGCAAGCTGGGTGTAGCGAATCGCACTGTTTTGTTTACAGTCTGATATGCTGCCACAAGGGGTAAATTGGCTTTATAATACCGTCGCTCAAGTGATAAATTCTAGACAGAATCACATTTAAAAGCAGTTGTCAAACTCCATACGGCAATATGGACCGAAAGAGAGTTGCGCATTGCAGCAGACGACAGCGCAGCTGGCGATGCCTCCAGCTCCGGGGCGTCTGCTAGTGACGGCGCCGGTGATGCATGGTCGTCTGCAACTGTGCGCGGTCAGTTTATCGTGCTGTGAACAGTCCTGTAAGTCGTCGTACTTGAAGTACATGCAAGGTAATGCAGTGCGCACTGCAGCAATAGAGAGTTTTAGTACTGCGTACGTAAGCACACGCAGAACCCTTGCGTACGTAGGCGGCCTGCGTGCTGCTTACTGCGCATGCGTCATACGCATCACGATTGTTGCGTACTGCGTATACGTTGCTCGCGTACGCAGAAATCCCTACCTCTGCGTGCGTTCGCTGAACCGTCTGCGTGTTGTTCTCGCGTATGCGTATGAGAAAGCTCGACAGACACGTTTGGCTATATGGCCGCGCATGATAAGCAGCAAACACGCATCGCGTGTTCGTTTCTTTTTCATTGCAAGCGATTTGACGCTTCGCAAGAAGTAAAATCTTCTAGTTCATTTGTTGCTCCGCAGTAGAGGGCGCGGATTGCTTTATGCGACGCACAAATTGTTTTCTATGAATGCGCTGCGCGAACGCTCGAACTTCTAGCTGGTGTACTTCGTCGCCAGGATCTCTAAAACTTGAAGCAGTAAGTACCAAGTTTCCCGTGGGCTTTACACCTATAGACAAACGCCGTATTAACAAACAAATGGAGCGCTCGCGACCCCGCCGCTGACTGGGGGTGAAATATATAGGCTTACCACCTATGCGAATATGTGGAAGCGAAAGATTTCAAAGCCATTTTATGTCTTCACGGGGGCACCTATGATTTTGTTTTTGGTATAGAGCAACTACAAACATCCTAGAACAGACTGTGAAAATATGAAATGCCATTTCATAGGCGGAGTATCTATATAACGCTGCGTGACTTATAGGGGTACGAGCTGGTAGGGCCCTTAGAAAACATGTAAACACAACTTACCGCAGTATCTTTCTTGTTTAGCACAGTACCAATGGAAGCTGCTTATCATTAAATGTTGGCGAGTATACTTTGAATAAATGTATGACAAAGTATGCTGAGTCATTCCGCGGGTAATCTATTTATAAACGCCGCTAAAATATGTGTTGTGAAGCCGTACCGCATACACGCTCGCTATGCGCTGGGTGCTTCTCCCAATCGCGGAAGCTTCTCGTATACAGCTGCCGTATGTACTAAATTTTCTTGATACCTTTCATTCAAAGTAAGCAGCCCATAGACAAAACTACATTAAAAAGGCATTTTTAAACTTCGGAAGGGAACGGTCCATTGTAGAAGACGGCGGCGCAGCCGACGCTATATTCGATCGCAGACGACGTCGGCGACCGCGAACGACATTCGTGTGGGCAGACGGACTGTTGGTCGTCTGCTGTTGTGCACGGCTCGTTTTTCGTGCCGAGCGATGACTGCTTTTAGCTTAAAAGCTTGTATCATTTGAGCGGCCACCTTTCGGAAGAGCAGACAGCTAAATTTCATGCGTATGTAGGTTTTTACAACGCAGATTCATCGAGGCGCGGTAAATATTGTTTGGCCCCAACAAAGCCGTAGCATATTTTGTCATACTTTTTCTTCAAAACATTCGCTAACTTTAAACTATCTGCCGTGTTCATTGGGGCTGGCCTAAACCGGAAAATTATTTTGGTAAGTTTTCTTTGCCTATGGGCCACGGTGTCGACTTTTACGGCATACGTTTCGTGGCATTTTAAATATACTCCGCCTCTCTAATGAGACTTCGTATAGTTTCGCAGTGTATTCTCCGAGGTTCATAGTTACTTTGCACTGAATAATGACATCATAGGCGCACTGTTAACTCGGAAAACTGCTTTGGCGTGACATTGTTTCTATTGGAAAAACGGTTTGCTTCTTGGGATTTAAATTTGCACGGGGTTGTATTGTTAATTTTCGTTTTCTACTACGTTTGCTGGGGGGTAGTGCTCCGATTCGGTTAAAGTTATTAATTATATCCTCTGTAACAACGACGGACCAAATCAGCACCTTTGCGGCATGGGTTCCATCTCTCGCCTGTCGGAAAAACAAAAAAGCCAGAGTTCCTGCGCTGCAAAATTCAGTTTTTGAATGGCTGCGAAATGGCACTGCACAGGCCACCGCGCTTGCCGCGTTAGCTTTCAGACCCCTGCGTACGTATACGCTTCCGCCCTACTAAAAGTCTTTCTGTGGCATGTACGCGACCGTGGCGTAGCGTTCCGCAAAGTACGTGGGCTGTGCGTACGTAGCGCTCACTACGCAGTACTAAAACTCTCTAATGTTGGACTACGTAAAACACTTCTCGGAATCGGATAAATAGCGCTGCAATGAAAAGCTGTACATTGACGGCGTTGTGCACCCGGACCCCTGAAACACACTGTGAAGTCCTCCGTACTGACGCGGGCGCTCTGCCACCAGTGGGAAAGGCAAACATTCTGGTGTATTTGATTTTTTCTCTGAGTCGCTCACTGCAGAGACCGTCCGCATACAATTATTTTGAATCAGGTGGGTGCGTGCAAGTTCATCAACGGGCATATATGATAGTTGCCTATTTTTCTTCTTTAATTTTCTTTTTTCCCCGTGGTATCGATATATGGTTCTCATATATCATTCTGCGCTTTCTGTGTGGTTTCCTCGTTCCCCCCCCCCCCCCCCCCCCTTTTTTTTTTCTTCTTTCTGTACGGCGCAGACCAGGCAGCACGTGCACGGATGTAGAAATATAAAGCCTCTCAAAATGTTTGCTTATGACGTGCTTATCAGATGCATGTATCGCGACGTAAACACACGTATTCGCTAATACTTACCGTCTCTACTTAGAGCCATGAAAGATGTTTTCAGGAAGGAATGACTTCGTGCCCGTTATTTTGCGTTTTATTCTTCTCAATTTACAAAATGAACCATGACCCGACGGCATCATTACACAGCCCGTCACCAGCACTTGGAATGGTTTTTTTTTTTTTTACTTCCGCCATACAACATGATGTTGAGGCGTAGCTTAAAACGTTCACAAAAAAAAAAAAAAAAAAAAAAAAAGCGACTGGCCGACTCGCCTCCTAGACGTGTGTGTTCGTCTGGAAATGCGCCGCACATATTTATTGATAAATATGTTTTATATAGATGTCAGGCGTGAAATTGCATATATATATATATTCATGGTCTTAAAGTAATCCACCAGCTCTTAATAAACGACTGCTTTCGTAGGCGCAAAGTCAGCTTCTTTGCGAACCGTTACATGTATGTTGTTTGGGCCGCGCTACCGCAATGCATTTCCAACTCAGATTTTATACAACCAGGGGTTTTAAAAGTAGATTGCCTCCTCAAAGACGCAGCATACTTTGTCACACACTTCTTAAAAGCGTGGGCCAATGTTTAACGATCGGCCAATGGAAAACTAGCTGCTCACAAACTATATGAGATACAGCGGCGGTAGGATATCTTGGGTTAGATCGCTTTTATTGATTTTTGCAAACTTCGCACTGAAATACAAAGACCGAGGTACATGGAAAACGACGCCTTGCACACGTTAGTATAATGACAGTGGTCTAAGCTTCCGACGCGTGTATACGCATACCACTCTAGCACCGTTTTTGCCTGTGCTTTGAATGAGAATCTAAAAATATAAAGGGTGCATATCATATATTTGCTCTTTTTACCAATCAGGAATTAGCATAATATTTCTTACGAATTTCCACGTATTGCGGACGGGTCCCCTGGCTCTGAACGGCGAGATGCGTATGCACGCGTGCGCTTCATATATGTCGCTGAGTAATCGTAGGCAATGGAAATATTAGCGAATCCTTGTTAATATTACGAGCAGGCTGAAGGGACAGGTTATGCGACTCTTTAAAGAGAAGAGAATGGTACAGCTATCACTAATTGACCTTAGGTGCAACCAAGATTAAACCCCCGCGATTTTTTTTTTTTTTTTTACGAGACTTAACATTGATTTCAGAAGTTGCAAAAAAAAAAAAAATATAGGTCAGTGGCCAAGAACATTTTTTTCTGGCAATGGTTCTAAAAGAGTTATCTTGGTGACAAGTAGGCAAATCGAGAAAATGGACCATAGCCGAGTAACATAACGATAGAGTCAGAGAGAAAATAAATTTTTAGCTTTTAGTCTTGTTTGGAGCCCTTCAGTAGTGCTGTAGTTTATGAGGTCTCGCCCAGCACATTAAATACGTGCTGGTGCTGAACAAGGTGCTAAGTTATTAAAGGGCGGATAATTGAAGTGTTTCGGTGAGCGGCCCATAGATGTGGGTAGGATGAGACGAGAGGGGCATTGTGCCAAGGACCTACCGCCACCTAGGGAAAGTTTGAAAAACGAGATTGATGGTAGAAACGAGAAGAGTTGGCGGCTTTTTTGAAAACGTATCGGTTATGGACGGCTTTCCTATGGCGTCGATTAGAATACGAATTGTTTAGATTTAAACCTATTATAATATTAATTGTATAATGGAAGAACCAAACTGAATAAGTATGTAATATGAGTGTTATTATTCGCTGCTTGTGCAGATATTTACACGAGATATTATGCGAAACAGCAAATCTAACGGCGATGATGTAATAGGAGTTGCGTTCGATTCAGCCGTGGTTCTCTGCACCGCTGGAACCGGTTCATGGTGCGCTGCACCAAAGCGCTCGATTCGTAAGGTCCGCTCGATTCAGTTGCACTTTCTGCACCAGTTCTGCGGCGGTGCTGCTAGCGTGCAACACCAGTTGCAGCAGTTCAGGCGGTGCAGGTGCAGCATTGGCACCGGCAGCTTTCTAAACGATGCAGGCTGGGTCGTCTGCTAGGCTTGGCGTTGCCAACAAGCTGCGGTTGGCTGTGTGCAACGTTGACGCCAACGTCCCGGTTAACTTGATGAATTTCCAGATAGCACATGGCAATGAAGTTTTGCTAATAACTAGCCACGATGCTTTTGGTAATCGTGCATTGTAATAAACTGCAAACAGACCCCATTAATTATTTTACTTGTCAACGAGAACACGATCGAAGTCGTCAAGGAAACGGCTGCGCGTACTCGCAAGAAGTAAACACACGAATATCGTGGGGTTCATGCTGGTCAGCCATGGCCAATGTGCGTTTCAATCGCAAGCTGCCGCAATTAGTGTGCATATATATGCACTTGCACAACCCGTACTTATTGCAATCTGCTATTTGCAAATATTCATATTGCCGCACCGCTGCCAGTCTTCTAGCCCCACCAAGTGGCCGAATGTCTTGGCGCGTGGCTGAGCGTCGTCCTCGTCTGTCTCGAGTTTCGCTTGATTAAAAACAAAAAGGGCAGCTCGGTTGTTCTTCTGTTTGCTACGTGTGTTGGTGACATTTGGTGGAGGTGCGGGGTAAGATACCATGTACGTTGCCCCCGAAGACGTCAGTGACGCTGCCCATAGACGCTCAGACGCCGCTCCCGTCCATAAAGCGAGCCGTCGCCTCCGAGGCCTACAACCTGAGTTCGAACCACTGACAACACCGCTGCGAGCCATGACATCTACGACGGGCAGCCAGACAAGTCAGCATTACAGCTACGCCCCACCGTACGTCCTTCTCGCACCTCGATCCCCGCCATCATTCCACGGTGACCGGTTCGAGGATATCGAAGACTAGTTGGCCAGTTTTGATCGTGTGGCCGCATTCAACCAATGGGACGACGAGCGGAAGCTAACGAATGTGTACTTCGCGCTACAAGACTCGGCCAAGACGTGGTTTGAGAACCACTAGGCGTCCTTTGTCAACTGGGCCGTCTTTCGCCGCGAGTTGCTCACAACATTCAGCTCGAGTGCGCGCAAAGAAAACGCAGAGATAGCAATTCGTTCGAGGTCTCAGCAGTCAAATGAGAGCGTGGCCATGTTTGTAGAGGACATGACGCGACTTTTCAATCGGGCCGACCCTACCATGCCCGAGGCAACGAAAGTACGGCAACTCATGCGCGGGGTGAAGGAACAGTTGTTCGCTGGCCTCATTCGCGACCCTCCAAGAACTGTCGCAGATTTCGCGAGAGAAGCTACGAGCATGGAACGTTCACTGCAGGAATGCTGTACCCAATACGGCCGTCAGGCAAGCGTAGCGGCCACACCCTACTGCGCGTCCGTGCCAGCAGCTAGGGACGAGGCATTGCGGGAGCTTGTGAGGAGCATTGTCCGCGAAGAACTGCAGAACCTCCACTTGAATGCACCACCTGCAGTGAAATATTCTACTGGCGACGTCATTCGTGATGAAATCCGGCGAGCGGTGCAGCCACCACCAGCACCACAAGCAGAGCCATGCATAATGACGTATAGTGATGTCCTACGTCGACCTGCCCCCGAGCCACATTCATTTTGCCCCGTTGCCGGACCATCGCCTCGCTATCTAGCTGGGCCCCGTTGAGCAGCAACAAGATCTGCGCCCCGTCGAGCCGCAGCAAGACCAGCGTCCCACCATCAGCAAGGCGCACTTGTGGCGCACACCCAACAGACGGCCGCTCTGTTATCACTGCGGCGAGCCTGGCCACATTCTTCGCAATTGCCCATACCGGAGAATAGGCTTACAAGGATTTACACCAAACGCGCCTCGACCTCGCTATGGCGAAAGACCACAGGAGATTGAGGAATACCTGGCTGCTAACGAGATGCACGCGACGTCACCGCAACGGCAGTCGCGATCGTCATCCCCGAGGCGTTTTGCGTCACCCAGTCGATACTCCTCCTCTGGCCAATTCAGAGGCACGTCCCCTCACCGGGAAAACTAAACACGGCGACCTCCGGGGGTGAGGCCGCCGCTACGTCGCAGATTAAACAGCCTCCACCAGATGATTTGACGCGACGGCCCGAGCGGCGACAACCCGATCCGACGAACGTACCGACGTGCTGCGAACGCATTGTTTCCGGGGAAATTTTTGCAACCGCCAACAGTTGGGACGTGACCGCACTTGTGTATACCGGCGCCGATTTTTCCGTCATGAGCAGCCAGCTAGCCACGGCACTCCGTAAGGTTCTGACGCTTTGGTCTGGGCCAATGATGCACACTGCCGGTGGCCATGTGATGACGCCGATTGGCATGTGCACTTGCCGCATAGAGATCTGCGGTTTTACTTTCACTGGTACCTTTGCCGTATTACAAGACTGCGCTGCAAAGATCTCATTCTAGGCATGGATTTTCTTCAAGAGTATGGTGCTGTTATAGACCTTCGGGAGCAGCTCATGGTATCGTTTTCAACCAAGCGAGCCGTTGATAGCCCCACGGACCTCCGGAAAACGATGTTGCGCGTCTCTGATGACCACATAACAATTCCTCCGCGGCCGAGCAAGTTCGTCACAGTCAAATGTGATCACAGCACCGACACGCGTGGCTTTGCCGAAGCTAACATGTCACTGCTTTTCACTCGACAAGTTTGTGTAGCTCGGGGCCTTATCGAACTTGTCCGTGGGCAAGCCGAGGTCTTAGTGACAAACTTCACGTGCGAACCCCAACATTTGACGGCGAACACGACGGTCGCTTATTTTGAAGAACTTGGAGAATGTACAGGCCAGTACGCTTTATCCTACACGTCAGACCTCGACAATGCGATGTCTACAGCCATTAGACCGATGTGAACCCACACCTCTTGCCCAGTCAGAAACGCTGCATAAAGAATCTTGTCAATTCGTTCCTCGATTGTTTTGCATCAACCTCCAAGGTCCGACAGACGCCACTAACGAAACACCGAATTATAGTTGCCGACGACCAACGTCCACTATGTCAGCGTCCTTACGGGGTGTCTTCAAAAGAACGTGACGCCATCCGCCGCCAAGTAACAGAAATGCTCCAGGACGACGTTGTCTAACCGTCGAGGAGCCCCTGGGCTTCGCCTGTTGTCCTCGTCGCGAAGAAGGATGGAACCTTGAGGTTCTGCGTGGATTAAAGACGCCTCAACAACGTCACAAAAAAGGATGTGTACCCCCTGCCGCGCATAGACGACTCCTTCGATCGCCTTCGCCATGCCACTTACTTTTCGTCACTTGACCTCCGCAGTGGATATTGGTAAATAGAGGTTGACGAGCGAGACCGTGAGAAGACCGCTTTTATTACGTCGGACGGTTTGTATGAGCTTAAAGTGCTCCCGTTTGGCCTGTGCTCGGCCTCTGCCACATTTGAACGAATGATGGACACCGTACTCTCTAGCCTGAAGTGGCAGTCATGCCTCGTATATCTCGACGACGTTGTAATTTTCTCGGACACGTTCGACGAGCACCTGAAACGTTTGCGCGCTGTTTTGGAGGCCATCCGATCAGCCGGTCTCTCTCTAAAACCCGAAAAATGCCACTTTGCTTTTAATGAGTTGAAATTTCTCGGCCACATTGTCAGCGTTCGAGGTGTTAGCCCAGACCCAGAAAAGACGGCCGCTGTCGTTTCATTCCCCAAATCAGAAGACGAAGCTTGCGTCGATTTCTCGGCCTCTGCGCGTACTATCGTCGCTTTGTTCACAATTTCTCTAAGATCGCTGAGCCTCTGACCCGCCTGACAAAAGACGCCGAACCGTTCGTTTGGGGCCCCGACCAGGAAAAAGCCTTTACGGAACTCAAATCCCGTCTCAATGTACGCCTATACTTGGCCACTTCGACGAAGATGCCGACACGGAACTGCACACGGATACCAGTAACGTTGGCCTCGGTGCGGTCGTTGTTCAGTGGCAGGACGGTGCAGAACGCGTCATTGCTTACGCCAGTCGCACTTTGTCCCGTTCTGAAGTTAACTATTCAACTACGGAAAAGGAGTGCCTCGCTGTTGTGTGGGCAGTCATGAAATTTCGTCTGTACTTGTACGGTCATCCGTTTCGTGTCGTGAGCGACCATCACTCACTGTCGTCATCATCATCATCATTATCATCATCATCATCATCAGCCTGATTATACCCACTGCAGGGCGAAGGTCTCTCCCATATTTCTCCACTTAACCCGGTTCTGTGCTAGCTGCATCCACTTGACCCCTGCGAACTTCTTAATCTCATCCGCCCACCTAACTTTCTGCCGCCCCCTGCTACGCTTTCCTTCCCTTGGAATCCAGTTTGTTACCCTCAGCGACCATCGGTTATCCTCTCTTCGCACTACATGTCCTGCCCATGTCCATTTCTTCTTCTTAATTTCTACTAGAATGTCGGTAACTTGAGTTATTTCTCTGACCCACTCTGCACGCTTTCTATCTCTTAATGTTACCACTACCATTTTTCGTTCCATAGCCCTCTGGGTTGTCCTCAACTCAAGTAGAACTCACTCACTGTGTTGACTGGCAAACCTGAAAGATCCATCGGGTCGCCTTGCTCGATGGAGCCTTCGATTGCAAGAGTTTGACGTTACTATCGTGCACAAGTCCGGCAAAAAACACAGTGATGCTGACTGTCTGTCCAGCGCCCCTACTTCCTGCCACACAGACGGCTCCGACGATGATACCGCTTTCCTCGACGTTATCATTACGTCCACCTTAGCCCGAAAGCAGCGGGCCGATTCTGAACTTTTGCCCCTCATCGAATACCTCGAAGGAACCGTATCATCTCCTCCTCAGCTCTTCAGGCGCGGACTGTAGTCGTTATGCTTGCGCGATGGTGTGCTCTACAAGAAGAAGAACTACGGTCCAACAGAAACTGTTCATCTACTAGTAGTACCCACCACGCTTCATGAGGAAGTTCTTCGTTCGTGCCACGACGACCTTTCTTCCCGCCATCTCGGTTTTTCTCGCACATTGGCACGGATACGCCGAAAGTACTACTGGCCCATGCTAGCTGCCGTTGTGCACCGCTACGTCCGTACCTGCCGTGAGTGCCAGCGTCGGAAGACACCGCCCATTAAACCAGCTGGCCTTCTGCAGCCTATCGATCCCCCGATATTCCCATTTCAACAGGTCGGCATGGACTTACTGGGCCCATTTCCGAAGTCCTTCATGGGTAACAGGTATATAGCGGTTGCCACTGACTACCTCAGCCGCTACTGTGAGACCAAGGCCATTCCCCGTGGTACCGCAGAGGAAGTCGCACATTTCTTCATTCACAACATTGTACTGCGTCACGGCGCCCCAACAGTCGTCTTAACTGACAGGGGAACCTCGTTTACGTCGGCCCTCACGAGCGAGCTCCTTCAACTCAGTGGCACCACCCACCGCTAGACACCTGCCTATCATCCTCAAACTAATGGGCTAACTGAGCGGCTTAACAAAACAATTGGCGACATGATTTCTATGTATGTAGACGACGATCATGGGAACTGGGACCGAATTCTGCCGTACATCACGTTCGCATACAACACTGCGCTCCAGGAAACTACACGCTTCACTCCATTTCATTTGGTCCATGGACGCGAACCTTTGACTATGCTGGATGCCATGCTTCTTCCGGATTCTGCTCCCTCCACTGTCGTGGGGGCTGACCAATTTATTCGTGACGCAGAAGCCGCACGCCAACTTGCCCGACAGCGAATTCGGCACCAACAAGTACACGACGCCCAGCGCTACAACCTGCGACACCGAGAGGTGACTTACACACCCGGCGATCAAGTCTGGGTTTGGTGCCCAAAAGGTTGCGAGGGCGTTCTGAAAAGCTTCTGCGCCGTTACTTTGGACCCTACGAGGTGCCCCGCCGCCTCAGCGCGGTGAACTACGAGGTGCTACCACGAGGCACTGTCCGCTCCTCTCGGCATCCGAAATCTGAAATAGTTCCCGTCGCCAGAATGAAGCCATATTACAATCGTTAAACCGTTTTAGGGTCAAAACCAAAGCCAGAGACTCCCGTATAACTTGCCCCGTTTTTGTATTGTTCCCATACATTTGCGGCATCGGGACGATGCATCTTGGAAGGGGGGCAATGCCACACCGCTGCCCATCTTCTAGCGCCACCAAGTGGCCGAATGTCTTGGCGCGTGGCTGAGCGTAGTCCTCGTCTGTCTCGAGTTTCGCTTGATTAAAAAAAGGGCAGCTCGGTTGTTTTTCTGTTTGCTGCGTGTGTTGGTGATAATATGTTCGGGATGATTACCGCCGTTGATCTGAGCTGCATGTATACACAGCCGATATGATTAATTCATTCGTGAATTTGGTGCACAAAGCCGACAGCATTCATGTAGTAGGCTTGCTGTGAATATGCCACTCATCAACCGGCGCCAACATACCGAATAAGATGACGAATTGTCAAGTAGCACACTGCAATGAAGTGTTGACACGAACAAGCCACGACCTCGATGCTTGTGCACCATGAATCAGATGGCACGATAGCGCATACAACCTTTACTGATCACGATTGACGTCAGTATGCGACGCATGCACGTTCTTACTTGTTATAGACATGGTTTGAAATACGCGTCGTCGTTTCTTTGGCGAACACGGGCACCGCCGTTCTCGTTGATGAGTGATCACAACATATGCAAGCCATCGTCGCGCGAGCTGTCGTCTGCTTTCATGCGGCGGCTGCAGCTGTACTATTTCGGCACTGACCTCTAGGTGGTGCACAGTTTTGCTGAACGTTTTGTGAACTCGACCTGCACGACGTCCGCACTTTTAGAAACGAACGGCGTCGTGCAGAGGGCGCCATGTTGCATCGCTGAAATGAATGGCGAAGTGCAGCACCACATGAACCAGTTCACGTAGTGCAGGTGAATCGAACGGACCTTTTGTGCCCCCTGCACTACTGTGCAGCGAGGAGGAGGTGGAGAAAAGTTGCGCACGTGTTGACGGTGCTAGCAGACGACGCGCGATGCCTGTGAGATGCTTGTAAGCATCGATGGTCCACTTAAGGGCAGTTTTTCCCGTCGTTGACTGATCCGGCGTCATTCATTCTCCGTGAAAATGGCGAGTTCTTTTAAGGTCCCTCGTGACAACCTGAACAGCCTCCCGAGTTCAAAGCTGAAATATCTAGCAACAACGCTTCAGTTGAGTGGGAATTCGGTTAACTGCGGTCTATTCGAACCAGTCGGTCTCGGTCTGAACTGCGATGTAATAATTGTGTTGCCGCGAAGGAAAGCACGTCGTCAGATTCCTCATCATCATTGTCGGAGGACTCAAGAATTCTTAAATATGACTTCGGTGATAATTGTCCATGACCTCACGAAGCACGAAAATAGACACACTGCGAGAACTTAGCTCGCGGTCAACGGGAATTGGCGAGCAGACGACAAGGTTCCATTGAAAAAGGCCGCACCAGTGATGTGTGGCACTGCTGGAACGCTGCCGACGCGCTGCACCTGAACCACAAAACTGGAACTGCACCTCGCCGCACCTGACTGGCACCAGCGGAACTCTTTCAGAACTGGCGCCGAGAACTAGTAGGTTAAAGCTGTATAGGCAACTTTTGAAAGACATGCCATTAATCTATGATGCAAGCAGCACGATGTTAGTATAGCTAACCCGTAAATATTAATTAGTTTTTAATTATTCAGCAGTCTTTCAATTCGTAGGCCTATTGCTTGCCATATGGCCGTATGAGGCGGCATTATTATTTAGTAATTGATGACGCAACTGTAGCTAATTAGTAATTACAATTGATTTGTCATAAATGAGTAATTACTTAATAATTGTTTATTAATCAATGCTTAGGAATTACAAATAAGCAGCAATTCGTACTAATTAATTATTTAATTATTTATTTAATTATTATTAATTAGGCATTGACTGGCATATTACCCCATAAGGCATGCATTCGCGCATACTGTAGTCCAGGGTGCACGGCAATAATTAACAATTAGCTCATTACGCAACTGGCACAGTTGAGTAATCAGTAAATAATTAATAGTTAGCAAGCAGTAATTAGTAATCAGTGTTCAGTAATTAAGAAATTAATAATGATTTATTGCGCAACTATCACTAATGAGTAAATAATAATAATAAACTAGTCATTAATTAGTAATTAATCTTTGATTGGCATATGGCCATATAAGGCACGCATTCGCGCCTACTGTGGTGCTCTGATTGGTCGAGACTTCCATGACGTCAATTCATCTCGCCAAACAAAGCCACCGCAAAAGCGTGACACTTATGCTGACGACAACAATGAGACTATAGAGGCTTTCTCCTTAAAAGTAGGATGATTCACCAGATACCTCGCGCATACAGGGAATGATCTCACCCTTGATCACTGCCTTTTCAGACATTAAAAAATTTTTACTTCCTCCGTTTCGTAAACTTAACGTTACTGCCACGTCCGTCACGTATAATTTTTTCGTGATGCTCTCAGACCTGTAAACAACGGAGATAAATAATGACAATGGGGGTATCTCAGGTGATTTTCAACTGTAGGTCCTTCTCGTGTATTGAAAGCCTGTTCTGAATTAATGTACAGTCGTGAGCAAAAGTGGTATAAAACACTCAGCCAGTGGCGGAGCTACGGAAAACTGCATTTCGCCTTCATCTAGCAGCAGCTTTTGGGGATCGAGACAATCATGGCGATACCCCATTTTATCCACATGCATGTGTCACTGTCGCTGTTCCTATCGGTGTCACTGCACAGGATATTTATGCCGTTTTTCCGAGCTCTGTCACCGACTGAGTGTTGTATACCACTTTTGCTCACGACTGTACATTCTCCCCACGGATAAAAGCGTACATTGCACGCATTCTATACTTAGCAAATCACGTCCTTAATAGGACTACACCCAAGAAGAGGGTTGAGGCCGGCGACTTCTAGAATTCCTGTGCGAGGCTTCCGAACCTCATTTAATAGATAAGGACACCTACACGAATCTAGCCTAAGCGGGTTGCGGTAGATTGTCTGGCGAGAGATTGTTCGCGTACACTAAGCACGTTATACCTAGTGGCACGGGCAGAGGCCCATTAATTTGTTTTTTTGGGGGGTAGCCTCACCATAATATATGTTCGCGTATACGCGCTAATGGGAGTGGTCAAGCTAGCAGGTGGCTAGAGATGAGTTGTCTCGCTGGATATGCTCGTCAGCATGCAAGCGCCGTTAAAAAGGAGGCGGAAACAGTTTTGAACGCCGGCCATACTGACTGTAGCAATGTTTAAGCAGTCTTTCACTTTTGTCGCTGCTGGATGCCGTTGCAGAAGCGAACGTTGGACCCTGGTTCGCTCAGTTAGTGGGTTAACTCGCTTCAATGACCATCAGATTCGACCTACTCCTATGTATATAGATAAGGCTTATACAAACGAGCCGAATCTTATTGTTTCAGCAACTGAACGGCAATTCCTATTGCGTTTCAGATCCCGACGGGCGTTTACCACACCGTCACTCCACTGAAGCACGCTCCCGCTGGGTACATGTACCTTTTTGCAGACAAGACCCAGGAGCGGAACAACACTGGTGAGTTTCGACCTCAGACCGCAGGCGTACGGTTTTATGCGCAGCATATTGATAATTCCAAGGCCACTATAGTGTGCAGTGACACCGCAAATAGGCATCGACGAGACAAGCAGAGGGCAACACAGATGCTGCTGCAGACTGCTTTTGGTAACCTCTTTTATTTCATTTTTCGACGCTTCATTTTGAATGGCACCGCTTCACGGAGGGGCGTCTTCTTTGTTCATGTATTCTGGCTGACCAAGCGGTGGCGTTGCTGGTGTGATATCGTGCTGAGATAGGCACTGCTTTGTAATAAAAGGGTGCTTACAGGTGTTTGACCCATGAAAATTGGAATACTATAGTCCGGCTCTCCCCTGCCGTTTTGTATTCCTAATCAGTTGTAGTGAGTTAGCCCGTACGTCCATATGCAGGTTGTCCCACGTAACTTGAGCCAAGACACACACACACACACACACACACACACACACACACACACACACACACACACACACACACACACACACACACACACACACACACACACACACACACACACACACACACACACACACACACACACACACACACACACACACACACACACACACACACACACACACACACACACACACACACACACACACACACACACACACACACACACACACACACACACACACACACACACACACACACACACACACACACACACACACACACACACACACACACACACACACACACACACACACACACACACACACACACACACACACACACACACACACACACACACACACACACACACACACACACACACACACACACACACACACACACACACACACACACACACACACACACACACACACACACACACACACACACACACACACACACACACACACACACACACACACACACACACACACACACACACACACACACACACACACACACACACACACACACACACACACACACACACACACACACACACACACACACACACACACACACACACACACACACACACACACACACACACACACACACACACACACACACACACACACACACACACACACACACACACACACACACACACACACACACACACACACACACACACACACACACACACACACACACACACACACACACACACACACACACACACACACACACACACACACACACACACACACACACACACACACACACACACACACACACACACACACACACACACACACACACACACACACACACACACACACACACACACACACACACACACACACACACACACACACACACACACACACACACACACACACACACACACACACACACACACACACACACACACACACACACACACACACACACACACACACACACACACACACACACACACACACACACACACACACACACACACACACACACACACACACACACACACACACACACACACACACACACACACACACACACACACACACACACACACACACACACACACACACACACACACACACACACACACACACACACACACACACACACACACACACACACACACACACACACACACACACACACACACACACACACACACACACACACACACACACACACACACACACACACACACACACACACACACACACACACACACACACACACACACACACACACACACACACACACACACACACACACACACACACACACACACACACACACACACACACACACACACACACACACACACACACACACACACACACACACACACACACACACACACACACACACACACACACACACACACACACACACACACACACACACACACACACACACACACACACACACACACACACATATATATATATAATGGAAGGCATTTCGGATATGAATGGGACTATGTTGGCACTAGCTTAAAGGGAAGCTGAAGCGGTTTTCAAATTGCATGAAATGCCGTGGTTGCGAAGAAAAGACCTCGAAAATCATATGTGTAAATTTTTTCTCGATTCTGTCCGTTAGAACAGCCGCAATCGCCTTTTAAAAACCCGCCGCGGTCACGCCCCCGTCGCCTCCGGAAGCGCCGGGTTGGGGGTGGCAAAATTGGAGAGCTGGCGGAAGTGACGCCATTCACGGGGAGCCGGCCAGCCGTCCTGCCCGTCCCGCATTGCTTGCTCCGCTGCGTCTCGCGCTTTGGCGTGGCGAACGACGATTCAACGTAATCCTTTGCTAGTGCCGTTTGGTTTTTCTAGTTCGAGCGTTCTGTGTGGAGTGGGTGTAGCGACAAGTGGCCATCATGCCGTCGTTCTGCGCAGCATTCGGCTGCGCGAACACTGGCGGCCGGGACGATGTGGTGTTTCACACGTTTCCAAAGGACAAGAAATTTTCAGCGCGGTGGGTCTCTGCCGTGAAGAGGAAAAATTTCGTACCTACGAAATCAACCGTGTTGCGCTCGAACCATTTTCGTGACAGTGACAATTATCGGAGCTTGGGAACGATGCGGGCACTCGAATGCCAATTAAATCAGCGCAACTGAAGCCCGGAGTCGTTCCGTCAGTGTTCCCGCACAACAATAACGCCTCGCCACCTCCAAGAGCGGCCTCCTGGCAGCACAAGCAGTCCTCTTCATTATTCATCAGCGCGCAGCACATGCAGCTGCACCTAATTGAACAAAATCCGATTATTTGAACTTATAAATATTTGAGCAATGCAAACAATTTGCATTCGTGAACGCTTGACAAGGCTGATGATCGACAATAGTATAGCGTTCGTGCAAATTTTTCCTCGAGTAAAAATGGCAAACTCGTCGAGCCGCGGTATGCATATATCTGTTGTAAGTCATTCTGCTGGCTATCTCGCTGCGCAACACCACCATCTAGATCCTGCCAAAACAAGACCAACGGAAAGCCGCAGACAATAAGAGGTGCACAGGACGACGCGGCAAAGATCTGCCTCGTTTTCTAGCTGGCTTTACTTGTTTAAAATGTGCCAATTCACCTAGCTCTCCACTCTATTACATCTCGTAGGACGACAGAAGAAAAAAAAAATACAGGGGCGCACTTAATAGCACACACGAATAGCTTCCTCTGTCATCTCGTTACACTGCAGTCCAGCAGTGAACTCACTAAACAGGTTTGGCGCTCTTTTGTAGTAATAAAAGGCCTTCGGATGTAAGTAGGCACCGTGCTCTAAATCAATGAAAAATAAATGCTTTACCCCGCGTGACTCGTGTAAGCATGCCGGCGTTTTGAATTCGATATTACAGGTGTCTGGTGTTCCGGCTGTTATGCAGCAGCCAGTAAGCAGCAGCGTTTCGACGTGATTTACTTTATTACCACTTGCACATCTACATCGCAAAGATATGTAAAAACAAGCACCTACGCAAAACATACGCACCAGAGGAGATTTCAAACCCGTGAAAATGTCGCGGCGTCACTTTCTCCATCGGCACACTCCGCGGCGTCGTTGGTTCCGCCGTTTTCTGCAGCCGCTGATGGCTCGAACATATATGGCGAGAGTCCAAACTGTTCACTAATGCCCGCACTATCCATAATTTTCAAGACTAGGCCTTCCAGCCCACTGAAGCAACGCACTACGCAGCAACGCCGTCGGTGCAGGCCGGAGACCCGCGGGACGCCCGTAGATGACGTCACGACGGTTCCGACCACTCACAGGCGACAGTGGCGTTCGCCCGGCGCCCTGAGGCGCTGGCGCGCGTTTTCTTCTAATAAACAGCTGTTTGCGTTTATTTAAGCCCTTTTTTCATGCGATATTCTTGTTCAGTGGACCAAAAACAACTAAATGCTGCCGAAAACTCAATTTTTTCGAAAAGTGCTTCAGCTTCCCTTTAATGTTATTCAGGGTATATTTGTTTCCCCTTAACTGATTAGTTATTTTTAATCACACAGCTCTTTAAATACAGGATGCAGGCGCCAAATGTGACAAGGTAAGCTGTAGAGCACCTTCAGAAGTCTCTCATCAAATTGTTTTCTACGTGATAGGCCTTTAAGTCCTTTTTTCCGCATTCCAATGAATTCCTGCGAAATATGAAAATAACCACGTAACGACGCGCTTGCGAACTATTGCAATGTGCTGCTGTCAAGCGTGTGATGAATGAACGAGGTCGGCTGCAGTGTGACAGCGGCCACTGGGAAGCGACAGGGTATTATGCCGGTTGAAGGTGTTTGGGGCCCCGACTCGACCCGCGCGACGGCGCATAGTTGAGGAAGTCATAGAGTGTCGAAGAGAGTTAAAGAAAAGAAGGAGACAGCTTTTTTATTCTGCTTCAGTGAAGGAAATGTTCGACCAGCAGAATGCAGTTGCGTGGTCATACAAGAACTCCGGGGGTCCAGAAACCTACAACTAGCATAACGCCCTGTCTTTTCCCGTGGCCATGCAGTGGTACGTTGCAGCCGGCACTTTTCATCCAATGCACGTACAGGTCTGGCCAAAATATTAAGGACCACGCCTCTACGTTTCCCATTTTCTCAAGCGCCCCCGGAGGGGGCACATAATGGTCACTGGGGTTCATATATATGCAAGTGCGCCGGCAGCATGTGCTAGCATACGTATAAGATACTTCCTAACATTCGCTTATGTGTGGCAAAAGTTCTTACTGTCAAGGCGTGCTTCCTGTTATTATAGCCGGGTCTGTACGTAACATACGTTTGAGAGCATCAGAATAGCAACGAACAAGCGCGCCCCGTCACATGCCTTTTCTCGTCGTTTATGGGCTTTCTTTTAAACACGGGAGAACTGAGACATATCGCGTAGAAAGCAACTTAATTAAATGTTTCTGCAGGTGCTCTACAAATTTCCTATTGCACTTGGGTTCAGCAGCCGAGATTTACACAGTTCAGTGATAAAACACAATCGGTTAAGGAGAAAAAAAATTCTGAGTATTTCTATTGCGTAGTGCTAACGTAGTACTATGCATCATGTTCCATTGGTGTACGACGTGCATTTGATGTTTTTAATCATGTTTCAACTTACATGGGACAACTTCAGTGGTCGGTCCTGCTTCTCCGAAAAGTATGCTTGTGTGGGTGTCACCCGCTAATAAATATATTTTACTAACGATGCGCCACTATTGGTGCGCGCACTCCCACACACCCTTAGAGTGAGGGGCGGGGGGGGGGGGGGGGGAGGGGACTTGCGTGTCAAGCTCAGCCGGAAGTCAGCTACGTGTAGTGACAGAAGGGGGTGGCCGTTTGGCGCCCAGCTTTCGCCGGTTCAAGCCAGAGACAGCGTCGGAGTCAGAGTTAACAAACAAAACAAACTTTATACAGAGCAACAGACGATACAGAGGAATTCACCCTAACAAGAATACAGAGACAAGAGGTTTATAGAAAGGCAATGCAAAGAACACAGATGCTTTACAACGTTGAACAATACACGAGTGAGTCAGAACAAATAAACACCAATTTGTTCACTGGGCACTGTCGCATACCGACGTAGGAAGAGTCACAATGTGGCCGCGCGGTAGCCGAGCGCTGCTCCCTCGCAGAACAGTGGGCTTGCCGAGTAACGGGTTGACTACAGAAGCCGAGCAGTAGCACTGCAACACTCGCTGCAACTCTGGCTCTAACACTGGCTGACTGACTAACCTGCCGAGTCTACGCGCTCTCAATAAATAGGGTGCGCCGCGTCTGTCTGGTACAACGCGCCAAGGCAGGCGCTCACATACACGCAACTTTCACTCAACAAGCGCCCTCCCCTCCTCCAGCCGAGGTGCGCACCGTAATTGGTTAGGTTCGGTCGAACCTTCTGGAGATATCCAGTTGCTTCTCTGGCCAGGTGGATCATCGTCCCCGCCGAGTGATGAGGAGCCGGTGACACTAATGCACTTGATAGCAGTGAGGCCAGATGAGGAGTTAAAATCAAACTGTTTATTAATCCTTAAAAAGAGATTCGGTTGATCTGCAGAGGGTCGCCTGGCTGGATGTGCTGCGCCTTCGTGCCCGTCTGTGCTTCGTCTCGTCTCGGCTCCGAATGCCTTCTCCCCGAGGTGTCGGGTCCTCTCATTTCTTCTTCGAAGTTCGAGGGGAGACATAACTCAGGCGACGGGGGGGGGGGGGGGGGGGGGGGGGGGGGTACGGGCAGCGAAGTCTCTCCGCGGTGGTAACGGAGGTGTGAATAGATAACAGACCGCCCGAGCGAACGTGCTGTTCGCGGTATTCGCGCGGTCGTAACGGAGATGTGGATAGATGAACAGACCGACCTAGCGAATGTGCTCTTCGCTGAGTTCTGCGTGGCGTAAGCACGCCCTCTCGGGTCGCCGCGGCTACGGGAGAGTTGGGTCGTCTCGAGCGTGGTCTCAAGTGATGAACGGTGTGCTGACACGGCCCCTCTAAATTTTGCGCCTGTCCTCAGACGCGCGTATCCACGAACGTTGCTTTCAGGCTGGAACTTGTCGACGGCTTCGACTCTCGCCTCGTCCAGGGTTCGCCCTTCTGCGGCGATCCTATAGCCAAGAAATGAGATGTCGTCTCGGACGAATTGATACTTCCTAATGTCCATCTTTAAGCCGTTGACGACGACTCTTCTCAGCGCCTCGTCGAGCAGTAACAGCGTTTCGGGGATCGTTGCTGCTCCCTGGCCGACATCGTCCATGTACGTGGATGTTCTTTTCATAGCCAAGTAGTCATTGACCTCGTCCTTCATGAGCTGTTGGTCCGCGGAGAAGATCGGTACGGCCCTGTGGCGACGGGAATGTCCCTAAGTTCATCGCTGTGCTCTACGTGAGCGCAAAGCCCCAGCGCATCTGCGCTCGCCGTGAAAGCGTCGTCATGACGATTCAGAGCTGAGCGGGGGTCATCTCTTTCGTTGGTGTTGGCGTCACAGGTCATTTTACATACATACTCTTCAACCAGGTCAAAGAAATCCTCGTCAGGACCCAGGCCCTTCGAGTTCAGCCTCAGGAAGCCGATGTCGCTCTCAGGTGAAATTTCTTCAATGACTGTGCGGTTGCTGAAGGCTGCTATGAGCGTCTCGCCAGTACGATTCGTACTGCGTGCGCCTGGAGTGTTTACAGTAGGTTAACTCACCGTTGGCTGCATGGGGACGAGGATGACATCGTTCGTAGGGTGAAACGTGACGTCGACGTTCGCGGCACGGCGCCAGTCTGAACCGAGAATCAGATCCATGGCACTGGGCAAGGGCGCGATCACGACCTCTTCGAGCCGCACGGTCGATGTTCCGACAGTCACGTCCAACGCTGCCACTCGCGTCGGTCTGATGCATCGGTCAAGTACCTCTATGTAATCTGGAGACGCCCATGGTCGGGGACGAACGTTAGGTCCCACAGAGGTCTCGTTAAGAATGGACACGTTTGAGCCACTGTCTATGCAAACTCTCACCGTTTGGTTGTCGACGAGGCCCTTGACGATGTGCAGATTGCCTCCCGTGGATTGCAGAAAATAATTCGCTTGCCTGTTTGTCGTCCCGGTATTGCCTGCGCCGTTGGATCTGGCTGCTCGGCGTTGTTCCGCAGCGATCGTGGCTCCCGTCTTCAGCACAAGAATGCTAAATTGGGCGAGTAGGTGCATTCGCATTTTAGGAAACGTAGCGCAAAGAAGACAAGGACAAAAAAGAAGGAAACACACACGAGAATGCACCAACTCGCCCGTCTTCAGCCTCGTGCACTCCCTCGAAAAGTGGCCCGTTGTGCCGCAATTGAAGCAGGTATGTACTCGCGTGGCCTGCATCGGTTCTCGCTGTTCTCGCGGCTTTGACTGTTCGCGGAGATCACTGCGCTCGTCTGTCGCCGCCCTTGATCCGTCGCTGCTCATCCGGTTAGACCACCCAGGACCAGATTGTCGGAACTGCGTCTTGACTGTCTTGCGTCGCCTGGTGTCGAGCAACGCTGCGTGGTCGATCAGTTCAATGACATTGCTGCAGGGCTGTGCAGCAAGTGGATTAACCCACGTGTCGTCGTCGATTCCGCTGCGAATCAGTGAAATTCTCTCTTCGTTTGCCATCGGGTACGGAGATTTGTCAAGCAGAGCATTTTTCGAATACATGTACTCAACCAATGTCTCCGAACTGCGCAGTCTTCGATCAGCCTGCAGGTCCAGGAATTCCTGCATCGTGAGCCTTCTGTCGAAGCGCAAGACGAAGGCTTGCTTCCATGAGTCCCACGATTCGCAACTCCTGCCGTAAGAGCTGTGCCAATCCCTCGCAGCTCCCTGCAGCCGTGATGCTGCAGTAGCGAGCGTCAGTGATGGTGACCAATGTGCCAACGCAGCTACGCGCTCCACCTGCGATACCCACGTCTGGACATTTTGTTGCGCATTGCCGTCGTACTCGGGGATGGCGGACGTGGTGTCGTTCGTTGACTGGATCAGAACGGGCTGAGCTGGCTCTGACATTCTCGACAATACATCCGTCATCTGCAGTTGCGCGCGTGCGAACATGGCCATGATTTCAGTCAGGCTTGGCGAACCCTCGGGAGCTGGAGCGTTGTTCTCCCGCGAGGATTGCGGAGGTGTACCACGGTTCGTGTCTGCCGGCCGTTGGTTCGTTGTCGTAGTAGGCGCGAGACTTCCTTCGTTGCGTTGGAAGTCCGTATCGCGTCCCGTTTGTGTCGACACTGGATGCAGTAGCCCCGTTGCGTCACTCGCTGCGTGTGACGTGCGTCGTTGGGCTACAAGCCGTTCCAGTTCGTCAACTCTTGCCTGCAGAATTTCGACTGTCGTCGGTCCCTCCGTGTCCGCTCCTCCGTTGTCATCGCCTACTGCTTCAGTCAGGCTGGTAGCTGAGTCGGACGCAGCCAGCGAGGCCTGAATGCGAACGTTGTCGTCCAGGAGGCGTGTGACAAGAACATCCTTACGGCCACTGCACGGTAGTCCACGGGCTCGAAGCTCGTCGGCCAGCCGCTGTTTTTTCAACTCGATGAGAACACTGCGCATTGTCGATTTCGTTGGTGACCAGATGAAGGTGGTCTCGGAACTCGTCGAGGTTGTTCTGCTGCGCACTGTAGATTCCGGTGGTCCTTCGCGCGCGCATGACGCCTCTGCAGATCCTGTCGGCTGCGCCATGATAGCAGTGAGGCCAGATGAGGAGTTAAAATCAAACTGTTTATTAATCCTTAAAAAGAGATTCGGTTGATCTGCAGAGGGTCGCCTGGCTGGATGTGGTGCGCCTTTGTGCGCGTCTGTGCTTCGTCTCGTCTCGGCTCCGAATGTCTTCTCCCCGAGGCGTCGGGTCCTCTCATTTCTTCTCCGAAGTTCGAGGGGAGACATAACTCAGGCGGAGGGGGGAGGGAGGGGGGTGCGGGCCGAGAAGTCTCTGCGCGGTGGTAACGGAGGTGTGAATAGATAACAGACCGACCGAGCGAACGTGCTCTTCGCGGTATTCGCGCGGTCGTAACGGAGGTGGGGATAGATGAACAGACCGACCGAGCGAATGTGCTCTTTGCTGGGTTCTGCGTGGCGTAAGCACGCCCTCTCGGGTCGCCGCGGTTACGGGAAAGTTGGGTCGTCTCGAGCGTGGTCTCAGTGATGAACGGTGTGCTGACACGCTCAAGGTTACGAGCTCTCCTCGCGCGGAAAAGATGTTTATCCAGCATTCTGGAACCCTCTACGCGACGCATGCGCGTACTTCCCTCGCGCTGCGCTGGCTGAATGTAAATTTGCGCCAATTTCGTGACTGTAGAGAGTCCATGAGATAGGCATCATGCACAGATGTACAAGCACCTCATTCCGATGTCAACAGTGCGTGACAGCGCCATTTATGCACATTGCTTTTTATGCGAGTTATCTGACTTTTTTTTTAATTTGGCGATAGGCTTATCACTACAGATGGCTGCAGCTTCTAGAAGCAGATCAAGAAAGAAAAGCTGCTGTTTTTCGAATAAACCTAATATTATTTTTACGCCATTTCGCAAGAGCCCCGAGCAGCAGGAAAGCTGGTGTCTGAGTTGTGGCCGTAACGCTGAAATCAGCACGGATCCAAAAGAAATAAAAACAAAGTTCGAGGAGAACGACGGACTGATTTTATAACAAAACTATGATGCAACCTTTATGCAGCGTTCAGAGTGAAGTGCAATTTTCCTTCCCATTGAGCATCCACAGAAATTTGAACCGGTGACACGTACTTCCTACTGTATGCCATTAACTGTAAGTGTATTTGTCCTCCGAGAAGTGAGACAAATACTGCGTCTTTCTTTTGCCCCAAAATAACTTAAACAATGAAAAGGGTAGTTTTATAGGCGCTGTCTCGTCTTCCCTTCACGCGAAGCTTGACCGTCCTCCTCATTTTGCTCTCGTCCTCTTCATGGCTGGAAACGCGTGCGTTCAGTAGGTGAAATGAAGGAATACCAATTACAGGCAAACTGTGCCATGGTGAACTTGGCCGCGAATTTTTATTCTCGAAGGCAACGGTTTCTCCGTTTTCAGTTCCCCGGTACAGTCGATTCAATTACGCGCTAGCCCCAGTATTGGCTAATCATGTGTCTAATGAAAAACGCAGGTAACATGCTCGCGTTAGCGTTGATGTTACAAGGCTTAAGGCCTTACGATGTCGGTCTACGTCGCAGTGTGCTTCGTTTTGAGGAGGCAGACCAACAGAACCAAAGAACATGTGAAAATGCATTTTTCTGAATGTCTTTTTCCTTATCCACAGGCGCCGGTGATTATTATGACATATTGCGAGACAACAGTGCCGTGAGGAAGGAAATCATCAGCGTCCGCCACTTCAAACAGTACCTTGAAAACTGGAAAATAAGGTATAATATTGATCCACTCAGTACTATGTTAACCCTTTCAACCATGGGTCATTTTCCACGGTCCAGATTTTTTTTTTTTTTTTTTTTTACTAGCCTAGCATGCCTATCTGGCACCAAGAGAAAAACAACGAAATATAACATCGGGATCATGAGTCGGTACTTTAAGAGGAGTTAAAATATTTTTCTTGTCGCGCTAGTTTTACTAAAAAGTAGCAAACGTTGCTCCAGGAGCAGCGCGCTGTAAAAAAAAAAAAAAAAAAAAGAATCGATTTTAAATCCTATATTATGGCATGAAAAATTACGTTGTTCTCGCTAAAACCTTTTGTCTTCAATATTGATACAAATATCTTATTTTAAGACAAAAGCTGAGGCTCTAGACAGTTAGGTGTTTTCTCCACAACGCATCAAATGAGGCAAAATTTCGAAAATAGCAAGAAAAAAAAAGGGGGAACTTTGAATCAATTAAAAAACAAAACATATTGTCATCTTCTATTTCTCCTAAATTTACCCTGAAGTACCCTCAATAACTACAAGTCATTGGGGACTATAAAGGTGTTGCATTATATTGAATATTATTATAAAAACCTAGAACTTAGAGCTTAAGCAAGGCTGAATGGTGGGCCTGTTGGTAAATCATATTCAAAGGGTAAAAACAGCCAAAAAAACGCAAGTACGAGAAGTTCTCTGTGAAGTTCTCTCTCGTGTGTGCATTTTTTTGGCTGGTTGTACCCTTTTAACTTTGAGATTGTACTGAAAATTACTAGGGGTGTGCGAATAGTAATTTTTCCAAACCGAATCGAATACGGATAGTGCACTCTTGCTATCGAATCGAATACGAATAATGTAGCTAAAAAGCGAATCGAATACGAATCGAATAGTGAAAGCAGTGAATCGAGTACGAATCGAATACTCTGCAAGTTATGTTCATATCATTTTTACGTTGATTACAAAACATTAAAAAGTGTCTGAAATTCAATTTCATTCAAAATGCTGTTTGATATATAGTTCACAACAATGTACAGCTGCGTCAACCTTGACTACAGGCGAGATAAAGTCTAAATATTTAAAAGCAAAAAGATTGCACAGAGCCATAAGCAAAAGAAAATAGCACTCAGTAAAGTCAAGTGGAGTTGGCAGGAGTAATAAAATTACTAGATGGAACTTGGTTAGAAGTACAGCCTGGCACTACTAGAATGCACGACTAGAAATTGTCACCAGCACATTGTCAGTTGCTGGTTGTTTTTATCTACAACAATTACGTTCCAACGAGTTTATTTAGTGAACTAGATTGCATGATCGCATGGCATATATCAGAGATTACGAATGGCTGAGCGACGCTTTCGTCCGACTTGCGTCCGCGTAACCCGAGGCCATAGAGTTACGCTTCCCCTGCTGTTGGCTCTTCGAACTAGTTATCGCCGAGCGCGCGATCTCCTCATCGTCCTCTTCTTTTCAGTGACTTTCGTTGCTTTCGTTCTGTCTCAATTAGCTCGCGTGCTCCCCTCTAGCTGGCGCTAGGCGATTACAACTGGCGCGACCTGAGATATAAGTGGAGAGATGTATGAGCATGAGCTGACAACATTCATGCAACTCTCATGTCATGCGCCACTCGCATAATAAACTTAACCTCACCTATTGATGATGAAAGTGAATGAAATTTTCAGGGAATAGACATGTAGCGTTACTTCTCGGCAGATCAGAGGCGTGTGAACTATGACACGACTACGAGAAGTTGCCTCCGCGATTCGTGATATGTCCAATCTTTAAGAACGTTTCCATGCGAATGGACCGTGTCGCGGCCACGCTGAAGTATGTAGGCTCCCTAAAACGGTGATCTCTGCTTCTCGCGAAGGTTTATTGCGGCAGCAAGCTGTGCCTGCTCGGAGCTGACGCTGCCTTCGCGAGAATGGTCGGAGGTAACCGAGACGTTAATTCGTGCCAGTTATTCGAAGATATTCGAACAGTTTCGAATAATTTTCAATTTCCACTATTTGATTCGTTTAACGAATCGAATATTATGATATTCGATTCGATATTCGAAAATTTCGAATATTCGCACACCCCTAAAAATTACTAACAGTTAGCCCTACATTCTGGCATCATCCAATAAGTTGTCGGCATTGAAGGCTTTTTTTTTTTTTTTTTTCGGTATTACGCAGATCTTGTTCTTTGCTGGTGCAAAATGTTGTAGCTCTGGAGTTGTTTGCTTATTCTCCATGTCACTTTTAATTTCATCAAAATTCGAAGATTTAAAAATGAACTTTGTTTATTCGAATACAAAAAAAAAGCATGCTTGAGTTTCATCTAAACCCCTTGAAAACAATTCTTAACTGCATTGTGTAGAATAAAAATATAAAAATAAATATGCAACTTAGGGCATGGTCCTCTTCTATAGAATTGCTTAGGTCTTCCCCTTAAGGAGTAGGCATCAGAAATTCGATTTATTATTTGCTAAATTTTGTTACGTTTTATCTCATGCAAGATCCGAAACCTTCTCGGTGCCCATGAAAACGTTTTCTGCTTGTTGGCAGCATTGATGATAGCTTAAAATGAAATAAATTCGCTATTTCTGGTCATTTCAAGCGAAACGCAAGTGACGGTTTAGCCTTTACTCGGTTCTGTAATCTGTTTAAACGTTCGTTGCAGTGGTATGCAATCCAGCTCTTAACTTTATTATTTCATATATCAGTCATGGTAAAAACTGACATTAATGTGTTTTTGAAGGTGATTTCCCTCAGGTGCACGTATACGCACTATGATAAGTAGAATACTCTGCAGCAAAATAGCTTTGGTGGAATTATAGGTGCCTTTACGCCTGCCGCACGATTGTGCCGAGGTAGCTAGTGTTTGTGTCGACAGAGCTATCCAGGCTAGGCGAGACGAGACAACACAAAGCAAACCCTGCACCCACCTAACCTGCTAAGCCTCAAGCTAAACGTGAGACCAGAGCCTTTATGCTAAATTTTATAATTTTATTCAGTATAATGCAACACCTTTATGGTCCCAAAAGTTTCGTAGGTATTGAGGGTTCTTCAGGGTGATTTCAAGGAAACTCGAAGATGATTTGTTTTTTATATTGAATCAAAGTTGTCCCTTTCTTGCTGTTTTCGAAATTCGGCCGCTTTTGATGCGTTGTGGAGAAAACTCCTAACGGACTAGAGCCACAAATTTTGTCTGAAATTAAGATATTTGCATCGGTACTCAAGATAAAATATTTTAGCGAAATCAACGTAACTTTTTATGTCATAATATAGGATTGAAAATCGAATTTTTTGTAGAGCGCTGCATCTGGAGCAAAGTTCGCTTTATTTGGTGGCAAGAAAAAATAGTTTAATAGCTCTCCATAAAGTAAATGTTGCCTAAATGGAATAAGCAAGAACTAATGAATGATAAAAATTTAGTGTGCAAGCAGCAGGGCTCCAAAGTGTCAACGTTTTGAACTGTCAAGAACGGCGTTTACCACCTCTAGTGATTTACGATTTTTTTTCCGAGAAAACTACTGCATATCTGGCAAAACTAAGATTTATTACTTTGTGTCGACACATTTGCCCATCAAAAATTTTCATTGAAAACAAGATATGGTCATGGGACCTCGATTACTGTTCTTATTTGAACACACCCGCATATATTACACAAAGAAATGCAACAGTCGGCGGGGCCAAAGAAAGCGTAGGAGATTTATGACTAATTTCTTTATTGTTATAGACGTGAATTAGTACAGTTATCCGTTTCGAGAGGAAGATAAAGTAGAAAGAAAAGCAATCGCGAATGGCGAGAACCCAACCTACGACGCCCAAATATGGCGTCCGGTGCTCTTATCAGCTTGCTTCATCGACGCCTGCCCAACCTTCTACTTTCTTGGGTTTTAGTGCTGCCCGTCAGCGAACAGTCCGTTTACAAGGCAACGTGAATCTCGTTAGGATGAAGGCGAAGACGCCCCATGACTTTTTGTTATAGCCGTAGCTTCTTCGCTTTCGTGTCTAAACATGGCTGCACATGTCTCGTGTAAGCGGTCTTCCTGCCGCAAAGCGCATCGAGAATAACATACCTGGCTTTTATTCTATCACTGATCTAATTTAAAGGGGCCTTTCAAGCCGTGCATCGTTCGTCCCCAACGCGGCCGAATGTAATGTAATGTGTACACGAACCCAAAATGTCAGGCTCGTCAGCGTGCTCCCATCTATTTTCGCGGATCGTAGAAAAAGTGCTTTGGAGGCATACCGTTGCAGGTGGAAAAGTACCCAGAGTATTTAGCTCCGTATTCTGGGCGCTCAAGCTAATAGACCGGCTACAGTGAAAAGGGTTGCACACAGCGGTGGTTTCGTCGTGGGCGTCCGTTCTGGTCTGCTTCTTCGCGTGACACGCGGTCACGCTGGCATGTCACTTGACTAAGGAGAAGGGGTAGTCAGGCGTTAGGAGAGCAACATACCATTTTTAAAATAAATTAAAAGGGCTAGGCCAACTGCTTCGCATGTAAGTGGTCTCACACCTTGGCCGATGACATTATCGATTGCTTCTTTGTTGTGCGCTCAGAGCTACGTCGAGGTCGTTCACTTGTCGATATTTCTTCGTACCTGACACAACCGCTTTGGTGACAACCGCGTTCGGCCCAATGCACACCGTCGTGTGTATTCGTTTCCTATCCCTGTCTTTAGTGTTCACGCGCCTGAAGAACGCAGGACGCTCGCAGCGAGGATATTACAGAACGGGGACGAACGCACGTTACCCTGGACAACTCTCCCTAGGCGCTCTCGCTGCGTGACGCCAGTCAGCGGCTTGCGTGCTCGAGTTCCGGCGAAGACGGACGAAATTGTGTTGTGCCGAAGCCGACAAATCGTTCAGTTGAACGCTTCATGTGGGCTCCATTTGAACAGTTTTGCTTTGCAATCTCGTTTTCAGGCGCGTTTTCTAAAGGAATAGGGACACTAAATTTCTTTTATTTTCTTAATGCGCTGTAACAGTGGACAAGGATACACCATAGTATACATAAATAATTAGAAAATGGTTTATCGCGTCTATTTTCGGTTTTTATGGACTCTGACGTGGAAACTCTATAGCACATACAATTACCAAAAGTAGTATGACGACGCATTGCTCTCTGAACGCACTTTACTTGCATATGCTCATAGTTTCAAGCGTTTTGCTTCAACGGCCGCTGAGACTGAAACCAAAACCTGCGTTGAAAATGTTGTGTAATAAATACCTTGAAGCGAAGAAGGGTTATTTGCTCCAGTTATGTCGCTCCGGAGGCTTAGCGAACTTCTGCCAGGAAAACAATTTGACATAACTTCACGTCTCGGTACTTTTAGCTCCCAAAGCACTGGACCTGAGACCACGCAACCATTTAAAGAGTGGCACTTACATACGCTATCACCTATAGCGAGGTCTGTACACGACTCATTTCGAGATAGGTGCTTTTATTAGTGAGTATTGATAAATGTAAACCGCAAGAATGACGCATCACAGCACAGAAGATTTTGCGTTTATTCTGTGCACGTGATATCTTCCGCTGCAAGCTGATGGATTTGTTTTCTTTCCCCAACAGGGCCTCCATTTTAAAGCATTCATGTTTTGTGAAATACCATTCATGCAGCATTAATAGGCATGACAAAAACCAGACTGATTTGTTTATCGATCTATTTGCGCAGATCGATACCATGAGCAAACCGCGCATCATGAACTTTTCTTGCTTGAAAACCTATCTGTGCAGCTTTCAACGGATTGCAGACATCGCAAGAAAGACATTAAAGAAGAAAGTGTTCCACAAGATTTCTTCCCTTCTGCAGCGTCTCCTGTCCAAGTGCTCGTTGTGTACGCCATGAAGCATCCTCACGGCAAGCCCATCTGTAAAAAAAAAAAAAAAAAAGTACAGCTCCTTTTGTGTCTCCATTCAAAGCAACAATTACAGCACTGCACGAGAGTGTGTAATTTGCGCGGTGTATATTAAAAAGTGCAATAACTCACTCGGAACACTGCATGACAGCATTGATCAGTCGACTGCGCAAAAAGAGGAAAGCACATGACATGTGCCTAACATTCATGTTAAAGATAGCTCCTTCTGAAATAGTCTTACAGCCCTGAAAATTTGCGTGCAAAAGCACGTATTTAACATTGTCGGCTCATGGTTTCGCTTTGCGTTTCAATCAGACGCGATCGAAGAGACGGCAGCCACGTAGGCTTTGTTTCGGTTTTCTGTGCCGCTTTCTAGCAGCAGCACCCTGACGGAAATTATTCAACAGAGAGAAGAAACAAGAAATTTCAAGAGAAAGTATGTACACCGACTCTCTAGCGGCTATTAAACAGCTCAAGACAGTTACAAAAACACTAAGCGTTACCCCGGAGATACATGCCTTAAATAAAAAAAAAAAAAACGTGTTCAAGATACAAGAAGGCGGTAATAACATAGATCATAAAAAAAAAACATACGCCTGCACACCAAGCCCCTAACACGAGTGTCTCACCCACAAGCCTCCCATTTTATCCTCGCTCCGTTTTCCCAATAGGGGAGAAAACCTGGGCCAGGGGGCGCTGCGCCCCCGTCGCGCTTAGGGTGCCTCGATGTAGCGCGCCGCCGTACAGGGTGGAGACACCGCCGTCGTCGGCGCCATGTTGGGGCAAGCGTAGACACGGCGGGCTATGGAGCGTCGGCCCGATTTCTTGTTCAGCACGCTCTTGCGCTAGCAGGTTCAGCTGGTTAACGTTTTTACACGCATACTCACAATCCTGAGCGCTTTCTTGCTCGAAAAAAAAAAGTGAAAGCAACTACTGCTTGCTAGCATGCGTTGTTCTAAGAGGAAATGATCAAATTGCAGTTGGTAAGCATTTACTCGTTCGCCGTCTTGGATGCTCAAATGCGGTTATTTTGAAGACTGGCTGTTTTATAAAGCAATGCACTTTTCTCTGCCGGACATGAATGAGTTTATGAGGTGCATAACATTCAGTTGCATCTATTGCTTTAGATCAACAACGATGTCTACGTTTCAGTCAGCCGTATACCGAAAATTATTTGTATCGCAATGGCCCATCGTAAACCGTAGAAAGACACAGCAAAAAACGATGCGTAAATCAACCTTTGACACGTGTCGCACGCTGATGCACACGGCATTTTATTCCAAAACAATCCCCATCAAGACTTCGAAGCTGATTTTGGATGCACGCCTAGGAGACATCTTTTAATCAAGGTTGGCGCCAGCTACAGTTTTGCTGCCGTACCCATCATTCGATTTTTCTGGCTGACTTGCCAACTCCAGTAAATATGCAAGCGCATCGTCCCAAACCGCTCTAACAGTCCCAAACCGCTCTAACAGTCTGTTCATCAGCTTTGGGTGTTCCGCGCAATCAACCACTGTAATCGGAACGGTTTGTTCGATAAGGCATTAAACGGAGTTTACTAGTCTCTTCAAATGGCAGATATTTTATTCTGATAAATTTTTACACGCAGTCAAACGATGTCGGGACAACCGTTGACTTGAGGAGCCGCCGTCCATACACTGTGTTTGCCCTCGAACTGGCGCTGAAATGAGATAGGCGACGAAACAGTCATTTTGCGTCTTTTGTAGTGTGCACGCAAATGAATGAAATAATAAAAACATTATGAAAGCAATGCGATATTTACATGTGCCATCGCACAATTTTTCTATGGATGCCAAGCAAGCGACAGAACCAATTCGGGTGACAGGCGGTCAAATTTAGCTTCACCTAAATTTGGCTTAACCTCAGGCGAGTGCGGGGACAACAGGGTGTGCACATCATCTCGCGATGCGTAATTAATAACACAGGGAAGGAAAAGCGGCATTCGGGATGAACTTTTGTACTGCGCAAGCACCTTGCTTCCTCACGACCGCTTTCACAAGATGATGCTGCTACACTTTCTAGCTAACGGGATCAGTTTCTTTGTGACTTGTCGAGCTACCAATCATATACTTAAAACGACCTAATTTTCATGAGAACCCAATTTTTTATATTATTGCGAATCTCAGAAACCTCGCGAAAAACTGCTCCTGTGTATAATTAAAAAAAAAAAACAGCTTCAGAGGATCTGTTATCTCTGTTTCGCGAAATGTTGTACTAGCGATATGCCGGGCACACTTGCCAAATTCCAGCGGGTCCACTCACGGGAAGATTTTTTTTTTCGACCAAAATAATTGTTTCAAACTGCGTTTCACTTCCTACTCTGTCGCGAGGTGACACGCCATTCGTCGCTCTCCCTTGTATTATTTCCCGAGAAGGAGAGAGAGAATGTAATCCGTGTGAATCTGAAGCCTCGGCGGTTGACACTAGCTTTCAAGATCGAGTGTAAAGGGGAGCGACCGAAAGGGCGCAATGGTGCATTCCTTTGCCAAATACCAGGCTCGACCTTCTCCGCATGTTCTTGGTGCGGCTATGAACACAGAAAGGGAGGAGATCCTCATCAACAGATATTATTGTGTGACATTACGCGAATGATACTAAAGGCGAGTGTCACTCACTGAAAGTTACACTAAATTTTCTTGAGTGACTACAACATAGCAGACGCAATTGTCCATATATTTAGCTTATAAGCCCTCACGTACGCTGAAAATTCAAAATTTAGACTTAAAAACACACCGTGCTAATCCCGATGCCAGGCAATGCGATGCTTCAACCTGCTTCAACGTTGAAGAAGGCAGACCAAAATCTGTTGCGCAAAACGCTAGATTGGGAAGCCAAAACCCGCACAAAGCTCGTGCTTACAAGCAGATGGGTGAAGCGGCGTGAGGTAATGTCATTCCAAACAGAAGTGGGTAACTGCATTAGAAAAGTACAACAATATATCGTAAAACGCTTTCGTATAAACAGATACAGACCGCAAGAAAGACGACACGCGCACATACGCAGGCGCTTGTGTGTGTCATCTTTCTAGTGGTCTGTGTCTGCGCAAGACGTACCTTTTTTACACAATCGAAATGCACCTATTCCGTCAAAATAAATTCTATGGATGCATAAAAGCAGCACAGGTATTGTGGCTTACCTCGCAGACCTTCGCGTTGCCATTCGCCGTCCAGTCTTCACGCTTCACTTTCGCCTCCCATACATTTCTCCGTCTCTTATCCTGTGGAAAACAAAATCATCCGGCTTCTTCTTCTTTCTTTCTTTTTTTTTTTCTTTTTTTTTTTTTTTTGCTGAGCCAGCACAGAATGGAACCCAAGAGCCTGGCATGCTAGTTTTCATGACTGAACACAGTACAATCGCCCAGCGCACAGCACAACCGTTTCGGACACTCCGCAGCAACTGCACGAAGCGACTTGCCCCAAGATGGCGAGCGCGGAGAATGCGGCCAAGGTATATGTACAATGGTAGCGAAGGCTGGGCCCAAAAACGGTCCAGCGCGACAGCAGCACAGCCACTTTGGGGGGGGCCAAAACACTTAGATAATGAAATTCAAAAGCACAAATAAAAACGCTATAAAACAACATAAAGAAATACACATTTTAATGCCACGTTTTATAAAATAGGTAAACTATTTTAGCAAAATATTACTCTGCATTTTTAATTTTTTGCAACGTTCTTGTTACGCCCCCTGTTGATGAGTGTGCGGTGCATTTGCAGCTTGACTTTGCAGGCCTTGTTTCGGCACCCAGCCACAGTGGCCGCGGGAGCTCACGAAGCGGTTTCTTATCGCCAGTCTCGAAATGCCCCTTTTGCGAAGTTTTCGTCGTCCTTGCGCGTCGCGTCTCTGTCACCGTTTTGTAAAATTTGCACCCCGCCGCACCGCTGCTGCAGTTTTCTCGGTTTTTGTCGTTTCCTTCGACGTGCGGCCAGTGCGAAGTCTTTTTCCGTCTTTGCACGCTTCGCGCTGTTCTTTTGAAGCGCTTAGCGCTTTATTTCAAGATGAGCTTGCGGCGTGTGAAGAAACGATGCGCCGTGGCACATTGCGACAGCATGGACAGTGGCGTCGGTGTCAAGCTACACCGCTTCCCGCTGGACTTTCACAGGTGAGCTGTTGTCAGTGTCGTCTGCTACAAGGCGTCTGCTCTAGGTATGCTCCGAATGCTTTCGTTGGGCTGCTTCTTCTGTTTCTGTTTGTTTGGGCTTCTGTTTCTGTAACCAGTTCGTGCGCACGTGGCTTCATTTTTTCGGTGATATTTATGTAATACACTACAGGGCACACACTTTAAGTGCTGAGCTGTGCGAAGGAGGCCCCCCAGGCCCACCATTTGTCTGATTTATGGTGAGTTTCATGCAGCCGGCTATCACCAGCGTTAACTTGATACCGGGCTCTCAGGAGCAACCACGCGCATGCCACTGACCGGAAGGCCAATTTAAAACCAATTGTGCTGCCTGACAAGTCTGAGCACAACACTGTATAGTTTTCCAACACCGCGAAGCCAATTTGACCCTCGCAACTGGTAGTATCAAAATTCAGCCACGTGTATATGCGCGGCCTTGAGGGTGCTTTAACTGAATTCACTCAGGAGTTACTGCCTGTCTTCTTATTGCTATCCTGCATATGCATGACCGTTAGGGTAACTTTAAACGCACTTCATTCTCGTCAATCTTAACCATAGAAAAGTATAGCTACCCGCATGCCATGAGGACGAGCGTACGTAACCGCACTCTTAGGCGCTGAGAGCTTGGGGCGAGCATTTACTACCATAGTTCAGATATAATGGAAATATAATGTACTGCAGTTAGCATTGACAGGAATAATGACGCATTGGCGTTTGGAGTATGCAGTATTCCTTACGGCGCAATTGTGAATAACGTGCACGTTGCATCACGTCCAGGTGCCGAGCGTGAGCGTGGGTGCTACCACAACGTCAGCCTGGAGAAGACACCATGGCAGCTGCGAGACTTGCGGGGTTTTTTTTCAAGCACTTCGAACCGTCTGCGTATCTGTCGTCAAAAAAGCTGCGACCCGTGTTGATGCGCCTACTTATGTCATGTCATGTTTGCCTCAATTGAAGCAGCACTGTCTTCTATGCTTTTCAATTTCCTACCTGGCAACGTTCGTGGAACTGCAGGGCTTTTTTCTATCCGCACTGTGACCATTAAGATGAATAGCCAGCTTAAAGAAACTACTGCTTGAGCTGCCTGTGACGTGTATTTTTTGTTGGTGTGCTTTATCACTGTATTTGTTTGGTTGCTGTAATAAAGCCTGAATATGAAAACCATACTTGCCGTACACTGTATTGCAAACTGTGCACTTGAGCCTGTGCTTTGTGCATCATACCTTGTACTCAAAAGTAGTAGCACCAGTATTTCCGCAAAGGTTTCCCCTACGAATCATGCATAATTGCATTCTTAGCCAGCCAAGATAAGCCAGCGTCTGAAAGTGTTGCTGCCTTTCTATGCTGCCTTCTTTGCCAGCAACTTTCATTGGGTTCCGAATTGCACATTACCAAGGCCATAACTAGCAGGAACTCGAGCACATTTGACTGGAAAAGGTTGGTGCGCACTGAAAGGCAACCTTCATGAGATACCGGCTTGAAAAGGCGGGTTCTTTAAAAAGACCACTTTAAAATTCGCGCTAAAAACATACGTATGCGTGACGTCATTCAATGTCACTCATACGTAGTTGCCCCCCAATATGGCGGTGCCCATGAGCCGCCATTTTTTGGACCAATGGGAGCCTATGGAACCTTCGCTACCATTGTACATATACCTTGATGCGGCGGCGCGGGACATGCCAAAGGGTGTCACCACCCTGTACGGCGGCGCTGGTATCGAGGCACCCTAGTCGCGCTCCAACAAAGGGGGCAAGAAAAAAAAAAGAAAAAAAAAACAAAACGAATAAAAAAGTGACGGCGCGCTTTTTCGCAAACTCATTAAAGTGTTTTTCTCTCTTCTCTCGTGTTGAAACGATGGTTGTCGGTTTTTTGTTTTAGGTATCTCGTATCGGCTCGTATCTCGCACCTCTGTTTGTAACTGGCGGTGCCGCAGTAGCCATCGCGGAACCAAGTCAGCCTGAAGAAACAGATATATGTCATTAATGCCATCACTCGGCGCTTATAAAGGGAAAACACATGCGTCAATCGTTTTATCCTCATATGCGATCCTGCTTCGGGAGCTCAAAACTGCGCATTCGCTAGAGGAGATAACTGAACTAGGGATTGCACAGCGTAGCTGTGGAATTAAGAAGACAAAGGTTTACTTGGAGACATGTCCCCGCCTGCATGAAAAGTCGTCAGGCATTTCCTCGCTCTTCGTCTCGAGGGAGAGAGGAAACTGCCGAAAAAATGGCATGCCTCGGCTTCTCGTCAGTGATACAGGTCGTTAAGAAACCTCTCATCGTTAAAGGTCGATAAGTCATTGATTTCGGATGGCAGCGCCACAGCAGCGAACTCCCCCTGACCGCTGTCAGCAGGAACCAAAGTGTAAGGCGGCATGCTTTGTGCCTTTGTAGGGAACGCGTCCTAAACGCGCCGAAAGCAGGCACCACGGCGCCGGCAGCATCGCCTAAAATGTCTGTCCCCAAAGAGTTGAATAGGCCCCTTTCAAGTGAGCAGTCACAAATGGAAAGGAAGCTCCCCAACCAGCGCCCGGAGCACTCGTCGCTGTGTACACGCGTATCAACAGACCTCTCCCTCGAGTAAACAACGTGACGTCACGGAACGCACGTGCGCGCGACTGCAGCGCTCTTCGATGCAGCGGCGATGGGCAAAATCGGTCGTTTTTCTCGGCCGCGGCCGTACTGAATGCAGCGGCGCGCGCTTGTGTCTCGATTTTTTCTTATGCCGTGGTCTCGACCAAGGTCCATTCCTTGTCTCGACTAGCCTCCAATGCGTTCCTGTGTATTCCAAACCGATGGAGCTGCCTGAGTACGCGACGTTATTGCCTGAAATCGCTCGCCGGCGGTATGTTGAAAAGTCAGTAGTTGACGAGGACCAATACCCCGACCCCTTCCTTTTGAAGGACTGAAAAAATGACCCCAAATTGTGGCCGAATGTTCGTTTTGGTGACATATGCGTGTATCTTGTTCAGACGCCCGGCCCTAGCTACGCCACGGATGGCTTAAGTCCTATCGCTCGTTGAAGGCTTACGTTCTTGCAGCGGAAGGGCATGTGCGCCAAGTTTTCATTGCCGACGCTGGCTTAAAGTCTTGCTTTTTAAAAGCTAAAGCGGCGCCGTCGCAGAGGACCACCGGCAAGCTATATGAAGCCTGGACGCTTTTGCACAAGGACGGAATCGTACAGGCAGCCCATTGCACATGCATGGCCGGGTAAGCTGTGTTCGGTGTGACGTCGAGCAATAGCGTTTTAACAGGTTACTTTTTTTTTTTTTCGTAATGGTTTTTTTTTTATTATTGTTTTTTGGTGCGCTACAGGAATATGAATGGATGCGGCAGATTGGAAGTGCAGTACACGCAAATCGTCCCGAATATATCCTTCACGCGTGAAATCAGGATCTCGTATTTTTTGATCGTGTTATAAGGTTTTCGACGTCGCTGGTTCGATCCCGGCCGCGGTTGCAGCGGCGGCAACTTATCGATGGGGCCAAAGTTGAAAGCGTGCTCTTGTGTCGTGCAGTGTCAGGTCTTAGGTGGCCAAAATGCTCCGGATCCGTGTTATGCGACGTCCCTCACAACCCATGTGCCGCCTGAGCACTTCAGACCCTGCCTATCTAGCCTTTACGCTTGCAAGTCTAGCCTTTACACTTGTAAGTCGTACTATTCTACCAGTTTGCTACAATTAAAATGCTTATTACCTTCTACCATCCCTGTGCACGCTGAACGTTTTCTAGAGGTTCTGGCACTTTAGTTGCTGCAATAGCTCGAATGGTAATCTACAAGTTTCAAAGTGTGCGCGCTCTTGTAATGCTTGACATTTAACAGTAATAAACATTTATCTTTTAGTTTAGCCACACATGTAGCTTATTTACTCTTCAAAGTGGAAATGCTCGTTTAATCTGGACTCATTCGGTCCACTAGTTCACAGCTTTGTGAGTGGAACAACCAGTTCCGTGAAAGTGTACGTAACAATTTTTTTATTCCCTCTAACTACTTGATCTTTATTACCTTAGTTTTAGCCTAAACTCTCTGACAACATACCTTACTAGTTGCTACTTACCATTGAGATGAGGTGCATATATATGAGCTCAACAGAGGTTGCGTTGAACACCCTTTTTGAGGAAACATGAAAAAATGTTAACGAAGAAGGTAAATAATGAGGTACGGCTTGCCTTCTCAAAGCCCCTACTTCTATGGGTACAAAACAACCTGCAGTCAAACAGTTTCATGTAAATCACCAGATAGTGTAATAAGTCTAGTGAATGATAAACTAGCTGAACTCTAGTACAAATCAGCATGGGCAAGTTCCGCAGATCCGGTCTGTGGGCTTCCATTTATCTCGGCGCAGTGCGTGCACACACACTCTCAGACATTCGTCCCGTGGAAAACGAAAAAAGCGTATACCAGAGCCTTTCTTGCGCGGTTGGTGCATCCCACTGCACAGCAGCTCGTAGGCATTACGATTCAGGGTCGAGGCAAAGGTCCCAATGGCCGCAATGAAGATTATTGTTGCTCGCGCAGCGAACCTCTATGCGAGCGCATACATTCAGGCGACTGTTTTGCCCATCGGCGTCTGCAGCGCAAACCGGAAACGTCACCACCGTGACGTCACTCGCATCGCGTGACGTACCCGAGGAGAGGTCTATTCTCAACGAGAAGGCTGGACCCTTCATACTCTGAACAACATGGAAGAGACAGCAAGAGGTGCCGCCTCAAGTCCTTCAAAATACCTGTCGCTTGCCTCTGCCTTCGAGTACCGAATTCACGTTCATGTTGTTTTTTTTTTTGTCTGAGCCTGCCAACAAGCGCTCCTTGAAAACAATGTCCGCGGTGATCAATTAATCATAATTTCTCACTTTCGAAAGCACCGATAAAAAGCGTGCCTCCAGCCAGCCTCTATGTCAGCCGCGGCACAGAAAAAAGCAAAAATAAGAAACACCACTGGCAAAGAGCGCCGGCTTTGCGCGCACAGACGCACGACCATCCCCCCTCGTCCTCTCTCCTTCTCCCGCTCCGCGTGCACGTGCGGCTGCCTGTAGCACGCGCTCCCGAGCGAGCGGGCTGCGCAGACTCCGCAGACAGCCGTGCGCAGCGCGGACGCGGATGCGCGTAGGTTTTGTAGTTCCTCTCCGCTCCGCTGGAAACCGAGCGCTGGCGTCGCAGAGCGAACTCCAGCTTTGGTTCCCTATCGTGGTATCTATGGTAAGGAAAAGTGCACGTGCCCTTATTCCCTCGTGCACTTACCCCTCCCTCATAACCTAACGAGAATGGAGAAGGTGTCCCTTAACAAGGATTAGGGCTGGGGCGGCCCTTACTCCGTCAGTGACGTGCCGATAGGGCTCTGTAGAGGATGCAGTCACAGAACATGCTCTATGTGTCCAAGGTCAGCTGCCGAGGTGGATCTTCGCCACCTTTCATGATCATGCCCAGGAATGCAGCCGTCAATAATAAGACGAATACAAGAAGTTGGACTGTCGGCTACAAAGGAGGAACATTACACTTGTGGCTAATGGACAACATTATGAGCCGAAGTTTGCTCAGGTTCCTTGAAGAAAAGAAACTGCATGAATTCCTTTAAGTTAAAAGACAGCCTCATTCTATGCCACTCCCCCCCCCCCCCCCCCTTCCTCACCATGGCAAGCCTTCGAATAATAAAAAGAAAGATTGCCTCGTGCTTCATAGGAACCAAGAACTTCGTTTTCCTCTTCAAAAAACTGACCTAAAATGACAGTCGTCGGGGCTATGAACTCAACGTGGGCTCTGAACACCGCTCCGAGCTAAATCCATGTTCAGCCAATTTTCGATATCGCTTAATAGCAGTAATTTCTCCAATAATAGGTCCTCTGCGGCTGCCGGTTTTCTCCTCAAAATGTATTTTGAACTACCTTGAGGATGCTTCAAAACGCTCGATGAGACAACGGGTACTTTTTTTACTTTTATTTGCAGAACACCAATGCACGCAGTAAAGCACACAAAAGAACACATAAATCACTAGGTAAGGAACCAGAGCAAACGCTAGCAAACAAACGCTAAAGTTCTTCGAAAAGAAGTAACGATAAGGCGAAAACGCGAAAGACATAGAAAGGAAAAATTCCACTGAAAATGAGCCCTATGTACAAGTGCAGTTATAGATGTCTCTTTAGCCACCCCTCCCACCAACCACGCCGACCACCATTTCACTTCCTTAATATGTGCGCTTTGTGTTGCCTTCTCCTTCAAGCTCTCCTCTCTCTTTTGAACAGCGTCCAAGGTAGAGCAGAGTTCCTCGCGAGTGTTCGTCATGTTGACGCAGTCCATCATCACCCTCTGCTCCTCACTGTATTGTCCCCCTCGATAAAAAAAAAAAAAGAAAAAAAAAAAAAGATAACACAGTCTTGGTCGAGTGCCAATTTCATACCGGCCGCTGGGAAGTCGATGCCGTGCCGATGGCCTGGAGCCGCACCCATGGCAGCAGCTGCGGCGGCTGTGATGACCACCCCACCGCCCTAGGCTGCATTCGGGCGCTCGCGTTTGCTCTCGTACACTCCTTGAGCGACGTCGCCCGCAAGTCTGGCTGCAGCAGCGAATGTATCACTGCAGTGCGTTACGGGGTGTACAGCGTTCCTCTCCCTTCTGTGGCTCATATCCACCTGCCGGGCGCGTCCTGGTCCACCTAAGCGCTGTCGCCAGTCAGCAGATCCTCCATGCTCACCCATGATGCGGGTGCAGCTCCGCTTCTTGCTGAGCGCTTCTTTCGAAATGTCGATGCTGGAAGGATCGGCCGAGGACGCCTGCGTTGTTCAGGGTGGAGAGACTGCGGCTGCACTCTTGCAGGCGTTCATGATAGATGAAGGCCACCGCAGGAATGACCAGCCCTGCGCCTCCGTCTCGGACGGCGCTCTGTTCTTCCACACGCCGGCCTGCTCGGATGCACTACGACGCCATGACGTCGCGCAGAAGTGTGGCTCAGCCAGCAGCTGCGGCCGACGCCACCACTACCCAGGCCTGGAATGCCGCGTCAGCACTCCGGGTCAACGGTGGTTAGGCGATGCGCGTGCTCTCCGTCGGTCTTCATTGTCGCTTCCGCTATCGCTTAAAGATTTAGAACTTCAAACGTTTCGCTATAGCAATCGCGGGCCGTAAAAGAATGATTTTACTAATAGGTCAACTTAGAGTACCAAAAAGTCGTATCTTCTTTAAATATTGCCTCTATTGTCTTAGGAGAATGCAGCTCTTATCACCTGAAAAACGAGGATCAGCGTCAACCTCCTTTATTCTTTTTGCTTTTCAGTGCGTAATACAGCAGTATTTTTCTTTTTCCTTGTGTAATTGGTTTTTACTGAGATCCATGCAAACACCTGCTCAAGTCTTGAAGTCTTCACGCAATGTGCCAAAACTACTATGAGCCACGCTTCGCTCTTCCCGAACTGTGGCATACAGGGGGCCAACATCTTATGGCAGGGGCACACGAGGACAACACCGACACACAATCGATAGATGAACCGACTATTGCGGGGTAGAAGGAAAGCAGTCCACCTTATACTCGGCTGTTCAATACAATCTGATCGAAAGGGAGAGGGCGAGTGGAAATTCCAATCCCCCCCCCCCCCCCTAAAAAAGCGTTGGTTGCTGTGTAACGCTGGTTAACCTTAGCGATAGCAACGGCGGAAGCTTCTTTTGCCTGCTGCATTAATTCCCTATCACGCCCTATGAGTACATTATTGGGGACACTTAAGCTTATCCTTTAAGAGTATGATGCGAGAGTGTAAGTTACCAGTCTTCCTCTTCTTCTGCTCATCACCTCGTCCCCTTTGAAACGGGGTGGTAGCAGTAGCTATCATGCTCATTTTTCTCCCTATATCTTAATTATTGATTTAGAATGGTTAACTAAACCATCATTCTATTTATTAAATTTTGTTCCTACTTTACTAACATTATGTCACTTCTCTGCTTTTAAGCCACCAATCTTCCAGTCGTTTTTTGCTAGTCTCCCCCGCCGGTTTATTCACCCGGCCACTGTTATCTCTAAACCCCAGAGCTTCAGGAACAGTGATTGCGCCTGCACCAACTTCCGGATGGATACCATTACATTCGAGTATAATATGGTCAATTGTTTCACTGGAGTTTCCACATACAGCAGATGCGTCATCTCCATTGTTAAATTTCTTTTTGTAGCTGCGTGTTCTAAGGCACCCTGATCTAGCTTCAAAAAGTAGGGCACTGCCTCTTGAGTTATCAAAGAAATCTTCCTTCCTGATCTGCATTTTTCACTTTCGGTATAATTACACACTCTGTTTCTTTTCCATCGAATTTATCCAATTTTTACCTTCGGTGTTTTTCACCTGTTGCTTAATGCTCTTTATTTTTCCGTCCTTGTTACTAGCATGCTTACTAGTTAGTTCCTAGTTCTTTTCCTCCATTGTGAGTCAACGCTTTTTAGGTACAGGTATTTAAATACTTTAGCTGCCCATCTGTTACTGTCCAATTTCCTCAGGCGTTCCTCATATAATATTTTACTGTGAGCTTCCCGTACTTCGAAAGATGCCCAGCCCATATCTCCCTGTACCGCCTCATTTGTAGTTTTGCTGTGGGCACCTAGTGCTAATCGTCCAGCGGATCTCTGATTTGTTTCTAATGTCGACTGTACCTCTGATTTTAGGCACAAAACCGCATTTCCGAAAGTAAGTCCGGGCACCATAATTCCTTTCCAAATACCCCTCAAAACCTCATACCTATTGTATCTCCACAATGCCTTATGCTTCATTATCCCGGCATTCCTTCGCCCTTTGGCCTTAAGTGATTGCTCATGCTTTCCAATGTATGCCAATCCTTCGTTTACCCATACCCCCAGATATTTATATTCTGCTACTCTAGGTATTTCAAGGCCTTGTATTTTAAGACCCTGATCAGTTGAGCCGTTGAAAATCATCAGACCCGACTTAACTGCGCTGAAACTGAAGCCTAGAGCGCCCCCTTCGTCTCCGCAATACTTAACTAGAGTTTGCAATTCTTCCAGACTCTCAGCTAGCAGCACAATATCGTCTGCATACATCAAACCGGGGAGGCGCTGCTCTACCGCCTTTCCACCTAATCTATATGACAGGTTAAAACCTAGGTTACTGTCTTGTATCCTCCGTTCCAGGTTTATCATATAAAGCATGAACAGCACCGGTGATAGAGGACAGCCTTGTCTTATAATCCTTTGCATACTTTGACATCCTCCGTACTTCTTATCCCTTCCCACGTAATTTCTACTTTGTTATCCGCGACGCCAGCGCTCGGTTTCTAGCGGTGCGGAAAGGAACTACAAAACCTACGCGCAGCCGCGCCCGGGCATGGCCGGTCTCGGCCCGGGCTGCGCATGTCTGTCTGCGGAGTCTGCGCAGATCGCTCGCTCAGGAGCGGGTGCTACGCGCAGCCGCACGCGCACGCGCAGCAGTAGATGGAGAGTGAGGATAAGGGGGGATGGGAGCGTGCAGAAGCGGACTCTTTGCCAGTGGGGTTCCTTATTTTTGCTCTTTTCGGTTCCCTGGCTGACAAAGATGCTGGCTGGAAACGTGTTTTTTATCGGTGCTTTCGAAAGCGAGAAATTGTGATTAATTGATCGTCGCGAAAAGTGTTTTCAAATAGCGCTCGTTAGCAGGCTCAGACATAAAAAAAAAAAACATGAACGCGAATTTGCTACTCGAAGGCGAGAGGTAAACGACAGGTATTTTCAAGGACTTGAGGCGGCACCTCTTGATGTCTCTGCCCATGTTGTTCAGAGAATGAAGGGTCCAGCCTTCTAGTGGGGAATAATTGATACGCGTGTACACAGCGGCGAGTGCTCCAGGCGACGTTTGGGGAGCTTCCTTTCGCTTTGTGACTGCTCTCTTGAAAGGGGCCCATTCACTTCTTTGGGGAAAGAGGATTTAGGCGACCCCAAGAAGGTGAAGGAAAGTAAACGTTGTTACCCATAGTGACCATTCCCTTCAGCAGTGTGACAGCTACACAGGATGTTACCGGCGCCGTGGTGCCTGTTTCTGGCGCTTTTTGGACGCGTTCCATACAAAGGCACAAAGCATGCCGCCTTACCCTCGCTGCCTGTATTCCCCTTTACGTTGCATTACGTGATGTATTTAATTCTTAATAGCCGCAAAACCTGCCGTGAATAGAGCCCCGAAGTGACGGCATGACAACGGTAACACTATTCAATTAGCTTCACTGCAATCATTTCCTGCCTTCAGTGAGTGTATGCTACCTTTAGGTTGCGTTCAGAGACACCTTTCGGCAACAACTGCCGTTTAACCCGCTGAGAAACAACCCGTGAAGAGAAAGAAGTTGCGGGACCCTACCGTTGAGGAGACGGAATTACGCCTTCGGGTGACGGAGCGTTCTTCCTCTTCATGTTCTTCGTCTTCTTCTCCGTCTTCCACCGTGCCACGGCGCCACGCCGACGGTATGAAAACCTAGCTCAGTGTAGTTTTCGCTACAAAAGAAGATCTACTAAAAAAAAAAAAAAAACCTAAAGAATGTTTGCATTATTGCGCTGGATGGTATTATTTAGTCCGTCATTTTTCGTTTCACTGTGGCGACAATTTTTCCGGAATTCGCTTTGCTGCCAGCCTTACGTCAAGAGAAGCTATAAGAAAGACGACATACAAATATGTTGCACAAGGCGCTAACTCATTTCCGCGTAATGTCATGTGAGCACGAGTTCAGAGGAGAATGCGAGGGTTGCCTTTGAGAATATAAGTTTGTTCTATGGTGACCTCGAATTCTTCTTCTCAAGATCAAAAACGCTCAAATATATCTGATATTCAGATCAAGGTTTATAGCTATGCAAGGGTGAATCGTAAAACCTATACAGAGAGTATTTATCCATGTACTTACATCATGGTTGCTGCCGTTATACTCGTAGCCCATGGTGCCGTCAAAACTGCTACTCTGGATTCTGCCCTTAATTAATGAGATAGATATGAATTATTTACAGCAACGCGCCGAAAGCTTCATTAAATACGCCTCAAAATCATGGCCCGGATAACGGAGGAGGAAGTTACATTTTGTATAATATTTTCACGTAGTGGTGGCAAGGCCGTAGACACCAAAAGAAGACACAGGCTTGATGGTGCTGAAATTAACTCTTCATTGAGCTGACTTGCTCCCGCAAAAGAACTAAGCAACTCGGCGGCGGCGATAGTAACAAACGTGCTCGTCGATCTTCGAACAAAGAATGCCCGTCACACTCGTCAACACTCAATTTAAAGGCTGCTCAGAACAATCTAGATAACGTCGCAAACTGCTACTAGCACAAGCTGGAGCATTGTATAAACATACGCATGTGATTTGGAATCTTCGAAACAGATCTCGGCGCTTCGTTCGCGACAAAGAAAATGATAACGCGTCGTATCGCAACAACGAGCATGAACAAACACGGGATACAGAATTGATACGTGTGCCAGAATCACAGTGATAAGGCCGCATGCCGGCGGCTGTTAAAAAACAACAAATACAGTTTTGAAGGTTTCGCGGCAATATTCAGTCTCTACTGAGTGTAAATTATTGAAGCACATGCTGATACTCGCAGGGGTGGTGAGTCTGCATAGAGAGCATAAACGGCCTCATTCCCTGCCGTATTGGTTTCAGGCAAAACTTAAAGACCTTTCAAAACGGTGCCTGACGCGACACGCTGATCCCATCACTCTCGGCACTTTACAAGCAAGAGACGAGATCATATGATGTTTTCGAGAGGCCTTTGGAATATATTGAGTAGCGGTTCTAAGATGTTAAAGGCATCCCTCCGAAACGGTCAGACCGTAGGCATCTTACAAGATGTTGCCAGGGTATGGTATGGTATGGTACTGTATGGTATGACATGGTATGGTATGGTATGGTATGGTATGGTATGGTATGGTGTGGTATGGTATGGTAAGGTGTGGTATGGTATGGTATGACATGGTATGATATAGCATGGCATGGTATGGTATTGTGTGGTATGGTATGGTATGGTATGGTATGGTATGGTGTGGTATGGTATGGTAAGGTGTGGTATGGTATGGTATGACATGGTATGATATAGCATGGCATGGTATGGTATTGTGTGGTATGGTAAGGTGTGGTGTGGTATAGTATAGTATGGTATGGGTACAAAAACAACGTTTTTTCAAAATACCGACTAGAAGGTTTGTTCGGTTTATGAGAGGCTATGAGATACGCCATTGTGGAGAGTTCCAAATATATTGACCACCTGGGGTTCTTCGACGTGCACTGACATCGCAACAGTACACGGACGCCTTGCTTTTCGCCTCCTTTGAAAAGCGGCTGTCGCAGCTCGCATTCGATCGCGCATCCTTGGGCCCAGCAGTCAACCGACTTAACCACGGCACCACCACAGAGAGTTCGACGAGAAGCATTTTAAGAACAAAATCCAGGAGACTGAAACTTAAATTGAATTCCGGCTAAACGACGATGCCACGGCATATTTATTTATTTTTTTATTCACAGACATACAGCGGACCAATGGTTACGGTTAATGTCACAATCCTGCTGCGTGCGCGTTGTTTGATTAAACTGGCAACTGTTTGCGAATGCTTGGGTCATTATTTGTCTGATATGACCAAAAAAAGCTAAAACTATTATTAATCGGAAAAGCCGAGTGAATATTTTCCGCAGCATTCCCAGTGGCGTCACACGCACAAAAGTTTCCTTATGAGTAACGTCAGTAGAGGCCAGAAAATGCGAAATTTTAAAATTGATTTGTACTGCAACAAAACACCGCCCCACAGTAAAGTGTAGGCGCCTTAAACTGCGGGGAAAATAGGATCAAAATTAAAAAAAAAAAATTTGAGAAGACCGAATATTATAGCAGCGTTTTATCGTAATTAAAAATAGTAGAGATGCGAAGGCATGCGTCTAGCCTTGTGGCTCATGGCTTTACTTTGTGTTAAGAAGTTGATAAAGATGACAAGATGCAATGCACAGCGCGAACCATAGTGGCAGTTAAACACGCGGGATGATCGGCTTCTGCGATAGCTATAAACAGAAAAGTGTGTAAAGCAGGTGACCTCCCTCATCGTAGAAGCTCTTCGGCCTCGCAATGGATAATGCACTGTCTCTGGTGGTGCAGTGGAATTGTCGAGGCTTTGCGAATAAGGCCTCTGAAGTGAACATCCGTCTTCGCGACAAAAAGCTAAAGGCGTGGGCCTTCTTACTTCAAGAGCATAACTGACTTCCTCGCCTTTCAGGATTCTGCGCTTACCATTCACCTTCCATTCCTGATCGCCGTTGCATCACCTCTTCCCACAGCCCAGGTAAATCTGCAATTTATATTCACACTTCAGTTCCCCACACACCGATCGACCTTTCACGCTGGTGTAACACACGCCAAGAGGTGGTAGCACTCCTAGTTAAGCCTGTACGCACGCCACTTATACTAGTTTCCTTTTATGGCCGTCCTGGTTCCGCATCTCCTAATCTTGGATGGGTTCGTTTTCTGCGTTCTACCTACTCGGGTATCTCTATTCTAGTCGGTGGAGACTTCAATGGCGCACACACCTCGTGGGGTTACCCATCGGATTCTCCCAGGGGTGCACACATCCAGGGAAGCTTTTCAGATAATTCTTTTCACCTTTTAAACCACCCGCATACATCTACCCGTCCACGAGGTGGGCCTTATTCACCTGATTTGACTTGGTGGTTAGGCCCTGGTAGCCCTCGTTGGGCTGTTGAACCAGATACCTGGGGTAGTGATCACAGTCCTATCTTTATCTCTCTCACTCCTTCGCGGATACGTAAAATACGCCGTAGCGTACGAATAACATCTTGGGACTCTGTACGCGCAGACAATCGCTTATCTGATTTCACCCCATCATCAGCATTGTCTACTCTCTCTGCTGTTCTTGCGTCCCACACGATTACCACCACTGTAAATGAAGACGAGCCAAACCCGGACATCCACCTCCTGAATCTTTGGGCTCTGCGTCGCCAGGCAGATCATTATGCTGCTCGTAACCCCGATGACCCATCGGCTATCCCCACTCTTCACCGGGCTACCGCGCGTGCGAGGCGGTATGAAAAGCGTCTAGCAAGGCAACGTTGGGCTTCATGGTGTGAGCGCCTGTCCTCCAAGCAGAGTAATCGACAACTTTGGAGAGTGTTTCACGCCATGGAGCGCTCTTCTCAAGTTTCTGATTACACAGAGAGCATTCGCCTTGCTATGAATGTAGATGAGGACACATTTGCAAAACAGGCGGCCAGACAGTTTTTTCCCCACTATGATTCCACCTCAACTTCTCCACCTTGCTTACCGGTTACCGAACCCCCCGATGAGATTACTTCTGACCTAACCATGGCAGAGCTGCTGGCCTCCATTGAACGCCTCAAATCTAACTCTGCTCCCGGCCACGAAGGCATACCTAACTCCTTATTCCGCAACTTGGAAGGGACTGCTTTGCAGGCCCTGCTTGATGCATTCAATGACGTGTGGCATTCTGGTGTCATGCCGGACGAGTGGAAGCATTCTATTGTTGTTCCAATACCGAAGTCAGGTCTTCCTCCAGTTTCTCTCTCGGCCCTTCGTCCAATTTCCCTGACGCCAACAATCTGCAAGCTTTACGAAAACATTCTCGCCACTCGCTTATCGTGGTGGTTGGAATCCCATGATTGTTATCCAGAATCCCAAATTGGCTTCCGCCCGCAAATAGGAACGGAGGACGGTCTTGCTACGTTGGCTGCTGACGTGCTTCACCACTCTCCGCACAGTCATCTTGTTAGAACTGTGATCGCTACAGATATAACAAAGGCATATGATAACATCCTTCACTCAGCCATTCTTGCCTCCCTACAAACTCTTGGTCTTCCTCACAGGTTTCTCCTCGCCATTCACGCCTTTCTAACAAATAGAACATTCAGTGTGCGTGTCCATGGAAAGCCCTTTGGTCACTTCCCCTCAAACAGAGGAGTGCCCCAGGGCTCCGTTCTCGCCCCTACTTTATTTAATGTGGCCTTCATTCCACTTATTCGAGCCCTAGAGGCCATCCCTTCTATACGGGTGCTTGCGTATGTCGATGATATAACCTTATGGTGCTGTCACCCAGATACGTCTGTCCATCAGGCGGCCCTCCAGCATGCGCTGGATATATTGACATTTCGCCTCCCTCCTTTGGGCCTAACTCTTTCGCATACAAAATCCTGTTTCATTCGAATTGGAAATAAAGCTGGCTTACGGAAAGCTCCCAATATAAATTTTATGATAGATAATACCCCAATTCCTCAGGTACAAACCGTTCGCATTCTTGGTCTTCTTCTACATTCCTCTGGGACTGGCACACCGTGGCTGACAGCCATCCGTAAGACCGCTCACGCTACTTTACGTCTCATTCGTCGCATAGCTATGCGCTCTGGCGGCGCGCGTGCTCACACGGCCCGCCAGCTTGTTCGCTCTGTACTCCAGCCACGTATAATATACCAGGCACAGTTTCAACGTCTCACCCGCAGACAGTGGGACTCCCTTGAGGCCATCAATCGTGAGGCTATGCGTGCAATAACATACCTCCCCCGCCTAACACCCATACCAGTACTTCAGGAGTATGCCCAGCTAAATACGCTCACTGAACTCGTTGATCAGCGGACGGCAAACAGAGCTCGCAAACAGTCTTTACAATTACATCATTTAAAGACACTACCTCCATGGTCGTACTGCCAGCTCACGGACAATCGCCCCACTGCTTCCCCGTCGGTATCATCCGCACATGTGCCTGAAGGGTGCATATTATATACCGATGCATCACATACTGCAGAGCGAGGAGTTACTGCCGTGTATAGTCCCTCTCATCCGCATCTCAACACTCACGTGACATATACCGCGGATACGTGCACCCCTCTGGCACTGGAACTCCAAGCAATTTACAATGCTATACATTCCCTCCCACCAGTTCCTACATTCAATGCAGTTCATCTTTACACAGACTCTCTCACTGCCCTTAAACAGCTTAAGGCCGTTCGACGCACATTCCAAATAACACAGTCTATACATTTGCTATGTTCAAAGTACCCATGTCCTATTCACATACACTGGATTCGCGGCCATGCTCGCGATCCCCATAACATACAAGCAGATGCTATGACGCATATAAACACATCAGCCGATCCACCACCTTCCCCTCTTCCCCCAGATCCGTTCCTGTCCCACGTTTCCGATTCGCAAGTTCTGCGCCACCGAACACGCGCTCTCATTCCTCCGTGTTCGCACCCTCTCCCCCGTAGTCTTACTCGGCAGGAGGAGGTGACAGTGCGCCGGATCCGGGCAGGGGCGGCTCTGACCCCATCTGTTCGACATCGATGGCGAGAAAAAGACCTACCAGTGACTGACAGGTGCCCTCACTGTGACACTCCACCTGACGTCTGCGATGTGCGCCACTTGTTGTGGACGTGTCCATCAACAACGCACATCAGGCAACGGATAATCATGAAGGTGGGCCTGCGGTGGAATCGCGATAGTGATTATGACAAATGGACAATGGACAATCGCTATACTGCCAACCTTCTCGAATTCATAAGCACAACTGGACTGCACTCCTTCTTTTAACTTTCTATCTCCTGCATCCCATTCCCCCTTTCTCAACTTATGCCTTGTGGCAAACTCTTCGAAAAAAAAAAGTGTGTAAAAAAAAAGGCCCGTAAAACAAAAAAAAAAAATGGAACCGAGAAAGCGGCTCCACCAGGAGCAGGAAAGCATACAGTTGAGTTGAGAGATTTGAAGAGTCGGAATGAGTGACCGTAACTAGTCCGTATTTACGCGGGCTACAGTTTGAAACGTTTTTTCTTGTGGCACTAATTACGTATATTTTACAAGTCATATGTTTTATGGCAACGAATTTCCAAAAGTTACATCCCATTTTTGCAACCTTCATCAGAGTCCGATTGGGGGGAACACCCCGAACGAGCTTCTTTCAATGAATAGGTGACAAAGGCCTTCGTCTTGTCATTTGTATTTGGGGCAGATGGCGCTGCGCTTCCTATTTCCGCGCAGGCAGACGCACCCCTTTTTCCATTCCTTTTTTTTTTTTCTTTGCCTTACCGTACTAAATAGTTTCATCAAGTGGAAGGGGTCGTTACGATGTGTCGCGCCATCTCCGAGATGTTTTAGCGTGTTGTCGTTTTCTTGTCATGCGTTTCACTACACACGCTAAAGAAAAAGCGCCCAACACAGGATCTAATGGCCGTGTTCCTTCCAGTCCTCCTGTACCGAGAGGTTTCCGAAGCTACAACTGGTAAACACGTTATGAAGAGGGTGAGGAAGAAATGGGTTATGCCTGCAACCAAGACACTCTTTTTCCATCCAAACACTTGTACATCATCATCATCATCATCATCATCATCATCATCATCATCATCATCATCCTGACTATACCCACTGCAGGGCGAAGGCCTCTCCCATATTTCTCCAATTAACCCGGTTCTGTGCTAGCTGCATCCACTTGACCCCTGCGAACTTGTTAGCCTCGACCGCCCACCTAACTTTCTGCCGCCCCCTGCTACGCTTTCCTTCCCTTGGAATTCAGTTTGTTACCCTAAGCGACCATCGGTAATCCTCTCTTCGCACTACATGTCCTGCCCATGCCCATTTCTTCTTCTTAATTTCCACTAGAATGTCAGTAACTTGAGTTATTTCTCTGACCCACTCTGCACGCTTCCTATCTCTTAATGTTACCCATACCATTTTTCGTTCCATACCCCTCTGACTTGTTCTCAACTTAAGTAGAACCCTCTTGGTTAGTCTCCACGTTTCAGCCCCATAGGTGAGTACAGGTAAGATGCAATTGTTGCATACTTTCCTCTTGAGCGATAGCGGCAAGCTGCTAGTCATTATCAGCGAGTGCTTGCCAAATGCGCTCCATCCCAATCTTATTCTTGTTATTTCCTTTTCATGGTCCGGATCTGCGGTTACTACCTGTCCTAAGTAAACATATTCGCCTAATACTTCCAGTGCTTCGCTACCTAACGTAAACTGTACCTTACAGGTTAAATCTTGGCTATATCAAGGAGGAATTCATGTACCATTGGGGAGAAACTGAAACACAATCATGCTATCTGGTAGAAGGTCTTCTTACTCGGTGTATTCTCGCAATCTCTGGAGGACTGCGTGCTCCATTAGTTTCCACAACTTTGAGGTTAGGAAGGCCGTCTACGATTGCTAAGGTCAATCTTCTAAGTGGCTTGGTATTGAAGATCACTGTGGCATGTTTAGAATTTTCCGATATTTACCCAATTTCTCAGCACTTGGTTAGGGCAGCGACATAATTTGGGTCTATATTTCGTAGCGCTTTGTTTGTTTCCAAGTCTCGTCCAGAAGATGATGCAGTCTACAGTTGAGCTAGGGATCCTCAAACTTTTGCTTTACTGAAGGGTTCGTCTACCCCCCGGATTGTCCTTGTGCTCAAAGAGAAATTCATTATTGCATTTTTATTTAAGCTGCTCCAGCAGCTCATGTTCGCCTTAAGAGAATGAATGGATGATTTTGCTGATCGCGTCTTGGTTAGCGGATTTCGCTTGTGATGGATTCCAGAGATATTTTAGCAAGTGCCAAGAATTCTTGTTGCATGGTTGATCGTTTAAGGTTTCATACGTTTGATATCACTGTTGTCTACAAAGTTCCACCGCCTGCTTCTCAATTTCCTTTTCCAGCCTAGCAATCCTGATTCTTCGCCTTCTATTGAGACGCTGAATTTTCCATCTGCGCACTAGTCTGTTTCTTGTTTCACAGAGGTGTGCTAAATTTGAGTTTACGTTGGGCTGATCCTCGCTCGTTTCAATTTCACTGCTGTGTGTTTCAACATCCTCAAGTAAAGCTTCTGTTCATTTTCATGGAATGTTTTCTAATCTGTGTACCTGTGAGTTTCCACTTTCGTCGGCTGGAGGGGTCTGTTCTGATGATTATACTATAATGCAGTGATCGCTGTTTAGGTATTCTCCCGCATTAACCCTGACAGGGTTGTTGACTTTCTTCATTAATTTTAGATCCGAAAAGACGCTGCTGCCCGTTCTGGTCGACCTTGTGAGGTCGATTAAGAGCGTTAGGCTGAACTCCCGTCATTTCTTCCAGGAGACTTCTCCCGTTTTGTTAGATCTTTAATAATCTCACTCCATGTGGCAGGCATTGAAATCCCTGACTACCACAAGGCGGCACATTTTGCTCTTTTGTACAACTTTGGCTAATAGTGCCGGGAAACCTTCAAAACTGCATTTGATGTTTTTTAACAGCCGCCGGCATGCGGCCTTATCGCTGTGATTCTGGCACGCGTATGAATTCTGTATCTCGTGTTTGTTCAGGCTCGTTGTCGCGATACGACGCATTATAATTTTCTTTGCCGCGATCGATGCGCCGAGATCTGTCTCAAAGATTCGGACCACTTGCGTATGTTTCTGCAATGTTCCAGGTTGTGCTAGTAGAAGTTTGCGGCGTTATCTAGATTTTTCTGAGCAGCCTTTAAATTGAGCGTGGACGAGCTTGACGGCCATTCTTTGTTCGACGATCGACGAGCACGTTTGTTGCTATCGCTGCCGCCGAGATGCTTAGTTCTTTAGCGGGCGCAAGTCAGCCCAATAAGGAGTTAGTTTCAGTACCCTCAAGCCTGTGTCTTCTTTTGGTGTCTACGGCCTTGTCACCACTACGTGACATCTGGTGGAGATGCTGCCTTTGATCCTTCAAGTGAATACCACAGCCTTGTTTCTGTCGCCCTGGGGGACCAGTCTACAGGTCACTGAACCAGCCACTGACTTCAAATCCTACAACCCGAACACGGTCTGCGGCCTGATGCCGTTCGACTCCGGAAGGCCTCAACTTTGGAAATGGCCCAGTCAACAGCACCGGTCGTCTTCGTGCAGCCACCCATCTTCCAAGGACTGCCCAGTGAAGATGCGGAAGACTGGACGAGTCTTTTCGTCCGTGTGGCAAAATTCAATGGCAGGAAGGACGCTGCGAAACTCGGGCAAGTCTACTTTGTTCTTCAAGGACATGCCCGAGTTTGGTTCGAAAATCACGAGACTTCTTTAAAGGATTGGGAGATATTCAAAGCAGAGTTTTTGATGGCCTTTGCAAGTTTTGACCGAAAAGAAAGAGCTCTGGCTCTCCTCCAATCAAGGCTTCGATCAACTCCCAAACCAGCCCGTCCTTGTCTACGTAGAGGAGATGAAGCGCCTGTTCGGCGCGCCGACCCTAACATGACGAAAGGTGAGAAAGTGAAATTTTAATGCGAGGCGTTAAAGAGTCGCTTTTTGTAGGGCTTGTCCGGAACCCGCCGAAAACTATGGACGAATTTGAAAGTGAAGCATCGACCATTGAGAAGACGTTGGACACCCGGATGCGCCACTACGAGCGACCACTCCAACCGCACTACTCAAGCCACTACCCCAGCGCATCTGCAAGCGGCGAGAACCTTCGGGACCTCATCCGGGAGATCGTGCGAGAGGAGCTTCGCCGATTGCTGCCATCATCGCAACAACCCTAGGTGGCGACGCTCGCGGGCGTCGTCCGTGAAGAAGTCCAGCAGGCGCTCGGCGTTCCTTGCACCCCGACGTGATGACTTTCCAAGCCCTCGCCACTACTGTCCTGTTCCTGAAAGCCGCCCCTTGGTCTCCGCCCGCCTAGCCTACAAACGACCCCCAAGCCCCAGGAAGTGCGACGCCTGGAGGACAGCGAGCAACCGATTATTATGCTTCCACTGCGGTGAGGCCGGCCACATTCTGCGCCACTGCCCGTACCGACGAATCGGTTTTTGCGGATTTGCAGTCGACGCTCCACGACCACGCCCAGGTGAACGACCGCAAGGAATCGACAACTATATGCGTAGCGGTGAGATTGCGCCACCAAGCCGTCGGTTACGGTCTCCATCGCCGTACAGGGCCCGCTTTGCGTCGCCAGGCCGTAACTACCATGAGAGTGTGCGCGGAAGGTGACTAAGTCCGCGCAGGGGAAACTAAACAGCACCCTTAGGAGGTGAGGTTGCTTCACGGTAAGAACACGAAGATCCTCCATCGCCGACGATGAGTGACGACGACGTAGCCATTAAATCGCTGATCCACAAGACGACAACGTCGACGAGATCCCGACCAGACGCCAAATTGACATCGCCGCCCAGCGACGTTACGACGGTGTGCTCCGGCTGCGACCTCAGCACAAAACGAAGCAGAAATCGAATACCGAAGCCAACGTACAATACTAGGACGCGAAGCAGCGACCTTGACCTTGCTGTCAACGGACGCACGGTTACCGCCCTAGTGGACACTGGTGCCGACTACTCTGTCATCAGTGGAGCGTTCGCTGCCCAGCTCAAAAAAGTGCCGACCACTTGGGATGGCCCGCTAATCCGCACCGCTGGTGGTGACCTTATTAGTCGGGGCAATGCACCGCAATGGTTACAGTAAATGGACGTACCTACCCTACCAGCTTCGTGTCCTACAGCACTGTTCCCGTGATGTGATTCTGGGCATAGATTTTCTGAACGAACATCGAGTGATCATCGACCTCCGTTCCAAACTCATCATGCTCTCGACCGACAAAGCCATACCTGCTACAAGAACTTCGACGCATCACGTCGCTTTCAACATCCTCGACGGAGAATTGATCGTACCGCCCAGATCAAGCGTCATCGTCCCTGTGGAAGCATAGAAGTCGAAATCACGGAAGGGGTTTTCGAAGGAAACACTCAGTTGTTACTGGATAGAGGACTTGGCATCGCAAGAGGTATTGTCCGTTTCCGTCATGGACAAGCTGATGTGCTCGTCACGAACTTCACCGACGAATACCGGCACCTGAACAGGGGCATGTTGATTGCTTTCCTTGGCGAGTTAGCGGACACTCGAGAAGTCTTCGCCCTCCTCAGCCAACATGAAGATGATGCACCCAACCGAGTCAAGCAGCCCAATTGCGACATTAACCCAGCGCTCCCTCGAGACAGACAAGACCGGATTCGCACTCTTCTTGAAAACTACAGCGAGTGCTTTTCTTCAGCGTCGAAGGTGCAGCAAACTCCGTTGGCAAAGCATCGCATCAACACAGACGAAAACGCTCGACTGCTACGTCAAAGCCCTTACCGTGTATAGCCGCGAGAACGCCAGGCCATACGCGATCAAGTTGAGGAAATGCTGCGTGATGACGTGATCCAGTCATCCAACAGCCCCTGGGCGGCACCAGTCGTTTTGGGGAAGAAGAAAGACGGCACACGTCGCTTCTGCGTTGATTACCGCCGCTTGAATGGCGTAACTAAGAAGGGTGTCTACCCACTTCCCCGCATCGACGACACTCTGGACCGGCTCTGTAACGCTGGGTACTTCTCGTCGATGGACCTAAAGAGCGGGTAGTGGCAAATTGAGGTCGACGAAAGAGGTCACGAGAAGACGGCGTTCATAACACCGGACGGTCTCCTCGAATTTAAGGTAAGACCATTTGTCTTGTGCTCCGCATCAGCCACATTTCAACGGGTAATGGACACTGTCCTGGCGGGCTTAAAGTGGCAGATTTGTTTGGTATACTTGGACGACGTCGTTGTGTTCTCGTCAAACTGAAGACCATCTGAGAAGGCTTCGAACAGTATTTGACGCAATCAAGTCCTCAAGTTTAACGTTGAAAGCAGAGAAATGTCACTTAACCTACAACGAGATGTTGTTTCTTGGCCATATTTTCAGCAAGGAAGGAATGCGCCCCTACCAACAGAAAACAGCTGCGATTGCACAGTTTCCACAGCCAGGTGACAAGAAAGCTGTGCGCCGATTCCTCGGACTGTGCGCATATTACCGACGATTCGTCAAGAACTTTTCGCGCCTCGCCGAACCTTTGAGGCAGCTTGCAAAGGCAGACGTGTCATTTCAATGCGACCCTTTCGAAAGCCGACGCGAATTACACGACCACCGAGAAGGAGTGCCTTGCGATTATCTTGGCCAATTCAAAGTTCTGCCCGTACATATACGGCCGACCATTCAAGGTGGTAAGCGATCACCATGCGCTCTGCTGGCTAGCAAATTTGAAGGACCCCTCCTGTACCGCCTTGCCCGATGGAGCCTACGTCTTCAAGAATCAGACATCATAGTAGTCTACTAGTCAGGCCACAAGCACTCCGACGCAGACTGCTTGTCACGAGCCTCCGTTGTTGCGCCGGCGAAAGAAGACGACGAAGACTCCTTTTTGGGACCTGTAAGCGCCAGCAGTTTCGCAGAACAACAGTGATTAGACCCTGAGCTGAAAGCGCCAGCCGATCACTTAGAAGAAAAGACCGCTTCCTCTCCTGCTGTGTTCAGGCGACATTTATATTCGTTCACGTTAAGCAATGGCTTCCTCGTTAAGAACTTCGTACCGAACAGGACCCCGCAGCTTCTTGTTGTGCCTAAAATCCCCCGGCAGGAAATTCTGCAGGCGTTGTACGATGAGCCCACAGCAAGCCATCTCGTGTTTGCACGCACATTTCGTCGAATCCAGGAGAAGTGCTACTGGCCGCGACTGCTTGCCGAAGTTGCCCACTACGTGAAGACATGTCGTGAGTGCCAACGACGCAAGACGCCGCCGATCAGACCAGCAGGACTACTAAACCCGATTCTGCCCCCAGACCTGCCCTTTCAACAATTTGGGATGGATCTCCTCGGCCCCTTTCCAGCTTAGTCTATGGGTAACAAGTGGATCATCATGGCCACTGACTACCTTACCCGCTACGCCGAAACAAAAGCACTGCCCAATGGTACCGCGGCAGAAGTTGCCAAATGTTTTGTCGAGCAAATTCACTTGCTACACGGCGCCCCAGAAGCGCTCATCACGGACAGGGGAAGGGCGTTTGCGGCAGAGTTGACGCAAGCCATCCTGGAATCCAGTCATACAAGCCATCGACGAACAACTGCATACCATCCGTAGACCAATGGCCTTACGGAGCGCCTGAACAAAACGATCACGGACATGATTGCCATGTATGTCGATGCAGAACACAAGACCTGAGACGCCATCTTGCCGTACGTGATCTTCGCGTATAACAAGACAGTCCAGGAGACGACCAGAGCGACCCCGTTCAAACTTGTGTAGGGCAGGGAGCCCACGACGACGTTCGCCCAATGCTGCCGCACGTAGCCAACGAGGATATCTTAGACGTCGCGCCTACCTGCAGCATGCAGAGGAAGCTCGACGCCTCGCACGGCTGCGTATTTATGACCAACAGCGCACCGACACCCGACCATACAACTTACGACGACGCAACGCAGAGTACAATCCAGAGACGAAGTTTGGGTTTGGACTCCAATTCGTCGCGTGGGCTAAGTGAAAAGCTGCTGCGTCGATACTTTGGGCCATACAAAATCCTTCGCTGCGTCGGACAACTGGACTATGAAGTCAATCCCGACGGTACGACAGCATCACAACGGCGACGCGCGCGCCCAGAAATCGTACATGTTCGTCTGAAGCCTTATTACGCGCGTTAAAGAATCCGTGGTGTTTAAACTTTGTAATGTTTCTATTTAAGTTGCTTTGCGCATTTTGGAACATCGAGGCGATTTTTTTTAATGGGGGAGTAATGCCGCGTAACTTTCAAAACTGTATTTGTTTTTGTTTTTTTTTAACAGCCGCCGGCATGCGGCCTTATCACTGTGATTCTGGCACGCGTATCAATTCTGTATCCCGTATTTGGTCATGCTCGTTGTCGCGATACGACGTGTTACCATTTTCTTTGACGTGAACGATGCGCCGCGATCTGTCTTGAAGATTCCGATCACATGCGTATGTTTCTACAATGTTCCAGATTGTGCTAGTAAGGAGTTTGCGACGTTATCTAGATTGCTCTGAGCAGCCTTTAAATTGATCGTTGACGAGTGTGACGGACATTCTTTGTTCGACAATCGACGAGCCCGTTGTTGCTATCGCCGCTGCTGAATTGCTTAGTTCTTTTGCAGGCGCAAGTTAGCACAGTAAAGATATAGTTTCAGTACCATCAAGCCCGTGTCTTCTTTTGGTGTCTACGGCCTTGTCACCAATACGTGACAATAGTTTGAGGAAGTCCTGAGCTGAATCTCTAGGTGAACTGTGTATGTTCAGGTTATATGCGCTCTTCTGCACTTTTCTCGCAAGTATGATCTGGGTGAATGTGTATTTCACGCGTGTATCCTCAATTTCGTGCTGAATATAGCTGAGTTTCTTGATTGTAGAAGTAGCGGTGGCTGTTTGTCTTCTGTTGGTTTGCATTTGTGCCGCTGGCTGGTAGCCCGATAGGTTGACTTCGAGTGGTTCTTGTACCACGATGATGTCTGGTTTAGCTTCAGTTCTTTTAATGTGTATCTGGGGGTGTAACTGCTCTTTTGTTCTCGAGTGCCTTTCGCAGGCACCCTCAACTGTAGAAAGATGACGCCTGCGAAAGGCAATCGAGAAAAAAGGAGGAGTTTGACTCAGATGCTCATTTTTCAGGTGATCAGAGCTGCACCACCCTAAAAAATAGGGGCAATATTTAAGAAGAGGCTACTTTTTCTCTATTAAAATGCAGTCAGTCCAGAAAAGTATTTATAATTTTGGCGCCCGTGATAGCTGAGCGAAGAGCTTGTAGGTAAAATTCGGAGGTCGAAAGCAGAAGCGACGATGAAGATGCTGAAACCAACGGAGGGCCCGTGCATTATATGACCCACAGTTAGACTAGAGGCCCCAAATTAGAAGTCTTATGCTTAAAGGTGAACGTTCCCTTGACCGGTTGATGAGAATCAGCAACAAAAATATGGTATGCGTCGGGACACACTGCTCTTGCTTTATAAGACCTGCGCACGGCCAATACTTGAATTCGGCTCCATTCTCTTTTCTAGGTGCCCAAGGCACAAGCCTGAGTCTATGTTTGTTTTAGGACGACGAGCTCTGCGTCTTTGCTTAGGTCTGTCCAAATCAGTGGACAATGCTTTGCTATACTTGAAAGTTCGAATACCTAATCTAAATAAGCGGTTTGAGCTTTATACTGTGCGAGCATTTTTAAGGTCTTTAGAACCGGTCCCTGGATTGGTTAACACCATATTTACTTCGATCCCATCATACTTCTTTGATAATATGTAGCCTAGGTATAGGATCCCTCAGGTTCTGTTTACTAATTCCCTGCTGTAGAAACTTTCCCTATCAATAACTCTTTAGTGCAAGTTAACGACCGGCGGCCTGGTACTGTAATCTTATTTGATGACACTCTCTCAGGGAATGCTATGCATTTGTTGCCAATGTATTAAATGGCCTTATAGAGGACTTTTTAAGCCATATTGCCATTTTTACTGATGCCTCCCAGCAGAATGAAAAAGCAGCTAATGGCATATACTCTCAGGCTCTTGATTGGAGTTATTTCACTTCGGGTACCTGACTATGCACCAATATTTGCTGCTGAGTTTCTTGCCATTGAGTTGGCCTTGACAAAAATCATTGCACTTCATTATCACGTTGTTGTCCATCGAGCGCTGGGTGCGCAGACTGATCTCGGTCTCGGTCACCTGCTTGATCACGGCGTAGTTCGAGTTCTTGGCGAGCACGATGATGATCATCTGTAGTTTGGCAGTCTTGCGCTGTTCCTCGAGCACTATGTTTCGCATGGGCTTGCGGTTTGCGTCAATCGTGGCCACGCCCAGCGGCTGTTCGACATGCATTTATTTTGTTTATTTATTATTTCGCTAAGGGTAACAAACTGGATTCCAAGGGAAGGAAAACGTAGCAGGGGACGGCAGAAAGTTAGGTGGGTGGGTGAGGCTAAGAAGTTCGTAGGAGTCAAGTGGATGCAACCAGCACAGAACCGGAATAATTGGAGAAATGTGGGAGAGGCCATCGCCCTGCAGTGGGTCTAGTAAGGCTGATGATGATGATGGGTTAGAGTGAACGACGATGTCAGCGGGAAGATCGTTCAGTCGGTGGCTGTCCTTACAATAAATGAGTTGAGGCGCGTTGTCGTTCGGGCATGTGGCGGATAAACGGCCAAGGTGTGACTGATGCGACTGGATGTCCGATGAATCGGCGTGATGACTGCTGTGCTAAGTGATAAGGCATGAAAAAATATATAAATAGAGTCTAGATATTTTACGGCGTGCTTGGAAGCTAAAGGAAGCCGGCATTAGTTTTTAGATTAGTGGCGGTAGTATTGCGAGAATAGTCAGAGAAGATAAATCTAGCTGCACGGTTTTGGGTTAATTCAATGGTAGATATCAGGTTGTGAAGATGCGGTTCCCAGCATATGTACTCGAATTTGGGCCTTACAAGAGTTACATAAGCTAGATGTTTAACGGAAGAAGGTGCCTGAGCTAAGTTACGCCGAAGAAAGCAAAGTGTGCGGATTGCATCATTAGTAACGGATGTAATGTGAGCATTCAATCTAAGATCACTGAAAATTGTGACACCTAAATATTTAAAAAAAGATACGGAGGAGATAGCAGTTCTGTTTAGTAAGTAGCTGTACGAAAAATAGCGTTGGCGTCTGTGGGAGGTAATTAGGCCCTAATTACCTTCCACAGATGCCAACGTTATTTTTCGTTGCTAACATTTCGGGTCCTTAACATATATCGACGCCAGTCCTCAACTTTTGCCAGATCGGCCGGGAGAGCCAAATTATCAATAGGGTTATGTATAGGACGGTAAATAACCCTGTAAAAATGCCCAGGTAAATGCCCAGTTCCTGGCTGAGACGGATGAGCATTTTGACAAAGTTGTCCAGGCTGCCTCGCTTAACTAAGCGGCTCAGGTAGAGCAGTGTCCAGCGGGACAGCGTGGCCGGTTTGAAGAAGTGACGGCTGCGCAGCTCTCAGGTGCCCTCGCGGGGCTTGCCGACGAAGTTGTTCACGAAGACCAGAACCGACCCTTCAGCTGAGTCGGCTCGGTGCTGATCTTAATGCCGAACTCGCGTAGGCACGGATTGCTCTTGCTGACCAAGTCCCGCACCGACTGGCGGATCACGTTGAAATGATTGGCAGGAGGCTGAACACTGCACTTGATCATCTTCGACGTCTGGTTCTCGTCAAGATTCTTCTTGCAGTACTGTTCTTCGGCAATCGAGCAGACCTTCAGCGGGAGGTAGACAGGGTGGTTCGCACTGCCTGTCTGGTCGCAGGGTAGGTTGGCGTACGTGAGACTAACATAGCGGCTCTCAAAATAGTCAGCCACGTAGCTGCGGGAGCCGCGTTCCATGCTGAAGAAAAGCTTCTTCGCTGGCTCTTTCTTGACGCGCACCACCTTGAACTTGCTCAGGTAGGAAAGGTGAGTAACCTTGACACGCGGCCCCTTCAGCTCCGTGTTGAGACAAACGTATTGGTGGTCGCTCAGATCCATGAAGTCTCTGGACGACATCTCGCGCAGGCCCTTGTTCAAGAGCTTGCATATGAAGTCAAGTATGTATACTTGTATGTAGGAAAGTATACAACAGTTGCATCTTGCCTGTACTCACCTATGGGGCTGAAACGTGGAGGCTAACCAAGAGAGTTCTACTTAAGTTGAGGACAACCCAGAGGGCTATGGAACGAAAAATTGTAGGGGTAACATTAAGAGATAGAAAGCGTGCAGAGTGGGTCAGAGAAATAACTCAAGTTACCGACATTCTAGTAGAAATTAAGAAGAAGAAATGGATATGGGCAGGGCATGTAGTGCGAAGAGAGGATAACCGATGGTCGCTGAGGGTAACAAACTGGATTCCAAGGGAAGGAAAGCGTAGCAGGGGGCGGCAGAAAGTTAGGTGGGTGGATGAGATTAAGAAGTTCGCAGGGGTCAAGTGGATGCAGCTAGCACAGAACCGGGTTAAGTGGAGAAATATGGGAGAAGCCTTCGCCCTGCAGTGGGTATAATCAGGCTGATGATGATGATGATGATATGAAGTCAGTTACGGGCAGAGGCTCGTAGAAAACAGTGGCCGACATGTCAACATTGAGCATGGGTTTCAACTGAGCTGGTCGAATGCTGGCATAGTAGTCGAACCAGACTTCGCGGCTACCTCCCAGGGTGTTGTCATTTGGTGGAGGCGCCTTGAAAAAGGACCGTGCAACAGGCGTCAGTTTGATCGAAGGTTCATGCCGCTGAACGATGTCCACGGCCTGGAGATCCTCATGGGGAACATGGCTCACGCGTGTATCGACGACGGCTTGCAGAGCGTCCAGATTTAATGTGGCCGCGTACTGGACCTTGACAACGAACTTCTCAATCAGTTGGTCTGCTTCGAAAAGGACTGTTAAAATGATCTCGCGGAACTTGAGTTCCCGCCTCGTGTATAGCTTCTTACGGACGCAGAAGGCAGGCAAGCAGCCGCTAAGGTCGAGCCTGTATTTTTTGACGAGCATCTCGATGGCCAGGCGGTTGAGCTTGGTGCTGATGCAGCGATACTTGTTGTTCTCTGGGACTTTAGCCTCCTTGCATGTTTCGGAGCAGATCTCCACGTCGTAGTGGTACACGTTTCTGGCAGGGATCTCCACGTCGAATGATTGCTAGTCAACTGGATCAGCAAGTCCAGTTGTCCCTTAGCAGGCCGGCGCGGAAAGTGGGATGGCAGCGTCCGCTCGATTGCCTGCAGACAGCGCGAGAACAGATTGCGGCAGTCAAGCAGTACTTATTGGAAGTTCGTTTGATTTCATGCTTCCAGGACTAAGCGCACAAAGACGACGCATAAGAATAAGGACTTCAGGACGAAGCGCTTCATCCTTGTTCTTATTGGTGCGCCTAGTGCAGCAAGCGCGGTAGGCTGTAAAAATCCAGTTCCTCGAGATTACCGCTACCGATTGCTCATAAGGCTTTCTAAAAGATCTCAGGAAACCGTAGATGCGAATTCAATAGAAGGCGCTAACCATGTAGTAGATGCTTTCCAGTTCAGCGTATTAGCGTTTTTCTGCTGGCGATTCGATGCAAGGTGTGAATGCTTTGTCAAGGTGCTTGTCGGCTCTCACGGAATCCATCGAAACGCCCTCGAGTGTTCAATCGACCATATCACACCTGCTGGTGACCTCAGTGGCACAGGGGAGTAAACTGTATCGAGATGCCGGCTTCTGTGTTTTACTTCTTTTATTGTTGGATACCGTCCATTTCGTATGAAACTCGATCGAGCCTTCCCTTTCTTAGGGGAATCAACAGCTATAGACAGGCCGAGGGCGTTTGCGTCGTCAATTGCAACGCAGTCAACCCAGTCCAGCAAGAGGAGCAAGCAGACTTCAGGAGCACCCAGTTTGTTTTTCTACACCGCCTGCAAGGTTTCGTACTTTTTCGAAGCCATACGAGGCCTTGCACCAGCTATCATGTAAGCAAATATTGCTATCTCTTGTTTGAAGCAGTATTAAGCGCGCATTACACCACTCGCAACGAAGCTTGTACAGTACAGGTTGCTGGGGCAGTGCCCCTGTTATACTATTCCGTCGCACTCTTCTAAGCCATTATTACCACAACTGGTCCGTTCCCTAAAGCGCCTATGCCCTGGCATATGCAATGTGCCTTGCACCTCAGATATTTACATCTTTCGGTAGCTATCTAAGTCGAGACATTTACATTACGAAATATAACACCGATAGGAACCTTCACACCATGCAGGCATCGGCAGCACAATCCATCGGTCTCATATTGGAGTTTGTTGGCAGCCTCATGTAGGGCCGTCCACATTTCCAGCACATTCCCAATATTGTTGGCAATGGTTATTGTAAGGTCCGGCGCGTTGCCGTTTGTATTTTTGGCATCCTTGGCTGGGAAGAAATGTCTCGGCGGGGTGCCGTGGTGCGAACTGCGCCTCTGGTCTGTTTTCAAACACGTGGTTCTTTGAAGGAGACCATTAGCAGGCTCTTCGAACCCCCGTCACGCGCTTCCCTTTGCTACGGGAGGCGGAAGAGACCCTCCGCTTCCCTCGAGTTGGACCTCATTAACGCGGCCCCCCCGCGGTCCCGTCGCTCGAGTGAGAACGACCGGAGGCCATAAATCCCGCGAGAAGGGTCTGGCTTTCGTCCCACTGCATAACGTGTAGCTTGCTAGTACACCAACGTAAGTTGGCGAAACGATCAGACAGGCTGCGACGAGTGGCACACATACGCGGGAAAGAGAAGCTACAGTTATTGTATTTTTATGTTTTTACGTGTGCAAAGGGGCGCGCTCTCGGCTCATCTCTGGAGCGCAGGACGGGCCCCGAGTGTCTTTTGCTGGAGCTACTCCTTGCGATAGGACGCTCGCACTGGCGAGCGCTGGGAGTAGTGGTTGCTTTGGAGCTGGAGCAGGAGGCGCCAGCTCGACTGCGGGGGCGCGGAGTCCCTTGTCGCTCTGTTTAGCGGTCGGTACGGTCGACCGCGGCAAGTTTTCCTTTGTTATTCGTTTGTACCACTCCTTGTTCTTTTGTATCAAGTTCTCCGGTTGTTTACCAAGTTGCACCACCAACATACTGGTGTGCTGCAACATACAGTCACCCATCAACACCGAACCAAAAACTTTAATGTTATACCTGGAGGTGGGGCGAGGGCGGTCTAGGTGCAGCAGCCGCCATTGCTCACCTGTATCTTGAGCTCGTTGTTCTGCAACTTTATGATTGAAGGTGGAAACCAGCGAAAAGAGGGTGCGCTAGCAAGGAAGCAGTGCACAAGGACGACGCTGGAATACAACTAAATTTTACTGCATGGAAGTGGTCAAACAGAGCAAGGCGCACACTTTATGTTGCTAATGGCGTTTGGGGGCCCGCATGGGCGTGGCCGTGGGCGACGGCGAGCTGGTGGGCGAGCTCTCGGTAGGAGCCACCAAGCGCTCCGTTGCCCAGGTTGGCGTTTCGGCCGCAAGTGATGACGGATGCAACAATGGAGGTGCCGAGGAGGAGACCTGTGTGCATCCGGTAAGTCCTCCTGAAAAAAAGGAAAGCATCGCTGACGTTCACAAGGCGTACAAATGTTGAAGCTCTGTAGGATTCTCTACGATACAGAGCAAAACCGAACAACTCACTTCACAAGCGAGTGTTTCCGAATTCCGCCAGCGTGATTAAATCAAGTTACTCTCCCGAGACATGGAAGCCACTGGTGAGCCTAACCATTCGATGATTAAGACCCGCCGCAGAAAGAATGTGTGTCACCAGAAAGATGACCACTCAGTAGTAGTACACAGGTAACGACGCTTGTTACTCATTGCACGCATCGCAGCAGGACGCGATGAAAACAGTGGTCGCGGAACGAATTGAAACGGAAAAGGGACATGGGAATACTCGTCGTTTCAGCATGACTGAGTCGATTAGTGCTTTCCGGCAAGAATCAAGAGGCATCACCGCGAACACGGGTGATGTGCGGAATCGCCATATTTTTACCGCGCCTAACAAACGAAAGGGAGCTGCGCCGGCCGCGTAAGTTCCTGTCGTCATCGCTGAATTCACGGTTACGGGACGGGTTGACGGCCAGGAGAAAGTTAGGCACTCACCTTTCTCGCGGACTCGCGGCCGCTCTAGCGGGACGGTCTTACTTGGGGACAAGGACTGTTTGTGGGAACCAAGATTTGCGACGACGAGGGGGGAATCCTCTGGGTAGTTGGGTGTGAGGACAGGGAGCCTGAACAACGAATTCACAGTGACCGTCCGGCAGATGGGTGGGAGGACAGGGCGCCTCAGCAGCGAAGGCACAGTGACAGTCCGGCAGATGGGCAGTTTGGCGGGAGGGCAGGGCGCCCCAGCAGTGAAGTCACAGCGACCGTTCGGCAGATGTATAGTTGGGCGGGAGGACAGTACGCCCCAGCAGTGAAGACACAGCGACCGTCCGGAAGATGGGCAGTTGGGCGGGAGGACAGGGCGCCCCAGCAGTGAAGTCACAGCGACCGTCCGGCAAATGGGTGGGAGGACAGGGCGTCTAAGCAGTGAAGTCACAGCGACCGTCCGGCAGATGTGTGGGAGGACAGGGAGCCTCAGCAGCGAAGTCACAGCGACCGTCCGGCAGATGGGTGGGAGGACAGGGCGCCTAAGCAGTGAAGTCACAGCAACCGTCCGGCAGATGGGCAGTTGGGCAGGAGGACAGGACGCCCCAGCAGTGAAGGCACAGCGACCGTCCGGCAGATGGGTGGGAGGACAGGGACCTCAGAAGCGAAGTCACGGCGACCGTCCTGCAGATGGGCAGTTGGGTGGGAGGACAGGGCGCCCCAGCAGTGAAGTCACAGCGACCGTCCGGCAGATGGGCAGTTGGGCGGGAGGACAGGGCGCCCCAGCAGTGAAGTCACAGCGACCGTCCGGCAGATGGGCAGTTGGGTGGGAGGACAGGGCGTCCTAGCAGTGAAGTCACAGCGACTGTCCGGCAGATGGGTGGGAGGACAGGGAGCCTCAGCAGCGAAGTCACAGCGACCGTCCGGCAGATGGGCGGGAGGACAGGGCGCCCCAGCAGTGAAGTCACAGCGACCGTCCGGCAGATGGGTGGGAGGACAGGGGGCCTCAGCAGCGAAGTCACAGCGACCGTCCGGCAGATGGGTGGGAGGACAGGGCGCCTCAGCAGTGAAGTCACAGCGACCGTCCGGCAGATGGGCAGTTGGGCGGGAGGACAGGGCGCCCCAGCTGTGAAGTCACAGCGACCGTCCGGCAGATGGGTGGCAGGACAGGGCGTCTAAGCAGTGAAGTCACAGCGACCATCCGGCAGATGTGTGGGAGGACAGGAAGCCTCAGCAGCGAAGTCACAGCGACCGTCCGGCAGATGGATGGGAGGACAGGGCGCCTCAGCAGCGAAGTCACAGCGACCGTCCTGCAGATGGGCAGTTGGGTGGGAGGACAGGGCGCCCCAGCAGTGAAGTCACAGCGACCGTCCGGCAGATGGGTGGGAGGACAGGGCGCCTCAGCAGTGAAGTCACAGCGACCGTCCGGTAGATGGGCGGGAGGACAGGGCGCTTCAGCAGCGAAGTCACAGCGACCGTCCGGCAGATGGGCAGTTGGGTGGAAGGACAGGGCGCCCCAGCAGTGAAGTCACAGCGACCGTCCGGCAGATGGGTGGGAGGACAGGGCGCTTCAGCAGCGAAGTCACAGCGACCGTCCGGTAGATGGGCAGTTGAGTGGGAGGACAAAGCGCCCCAGCAGTGAAGTCACAGCGACCATCCGGCAAATCCAGGACAGCATCTTTTTGTTCTTTCCCTACTCTCCTTACTCCTTGGGAAGCAAAAACAAAAATACACCACTGCCCAGACATTGACAAGTTCACTTGTCAAACCATCTACTGACAGACTGCGGCTCCCCCTCAATTCTTGTTCAGTCTCCTTTGACTTTATGTAGCGTATTGCCTTCATTTTGTTCTGATCTATTTTATTGATAGAATACTGATATTCATGTTATATTAGTACGCAGGCTCTCGGTGCCACACAAATTAGCTCGCTAGGGATGTTATAGCACCTTCATACAGCAATTGAGTCCAGCTGTGGCTTCATCTATAGTTGCAGTAAGGGTTGCTTTTTTTTTCTTCCAACTCTCATCTCTGATAAATTAGGACTTTATATTTGCCTCAGCATTTGGCCTTCTTGAATGACTTATGTAAATGATTGAACCTTAATTAATTTGGTCATATTGAGGCCCTTGCATATCTCACAATATATTTGGTTTCTAATACAGGCCTCAAAGTAAGCATTATAGTGCATTAGCATTTTGTTTTAGCACGATTTCAATACCAATCAGCTTTTGCAACAGCCGTAGCCATCCATTAGTAAAAGTTTATATGAGAGTGCTAAAGAATTCCTAATTTAATGACACATGAATAAAGAAGCCATGCGAACTCCATTTCTGTCTGCTCACATTTACATCAATGATAGCCTCTCCACACATTTTGCCTTTCAATCACTTAATGCAGGATTTTAAGGAACACTGATGCTCAACATAGTATTGAAAGTGGTCTGAAACAAGACTTGGCTGAAATCCAACTACCAAGAATGAATAAGATATTTAGTACATAGTTATACATATTGCTATGAAACTGAGAAGCGCCAATGATGAACTAATACAAGTTCCACTACAAGTTGTCCATGTAGAATGAGAGGAAGGAGATTGCTACACTCTATGAAAGAGCACTGGAAAAGAGTGGAGGGGTGAAGCCTCAGTTCGCAGGTTGAGCCAACATTTCAACAAGTGGACTTGTCCTCGTCTGGGCTGTGGGGGTTCTTACTAGGCCGTCGAGCCTCTTCTGAGGTCTAGGCCGAAAAACACCGAGCTCCCGCGATCACACACCACGGGCAGCCGTTCTCACGGCCGCAAAGTGGTAATGCGAAGTACGACACAACACAGAACAGGACTTTGCCCGGAACCAGATGTTTATTGGGTTTTCCCAAAAAGAATGCTGGTGAAGGTCTTGCTGGAGACCCTATCCTTTTGGATGGGGCCTGACACATCGAAGGGCAAGATGGCGATAACAAAGAAGCATAGCGGGGAGGTATTTACCTTGCGTCCTTCCGTTGTCGCGGCTCGCTGTCGTCTATCTTGCCCTTTGTCCTTTTTCGGCCAATGAGCGTCGCGTCTGCGACGCCTAGCGGTGCGCTCCTGCGCCCGGCGAGGGAAGAGGGAAACGCGGCGCTATCGAGCAACCCGTTTGGGTTACTCAACCTCGGAAGAGGTTGCGTGTGGCATTTGAGTGTGCGGTGGCCTTTCGTGCATTTGCGTGCGCAGTGTTTTTCATCTTATCTTGTGTGAGTTGGAGCGCGCGTGGTATTCCCTTTTTCCGCGTTTGTGTTAACTGTGCTTTCTTTCCCACGTGCGAGCGTTTATCTCTTTGCATGTGGCATTTGAGTGTGCGGTGGCCTTTCGTGCATTTGCGTGCGCAGTGTTTTTCATGTTATCTTGTGTGAGTTGGAGCGCGCGTGGTATTCCCTTTTTGCGCGTTTGTGTTAACTGTGATTTCTTTCCCACGTGCGAGCGTTTATCTCTTTGCGTGTGGCATTTGAGTGTCCGGGGATTTCTCCTGCATTTTCTTTTCTTTTTTTTTCGCGTTTGTATTTACAGTGATTTCGATTTCTTCTTCCTCGTGCGCGCGAGTTCTTTTTTTTTGCGTATGGCATTTGAGTGTGCGCTGTTTTTCATGCGTTGTCGTGCGTAGTGCTTTTATTTATTTTCTGTGCGTGCGTTTCTACGCGCGTGTAAATCCCCCCTCTTTTTGTATGTGCAGTGTTTTTCTCGTGTCCTGGTTTGTTTTTCTGCGCGTGTGTCTGTGTGCACGTGCCCTCCTGGTCACCTACCCCCTGAGCCATGGAGGAAAATGCTGAGTCCCCGGACGCATCCATTGAGGAGGCACGGGGTGCTGCCAGCCCCCCGCTGGAACCATCCCGACTCCGCTCCTCTAGCCTGGTCTTGGAGCCTGGCCCCCTGAGACGACGCATGACGCAGCGAGTGGCGAAACAGTTAGAGGACTACCTGTGGACGCTGCGGCTGCTCGCGTGCCCTGATACGCGCTCCTCTAAGCTGGCGGAGTTTCCAGACATCGCCCTCAAGGTGAGTGTGCCACGTTCACACTCACCTTCCATTTCGCCCGACAGGCTGTCAACCCAGGCCAGCTCCTCAGAGAAAGAAGAGCGGCCAAACATCATCCTCGAGCAGGTGAGTGCATCGCGATCACACTCACCCTCCAATTCGCCCAACAGGCTGTCATCCAGAGCAAGCTCCGCAGAGAAAGAAGAGCCGCCAAACATCCTCGAGCAGGTGAGTGCATCGCGATCACACTCACCCTCCAATTCGCCCAACAGGCTGTCATCCAGAGCAAGCTCCGCAGAGAAAGAGGAGCCTTCAGACGTCGCCCTCGAGCAGGTGAGTGCGGCGCGTGCGCGCTCACCCTCTAATTCGCCCAACAGGTTGACCTCCGGGGCAAGGACTGCCTCCCCCCCTGCCTTCTCGCCACGCGTGACGCGGTACAGGAGACAGCAATTCCTGAAGGAACAGACTATGGACCAGCCGGCCCTGAAGCAGCGACAACGCAAGCAGAGAGGGCCGTCGCGAAAGAAGGGCTCCGGGGACACTGAAGCATCCCAGGATGTAAGTAATGCCCCCAGCACTAACGCCCTGCCGCCACCTTCCTGCCCTGCAGACGCACACAGCGTTGCAGCTGCCAAGGAGCCTGGGCCCGCAGACACAGATGGCGAAACATCTGACTCCCTGTCCAGCGCCGCCCCCCCCCCCCTTGGCAGGTGACTTGGCAGCCCTCACCACGGCTAAGACTGTGGAGCCGCCTGCCGCTCACCAGGCCAACGCAGCAAACAGCCTGGCATCCAACGTAGCACAGGGACAGGAGTCCCAAGCCAAAAACCTAACAAAAGAGGTAAGTATTTCCTCTCTCCCTCCTCCTAATGAGGTTTCTGCCTCTGCAGGAAACCAAGATGACGGTGGCTGGATACAAGTGCAGCGCAAGGCCAGACGCCAGCGCAGCCGCAACCTGCCTAGACTGACCACCGTCCTCTTCCGACCATCCGAACGTGGCTTCTCCCTCAGGGACATTGTGAAGGAGGACTACAGCGCCTTCCTCTACGGCTTCCCTGCAGTCCTCGAGGTGCGAGTGAATGCGAAGCGGAACATCATCGCCGCAGACGTGTCGACGGAGGCTGCCCGTGATCAGCTCCTGGCCCTGTCCTCCCTGCTGTCCACACCGGTACGTGCGTTTGAGGCCTCCCAACGCAGCAACTACGTGGGAATGGTGTACGGCGTCAACCGGGAGGTGAGCGACAGCGTCGTGGCCGATTTCATCGAGGCCGACGTGGGTATCGTCAGCCTGAGGCGCAGTGACCAAGCCGTGACGATCCAGTTTGCTGCCCCACCCCCAGACCACGTCCTCATCTCTGGGATGCGGTTCCGTGTCCGCCCCCTCATGGCCCGCCCCTTGCAGTGTCCCCTGTGTGGAGGGTACAACCACACCAGGTCTGCTTGCACCCGACCACCACGCTGCACCACCTGCAGTGGGCCCCACCTCAGGAAGGACTGCACGGCCCCCGCTCCGAGGTGCATCCACTGCAGTGGACGCCACAAGGCCTCAGACCCGTCCTGCCCACGCTGGAAACAACAAAGTAAGTTGACCACCGCTCTGCACAGGAACCCCAACCCAGAGGCAAGGCGGACCATCCTCACCGAGCTGCGCTCCCAGCAGCCGAACCAACGCCCCACTGGAGCCACAGCTCCCCACGGGGGAAAAGGTAACTACGCAGGGGTCCTCAAGACCAGACCTCGCCCTGCAGCCCAAGGCCCTGCCAAGCCGCCTGCCACGGTGGGTGAGGTCCAACCAGGCGTGACCGCTGCCATCCGACTGGCGGTCCAAACCCTCCTCTCCCAGCTTCCCCCAACTCCGGGGCACGTAAGCTCTACGAGGCAGCTCTCCTTGCAGAGAGCCCTTCACTCCTTAACCATGGCGAGCCGTAGAGGAACCGCAGAGAGGCCACGCGTCCTCCAGTGGAATGTGAATTCCCTACGCGCTCGCCACGCTGACCTACGAGACATGATTTTACAGGGAACCATGAATGTTGACGTCCTGGCGCTGCAGGAGACCAGGATACCTGTAGAATCTGCTCGCCTTCCGGGCTACACTGGTTACTCGGGCCTGTCCAGCTGTGCCCTCGGTTCATGTGCGGATGCCCCCTGCCTGGACCCGTCCCACCCTCAGGACCGACCCCGCACTGCCATCTACGTGCGTAACACCATCCCGCACACGGTGCTAGATGTCGCTGCCAAGGACCTGGGACACCTCGAGATTTGCGCCATCCGTGTCCGTCTGGGCAACACAGACACCTCGGTGGCCTCGGTGTACGTCCCCCCGGGCGTCCCATGGGATCCTTCCTGCCTCACGGCCCTGCATTGCCGCCTAGGTAATGATGCCGTAATCTGTGGCGATTTTAACTCTCACCACAGGGCCTGGGGCAGCCAGACATCCTCAGCCAGGGGCAAGAAGCTGCTGGATTCCATTTCAGCGGCTGGCATGCGGTTCCTGAGGCCCACGGCCCCAACCTCCATCAGGCCTCGATGCTCGTCCGTCCTCGACCTGGCCCTGCTGATGGAGTCCTGCTTCTACATCTGGGAGCGAGCGGCAGACTCCCTGGGCTCCGACCACTTCCCCATCTACCTGACACCTACCAAGCAGCGTCGACAACGAGACAGGGTGTATCGGGTAACGAGGTGGTCTCAGTTCAGGGAGCTGACCAAGGGTATCCCGCACGCAGGTGACTTCCTAACCCTTTTAGGAGAATGTGCCCAGAGTGCCACCGTGACTGGCCATGTTCCCAGACTCACCCCGGTGCCTGACCTCCGGCTACTGGGTCTTCGAGCAGCTAGGCGAAGGGCGGAACGCACAGCCAAGCGGACGGAGCTTCCCAAGGACTGGTCCAAATGGAGGAAGGTCGACGCCTGCTGCCGCCGACAAGCCAACCGACGGGGTCGAGAAGGCTGGGCCAGCCTCTGCCACAAGCTTCAAACCGCCTGACAGTCAGCGACAGCATGGCGTCTCTTCCGATCTCTCCTGCGGTGACCGTCAACCGCCATTCTGTCCTGGGCGCTGCCATTGCCAGAGGGGTGTCATACCAGGCGTTAGCCGAGGAGCTGGCCGACCACCTGTCCAAGGCTGCCCGCCCTGCAGTTGGCCCTCTTCCAAGCCCTCCACTACGTGAGCCTCTGACTTGCCACCCCCTTCCTCCCGCAGCAGCCTCCATGGTTGCTGCTCAGTGCTCGGATCCCATCACCACCCACGAGCTTCTTCGGGCCCTCAACCGGTCCAAGAAAAAGACGGCTCCAGGTGCAGATGGGATCACCCTCCAAATGCTGCTCCCCAGAAAAGGCCCGCCTCCTGCAGGTGTTCAACGGGATCTGGGAAAGCGGCATCCTTCCCGAGAGTTGGACTACGGCCATCGTGGTCCCCATCCTCAAGGGGAAGAAGCCCCCCCAGCAGCTCTCGTCCTACCGCCCCGTGTCCCTGACATCTGCAGCCTGCAAGGCCATGGAGTCCGTGGTCCTGGAGCACTTCTCTTGGATCGCACGGGTGAAGAACTTTCTCCCTGAATGCCAGTCCGGGTTCCGGAGACACAGGTGCACAGCGGACTCCATCGCGGATGTAGTGTCCACCCTGGAAGAGGCACAGTACATGGGCGACGTCGCCTTTCTCGCCCTTCTGGACGTCGAGTCTGCCTTCGACCACCTACCACACCAGGCCATCCAACCGGCTCTGGATGACCTGGGAGTCACAGGTAACCTGCGGCGTTTCATCACAGCCTTTCTTTCCAATCGTACCCTGCAGGTCCGGGTTGGAAAGACCCTGAGCTCGCCTCGCCCCATCAACACCGGAGTGCCCCAGGGGTTTGTTCTCAGCCCCTTCCTGTTCAACCTGGTGCTGGCCGGTCTCCCGAGCGCCATCAAACAGGATTGGGACCACAGAGTGCTGACCTCGATCTACACTGATGACGTGGCGTTCTGGGTCCGGGCCCCAAGGAGGAGGATGATCTCTGCCAGGAAAGCCCTTCAACGAGCCCTCGACTCCGTGCAGCAGTTCCTTCGCGACAGGGGGCTCAAGCTCTCTGCCGCAAAGTCTGAGGCCCTCATGGTGCACCCTTTGGGAGCACGAGCGTCAGCTCATGCAACCACCCTGATGATCGACGGCACCAGCCTGCCCTGGAGACGCCAGGTCAAGTACCTGGGGCTGGTGATCGATCACCGCCTCACATGGATCCCTGCAGACAAGGCCTACCTGGGTCATCTGAACCGGGTTGGCCGAGCAGCCCAACGTCTTCTTGCAGGGGGCAACGGCTGCTCCACATCATGGGCAATCCGGCTGTTTGAGGCGGCCGCCACCTCTTCGATACTTTATGCCCTCCCTTTTGTTTCCCTCAGGCCCACCAGAGTGAACATCCTGGACGGAGCACGCAGGAAATGGATCCGACGCCTGCTGGGAGCAACGCAGTGCTCTAGGATTGCGGCAACACTGGCGGAAGCCGGTGTCTACCCCCTGACCCTGCAGCTCCTCCAGAGAGGCCTCACTCACGTGGACCGCCTTCACCATGCCCCTGATGGAGCTTCCCTCCTGGCACGGCTGTGCAGCGCCCCACATTCACGGATGGGGCAACTGACGGCTGTATACAAGGACTTCATCGGAGATGCCCCAGGGTATTCCATCCTCCCTCCTCCACCAACACGTCCTCCTTTACAGGTCATCCTTGACCTGGAGGGGGTCAGCAAGCGCCGCTCCCCAGTTGCTGCCCTGGGCCAGGCTGCCGCAGCCCTGATTGAAGAGTGCAAAGGGAGCACCCTCCTCTTCACCGACGGCTCGGTCCTGCCTTCCACGGGCCAGGCTGCAGCGGCTATGACGGCCGCACAGGTGGGGGTGTCCAGCTCTTGCAGGCTCTCCTTTCCAGGTAGCTCTACTGCAGCCGAGCTGGCGGGCCTCCATCTGGCAGCGGACTTCCTGGAGACTGGTCAGCCCCCAGGCTTCTACACCATCCTGTGCGACTCGAGGCCGGCACTGCAGCTCCTGCGCAAGCCGTCCTGCTTCCAGCTATCGGCTTGCCACCTACGAGCGCGACTCCAGGCCCTGGAGGATGCCGGCTTCGTCATCTTACTGCACTGGATCCCGGGCCATGCGGGCATCCAGGGCAACGATGAGGCCGACGCACTTGCCAAAGTGGCCCACTCCGACCAGGTAAGTATGACTAATCATGTATCTGCCTTTGACTTTTCCAGGCTCCCCCTCAAGAAGGCCGTGAGGGCCCTGCACCCCGATCGGCGGATCGCCGAGGGGAGGACTTTCCACCGCCTGTCCGACAAGCTCGCCCGCAGGGAACGAGCTCTCCTCCTATGCCTCCGCACCGGAGGTTCCTGGACGCCCACGGAGATGTATGTCCGTGGCCGGGCCCCCACCCTAGCATGCCCCTCCTGCGGTGATGCAGGAACGCTGGAGCACCTCCTCTGTGTGTGCCCGGCACACGCCCACCACCGTCGCAAGATGGAGGCAGGCTACCGGGCCCTCGGACTTCCTGCTGCCACCGAGGAGCACCTGCTCTTCCCGGCCAGGAGCCCCCTGGCAGCCCACCGGCTCCTGCTGGCCTTCCTGGAGGAGTCCGGCCTGGCTGCAAGACTGTAGCCCACCACCGGGCCTGCTGACCTGCTGGCCACAGCGCTGGCGACGGAGCCGATGACAAGGACGACGAGAGCGACTCCACGACGACGATGATGACCCCCCTCCCCCTCCCAACATCCCATCTCCCCTTCCCCCGGACACCAAGAGTGCGGCCGCGAATTAAGGCCGGCATAACCCGTGTCCGGTATCCCCCCCCCCAAGAATAACCCAAAGACCCCAACCAACCAACCAACCTCGGAAGGGAAGAAATACTTTTGTCCCCTTCACCCCCCGCGGCGCGCAGTGCTTCGGAGGGATACGCGGTTTTCCGCGATCGCTACACTCCTCCTCCCTAAAGACCGAACGTCACCTGAAATCAGGCGATGGTATGCCGGGAACGACTTCCTTGCCGCCTTGTTGTCCTGCATCCAACGCCGCTGCCCGGGTGGCTAGATGGGATGGTCGGGTAGTCCGGTCTTCCGTACACTTCTTCACTGCGCAGGTGTAAGCGCCGCCACGGCGGTTTCGCGACGTCCAGTGCCTGGAGGGTTGGTTGCGCCGTAGTCTTTCCGTTCGCTGCTCCACCGCTACTCTGTCTGCAGTGAAGCACGAATTAAGTCCCTTGCCCCGAAGCTCGCGATGATCCCATGGCACCGCTCGTCGGTACGCCGACCGCATGGAAATGCTGTCACACAGCTGCGACGACCGCGGTCACACCCACACGCGCGCACACACGCCACTTGCCGGAAACACGGCGGCGATATCCGAAGCGCTTATCTCGAGAAGTGTCCCTCCATGGCGATCCGGCGCTCGAGAGGCAGCACTGCAGTCGGCAGCTGCTGCTCCTACAGCCGTCCAGAACCGTCGCCGGGCGCTGCTTCCTGACGGCTGGGCGGCGGCGACTTGGGTTGTGGCACGGCCGGTCTCGAGGGAGTGCGCGCTTCTGTTGTGGCGGCTAGAGCTGCGACCGTCGCTGGCACCCAAGGCTTTGCTGCTGCTGACTATCCGATGCTTGTGATGTCGACTGCTTCAGCGAGTTCGCTGGGAGACGACGCCTGTCTTCGCAGCGCCTTTCGGATTTCCGACTAGTTTTCCATTGGCGCTCCTAGCCAATAGTTGCCTGCCATTTGGCCAGGTCCCTACGGCAGCGAGTGGAGAGGGGGGACAGCTTGGTAGCGTCTTCGCCACCGCCCGCTTTTCCTTTCCTCCCCGCCCCTTTTGTTTGGGACGAGGGGACGTACCAACAGTACTGCTAGATACAATCCTCCCGTAGCCAGCTCCCTTACTCACAACCGGTTGCTTACCTGACCGCTCTTCTGAGCGGTCGACGTGTTGTTGTCAGGCCAGTCACCCCGTCAAGGTCGTTTTCGCCTAGAGCGGGTGTTGTATGGGCGAGCTTTGGGGGTAGGTGGGGGCACTGACCTTTTCTCGCGTCTTCGCGAAATCGGCGCTGCCGCCCTGCCAGCCACTTCCCGTTGGAAGTACTGCTTTAGCTCCCCGACGTGAATCGGCTTGCCGAGTCGACCCGTGTTCGGATCTTTCAGCCTGTAGTTCAACTGCGAGAGCTCAGCAACTATGAACGGCCCAATCCATTTAGGCGCGAGGCCAGCTGCGAATCCCGTGCTCGCATCGCTCTGCACATGACTACGCTTTAGAACGAAGTCTCCCACTTGAAATTCCACGTTCCTATGCGCGCGATCACAGGCAGCCTTCTGGCTAGCCCTGGCTTTAGCGCGATTTTGGCTGGCCTCGCTCACTGCTTTTTGCAAGCTATCACGCATGCGCCGCGCGTAGTCGGCTACTGCCGTTTCGCCTGATGAAGCATCCTGCCTTTTGGTCAAAATGGTGTCAGTTGGCGTATTTAATTCCCTCCCGAACATCATGAAGGCAGGCGTGAAACCTGTGGAGCGATTCTCGCTTGTTCGCAGTGCAAAGGTGATCGCGTCGAGGTGCTTATCCCAGTCGTTGTGCGTCCGGGCGTATGCCCCGAGTAGTGGCTTCACATCGCGATTGCGGCGTTCGGTCACATTTGACTGCGGATGATAACACGTCGTTCGCTGCTGCCGTACGCCCATGGCGGCACACGTATCACGAAAAACTTTCGCCGTGAAAAACGAGGCGTTGTCAGTGATCAGCCTCTCCGGAAACCCGTATCGACAGAACAATCCTGAGAGCTTCGTCAGGATCTCCTTCGTTGTGGCGTTTCGCAGCGGATAGAGTTCAGCGATTCCGCTGAAGTGACATGTCACCACTAACACAAATTTGTGCCCGCTTTTGCTGCGCGGCAGCGGTCCGATCAGATCGCACGCCACAGTTTCGCATGGCTTTGTGCTCACGATCGGTTGGAGCAGGCCAGGCGGTTGTCCACCTCGCGGCTTCCTTTCTTGGCAGATGTGGCAGGTCCGCACGTATTTACATACATCAGCCTTCATTCCTGGCCAGGTAGCGAGCCGAGATAGTTTCTTCCATGTCTTTGGTGCGCTTCCGTGACCGTCTGCGTCGTGATAGTGCTGCAAAGCAGCATGCCTCAGTTGGCCGGGGATGATGGCTTTGAAGCACTCGTTTGAGTCTTCTTTGCCAGGCACGTATTTCAGCAAAGCTCCATCAGCGTCCAACAGGAAGCTCTCCAGCTCACTCGCAGCAATACCAGCTGAACTAGAGCTCGCGCCTACCGCGTTCTCCGCGGATTCTGGGCGCTCTTCGACCAGCGGTGTCGATTGGTCCGTCTCTTCACGCAGACTGGCGACCATCTCACGAAAATACGAGTCTTCCAGTTGAGCTTTGATAAGCTCTTCCCTGCTGAATGCAATCTCGATCGGCGTTTTCGCTGTCACGAGATGCGCGTGCTCCGGAGGCAGGAATTTCTCCTTTCGGCCCTCCTTTCCCGACGAGCGGGGAAGTTGCCGCGCCTCCTCTCCCGCGACTGGGGACGGGTCATTCACCGGCGCGCGCGACAGCGCGTCCGCAACCACGTTTGTGGCACCTTTCCGGTAGCGCACCTCGAAATCGAAGCGCTGTAGCGTCAGTGCCCAGCGCGCGAGCCTCCCGCTCGGCTCGCATAAGCGGGTCAGCCATGTCAAGGCCATGTGACCGGTTTCGACCGTGAACCTTGTACCTTCCACGTACATCTCGAATTTTCGGAGCGCGAAGATGATAGCGAGGCATTCCTTCTCCGTCACTGAGTAGTTGCGCTCCGCCGGCGTCAGCGCGCGGCTGGCGAACGCCACGGGGCGCAGTTTCTCGTCCTCCTTTTGGAAAAGCACTGCGCCCACTCCGAAATCACAGGCATCTGTCTGGATCAAAAAGGGCCTATTTAGGTCGGGGAGTTTCAGTGACGCGGTGTCGGCGATGGTTTGCGAGAGCTGACGAAAACTCGCCTGCTGTTCCTGTCCCCATTCCCACGAGGCTGCCTTCCTTAACAATTTTGTTAGAGGGGTTTGCAGGCGGATGCAGCTGGGAATGAATTGGCGATAGTAGCCCACCATGCCGAGAAAACGGCGCACGGCCTTTACATCGTTCGGCACCGGGAATTCCAGGATAGCGCGAAGTTTGTCAGGGTCCGGGGCTACTTTTCCTCGCTGAACGCGGTAGCCGAGCAAACTGACTTCAGCCCTGCACAGCTGTGCCTTAGCGGGGTTCAGCGTGAGACCTGCTGTTCTGAGTTTTCCCAGAACGTCTCGGAGGTGATCGAGGTGTTCCTCGAACGTGCGGGAGTAGATGACGATGTCGTCCAGGTAGGCGAGAGCGTGATGCCATTTGGCGTCTCCCAATACACGGTCGATCAGCAGCTGAAAGGTGCTCGGACTTCCGGACAGACCGAAGGGCATCCTAACGAATTCGTAGAGACGACCCCTGTGGCAGGTGAACGCCGTTTTACACTCGTCGCCTGGTCGCATCTCTACTTGGAGATAGCCTTTGCTAGCGTCCAGAGTAGAAAAATACCGCGCTCCGCCGAGGTTCGAAACAATGTCGTCCACGCTCGGGAAGGGGTATGCATCCTATTGTGTGACCGCATTCAGTCGCCTGTAGTCCACGCACAGCCGTGAGCTACCGTCCTTTTTGGGGACCAGCACCACTGGGAATCCCCAGGGGCTTGATGAGCGGCGAACAATGCCCGCATCGATCAGTTCTTGCAGCGCCGCGTCAATCGCCTGCCTTTTGGCGGGGCTGACCGGTGTCGGGTTGGATTTCCAAGGCTGCGCGTCTCCTGTCTCGATGCGGTGCTGTACAAGCTTGGTACAGCCGGGGCGGTCTATGAACATCTCTTCGAAGTTTCCTAACAACGAAAAGACGCGGCCGCGCTCATGGTCTGTCAGGTTGTCGGCGTTTGCCAGCAGACCCCGTAAACGCTTTTCCGCGCCCAAGCGCAAGGCATGGGTACGGGCTGCAGCTGCTGTATTCAGCGGCTGAGGGGGAGCGCCGCTTCCTCGGGAGGTATTCCTGCTTTCCACCTCGGAAGCTGTCCTTTCGGCCGTCACGGTCGGTGCTGTGACGAACGGCTTGAGTGGCGCGAACAGGCTTTCCCGATAACCACCATTGCCGATATCAACCACGATTCCCGTACGGGACAAGAAATCTCGGCCGAGAATAACCGGTACCGTGAGTCCAGGCAGATGAATGAAACGTTGTCGCCGAGCGCGCTGATTCCAACGCGCGACGAGGCGTACGTCACCGCCGGAGCATACTTCTCCGCTCGCCAACTGGAGGGGCAGGCTGCGTTTTCGCACCCGAATGCCTCTCTGTCGAAGGCGGGAAACGACTTTGTCTCCGATTAGAGAAGTGCTAGCACCAGTGTCAAGCAGTGCTCGGAACGTAGTCCCTGCTATCGCAAGGTCTATGAATGGAGCCCTGGTAGTGGTCGGTGTTCCGATCCTGAGAAGTGAGGGTGCCACTATTGCAGCTCCGTCGCTCGGATCACCTTCGGCCGCCGGCGCTGCTACCGGCGGCCTACCTCGTTTGCCTGACTCGCAGGGCAGGCACGAGCCAAGTGACCAACTTGGCCACAAGAGAAGCATGGCCCGGGATTCCGGGCTCTAGGCAGACGAGGCTGCTCTCGCGTACGGCCGTCCGCGAGAGCTTGTTGAGCCGGTGCCACCACCATGTTACGCTGCCCGTCCTCATGCGTCACCAGCGCTCGATCATTTGATCGTGTTTGGTAATCTCTGTCGGGCGGTCGGCGTGAGGTTGACCACTTTACCTCTCGCACAGCTTCGATGATCCTCGGCCCGTTTGAGTAGGGATCAAGAGCGCGATCCGAGATTTCCGGGAAAGCGCCCTCACCTGAAACACGTGACGTTCGAGCGTTTTCACTCCTTGAACGCGCACTGCCATTCCAGGCGCAGCTGGGCTCCAGACAATCCGATGGGGGTGGCGGGGGCCGGTACGCACGGGCAGCTAAAATTTCGGCTTGCACCCGACGCGCTTCCACGGCAAGCTCATCCAGGTTCCTGCAGCGACTTCCCCGCAGGTAAAGAGCAAAGGTGGGGTGGCTCTGTCGGATTACTCGTTCCACTTGCTCCGTGTTCGAAGCGTTGGGATCGGCGTAATCGTAAAGCTCCTGCATCGCCCTGACGTTTTCGACGAGCGACTCGTCGGGAGCTTGGGTTCGGAGTTCCAATTCTCGCCGCATTCACTGCTGGTAGTCGTGAGGAAGGAATTCCTCCCTAAACATACTGCGGAATTCAGCCATAGTGCTCGCTGTGTGACCTACCAAACGGTGCCACCGAGCGGCTTGGTCAACCAGTGCCACTGGTATCACCCTTCGCAGCATGTGGGTCTCGCTGCAGCCATTGACTTGGCCGTACTGGTCTAACGCCAGGAGAAAGCTGTTGACACTCATTTGATCGCCGTAGCCGCTGTACGTTGGGATCGGTGTTCCGATTCGCGGGCTGGGTTGCAAGGACTGCAGCGCTTGCTGGAATGCGTTGGCGAGGACTCCTGCGAGGTTCTCGGCGTTTGCCGCTGCCTCGCTCTCGGGTGCCGCGACGAGTGGCGAGATCGTCGGCGGGGTTGGCGCGGCCCCTGTGCTGCCGTTTGGTAGCTGCGAGGGCGGACATGGCGTGCCTGGTGCTTCTCCCCAATCCGTTCGCGCGTAGTGCAGGGGCGCGCCAACTCTTGAGGGTGGCATTTCGCGGCGTCTGCCGGAATCTGCCTGCGGGCGTCGTGTTTCGCTGGCTGCTCCTGCAGCGGCGAATTGTCCCGTCTGTAGAGTCGCGCTGGCGGCGAGCGAGCCGTGGGCCGGGCTTTCCCTGTACTGGGGGCTGAGCTCTGCGAGCCACATCAGATCAGGCAGATTACTCTGCTGGTCTGGCATTGTGTCCGGCGGGAGCGAGTAGCTCAAGTGCTTCTGCACGAGAGAACCACGTTCGGGCGCCAGTTGTGGGGGTTCTTACTAGGCCGTCGAGCCTCTTCTGAGGTCTAGGCCGCAAACACCGAGCTCCCGCGATCACACACCACGGGCAGCCGTTCTCACGGCCGCAAAGTGGTAATGCGAAGTACGACACAACACAGAACAGGACTTTGCCCGGAACCAGATGTTTATTGGGTTTTCCCAAAAAGAACCCTGGTGAAGGTCTTGCTGGAGACCCTATCCTTTTGGATGGGGCCTGACACTTCGAAGGGCAAGATGGCGACAACAAAGAAGTATAGCGGGGAGGGATTTACCTTGCGTCCTTCCGTTGTCGCGGCTGTTACGACCATGCATCCGCATTTGCGCGCTCTATTGTTCGCCTGTGGGCATGAATAAGTGCTGTGGATATGTGGTGATGGTCCAATGGCTCTAAGTGAGCCTGTTTCCAGGAATCCTGTTTTGTAAGCCTGTTTTGCTTTGTGGACACCCTGCAAATGCCAAATTGACCCTTTCAAGAGAACGTCTGGAAAAACACAAAGAAACGTCCCCCTGCGGGAAATGCAGGAAGTGCTTTCTTTCTTTTGTTCACCCTTCCAGTCCAGAAGCCCTATCGTCCAGTGAGGAATGCCTACTGTACAAAGGAGACGACAGAGTGACAAGTCCGCTGACGTGCAGGACAAGAAAGGAGCATGACGCATACGGCCATTAAATGATTTCCCGGGAATGCAGGAAAGATTTGCAATTGTCGAAAACGGACAATGCTGGGAGCGTATGCGGCGCCCACGTGCACTTGGGTTTCTGAGAAGTAAATCCACTTGCCGGAACCAGCTGCCTATCGATTCTTGGCTGAAGAATAGAAATGTACCTCCTCGCCGTTCCCAAGCTTTTCCCGCCAACAAGTGACCAGGCTCAACGAAACAATGCCGGGCCAGTCAGTGCTTCAGACCATCAGTGCAGTGATGTGTTCGATTGGATGCCGATATCTGAGGGGCGTGCCCTGGATTTGGTTGGTCAGCATCTTCAGAGAGGGGCTGGACATAGGGGGTTTTAAGGACGCTGCAGAGCACGAAATGTCGCTCTGGGCCCTGGGTAAACGGCTCATCCAGTCGCTTCTCGCTATGAACTCTTAACGCTTGCCTTTTTGCTGATGTACCCTTCTTTTTCTTGTAAATAATCTTGTAAATAAGTTTTCTCCAAGTGCCATTAAACCTGCTTGTATATATTTTACCAACTTCGAAGATTCAGTCCTCCTTCAACCCCGAGTCTCTGCACGCTACCAAGTGAAGGCCGGGTCGACGTAGCCCCAGCGTCACGACAACTGGTGACCAGCGTTGGGATCTGGATCTACAAGCTACAACATCTGGTGATTCGAGGTGGATCAGAATCTACAAGCCACAACATCTGGTGATCGGAGGTGGCATCTCAAGCAACAAGCAGGAGCAACAATCGGCTAACAAGAAAGCAGCTCGGAACATCGATCGCATGTGTGGGTGAGTGCTTGGCTTTTCTTCTGATGTGGACCAGGTTCTAGAACAGGGTTAGATTTTAGAACTGGTAAAAAGTGTTGAAACGCCTTTAGGTTTGGTAGTTTGCACTGTTGTTTTGGAAGTAGCCGACACTCGGAGCGATCATGGACCTACAAAAGCTGCAGAAACCGGAACTGTTGCAATTGTGTGAGGAATTGGGAATTGATACAAGTGGTTTGGCACGAAAACCTTTGATTATAAAGGCAATCACAGATTTGGGAGCCGATGATGAGGAGCTCAGTGAAGCATGGAACCTCATCGCCCAAAAAAAGGAGGAGCAGCTCAGACAGCAGAAAGAGCGGGAAAAAGAGGAAAAGAGGCGTGAGCGTGAACTTGAGAGGGAAAAAGAGGAAAGGGAGCGCGAACGTCAGAGGGAAAAAGAGGAAAGGGAGCGCGAACGTCAGAGGGAAAAAGAGGAAAGGGAGCGTGAACTTGAGAGGGAAAAAGAGGAAAGGGAGCACGAACGTGAGAAGCTTGAAAGAGAAGCAAAAAAGCTGGACGAAGAAATTGAGCTCCGGAAATTAGAACTAGAGTTGAGCAAGAGGTCGGGCGATTGTCCCCAGCTAGCGGTACCTCGTCTCAACAAGGAGGCAGATTTCAAGATGTCAAAGTACATGCAGCCATATGTGATATCAGGGGATATCGGTCTGTATCTGGCTAACTTTGAGCGAACCTGCGAAAAACTGTCCTTCCAGCGAGACACTTGGTCTCAGAGATTATTGACGGTTCTGCCCAGCGAGGCAGCGGAGGTTGTCGCGCGGCTAAGCAAGGAGGACGCGGACAACTACGAGAAGGTCAAAGCTTGCCTTCTGAGAAAGTATAGGCTTAGCGCCGAGGCGTTCAGACAACGTTTTCGGAACGCTACTAAGTCCAGGGACGAGAGTTACCCTGAATTCCTGTACAATTTAAGAGTAAATTTGGGCGAGTGGCTAAAGAGCACAGATTCCTACAGTGATAGGGACGCTGTAGTCGAGCGAATTCTTTTGGAGCAGTTTTATAACTGCCTCCCAGAAAAAGAAAGAAATTGGTTACAGGACCGAGGCGAAATTAAGTCGGCAATTGAAGCTGCCGAACTTATTGAGGAGTATGCTTCGCGCCGACAATTCAGCAACCCAGCAGTGGATAGGCCCCGCAATCCCAAGTTCAGTGTGAATAACCGTCAGAAAAGGCACTTTGCTAGATTTGCAAACGAAGAAAGGAAGGCTTCTTCGGGCAAACGCCCTAGAAAGGACGACAGTGAAAAAAGTGGGGTAGTGACCAACGCGCAGAACACAAAGAACAAGCTTGGGGCTAGGAAGCCGCTCACATGCTTTAGGTGTAATGAGCAGGGTCACATTGCCGTCAACTGCCGGAAAGAAAAGATTGTTTTCTCGTATGTCAGTGACTGCGAGGAAAATATGCAGCTTTTGGAACCCTACCTGCATGACCTAATAGTCAACGGGAAGCCTTGCAAGGTACTGCGCGATTCGGCCGCAACGATGGATGTTGTCCATCCGGCATATGTGTCGCCTTCCGACTATACAGGACAGTGTGCATGGATCCGCCAGGTAGTGGAGGAACAGAGTGTTTGCTTGCCAATCGCGAACGTGGTCATCGAGGGCCCTTTCGGCAAGTTAACAACCGAGGCTGCCGTTTCAGGAAAGCTTCCTAAGTGCTATCCGTATTTGTTCTCCAACAAATCGGACATGCTACTGCGAAAGAGGGGCATCCTTTTCGGAGACAGAGTTGTGCAAGCCTTAACACGTTCAAAGGCGCGAGAACTAGCTACACTGCTCATACCAGAAAATTCCACAGCGGAGGAAACGGCAGTTAAAACAGTGGTAGATGCAGAAGATAGCAGGTCAGAAAGCTTTGAGAGCGAGGCATTTCAGATAAGTCAACATGAAAGTGAGTTTGATAAGACACGGAATGAGGACGTTCTAGAGAGTAACCTCTTGCCGCCGGTGTCTAGTAATCTCACGAGACTTCTAAGTGGAACCCGAGAGGACTTAGCTATGGAGCAAGCCAATGATCCCAAGAATAAGCTCGAAGTACAGTGGGAAGGACCTGCTGAAGTCGTTGCAAAGCTTTCTAACACTAACTACGCAGTGAAAATCTCCGATAGGCGTAAAGCAGTGCGCATTTATCATTGCAATCTTATGAAGCCCTATGAGCAGAGGGAAACCATGGTAAATCTAACGTTAAAGCTTCCTGAGGAGATTGGGGATAACTTGATTTGCCTCAGCGGAAAAGGAAGCAACGCTCAGGAGCTTCTCAGAAAGACGGAGCAGAGAGGAGAACTAAAGAAATCCCAGCTGTCCAATCTGGGCGAAATAATAACAGAGTTTGAGGCCTGCTTCGTGGACAGGCCAGGCAGAACTGATTTGACTGAGCACGATATTGAGCTGACTTCAGACGTGCCAGTGCGATCAAGGTGCTACCGATTCTCTCCAAGGCAAAGAGAAATTCTGGATAGGGAAGTAACTCGCATGCTGGAATTGGGAGTAATAAAACACTCGGAAAGCGATTATACTTCGCCTATGATCTTAGTAGAAGCTCCAGGTAAAGACCCTAGGCCTGTGGTAGACTACCGAAAGCTAAATTCTCTCACCAGGGAACAAGTGTATCCTATTCCGAATATTGAGGAGAGAGTAGAACAGGTCAGTAGAGCGGCATATGTGACTACGCTGGACCTTACTCGAGGATACTGGCAAGTACCGCTCACTGAACGCGCCAGCAGATACGCGGCTTTCGTCACTCCGACGGGCAGCTACCAGCCAACAATGATGAGTTTCGGGCTCAAAAATGCTCCATTTTGTTTTTCCCGACTCATGGATAGGGTTTTAAAGGGGTGTGAAACATTCGCGGTGCCTTATTTAGATGACATTGCGGTTTTTTCCGACTCATGGGCGGACCATATGGTACATCTAAGAGCTGTACTGAGCCTTTTGCGTCAAGCTGGACTAACCGTAAAGGCCGAGAAATGTTGCCTGGCAAGGGCGACCGTGGACTACTTGGGTCACAATGTAGGTCAAGGTTTCAGGAAACCCAGCGAGATTAAGATTTCTGCGGTAGCAGACTACCCGCGGCCGAGCACGAAGACGGAAATTCGAGCATTCCTAGGTCTGACTGGATACTACAATCACTACATCCCTAACTATTCAGCTTTGGCCAGCCCTCTGACCGACGCTCTCCGCAAGACAGAACCGACAAATGTAGTCTGGGACGAACAAAAGGAAGCCTCCTTCGTAAACCTGAAGGCTGTGCTGATTAGCCGTCCGGTATTGCGAGCTCCAGACTATGACCGAGAATTCACGGTCCAGTGTGATGCCAGTGATCGAGGGCTAGGTGCTGTTCTCTGCCAGAGAGATGACGACGGTAATGAGCACCCCGTGCTCTACTTGAGCAGAAAACTGAGTTCTAGAGAGAGGGCTTATTGCGCGTCAGAGAAAGAGTGCGCTTGCATTGTATGGGCCATTCAAAAATTGAAGTGCTATCTTGGAGGGGCCAAATTCACCGTAGAGACGGACCATTGTCCCCTGGCTTGGCTGCAAACTGCGACATTAAAGAACAGTCGCCTTCTTAGGTGGAGCTTGATTTTACAGCAGTACAATTTTGAAATAAGATACAAAAAGGGGAAGTTAAATGGGAATGCGGACGCGCTTAGCCGCTGTTTCTAAGCAGTCCGAGGTGTTCCTCACCATGTATCCAAATTGATAATCAGGTTTTTATATTTTTTTTTTCTCGTGCGCTTGTATATGTGTGACTATGTAAAGCAGCACGTTTGGTTTTCTAGGAATACGTGGGTCCTGAACGTCTTGAGAGTGGGCTTTTCTCGAACAACAATGGCAGTTTTCTTTTGACCTGGTCTCTTCAGACGGGAGCCGAGTGCTTGCTTCGACATGTGGTTGAGTTTCAGACAGCTCGAGCAATTTGGCCTACGACAATCAAGACAACGCGACAAGCAACAGCGAGCTTCAAGCGTTCACGTGCAGGCCATTAGGTCGTCTCTTCATGCAGCAGCTGCGACTGCTGCCCTCCGAGACTCTTCTGACGGGGGAGGAGGCTGTTACGACCATGCATCCGCATTTGCGCGCTCTATTGCTCGCCTGTGGGCATGAATAAGTGCTGTGGATATGTGGTGATGGTCCAATAGCTCTAAGTGAGCCTGTTTCCAGGAATCCTGTTTTGTAAGCCTGTTTTGCTTTGTGGACACCCTGCAAATGCCAAATTGACCCTGTCAAGAGAACGTCTGGAAAAACACAAAGAAACGTCCCCCTGCGGGAAATGCAGGAAGTGCTTTCTTTCTTTTGTTCACCCTTCCAGTCGAGAAGCCCTATCGTCCAGTGAGGAATGCCTACTGTACAAAGGAAACGACAGAGTGACAAGTCCGCTGACGTGCAGGACAAGAAAGGAGCATGACGCATACGGCCATTAAATGATTTCCCGGGAATGCAGGAAAGATTTGCAATTGTCGAAAACGGACAATGCTGGGAGCGTATGCGGCGCCCACGTGCACTTGGGTTTCTGAGAAGTAAATCCACTTGCCGGAACCAGCTGCCTATCGATTCTTGGCTGAAGAATAGAAATGTACCTCCTCGCCGTTCCCAAGCTTTTCCCGCCAACAAGTGACCAGGCTCAACGAAACAATGCCGGGCCAGTCAGTGCTTCAGACCATCAGTGCAGTGATGTGTTCGATTGGATGCCGATATCTGAGGGGCGTGCCCTGGATTTGGTTGGTCAGCATCTTCAGAGAGGGGCTGGACATAGGGGGTTTTAAGGACGCTGCAGAGCACGAAATGTCGCTCTGGGCCCTGGGTAAACGGCTCATCCAGTCGCTTCTCGCTATGAACTCTTAACGCTTGCCTTTTTGCTGATGTACCCTTCTTTTTCTTGTAAATAATCTTGTAAATAAGTTTTCTCCAAGTGCCATTAAACCTGCTTGTATATATTTTACCAACTTCGAAGATTCAGTCCTTCTTCAACCCCGAGTCTCTGCACGCTACCAAGTGAAGGCCGGGTCGACGTAGCCCCAGCGTCACGACACGGCTCGCTGTTGTCTCTCTCCGGCAGTAGCCGGTTTCCGCCGATCTCGGCGCATCTTGCCCTTTGTCCTTTTTCGGCCAATGAGCGTCGCGTCTGCGACGCCTAGCTGTGCGCTCCTGCGCCCGGCGAGGGAAGAGGGAAACGCGGCGCTACCGAGCAACCCGTTTGGGTTACTCAACCTCGGAAGTGAAGGAATACTTTTGTCCCCTACATCCTCCGCGGCGCGCAGTGCTTCGGAGGGATGCGCGGTTCTCCGCGATCGCTACAGGGCAGAGCGGACATCACTGGCAAGGGTTTAAATACGCTTTTGATTTTGTTCTCACCAGCCAGCCAGCACTGCGATACCATAATGTTGACAACTACCAACTAGCCCAGCAAAACACCCTGCATGGATATCTAGTCCATCGCCTTAACCGCTCGGCCACCCGACTGCACACACACACACACACAAAATTCTCAAAAGCAGTCTCCAGATGGGGGAGAAGGACATAAAAAAAAAGAATATTAACAGGACAGTGAACCACAGTGGCAGGTGTGGTTCACTGTTCTGTTAATATTTTCTTTTTTCTTCTCCCCCTTTGGGGAAAGCATTTGAGAATTGTTCCCCTGCAGACTTCAGTTATCAGGACCTTTTGGAATGTATGTTGCTTTTCAAGAAAGGTGTGTCTGCACTAAAACTGCTTTAGGTGCCGACTAATCATTTCAGAAGCAAACATACACTCGCCCCAATATTCTGAAGAAAAAAAAAGAGGAGGAAAAACCACGTTTCGGGGCTGGTACGGGTCCCTTGATAACATGAAGCGCTGCATGGAACGACAGCGGCTTAAATATGGTTAAAATTGCTTAGTTTCAGATTGTAGATCTCTGGAAGATTTACACGTGTCCTGCTAAGAGCATGCTTCGTGTTATGCTCTTAATAGGACACATGGAAATCTTCCAGAGATCTATAATCGGACAATACCCAATTTTAACCGCATTTAAGCTGCCCTAGTTCAATGCAGCGCTCCACCATGTGATCAAGGGACCCGTACGGGCCCCGAAATGCCGTTTCCTTTTTTTTAGACCCTTTTAGCGAGTGTATGTTTGTTTCTGCAATGTTCGCTCTTCGCCAGACGGTAGTCCGTGAAACTCTGGACTATGCTGACTAATCATCTACCCTGCATTGTAGTTTTTCCTGCTGCTGCCACTTTTATTTCTTTTTCAGGCCACAGGAACAAATTCCAGGCTGAAAAATCCATACTGAAGAAATTTTTTTTCTATTTATCTTTCAGTTCTTGACCTACTTTCTTCTCACGCACCCTCCTCCTCCTCAGCTTTTCTTCGGCGTATTTACACCACTGCCAGTGATGATTTCTCCGCCCTGATGAAGACAAGCCAACTGGTCAAAACGCTGACCTGCGAACTTAGGCATCTCCCTCTACCCTTGTTGAGTGCTCTTTCATACAAGTTGTCCGTGACACTTAGTTGTATTTGTTCATTGTTGACGCTTCTTTATTTCATAACATGCACCAACTAACCCAGCAAAAAGTTCTACAGGAGTGCTTACATACATATTGCATTATTTATGTAGGATGGAGAACACATAATCCAACTTAAAGAGAAGCACTGCAGCCAGAACACGCACCATTGGTTCACATGCCGCTCCTGAATATTTTCCAGTTGTCACAAATTGAGTGCTGCGAGCTCCCATGTGGTATGTCCTGCAGACATAATGTAATGCCGTCATAAATACAACTGAGCAATGTGGCCAAAAAAAAAAATGCGGCAGAAGTGAGAATAAATAAAATAAGCTCTGTAGAGGCACGGCCGGTCTCGAGGGAGAGAGCGCGCGCTCTTTCTTACGGCCTTCTCAATCGCCGCATGAACAATGGGAACTTTTCTCCTTGAGTCACGCTCTGCGCCGCCGCAAGGGGCGCGACCTGCTCACTGTTCGCTCCGCATATGCTTCAGTGGCGGCGGGTGGATTTTGCCTGGTTTCGCGCTGTCCCCCGCGGGTTTCGTGGTGAGTGCAGCCCCTAAATGAAAGATTACAGAAAGTAGATGCTGCAGCGGCATCCTATCAGCGTGCTACACACGTGAATGGAGTCTTTATATTAAAAAACACTGTCGCTCAGCAAACGCTCGACAAGCATATGACATGTATTGCGGCATGGTATCTACTTTTGTTCATTTTAATCTGAATTTTTGCCCAAGCCTGTACAAGAAGATGAATAAAAAAAGTGAATGAGCAGTGATCACATCGAAGCTTCTTCAAGGCAAACATAACAGCAACAATGGCAAAACCGAGAAACCATCGAGGTAACACCGAAGATGAAAATAATTTTATAAAAATGTAATGTAAGTTGCACAATGCTTACATGACATAAAGTATTAGTAGAATAAAGTCAGAGTTAACGCTTTTAGGTTTTGTTTTCAATTTTGCTATAATTTATAGACCAGCAAATGTTTTATGTTGTATTATGAACATTATTTTAATTTTGCAAATAAACGTTGGTTTAATGAAATTTTTACATGATATCATGATTATTTCATGAAAGAACAGGAAATCTATATCAAGCACTAATTGCTAGCAATATTTCCTTTTTCTGTTATGTTTTTGAACTAATAGTTCCTTGTAACTATCTGTGCAGTAATGCCTGCTTTAGAGAGCAATCGCTGCCCCATTATTTTGGTAGAATGCTTTGCCTATTACACATTCGCCACTGTTACTCAAGGGACACTCCTCAATAATGGATATAAAAGCTTTTCTCTGTGTTATTTATTCAGAGGTGACTATAGGAGTTGTATTTCGCGCTGTATTGCGCGCCTAGCACCTAGTGTCGACACCGACGAAATCATTTCAGTTCTGCCGCAATCAGTAACCGAGGAACTGAAAGAAGTGATGGTATCTCCTGTCATCCCATTACGCACTGTCACGTATTCTGGTTTAGCTTACGTCGCTGGATACATTGTGAAGTTAATCAGTGACTTCAGGTGTGACGCTTGTGCTATCCTTCTTGAAACCAGCGAAAGAAGCAGCCCCATGTACACTATTCTGCGAGGACAAGATTCTAGCGGACTGCATTATCCAAAACCAGAGTGTGTAGCTCTCTTGGACAAGGTTGTGCCTTTTTTTTTTTTTTGAAAAAGCTGTCGTGCACCTACCACACACAAATGTCCTTGAAGTCCTTCAAACCTTAATCCAGCCAGCACTTGAGAGCTCACCTTTGCTGAGTTGCCCGGAAGGCATTGACAATAGCCAAGGTCCGCTTCTTTAATATGTGAGAAATTTCTCAGACTCCTTCAATTATGCTAAGAAGGTGACAGACAGGAACGAAAGGCCAGCTCCTTAATTATGTGCACAAACCGTCCATAAAGATTTTGAGACTTTAATTTTCTAGCCGCATGTACCGTTTTGATGAATGAGTGCAATGTGTTAACTTTGAAGGACATTTTTTTATTGCTTGCTGCTCTTTTCAATTATGCATAACTGTTTATGCCCATTTCCTTAATTAAAGGCTTTTTTTTATCACTGGTATTAAACTGACTACGACTGTCTACGTGTGCGTCAGTCGCGAGACTACGTATACATCTGCTGTATTTCAACCTACTCTTTTCAATTATGCATATCTGTTTATGCCCATTTCCTCGATCTATCTACGTGTGCGTCAGTCGCGAGACTATACGTATACATCTGCTGTCTTTCAACCTACTGATTTGTTTTAAACGAAGCTAGAACAGCCCACGTCACTAGACAACTGAAATTGTAAGTGTATGCGTAAATTTTTGTTCCTTACTCTGAATCTGAGACGTGCTATGAATTTTCGTCAGTGCCTCTTTTGCTCTAAACGAAAACGGCAGCGGTTGACAGAATACTTGAAATATCCACCGAACAGTTTGCCATGCACTAGCGTCAGGTCACGCTATACCTGCTTACAGCTTTCAAAGGCACACTGCATAAAATGGTACATATAGTTTTGTGAAAAATTTAGGGGCAAAAGGTGTTGATGTAAGTGCACCCGAAACTTCATTCGACCGTGCGCGACAGCACTGACGAAGGCGCGCGCGCTCTCGCGCGCACGCGCATTATTGACTATTTTATTGCTCATACACGATAAATCAGACGCTGATTACGGCTTCTTCCTATAAGTCATAAGGGGTGAAATATCAGGACCTGCCGGTTGCAACCGATGCGGGCGGAGCAAAGAGCGAGCGCGCGTTTCCCTTGCGCGTGAACGGCTGTAGCGGAGGAGCAGCAGTGGGGCGGTGGCGACCCCACCGAGGCGCGGCGGGCGGTGGAAACAGACCCCATTGGAGAGGCCGTAAGAGAAGAGAGAAACGCGCTCTCCCTCGAGACCGGCCGTGGTAGAGGTTATCACGTAGCGGTTTTTCACACAGGGACAATATTTTTCACTTCCCATTTTTTCTTTTATACACCGATACTTAGCACCACAAAACCTTGGCTTTCCATTCTAAGCAGTCTGACAACTTTGCATTTCTATTTTTTGTTTCAATTAACGAATTGGTCAAATATACACTATATTTTCTTAATTAGCAACATCAAGCATTCAATCTGAGCATTCTCCTGCCTTTGAATCCTCTTTTTTAAATTTATTTTTTTAAATTCATTAATGATGAATTAAAATTATTGCATCAACTCTTCATCACCCATTACACGCCAATAAATCATCTATCACTAGAGGCACAAATTACCATGATCAATATTTATATGTACTGTTATTTTCGGCATGCTGTGCCAGCTACTACGACTACTGCTAGTATTACTACTACTACTACTACTAGTATTACTATGTTGACGACTTTTCGACCGAACGTGCGGCATAAGCTGTCACTTAAACTGAAGACAGCATGAAATAAATGCAAAGCAATCAGATGCACAAAGCAGCGGCCGACGCCTGCGCAGAAGATAGAGAATTTTTTTTCTAAAATATTGTGCTTACACAATGTATCACATAGAGCTAAAATACAGCCCATGAGCGCGCATGACAGCAAAAATTGACATGCTCGAGGGAACCTCTGGACGAGATGGAAATCGACCAAATGCATTTTCCTTGTGTTTCAAACTTGTCAAATTTTAAATCTGGCAGAACGCAGAGGTCCTAAAGAGTATGCGCTAGTGATCTCTAACATGCATGCATGGCTTCCAGCTATAATCGTATAAATCGTATGATTTCTCTATGTTTACTGTTCAGCGCACCCCCCTCCCTCTCCCCGTTAGTGTTGCAACCGCTCTCGGCGGCGAGCTCCAAACAAGTCTGTAACGCTCGCAATTTCCTGAGCGTCGAACTCAGCAGTATGACAGGCATACTTTCTGTAAAACATTCATTCTAAAATTCGCACCCACCATGTGCCAATACATAAGATCGCTTGCCTTTAGAGGGAGGTCGAGCATCGTCGTGAAGACAACAAAGAACGCAACGCTTCATAGGGAACTTCGAAGGCCACTTCAGTTCCGAGTGTATGTCAGGCGGCACATTGACAAAAGTGAATAAAACTACTCATATCTGCAGTTCAGTATGCACACAAAAACACTGCGGTTCACTTCAATACGCCGCAAATATGTCCGAAAATGCTGTTGGCGTGGACAACGCACCGTCGCCATGCCACACGCAGAAAAACAAAATGGTGGGAAAACGTCACCGCGGAGCCAGAAGTTCTTATCACTGTTAGGTTTGGGGTCGCGTGCGCCTGGGTAGCGTACCGCTGCCAGCAGTTATTACGTTCGTGGCTCGCGTGCTCAGCCCACCGCTGACGCCAGTTGTTACGTGCGGCGCGCGGCCCCTCGGTAGCGTTGGCCTGGCGGCTCCGTGGACGGCGGACGGCATCAACGGTCCCAGCAAAGACGAGGCGTCTTCTAACAAAACAACCTTTACTACAACATCATGAAGGACCGGGCAGAGAAGCTGACCCGGAGAGAATACAGACACTCTCACACAGCTGGTGTCTAGCGTTGTAACAACGGCGCGTCAAAGTAGTCTCTGTTTCAGCGGAGTTGGCCGCTGCTTTTTATATGTTTTCCAGTTCACCGGGAAAGGGTAAACCCTCACAGGAAAGGGAGAGCCAAACACGTTCGTACACGACGGTATGACTCAATCGCAGGTGGTCCGACCTCATCTCCTCCACCTCCTGCAGACGGGCGAGGGCGGCGCACTCTCTCACGAGCTCCAGGCTTGGCCGGCGTTTGCACACACACGCACGCACACACATTTGGCGCGTGGCAAGATCACGCCGAGACTTGCCCGCGGGAGGAAGCGTTGCGCGGCCGATGAACGGCGCCGAAATGGCCGTTCCGCTCGCGGTTCTGCCTGTTGCTATGCGGTGGCCGCGTCAGCTGTCCCACTTGTCGGTGGGGAAACGTAACAGACTGCCCCGCCGGGGAAGGGAGATCCCGAAGGGCAGGGGACTGCATCCGCTGTCCGGAGGGATCGGAATGTTGCTGCTAGCCGGGGTCGTCCGACTCTGTTTCTCTTGAGCCAGTCAGCCTGAAGAATTCCTTGGCAAGTCCGGGTTTCCAAGGCGCTCTGCAACTTGACTTCAGGAGAGATTTCTGACAACCCACAATGTCACAACCACGCTAAAAACTCAACCGTTCAGCCAGCAAGCACGGCACAAACTTCACTAAGTTTTGCCAGACTATTTCCCTCTTATGCCCCCATCAATATTAAAGGGCAGCTCAGCAGCACTTGGAACGCGTCCACAAATTTGAAAATTGCATTTTCAAAACATCACTTCAAACAAAGATGATGAATATAAATGTTCAAAATCCTATGTCAGGAAGAAAAACACCAAGAAGTGAAAACTGAGGTTTTTTCTCACGTTATGGGCTTCGACTTAAGCCATCGGCATCACCGTTGAGGTACCCTTTTCACTAAAGCTTCGGCTGTCCGTTTCACGGACCAACCGTACCTTCCTGTTTCTATGCAAAGAAACATACGAGCACGAGTCACTCGCTTTTCTATACAACCTATCCCTCTCGTTACGGGTTGCGCACCAGTCACGCATTTTCTGGGCACGGCGCATTTGTGCCTTTGGGATAGTCGCTTTCTCTTTCGCGATAGCTTCAACTTGCTCCATTCTTTCTCGCGCCTGCTTTTCCGCCTTTTTCTACGGCAGCAAGGGAACACAGGCTTTCTGCTTTCTTTTTGCAATCGTTTGAGTTTGCTCTCCTTACGATGGCAGCAATCTTTCTCGCGCCTGCCTTTCTGCGTTTTTCGTCGGCAGCACTGGAATACTAGCCTTCTGCTTTCTTTCTGAGCCATCTCTGACACGCTAGCGGTCAACGTTCTAGCGGTAACCGGGGTCGTCAAAGTGGTCAAATTGCGGCGGCGCGTCTGCACCGCGGCCAGTAGCGCATGACTCACCTCAAAACAAGTCCGAACAACAACTGCTCACGCCAGCCCTCAAGCTAGGCATTTCCTCTGGCTGCGCCGCGGCTGCATCGCATGACTCACATACAGTCAAATCCGAGCAACCGCTCATGCCAGCCCTCAAGCTAGGCATTTCCTCTAGCGGCTCGCCACTCACGTTACACGGGTCCTCCGATGAGCCGCATTGCTCAGCCCTAACCGGCGCATGATCAAGCTCCTTCGACAGCTGGGGCGCTTCGGATTGTGTGAGGGCCATGTGTGCCACGTCCGCGTTCGCACTGGGGTTGCTTTCGCGAATGCAACCTAGCGTGGTTTCGGGGCACGAACGATTATGACTCTGCTCTGGTCGTTCACTGTCGCCTTTGCAAGTCTCGCTCTCTACAGCGTCGGTCTGCCCTGGCTGATCACACAACTCGCGGGTTGCGCAGTTTCCCTGATCGGCACTTCGTTTTTCTGCGTGACCTGCTCTACGACACAGCTCATTTCGGAGACCGCAATTTTTTCATCTCCTAGCTCGTTTTCATCTGCGTCGCGCTCTACACAAGCTTCTGTTTTTAACTCGATAGGCGGTGCAGTTACTACCAGTTCCCCACACTCATTTGATGGAACTGTATCTCCTACAGCTACTTGGGTCGGCGTGCAGTTCACGTCGCTTAACGGCGTCACTTCGGACTTCTCGCCGATTAAGCCTGTGCTAACCGTCTCAGCTAGTGGCTCGACCAAGGTAACACGATGCTCTTCTGTTCGAGGATCGGTGGGCTCACTACTGCGGTCACGTTTCTCGGCCGCTTCACCAACCTGTAGTTCACTCTCCGGTGCAAGTTCGTTTTGCTCCAGAACTTCCGCACTGTCTAGCCAATCGCTTACAGCGTCTTTCAACTGATACGCCAAATCAAAGTACGACTTGTAACACTTTTTTCGCTCTCATATCTTTTCCGAAGATCATGAGGCGTTATCTGATATCGTATCACCAATGACTCTTTTAGTTCATCATAATTTTTCAAGCGGTTGCAAACCAATCGTTTGATTTCTTCCGATGCTTCAGCGGAGAGAAGAGCTACCAACATCTGCGCCCAACTATCTCGCCCTAAGCGTTTACTTCTACAGACACTCTCGAAGTCTGCCAAATAATCTGCCATATCCTCGGCGATGAGGAACGGTGGCGTACCGTCTCGCGGTATTGAACCGTTACACTGAATGGCATTGAAAGCTTTAATCTTTTCCACGCTCATTCTATGGGCTGAAATCTCCAGCTGCATCAGTTTCCTTACGCGGGCGTCCTCTTTTTCGTGACGTTCCCTACGCTCACGATCCTTTTCTCGTGACGTTCTCTACGTTCACGAATCTCTTTCTCGTAACGTTCCCTACGTTCACGATCCTCTTTCTCGTGACGTTCACGTTCACGTTCCTCTTTCTCGTGACGTTCTCTACGTTCACGTTCCTCTTTCTCGTGACGTTCGTCAATAATCTCAAGGCATTCCAAAAGCTCGTCATCTTCAGCTTCCAACTCAAGAATAGCCTTTAACACTTCTGGTTTTCTGAGTTTGTCTGACACATCCAGACCCAACTCCTTCGCAAGCTCCAGCAATTTCGGTTTGCGCAACGACTTCAAATCCAAATCCATGGCTGTTCCGAGTGCTGCCTTCTCTACTGCCCACTATTGTCTTGCTACAATTAACCCTGCAACAACGACAACACAATTACAAGCTCTGTTCTCTACTTAACAAAAGCCTAGCAAAACTCAGTAAAAGAAAGTCCCGCACTCACCAAACCTCGCAGCCAAGAATCCAACGCAGTCGTTCCGCTGCAGGCAACCAGTCATCCCACAGGGCTCGTTGCACTGCTCCCGACTTTCCGCTGAGCTGCTTTGATTCATGGGTCACGCCTGGGACATCTCCGCTCTTCCCACCAGATGTTGCACCTCGGTCAGGCCTGGCTCGTTTCACCGACCACGGTCACTGCTTGGTCGTCCTCGTCTCTCCGCTGTTCACCAGTTGTTGGACGACGGTATCGCCCGGCTCGTCCCTCCGACCACGGTTACGGCTTGGTCGTCGTCATCCCACCGACCACGGTTACGGCTTGGTCATCCCACCGCTGCCACCAGTTGTTAGATTTGGGTCGCGTGCGCCTGGGTAGCGTACTGCTGCCAGCAGTTATTACGTTCGTGGCTCGCGTGCTCAGCCCACCGCTGACGCCAGTTGTTACGTGCGGCGCGCGGCCCCTCGGTAGCGTTGTCCTGGCGGCTCCGTGGACGGCGGACGGCATCAACGGTCCCAGCAAAGACGAGGCGTCTTCTAACAAAACAACCTTTACTACACCATCATGAAGGACCGGGCAGAGAAGTTGACCCGGAGAGAATACAGACACTCTCACATAGCTGGTGTCTAGCGTCGTAACAACGGCGCGTCAAAGTAGTCTCTGTTTCAGCGGAGTTGGCCGCTACTTTTTATAGGTTTTCCAGTTCACCGGGAAAGGGTAAGCCCTCACAGGAAAGGGAGAGCCAAACACGTTTGTACACGACGGGATGACTCAATCGCAGGTGGTCCGACCTCATCTCCTCCACCTCCTGCAGACGGGCGAGGGCGGCGCACTCTCTCACGAGCTCCAGGCTTGGCCGGCGTTTGCACACACACACACGCACACACATTTGGCGCGTGGCAAGATCACGCCGAGACTTGCCCGCGGGAGGAAGCGTTGCGCGGCCGATGAACGGCGCCGAAATGGCCGATCCGCTCGCGGTTCTGCCTGTTGCTATGCGGTGGCCGCGTCAGCTGTCCCACTTGACGGTGGAGAAACGTAACAGCACCCCCTGCTGCGTCACAGGTCTGACCTTCGCCGTGGTCAGTTGTTCTGCAGCCGCTGGTGACTGAGGGCCGGGGTCTTATGGAACTAATCATGAGAGGTTGCGGCAAATTACCGCACCAGGGTGGCCATATCCTGTTCTGGTGAGGGAGTGCGTTGCCGGAGGTGTTCACCGGCATCTGGTCGCACCCCAAATCTTGTTTATGCAAGTCCATCGACAAGCGGATTTCTTTTTTAATCCGGTGGAGTATTGCGCGGCATCGGAATTTGAACCTCGCTCCTCATGCATGCGAGGCGGATGTTCTACCGCTACGCCAGCGCTGCACCTCTTTGAGAATGCATTACAGCCGAAATATTTAGCCAGTCAAGGACAAAACACATAAACATATCAAACCACTTACAAAATAGACTATTTTCTCGTGAGGACAATAGTTAACGGAAACCAATATTATTTATTATTTCATTTATCAATCTTGTATGGCGGTTATTTGATGCCTCGGGTTTTAAATTGTTAATTGCGCCAACGACATTATGGTGTGGAGCACACCCAAGTTCCTACTGACTCAAGCCGCTGCCTTGGAATCAGCTTTAAATAATACGTCTACATAAGCTTCTTCCATTGTTTTTAACTTTCCGCCATGAAAACTACGTTCATGTCACTCCCCAAATTCAGGGGGCACCGTAAACTAGCTGCGACGCCTATTAGTCTGCATCTGTCCGGGACCCCACTTCAGGAAAGCACGACTGTAAAAATATTGGGTTTAAAAATTCAGGAGCCAGGAACTGGAACTACATGGCTGGTTTGTGTTAAAAAACAGCCGTTCCAGACACTGGATCTGAGCAGACGCATTGCTCCTAAAAGGTGTGGTGCCCGCTCAAATGTTGTACGACAATTGGGGCGGGCAGTTGTGCAACCGTGGCTTGTTTATCAAGCCCATTTCAACATTTGACAAGGCCACAACGGGATCGCCTGGGGAAAAGATTAGGGTCTTCATCTTTCATCCTTCATTGCATTAGGTAACATTTTTTTTTTAAATTTTTTAACATACCTTTCATCCATCATACCATATCATTTATGCCCCAAGGCAATAAACATCGAAAAAAGAAGACTTGTTATAATATACGACGCGAAAGGATTTGAAGCTGCACAGAGAGAGTATTCCGTGAGATCATGAAGACAATTTTTATACACCTCTTTTATTAATTATTTCGAGAGATTTTTAGGTGCATTTCTTCCTTGTTTTCTATCCTTAAACTTGTCAGTGGGACCTACTCTTGAACTATCATTTGTACTTTCCGGCTTGCACTTTGTTTTTCACCCCGACTAAAGTTTTTGAGCACTTTTCAATTGTCTCTCACAATATTTTCGTTCATCCCTTACTGTTATTTACGGGCTAAAATTGTTTAGCTTCAAAAATTTGTTATTTGTTTCTTTTCGTTGCGCTTTGTAAGCAGAGAGTTGATGGTACGTGTACTCGCAAACTTGCAACTCCTGCCTTAGCCTGCGCTAGTAGTACAATTAAAATAAATAAATAATTATTTCAGCGTTGCCCTCGCGGACCAATACAAAGGTATGGTCTCTACGCCACAGTGTGAGCCGTGTGGTCGAATTTGCGTGAAAATAGTTTAGGCCTGAGCACGTGTTTATATGGATCCTTCTAAGTAAAGAACTAGAAATGAAAAAAAAAAATACTGCTTCAGTACACTGGTGAAAAAAGAAAAGAGGAATGAAGGAAGTACAACTTTGTTATTGAAAGAAGAGGTAGGGTTTGGGAAGGTGGTCACCACGTGCCCCCGAGGCCGTGAATATCCCGTGCGACATAGGCCCCTGCCACGGCTCGGAATTGAACGTCCGGGTCATCGCTGGCCTATACTTCATTCCACGTGTCAAGGGAGGGATCAGGCATCAGATTTCTGGGAGGTAAATGAGGCTAATAATCCCAAATTACATGGTTTATTCGTGTGATTTCACTGCAAAAGCGACAGTGTGGGCTCATTTCTGAATTAAGGGATATAGAAGAAAAAGGTATGGGTTAGGGAATGTATCAGTTTGAAGTTTTCTCCCCACCACCTGTTGCTCTCTAGAGAGTGAGCTGTGTGGTGGTGGGTATGTTCTCCACAGTCTGTAGTGTGGGGTGCAATCGTGTAATGAGGTCAGAAGTACTCCGAAAAGCTTCAGGTCCAAGGCGACCTCCACAAATCGGCCGGCTTCTACACGAACGTAAGTGTGGGCTGCCTCGCGGTCTGGCTTGGCTGCGTGCGCTAGCGCCCATACTACGTCGATTTCTCTTAATCTTACAGGTGGCTCAAATTTGAGGAGTGCGTCCTGAGCAATGCTGGATATTCTTCTTTTGATGTAATTATATACCGCATCCTTAGAGTCGTCCATCAATGGGGGTGGCTCTAGTGTAGACAAAAGCCATTGCGATGGCGGCTTCTACCGAGGCTAGTGACTTCGAGGTTGTGATGATTTCTGACGACATCGCTAGCCTTGCCGTTCTTGGGTTGCGTGACCAGGCAAATGGTGAAACTATTCGCGTCGTCTCGATTACAGGCAGCGTATACATAAGAGACGTCTTCGATTTTTTGCAAACTTTGATGCAAGCTCCTTCCTCTAGCTTCAAGCCGGTCTTGCTGTGTTTGCGGATTTATAGGTAGTGCCTTGATCATGACCCGTTTTCGTATGTTTGCTGGTACTGGTCCAAGGACGTCCATCATAGGTTCCCCTTCGATGCACAGTTTATATAGGATGGCTCTTCCCGTAGGTAAGTGCATCGTTTGTGAATTTACATTGTCTGTTGTGCTTTTTTTTTTTTCATTTCTCTGGATGTGTTTTGCACGGAGTCGGTAACACTTGTCTAGAACGCTCGACGCGTGCTCTGCAGTGAAAGTAAAACTAAATACTAAAGTAAGTACAGGCTACTGATGATACTTATTCCGCTCAAGCGCACATGCCTATGGGCTCTGAAAAAGCAGCTGCTTTAAGATTTCTCTTAATCCGCTCCGAAGGACGCCGCTCGAGCTATCTAGACGAGTGTGATCGACTCTGTACTTCAAGAGCAAGATTTTTTTCTCGTTGGCTGTGTAATGAGGAAGGCCTAAAGCTCTTTTATAAGCCGTGATTATCACAGCATCCACGTTCCCGACCTGGGTCCAAAGTGGGTTTAGGTAGGGGAGTGTGTAAGTTATTCTGCTTGGTATGAACGGCGTAATGATTTGGGAGAGATCGTGCTCTTTCATTCCCCTCTTTCGAATAGCGCTGCGCCTAATCATTACTGTAATCTCGTGGATAGATCCTTCGATTGCGTCTAGCGTGGTTGCGTTACCTGAGTTCATTAGGTATTCTTAGTCCAAGAATCTTGATTTATTCGACTTGTCTGACTTCATTGTCTCTGAGTATTGCTGTAATCTACATTCTGCCTTCAGGCTTGCATGTTCCAATGACCAACAGTTCTGACTTCCTCGGCGAGTACTCGAGTCCTGCTTTCGTTGCCTCTTCTTTAACTCCCTGGGGTGTACCCATGCTCTCAAGTTTCAACCCTGTGGTGTGCCCATGTTCCCGAGTTTCAACCCTGTGGTGTACCCATGTTCCCGAGTTTCAACGAAATGGATTGTAGAGGACCCACTTGAATCTTCGCTGTGCGGTTCTCCAAAGAGCCTTTGATATAATTAACGGTTCTCCTTACCTGATTGAATTCTGTCATGTCCAGCAATATCCTGTGGTGCAACGTGTTGTCAAACTATTTTTTAAGGCCACGTCCGAGAATGTCTTTAGTATTGGGTATCATTGAGTTACTGATGTCAGGTAAGAGCTGTATCATGACACCTTGCGTGCACGGATAGCCCTCTCTTAAACACAATCATGGTACCGGTAGAATGTCTCATCACTCGATGTATTCTTTCCGTCTTTGGAGGACTACGTGCTTCATTAGTCTCCCCAAGTTTGAGGTAACACAGGTCGGTCGTCTGAAGTTGTTCAGGTCAAACTTTTTATGTGGTTTGGGATTGAAAAGCAATCTAGCACGTTTCAAGTTATTAGGGATTTACCCAACTTTCCAGCAATTGTTTAGATTGTCGGTTGGGGCAGCGACCGATTTTGGTTCTCGATTTCTTAGAGCTTTGTTTGTTACCAAATCAGACCCAGGGGATGATGCCATCACCGGTTCTGCTGTCTTCACTGAAGGATTCATCTAGCCCCGGGCTGTCCTTATGACTGACTGCCTCGTCGGGCTCAGCATTAATATATTTTTCTTTGAGCTGCTCCAGTAGCTCATGCTCCCCTTCAGTGAATGAATGAATGCTTTGCGGATTTCATTTGTCATGGATCTAAGAGGTGTCTTACCAAGTGCCAAGTACTTTTGCTGCCTAGTTGACAGTACAGTTTTTCGCACGTTTGGTACCGCTGTTGTGTACAGAGCTCCTCCGCGTGCTTCTCACTTTCCTTTTCCAGCCTTGCAATGCAGTGATCGCGGTTTAGGTATTCCCCTGCGTTAACTCAAATAATTTGCTGACGTTCTTCACTACACATCCTGATTAATGTTCCTAAAGACGCTGTTGCCCATTCTGGTTGGCCCGGTGAGGTCGTTTAAGAGCGTTAGGCTGAACTCTTGTAATTAATTCCAGAGGACTTCTCCCTTTTTGTCAGACTTTTAATACAAATACAAATACAAATACAAATACAAATACAAATATTTTATTTAGCATCAACACTGACTACACAGTATTCGTGAGGCTGCATTGTGGTAGCAAAAAGCCTGCGATGGCTTGAGAAAGGCTAGCTCACCGCTTACAGAGCAATACAGTAGTGGACAAAAATGCAACAAAATAAGGAAAAGCCATTATAAGGATACCGATGGCTTTATATATGTACAAAAGTACACTTAGATGACAGGACTAATATTGGGTGGTAAAGAATTGCACGTGTTAACGATACTTTGAGGCCATATAGCGTTGTATAGATGAGCTGAACATGTTAACAGTGGAATTAAGAGCTTGTGGTAGCATGCACATCAACATTTGCCGACCATAGCTGGTACGGCTATGGGGAATCTTCCAAGCCTGATTGTTTCGTGTGTCATACGTTTTTTCAACTCGAGTCAGGGTCGCAAGTGTTTCAAGGAAAGGGTCACTATTTATGCGACAAGCATGATAACGTTTTAACAGAACTGCGTTGATCAGGCTCGGTAATGGTTTTAATCTAAGGTCATCAAATATAGGTTCTGTGTGTGCGTCATTGGGTTCATTAAAAATTATTCTGGGGACGTTTTTCTGCAGTTGATAGATTTTAGACAGGTTTGTGTAATTTGTTGTTAATCAGAGCAAATAACCGTACGTTAACGTGGACGTGAAAGGCAATTTTCATAAGAGCAATGTAATGTCCTTTGGCAGAAAATAACGATTACGTGCAAGAATACCTACTATTCGCGAAAGTTTGGAGTGAACAAGGTCCGTATGCGCGCTTCACTGCATATTCTCTTGAAAAAAAAAATAATAACACCTAACATTTTTATTACTGGTACCAAATTTATGACCGAAATACCAAGTCGGAGGACAATATCGGAAATAACTGACTTATTTTTAGGGTGAAAAAGAACTGATTTTGTCTAGGAGACGTTTAGAGTTAAAGAATTAATTTGACTCCAAGTGTTTAGTACATAAATCACTTCATTCGCTTTTTTTACAAGCCGGGGTGAACTGTGATGTGAGAAAAATAAGCTTGCATCCTCGGCATAAATAACATATGAAGTGTTTAAATGTATGTTAACAAGGTCGTTAATGTATAGGTTGAAAAGCAGCGGCCCGAGAATACTTCCCTGCGAAACGCCGGCTAGTAATGGTTTGAAACTGGATTGCGAGTTATGTTTACCCTTTGTTGGCGGTATTGTAGGTAGTACTTAATAACAGTTAGGAAACAGCCTTTGAAACCATAATATTCCAATTTGTTTTTCATAGCATGGTATGTATAATTTTCTCAAATGCCTTTGAACAGTCTACGAATATTCCAAGTGTATGAAATTCACGCTCAAAGTAATTCAGAATGATTTCTGTTTGCACAAGCAAATCGCTTTCCGTGGATCGTTGTTTTGTAAACCCAAACTGATACTGAGTCATGATGCGATGCTTGGTTAAGAATGAGCTCATTGGAGGAGGAGGAATCAACATTTATTAAGCCCGAAATAATTCGGTGGTGCATGCTTGCACCAGACGGGGTGGTTCCCTAGTTGCGGGACCCATATGTTTCCAGCAGCTCCTGGCCCCTGTCTGTCAGTGCGAGCTGGATCGATAGGGCGGGGCTGGACAACAAGGTCTCCCATCGCTCAAGGGGTTGGGGATTGGGGGTGTTGGCGGGAAGGGGAGGAGGGGGGGTTTTGAGTTGTTTGCATTCTGCCAAAACGTGCGGCAGGGTGCCCTTTTCTTTTTTACAAAAAGGACAGAGCATGTCGTGTTCCGCAGGGTACATGCGGCTCATCAATACGGGATGCGCAAGCGATCCCGCCTGCGCTCGGCGCAGGATCGTCTGTTGTTGCCTGGTGAGCTTGGGGTGCGGTTCTGGCAGTCTGCACCTTTCCTCTCGGTACATACTTGTAATTTCCCGAAAGCTGGTAACCGGATGCGGTAGCTCTTCCGGCTCGTTCTCGCCCCGGATTGACATTTCTCGGGCATGGTAGTCTGCGATGATGTTGCCTGCTACCTGCGAGTGAGCCGGGACCCACACGAGCTCTATAGCTCTTCCCGGAGGCTTGCACTTGGATAGAATGGCTCGGGCCGCGGAGGATATTACCCCTCTGCGGAAGCTTCTGTAGGCTGTCTTTGAGTCAGTAACCACGGTGTCCACGCTCGGCTGTGCGAGTGCGAGGGCCATGGCCGCTTCTTCTGCAACTGCGGCGTCTGTTGTCTTTATGGACGCGCTGACGATCAGCCTGTCTTTTGACGTAACCACCACTGCTGCACGGTCACTGTGTTTTCGGAGCGAGGCGTCCGCGTAGAGGACCCTGGGGTTCTCTTCCAGCTTTCGGGCTATGGCTTTGGCCCGCGCGGTGCGCCTCTCGTCGTCCTTGCCCGGCGTCATGTTCCGGGGAAGGGGTTTGGTCTGAATGGCCGTCTTCCAGTCTTCCGGAAGGGCTTCCTTGAGGGGTACTGGCTCAATCTGCCATCCTATCTTGCGTAAGACGGCTCGTCCGTGTTTCGTATGACTGAGCCGGATTCTCTGATTAGAGAGGTGGGCTTCAATGAGCTCCTCCACCGTGTTGTGGGCGCCCATGTCCAGCAGTCTTTGTGTGGACGAGTATATGGGAATGCCCAGTGCTTGCTTCGTTGCCTTACGAAGCATCGTGTTTAGGGTGTCCCTATTCGCCTTCGTCAGCTGGAGATAGGGGGCGGAGTAGGTAACCCGTGACACGATGAATGCGCGTATCAGGCGCATGACATCGTCCTCTTTGAGGCCTCGGTTTCTATTAGATACCCTTCTGATCATACTGAGTATCTGTTCGGTTGTAGTTTTGATCTTTGTGACGGCGGCGTGTGCCTTCCCGTCGGCCTGAAGTAGTAGGCCGAGGATCCTAATCTGCTGTGTTGGCTTGATAGCCGTTCCGTCGATGGTGACGATCACGTTCGGCGGCAGCTCTTTCTTGGATTTTCCCGGTTGGATAATAAGCAACTCTGATTTCTGGGGAGCGCAGCTCAGTCCGCATGACTTTGCGTACTCGTGCACGGTTGTTGCCGCCTTCTGCAAGGCTTCCTCCATCCAGGCATCAGAACCGGCTCGAGCTGTCCACACCGTAATATCGTCGGCGTAGAACGCATGGTCCACGCCTTCGATTTGCTTGAGTAGACCGGGCAGGGGCAGGAGGGCCAGATTGAAGAGCAGGGGCGACAAGACCGATCCCTGTGGGGTGCCCCTATCACCCAGCTCGACAGGGTCTGACTTCTCCTCCCCTATTCTGATGGTCGCTGTTCGGTTTGACAGAAATTCTTTGATGTAGTCGAATGTCTTTCGGCCACACCTGGTCATATTCAGATTCCGCAACACGCTCGCGTGGGACACGTTATCAAACGCTCCCTTCAGGTCGAGGGCGAGTATCCCGCGCGGCGTGTGCCTCGTTGCCGGCTTGACGACCAGTTCGTGAAGTTGGATCATCACGTCTTGGGTGCTGAGATGTTGCCTGAAGCCGTACATCGTCTCCGGCATCTGATCTGTTTCTTCGAGGTGCTTCTGCAGCCGGCGAAGGACCATACGCTCCATCACCTTCCCCGCGCAGGACGTGAGGGAGATGGGCCGCATGTTGTCTATCGTGAGGGCTTTGGAATGAAGCAGACCTCGGCGTCCTTCCATTCCTTCGGCAACCGCGAGCTCTCCCAGGCTTCGTTGATGTGCCCTAGGAGGCCGCGGGCCGCTTTACTGCTCATGTTACTGAGTAGTTTGTATGTTATGGCATCCCTGCCGGGTGCACTTTTCTTGTTACTTTGATCTATCGCTGTCCACAATTCCGTCATGGAAAACGGCCGGTCCAGGTCTTCGTTGTCGGGTCCTTCGTATCTCTCTGGCTCCGGGTACTGTCCCTTCTCTGTCTTTAGGTACTTCGCCTTCAGGTCTTCCAGGAGCCTGCGGCCGTCTCCCTTGTACATGTTCAATACTTTGGTAAGGTTGCGATTGGTCGCAGTTTTGCTACTCAGCGGGTCGATCAGATGCCTCAAGAGGCACCACGTCTTCCACGTCGAGAGCTTGCCCTGCAAGCCGTCGCAGGTCTTCAGCCAATTCTCCCTGCATAGTTTGGCCGCGTGCTCGACGATCTGCTTGTTCAAGGCTGCTATGCGCTTGGCCAGTTTTCTGTTGTGCCGCTGACGTTTCCATCGCCGCGTTAACGAGTGCCGGGCCGCCCACATGTGCGTCAGTCTGGCGTCCACGTACGGTGTCTGCGAAGTCGTTGCGATTTCTTGGGTAAATTTTTGGAGGGTCTTCTTCTGGTCCCTCGACCATTCGGTGTAGGTCTGTTGTGTTTCAGCTCGTCCCGATTCTTCCTCAGACGCCTCTTCTTGTTCCTGGGTGAACTTTCTCATCTTGTCCCAATCCGTGATCCGCGCTGTCCCCAACACAGCCCGATATCGGGAACCTCGGATCGTGATGCCGATCACGCTGTGGTCAGAACCCAGGTCCACTTCTTCGCTTCTCCAGGAGACGTCTAGCGTTCCCGATAACCACGAAAGGTCTGGCGTAGTGTCCCTCGCGGCACTGTTGCCTCTTCTGGTAGTTACGTCAGGCTCGTTCAGGAGGGCAATCTCGTGATCCTCCATTGCTTTGGCCAATGCTTTTCCTCTTTTTGACTGGAACTTATAGCCCCATGTTGTGTGAGGGGCGTTAAAGTCGCCGAGGATCAGGAGCGGCCTGGTCCCCGCCAACCCTTTCGCCTGACTCACGATGCGGTCAAATTCGTACTGCCGTTGTGACGGCCGACAGTACGCGCTCATTACAAATAAATTGCCCGCGCTGCCAATTTCTCTTGCATGAATTTCGACCAGCGTGTGCTCGCACCCGCCCTGCGCCGTAACATGTTGAGTTGCCGCCACGTTGCTGCGAACGAGCACCGCCGTTCCGTTCTCCGTGGGGTCCGTGTAAGTGACGTACCCCGGAAGTCTTGGTTTCCCGTTCGTCTCCTGTAGAGCAATTACATCAGGCTTGTTGTCTTGCCCGTCAATGTATAACATTAGTTCCGCTTCTTTGTTGCGAATCCCACGGCAGTTCCATTGGTAAATCACGGTGGTTTCCCCCCCCGGTCTTCTTGTGCTTCTTACTTGGCTTCTGCATCATCCTTTCCGGCTGTCTCGAGTCGATTGCGCCTTTTCGCGATCGCGTTTTTTATTTTTTCGGCCCGCTCCTTTTTCAGGGACGCGAAGTGGTTCCTCACCGATGTTGAGGCTACTTTTAGCGCTTGACGTTTGTGCTTCGCCGATGGCGTCTGAGGCTGACTCTCGACAGCTTTAAGTCGGTCGTCTATTTTGCTGAGCCTTTCGTTAATTTGGGAAATTGCGGCCAAAATGGCCATAAGCTCTCCTTCTCGCGGGATCTGTGTCGTTACCGTGGTCGCGGTCTCTGCGTTCGCAGTTTCCTCTCCGCTCGCGGGGCTCTCTTCGGCGTCCATCGCCTCTAGGTTATTTGCTGCACGTTGCATGGCCTCAGCCTCTCCAGCTGTCCGCCCTTGGCGGGGCGAGGGGGGGGCCCTCCGCGGCACCTTGCGCAAGCCTGCGGCGTTGCTTGTCGCCGTGTTGTCTTGGGGTCCTGAATTTGCCAAGCTGCCGTTACTCGCTAGCGTTTCGATCTTATTCATAAGCGCCTGTATTTGGGCGTTCTGTTCCTGGATCTGAGCGTTTTGGCGCTCTATGATCCTCTTAAGCTCTATCACTTCGCTACTGTCCTTTTGCGGATTCGCTTGTGAGTTAAGGGGTTGGGAGGGGGTGAGGGGTGGGAATTCGGTGTCGCTGGTTGAGCGACGGGAGACCTGTTGGTCCGGCCCACCTTTTTCTCGGCGATCCCTCGGTGTCCGGTTGACTCTGGCGACTGTTGTTGACAGCCACTGTTGTTGCTGTTGCGGCCCGGCGTGTGTGACCGGCCCCGTTGTTTGGAGGCGCTGCGGTGGGGTCCGCCTGCAGGACCTCTCTTGTCGTGGTTCCTTCTCTCGATGTCTTCTTCCTCTGCTCGGCGCCGTTCCCAGCGCCGCCGGCGGACGACGTAGGGTGTCTTGAAGCGGGCTTTGCAGGCCTTGTCCGCTGTCAGGTGTTTGCCTCCGCACAGGCCACAGTTCGGGACACATTCGTGATCTTCGGCGGGGTTGGAGATTCCGCACCCTCGACAGATCGTGTTCGAAGGATCCGGGCACACGTCCATTCTGTGGCCCACTCTTCCGCACGCATAGCATACGTCGATTTGTTTTCTATGTAACGTGCACTCCATGAGCAGGTTGCCGTATCTCACGTATTTGGGTACTTTATGCCCTTCGAAAGCAATGACGACTGATCGGGTCTTACCGATCCGGTTTGCCTGTAGCGCCGCTGGGTTATGCTTGTGCACAACATTGTCCTGAATATCCTGGGCCATATCCTCGAGCGGGATGCCCCTTATGACGCCCTTCACCGTGCCGTGGGGGGCCGTTTCGTAGGTACTTACTTCGTGTGCCGTGCCGCGTATGTCGATCCTTCCGACTGCAGTGTATAGGTCGGCGTTCTCTCTCTTGGAGGTGCTCACCACAACGATATTCTGCTGGAGGTTGGGGCACACGACATCTTCACTTGCTTCATTGCCGGGGATCTGTGCCGCCGCCACAATTGCACGACTTAGTTCAACGCGGGTCACGTCGCTCACGTGGAGCCCGCCTCGTGGTCGTAATACGATCTTTATGTCGCCGCGCGGCAAGTCTGGCATGCGCGCGCCCTTCAACAATTTGCCCTTGTTTATACGTTTCGCCCTTGAGTGACGTGTATCGCTGCCAGTGGCAGCCATGGCCTTGGCGCCATCTTGGTTCGTTTGAAGTACGGCATTTAGGCCTAACTTGCCCATGCCTTTGTGCCTGACCCTCTCGCCGGCAGTTTTCCAGCCTTGCGATCTTGTGCACTGGTCCGGCGGAATTTCGACGCCGTCCACCTCTACTCGCATAGCTGTAGTTATCTTAGGTCAATGCTCACTTGCGTAATCACCGATGAATCGATGTTCCGCTGGCGGCCTCACCGAGGCTCGGGCTGTGCCTACCGCTCCTCCGGCCAAGGCCGGAGTCGACGTTTTTAAATGACTTTAGAGAAAACAGGGAGTATTGAAATAGGCATGTAGTTAGACATGTTAATTTCTTACCATACCATGTTTAAAAATGGTAGTAACTTTACCCACTTGGAGCCGGCGAAGAAATTGACCGCATGAAAATATTTGATTAATGATTTACTCTAAAACAGGAGCTATAATAGCAGCAACATACTTAAGTGGCCGAATCTGTAAGCTATCTATATTAGCACAAGTAGAATTGTTTAGAGACGTGATTGTAGACATGACCTTGCCTGCAGATACTGGAGATAAAAATGCAGTCTATTCTGTTCTTTGGTGCATAAAATCTATGCAGCTGGCGTCATGATGACTATTTCCCACTGAAGTGAAAACATTATAAAAGCTTTAGCTAATCTTTCTCCAGAAAGAGTTGTACCATTTACAGTTATCTCGATGGGGTTATCATTTGCGCCAGGGTGTCGGTTTAGGAGCGTATTTAATTTTTTTCAAAATGAATTCTGAAGTTTGCTTCGCGTCCTGGATGAAAAGGTTTTCAAAGGACACTTTTTTAGTTTTCCGTAAAAGGCTGTTTGTTCTGTTTCTGTGTTTTTTAATTCATCTAAATCGTTTTTGTCTCTGTATTTAAAAACCTTTTGATAAATAACACTTTGCAGCTTTATAGCTTTGATACATTCGGCAGTAAGGTTTGCGTAATGGAATGCATCTCGTCCTTCATCCCTGCCATTTCAGACGTTTAAAAATTTTTACTTCTTCCGTTTCGTAAACTTAACGTTACTGTCCCGTTCGTCACGTATAATTTTTTTCGCTGAGACCTGGAAACTACAGTGATAAATAATAGGCACCGTGCAGAAACCCAGGGGGCAGCACTCGCGGCGAACAGGCAGCGCCACGAGTGAGCGTCGGAACAGTTTGATAGGGAGACGCGCGGCCGCCTGGGCAGGGCGCGCGCTTCAAAAAGGCGGCCAGAGCAGCGAAATGGTAGCAGTTTCAGCCAGCTCGAGCGACGTAGCGAAGCACAAACAATGCGAGAGCCACGCGACACAAGAAGCAGATACAAGGACGAGCCCTGGCCGCCCGTTGGGCGTTTATTTCTAGGCTAGAAATACGCGAAACGGAAGACGACAGGAGAAGCGCGCGCAGTTGAAAAAGGCCGAGCAAAAAACGAAGGGGGTAGGAGGGTGGGGGGCGTAAAAAACACTGTAAAAATGTAGAAAAATACAAAAAAAAACATTTGTGGCGAACGCCTCTTCTCCCAAGTGTGGTACAGCTTCACAAAGGCCAGCTCGAATGCCCCAAGCGGGGGTGGGTGGGAAAAAAAAAAAAAAAAAAAAAAGCTGCGGGGAATCGAGCGGCCGAGAAGGACGGAACGAGTATGGGAGAAGAATAGGAATGAATGAAGCTGTAGTCGGAGAAGAGAAGAAAGCCTAAAAAATAAAAAGCGACAAGCCTGAAAACTCTAGAACGCGATTACGGGGGCCTGAAAATGCCGCAGGCACTTATATTACGCAGACGGATTTTGAAGAGCTTTAGCTGTTTTCTGGTGAGGCGGTTGCCACTTTTCTCGACGATAAAGGAAAGGATGGCAGATAGCACGCGGTCGCTGATACAGCGACACAGCCATGAGAATGAAAACTCCCTTACAGCACTGCACAAACGCTCTACAGTTTCCAATACACATGCATGTCTTCCTCTCTGTCACATGTCAGAATTGTGCCATGCTTAATTTTCTTTTTCGTCGAAAGAACGTCCTGCCTCATCCCGACTTGAATGCTAGTTTTCTTTCGTTTGTTTTCTTAACGATCCTTAATGCCTCTTTAACGGTACTTTCAAGTCCTCTGCCACAAAATTAAGTTTTGACAGGGGAAGGTAACAGGTGGCAATCAGCCGCTCGACAACTTGTTTGGAGCAGGATGGCATGTAATGAATGCCAGATCTGTTCAGAGCGTCCACAAATAAGTAAAAAAAATACATTCATTTTTTTTTGTACTTATTTACTACTACAGTCTCGATTGAGCAGTATCGCATGAGAAACAGCTTATCATTCGAGGTTCAACAGCTCAGTAGACATCGAAATGTCATTAACACAACTAAATGAATAAAGCGTATGGAATGACATCTCCTGAATCACATCTGCAGAGGAGGACGAAGCGGACAGCGAAGGAAAAGAAAAAAAAGGAACGAGCTGAGAGGGAGGAAAAAAATAATGAAAGCAAACAAGCAAGAAAAAAAAAAGTTGGCAAGGTAAATTCGCGAAACTAATGCGCAAGACATAGTAAATGCGCCATTAAAACGCTCCATTCATGTTGATTACTCTCTGCATTGTACTGGTGCTTATGCAAGCTATCGTAGACAGGGAAATATAGACCACAGGACAGCATACATAAAAATTATGCAATGAACAACTGCATTCACGAGCGCGGCCCACTGGGCGCGCGCGGCGGTCCCAGTAGCACTGATGCAAGTTGCCCAATTTCTTTAAATATTATTTTTTTTTTTTTGCAGGTTGAGAAAGGATGCTAATGCAGGTGAAGGTATAGTGTGTCCTCTTTCGAAAAAAATGCTTCGCGGTAAATCTGGACGCGACAATACCCGGGCATGATTGCCAGCTCACTCCTCGTTGGAAGGCAGCGATTCGCCTTAGCGTCGCTTCGCTTCGTAAAGCTTATTCGGTGACGCGAAAAATATTTTATCAGGCCAGTGAAAATGTGTGCAACAGCAGCAATGCAAGGACTGCAACCTAGCAATTCATTTGTGACCATAGAATGCCGCGAATCGAAAGAACGAAGGGCGAATGCGCCCCACGCACAGCAGATCGGCCGCGTCCCCGCTGCACGTCCGGGCGCACGTCTCCCTACCAAACTGTTCTTCCCGCCGCGAGGGGCGCGCGCGTCGCACCGCGAGTTACTCCTGCACGGTGCCTATAGCAAAGGGGTATGTCAGGTGACTTTTAACTGCGGGTATTCTCGTGTATTGAAGCCTGTTCTGAATTATTGCACGTTGTCCTCTCGGATAAAAGCATACATTGCACGCTCTTGTGCCCGGCCAAAGCCGCCCAGAAATTCAGCCGGACGCCAAACTTCTGCGGCTAACGCCTCCTTCACAAATTACGGATACTTCTTTGCAAAGCACCAGTGCACTCGAGGCGAGCCGTGCCAAAGGGAGAGAAGCGACGTGTTTCAACATGAGCTGAGCATCCAGACAGCACGGCGCTGTGGCCCTGACGGTGAACCCCTTCTCGCCCCGCGGCATATTTGAAGCGAGAGCGCAGCAAGCTCTCCCATTGGCCCTGCGAAAGTGCTGCCGTCGGATTGGACCATTTTGAGCGTCAACGGTTCTCGGCGACGGAGTCTCAAGTGCTTCCGTTCGAGACTCCGAGTGTGAGTTCGTCACGAGCGTCCGTCGGGAGCAGTTCGCCCCCTGACAGTGCGGACGCGGCGGAATCTCCCCGGCCGTCGCTGCGCGAGAACAGTCGCGCATGGCTATGTTAGCTTTCGGCCCCAGATCCGAAATCCTTGTTTAAATACCTGTAAATAGTGTATAAAGCCTTTTCTTCATCTCACCAACGCCGACTCGGATTCATCGCTACCGCCCAGGGAGCTGATAGCCCTCGTTCACGAAACGGGTGACGAGCGCTGCGTTACCAACTCCTTGGCACAACCCTGTTGACGGTGGGCTACTGTGTGATAACCCCACCGGCACAACATTGGTGGCAGCTGCGGGATCCACTGGCACAACATTGGATGGCAGCTGCGGGATTGACCGGCGTCAGGCACCTCGACGCGGTGAGTACCTGAAGTTTCCCTCAAACGCCAGACTTCTCTAACACACAGGGTAGCTTAGAGAAAGGCTGAGCGTAGCACTGTGTTAACCTTGCGTGTTTCAAGCTTACAGGAAGTGTTTTGAAAACCAAGGGATGCTAAGAGGGGAATCAGTGTGAGAAAGGCTTGCGCATCTCTTGCTAGGAGCGAGATAGCGAACGGATAGTACACTATTCTAAAAAGGCAAACAAGAGGCCGGTAAAAGATGGAGAGTTACAAGGTCGAAGAACTTCTCCAAATTTGTGAGGAGTTTGGCATCGATTTGGGCTCAAAAAAAGAAAAAAAGGAAATTCTTGAGATCATGCAGGCACAAGACGTGACGGTTGAGGAAGCCGCAGAGGCCTGGGATGATATTCAAGAGAGAAAAGGGAAGGAGGAAGCCAAAAGGCTAGAACTCCAAAAGCGCGATGAGCGTGAGAGGCTAGAACGCCATAAGCAGGAGAAGGAACGTCACGAGAAAGAGGATCGTGAACGTAGAGAACGTCGCGAGAAAGAGGATCGTGAACGTAGGGAACGCCACGAGAAAGAGGACGCCCGCGTAAGGCAACTGATGCAGCTGGAGATTTCAGCACATGGAATGAGCGTGGAAAAGATTAACGCTTTTAATGCCATTCATTGTAACGGTTCAATACCGCGAGACTGTCCACCACCGTTCCTCATCGCCGAGGATATGGCAGTGTATTTGGCAGACTTCGAGAATGTCTGCAGAAGTAAACGTTTCGAGCGAGATAGTTGGGCGCAGAAGTTGGTAGTTCTTCTCTCCGCTGAAGCGTCGGAAGAAATCAAGCGATTGGTTGGCGACCGCTTGAAAAATTACGATGAACTAAAAGAGTCATTGCTGATACGATATCAGATAACGCCTCAGGATCTTCGAAAAAGATATGAGAGCGAGAAACATTGTTACAAGTCGTACTTTGATTTGGCGTATCAGACAGTCAGGAAGTCTCGGAGCAAATTGTACTTGCACTAGAACATGAGACACAGCTTGGGGAAGCGGCCGAGCAAAGCGACCGCAGCAGCGAGCTGATCGAGTCTCGAACAGAAGTGTCTAGGGTTACCTTGGTCGAGCCACTGGCAGCTGAGACGGTTGGAGCCGACTCCATCGGCGAGAAATCCGCAGTGACACCATCCTGCACGCATTCCCACGTAGCTGTAAGCATTCCACCAATCGAGAGTGGGGAACTGCCAGTAAATCAACCGCCTGACAACTCAGAAGCAGAAGTTGCCAAGCATGGCGGAGATGTAGTCAGGCTAGTAGACGACAAATTAGCGATTTCCTCAGAAGCAGCAGTTGTACAGCGTGGCGGAGATGTAGTCAGGCTAGGAGACGACAAATTGGTGATTTCCGAGATCAGCGTTGTCGTAGATCATCACTTGCGGAAAAACGAAGTGGCGTTCATGGAAACTGCACAGCCCACGAGTGGTGAACAGCGAAGGCAATCCCATGACGCGGACGCTGTCGAGAACCACACCTGTGAAGTCGACAGCGAGCGACTAGATGGGAGCCATGAATCTGCCTGTCCTGACGCGCTCAACTGTATTGGCAAAAACAACCTTGGTGCGAACATGGACCGACCTTGAATGGACCTCACGCGATCCGAAGCGCCGCAGCTGTCGGACGAACGTGATCGTGCACGGTTAGCGCTGAGCGATGCGGCACACCGGCAGATCAGTGTAACTTGAGTGGCGAGCCTGCAGAGGATATGCCTAGCTCGGGGGCTGGCGTGAGCGAGCCTTGTCCTTGTTCGGACGCAACTGGCAGTGAGTCATGCGCTGCTGGCCTCGATGCAGGCGCGGCGCCGCACTCAGACGATGTCGGCGCCATACCCGCTCCGGTTACCGGCAGCTTGAAAGAGCTAGTACTAAAAGAAAGAAATCAAAAATTAAAGTACTGCCGCCGAAAAGACTGGAAAGGCAGGTGCATGAAAGAATGCTCTCATCGAAAGGTGAGAATACGCAAACGATCGCGAAAGGAAAAGAAGCGGCGATCTCAGCGGCACAAATGCACCCGTGCTGAGAAAATGTACGATTGGTGCGCAAAGCGTAAGGAACGAGACAGATCGTTCAACAAAACTAGTAACTTATGCATGTCTGTTCTTTCTCGCACAAAGTGGAAAGAAAGGTCTCGTAGAGAAATGGACAGCTGAGGCTGTAGCGGAGGGAGGAGACCCAAACCACCCGTTCTGCCGCTTGCGGAAGAGAGCAGCACAATGCGAACTCGGATGCTTTGAGTGATGCATTCAAGACATAGCTACCTTCGACGAGCGTTTCGTCGCTCTAGGCAGATCGGGCAAAATTGAATGACCTCCTTACTTCCTCAGTTGCGCTTTACGGCCCAAGTGATTTCAAGGAGATTCTTTTCCACTACTGATTAACAATTTTCCTTGCTACTTAATGTATCTTTAATGTGCAAAATTGTTGTTTGAACCTTGTGTACACTGCATCCTATACACTTGTCTCTTGTTGTAGTGGAAGCAAAAAAGGGACAATTTAGCTAACTGAATTTAAAATTTTGCCTCTGTCTGGTGTTTGACGGGTGACCGAGGGTACTTGCTTGTGTTGGGTGTTGCCTGTTGTCGGTCGGTTTTGCAAGCCGCAGAAAAGTCTACCGTTACCAGTGGCGAGTGGCAAGGGCATCGGAGCGACCCGAGCGAAGTTGATCGGCGTGCCCCGGCAACAAGGCTGTCGGCAGAGATCCTGACCTGGCGAGTGGAACCCGAGGAACGTTGGCGCCCGGACACTGTACGTGAGCTTGGAGGAACCTGGCGAACGAGCGCGCCCGGCATCCGAGCCACATGCGAGCAGCTCGTCTTCCCGGCGCATTGTCTGATGGCGGGGGTGCTGTTGTGCCCGGCCAAAGCCGCCCAGAAATTCACCCGGACGCCAAAATTCTGCGGCTGCCTCCTTCACAAAATATGGATACTTCTCTGCAAAGCACCAGTGCACTGGAGGCGAGCCGTGCCAAAGTGAGAGAAGCGACGTGTTTCAACATGAGCTGAGCATCCAGACAGCACGGCGCCGTGGCCCTGACGGTGAACCCCTTCTCGCCCCGCGGCATATTTGAAGCGAGAGCGCGCAGCAAGCTCTCCCATTGGCCCTGCGAAAATGCTGTCGTCGGATTGGACCATTTTGAGCGTCAACGGTTCTCGGCGACGGAGTATCAAGTGCTTCCGTTCGAGACTCCGAGTGTGAGTTCATCACGAGCGTCCATCGGGAGCATTTGGCCCCCTGACAGTGCGGACGCGGCGGAATCTCCCCGGCCGTCGCTGCGCGAGCACCGTCGCGTATGGCTATGTTAGCTTTCGGCCCCAGAGCCGAAATCCTTGTTTAAATACCTGTAAATAGTGTATAAAGCCTTTTCTTCATCTCACCAACGCCGACTCGGATTCATCGCTACCGCCCAGGGAGCTGACATCCCTCGTTCACGAAACGGGTGACGAGCGCTGCGTTACCAACTCCTTGGCACAACCCTGTTGACGGTGGGCTACTGTGTGATAACCCCACCGGCACAACAACGCATTCTATGCTTAACAAATCACGTCCTTAAAAAGACTGCATTCAAGAAGGGGTTGAGGCAGGCGACTTGTAGAATTCCTGTGCGAGGCTTCCGAACCTCTTTTAATAAATAAGGACACCTACACGAATCTTGCTTAAGCGGGTTGCGGTAGATTGCCTAGCGAGAGATTGTTCGCGTATACTAAGCCCGTTATACATAGTGGCACGGGCAGAGGCACATTAATTTGTTTTTTTTTTTTAAATTTTGGGTAGCCTCACCATAATATATGTTCGCTTGTACGCGCTAATGGGAGTGGTCAAGCTAGCAGGTGGCTAGAGATGAGTTGTCTCGCTGGATACGCTTGTCAGCATGCAAGCGCCGTTAAAAAAGAAACGGGAATAGTTGTGAACGCTGGCCTTACTGACTGTAGCAATGCTTAAACGGTGTCTCTACTTTTGTCGCTGCTGGATGCCGTTGCAGAAGCGAACGTTGGAACTGAGAGAGACATAACGCGTAGAAAACAACTTAATTAAACGTTTCGGCGGGTGCTCTACAAATTTCCTATTACCCTTGGGCTCAGCAGCTGGGATTTAAAGAGTGCAGTGATAAAATAAAATCACTTCGTTAAAAAGAAAAAAAAAAGCCTGAGTAACTCTATAGAGAAGTGCTAACACAGCACCATACATCCGGTTCCATTCGCGTGCGACGCGCATTTCATGTTCTTGAACGTGTCTCAACTTACATGGGACAACTTCAGTGGTCAGTCCTGCTTCTCCGAAAAGTATGCTTGTGTGGGTGTCACCCGCTGATAAATATATTTTACTAACTATGCGCCACTGTTGGTGCGCGCACTCCCAGACAACCTTAGAGTGAGGGGGGGGGGGGGGGGACTTGCGTGTCAAGCTCAGCCGGAAGTCAGCTACGTGTAGTGACAGAAGGGGGTGGCCGTTTGGCGCCCAGTTTTCGCCGGTTCAAGCCAGAGAAAGGCTCGGAGTCAGAGTTAACAAACAAAACAAACTTTATACACAGCAAGAGACGATACAGAGGAATTCACACTAACAAGATTACAGAGAAGAGTTTCATAGAAAGGCAATGCAAAGCATGCAACTAAAGAGGCTTTCAAAGAACACAGAGACTTTACAACACAGAACAATACACGAGAGAGTCAGAACAAATAAACACCAAATTGTTCACCAGGCACTGTCGCAGACCGGCGAATGGAGAGTGTTACATTTCGCCACCGACAAGTAGGACAGCTGACGCGGCCACCGCATAGCAACAGGCAGAAGAGCGAGCAGTTCGGCAATTTAGGTGCCGTCCATCGGCTGACCAACGCTTCCTCCCGCGGGCAAGTCTCAGCATAATCTTGCCATGCGCCAAATGTGTGTGTGTGTGCGTGTGTGTGCAAACGCTGGCCAAGCCCGGCTCTCCAGAGAGAGTGCGTCGCCCTCGCCCGTCTGGAGAAGGTGGAGGAGATGCGGTCGGGCCACCTGCGATTGAGTCATCTCGTCTTGCCCAAACTTGTTGGGCTCTCCCTTTCCCTGTGAATTGGCAAGCCTATAAAAAGCAGCGGTAGACTCCGCTGCGACAGAGACTACTTTGACACGCCGCTGAGACAACGCTAGACACCAGCTGTGTGAGAGTGTCTGTATTCTCTCCAGGTCAGCTTCTCTGCCCGTTTTTTCGTGGTGTTGTAGTAAAGGTCGTTTCGTTAGAAGACCCCTCGTCTTTGCTGGGACCGTTGATGCCGTCCGCCGAGCCACGGAGCCGCCAGGCTAACGCTTACGAGGGGCCGCGAGCTGCATGTAATAACATGGTGGCAGCGGTGCGATACTCAGGCGCGCGATCCAAACGTAATAACTGGTAGGCAGCGGTGGGACGACCAAGCCGTAACCGTGGTCGGTGGGACGAGTCAGACGAGCCAGGCTATACTGTCGTCCAACAATTTGTGATCAGCGAAGGGACGACGACGACCAAGCCGTGACCGTGGTCGGTGAGATGAGCAAGGCCTGACCGAGGTGCAACATCTGATGGGAAGAGCGGAGATGTCCCAGACGTGACCCGTGCAACAAGCAGCTCAGCGGAAAGCCGGGAGCAGTGCAACGAGCCCTGTGTGATGACTGGTTGCCTGCAGCTGCGTTGGATTGTTGGCTGCGAGGTTTGGTGAGTGCGGACTTTCTTCTACTGAGTTTTGCCAGGCTTTTGTTAAATAGAGAACAGAGCTGGTAATTGTGTTGTCGTTGTTGCTGGGTTAGTTGCAGCAAGGCAATAGTGGGCAGTAGAGAAGGCAGCACTCGGAACAGCTATGGATTTGGATTTGAAGTCGTTGCGCAAACCGAAATTGCTGGAGCTTGCGAAGGACTTGGGTCCGAATTTGTCAGACAAATTCAGAATATCAGAAGTGTTAAAGGCTATTCTTGCGTTGAAATCTGAAGATGACGAGCTTTCGGAATGCCTTGAGATCATTGACGAACGTCACGAGAAAGAGGAACGTGAACGTAAAGAAAGGCTAGAGAAAGAGGAGCGTGAACGTGAAAATAAGGAATGGCTAGAGAAAGAGGAACGTGCACGCCAGGAAAGGCAAGAAAAAGAGGAGCGAGACCGTCAACTCGCTATGGAAATGAAACGTCTCGAAGTAGACGCGGGACGCGCTGGTAGTGCAAGTCGTGCTCACGGTGCAGGAGAACGGGAATCGTTCAAAATAAGTGACCTGATGCGGCCGTTTAAGCTTGGAGAGGACATTGGTTTGTTCCTGGTTAACTTCGAGCGAACGTGCAAGAAGCAAGGGTTTTCTCGGGAAGCGTGGCCACAGCGCTTGCTCACTTTGTTACCCGGTGAGGCGGCAGGCGTAATCGCTCGCTTGACAAAAGAGGAAGCAGAAGATTACGACAAAGTGAAATCGAGTCTGCTAAAAAAATACAGGCTGTCAGCAGAAGCATTCCGTCTGAAGTTTCGAGAGTATGAGAAAAGCAGAAGTGAGTCGTACACAGAGTTTGCCTACAAGCTCATGTCAAACATGTATGTGTGGCTCAAAGAATAAAAAGCGTATGGTAACCACGATAAGGTTCTGCAGTATTTCGGGCTGGAACAGGTTTACAGTCGGTTACCAGAGAACGTATGGTACTGTGTCATGGATAGGCCAGACGTTAGTACGGTGGATAGAGCCGCCCAGCTAGTTTAAGAGTTTGTGACGCGTCGGGCTCGTGGAGCTAAGGACGGTCAACAGGGGAAATTCGGCTCTAAGTTTCAGAGGCCGAAGTTCACGCCCTTGAAAGCTAAAGAGAATAAACGTGGTGCGGATGCGAGTGAAAGCAGTCCGGCCGACGATAAAGCGACGGTGGTAACCGAAGCCGAACGGAAAAAGAGGTTCGAGGCAAGGCAATCGCGCGTCTGTTACACGTGCCAGAAGCCTGGTCATTTTTCGGCGCAGTGTCCAGAGACAAAACCAAAGATAGTGTTTTTGTCATTATGCAGAAGTGTCGAACGTACACTCGAGACCTCCTCGTGAACGGGAAACAGTGTCGAGTACTTCGCGATTCTGCGGCTGCCATGGATGTGGTTCACCCCTCTTACGTAGAATCAGAGATGTTCACGGGTAAGTGCGCGTGGATCAAACAGGCCGTGCAAGCTCACAGCGTGCGTTTGCCAATAGCCAAAGTGCTTATTGAGGAACCTTTCGGGACACTTGAGACAGAAGCGGCGGTGTCATATGTGCTTCCTCCTCAGTACCCGTACCTATTTTCAAACAAGTCCGATCACCTCTTGCGCGAAAAGGGGCTCGTGTTTGGAGAGGGTAGCGTACTAGCCTTAACCAGATCTAGAGCTCGGGAGATCGCTGCAAAGGCGGTAGTACCGGAGAGGTGGTCAAGCAAACAGAAAGTGTCGGAGGCAAAGCACGCTGAGATTAAGACCACGTACTACGCTGTAGACACAAGTGAGCCTGAAAAGTCAGAGGTACCAGAGAGTGAACTACAGCTTGGGGAAGCGGCCGAGCAACGTTACCGCAGAAGCGAGCCGACCGAGCCTTGAACAGAAGAGTATCCTGTTACCTTGGTCGAGCCTGGTCGAGCCACTAGCTGAGAAGGTTGGTGCCGGTGTCACCCGTTAATAATTAGGGGGTGTTATTAACGATGCGCCCTTAACGGTGCGCACGCTCCCAGACACCCTTAGAGTGAGTGGGGGTAGCTGTTCCGGTCGCGAAGGAGATGCCCTCGACCTGCGTGGCAAGCTCAGCCGGAATTCAACTACCTTGTAGTGACAGAAGGGGGTGGTCGTTTGGTGCCCAGCGGTCGCCGGTTCAAACCAGAGTAAGGATCGGAGTCAGAAGTAACAAACAAACACAATTTATGCACAGCAAGAGACGATACAAAGGAATACACCAGATCACTTGAAATACACAGACGAGAGGTTCACAGAATAACAAACGCTAAGCATGCAACTACAGTATGATTCAATAACTCAGAGGCTTTACAATAGATCAAACACGAGAGAGTTACATAAACAAACACCAAATTGTTCACCGGGCACTGTTGCAGTCCGACGCCTCAAGAGTCACGATGTGGCCGCCATACGAGACGAGCGCCGCTCCCTTGAAAGTCCGTGGGCTTGTCAGCAGCGGGTGATCCCCGGGAGTCCAGCCGAAGCAGAGGCGAGCACGTCGCAAAACACTGATGAACTGACTGACTGACTGGCTGACTGACTCATCAAGCGGCGCGGTCTGTTTGTTAGCACGCGTCAAAGCGCACACACACATAGCTTCGCTGGTTATAGCTCCCTCTTTTCCTCCAGTCGAGCCGCGCGTCGTCATTGGCCAGGTCCCATAGAAATTTCTCGAAAGGCCTGGCACATTCCAGGCCGATGAACCACCGTCCTCCCCGGGCAATGGGAAAGAGGGTCACGGCAACGCGTACAAAGCTACGCGCTCTCCCGCGCGGGGAAGGGGCTTTTCTCTCCATGCTCTCCACGCGACGCCGCGCGCGCCTAGCGCTGTACCGGCTTGATGAAAATGGGCGCCGATTTCGTGACAGCCGGCTCCAACGGCGAGAAGTCCGATGTGACGCCGTTAAGCGAGGTGAACTGCAGGTCAACTCAAGTAGCTGTAGGAGATAAAGATCCATCAAATGCGTGTGGGGAACTATCAGTAACCGAACCGCCTCTCGAGTCGAAAGCAGAAACTTGCGTAGAGCGCGACGGAGATGGAAACGAGGTAGAAATTTAAAAAATTTCGGTTTCCGAAATCAGCTATGTGGTGGAGCAGGGCACGCAGAAAAACGAAGTGCCGATCAGGGAAACTGCGCAGCCCGAGAGTTGTGATCAGCCAGGGCAGACCCACGATGAGTGCGCGTCCGCTGTAAAGAGCGAGAAGGCGACAGTGAATGACCAGAGCAAAGTCAGAATCGTTCGTGCCCCGATACCACGCTAGGTTGTATTCGCGAAAGACACCCCAGTGCGAACGCGGACGTGGCACACATGGCCCTCACACAATCCAAAGCGCCCCAGCTGTCGAAGGAGCTTGATCATAGAGAAAGAGATTGGCCTCTTTCTCTATGGCTTGATCGTGCGCCGATTAGCTCTGAGTGAGGCGACGCACTGAGTGGCGAGCCGCCAGAGCAAATGCCTAGAAGGGGGACTGACGCGACTGACGTCAGCAGTTGTTGTTCGGACGTGTCTGAAAGTGAGGCATGCGCGGCTGGCCGCGGTGCAGACGCGGCGCCGCACTTTGACCACTTTGACGACACCGGTGCCCTACTAGCTCCGGCTTCCGATAGCTTGCCCGAGCTCGCGCCGAAAGAAAGTAGAACTAGAGTATTCAAGTGCTGCCACCGAAAAACGCGGAAAGGCAGGCGCGAGAAAGATTGCGATCATCGTAAGGAGAGAAAACGCAAACGATTGCGAGAGGAAAACAAGCGACTATCCCAGCGGCACAAATGCGCCCGTGCCGAGAAAATGCGTGACTGGTGCGCAAGCCGTAAGGAGAGGGATAGGCTGTTCAGAGAAGTGTGATTCATCGTCATCTGTTTCTTTGTGCAGAAACTGGAAGGTAAGGTTGTTCCGGGAAACGGACAGCCGGAGCTTTAGTGAAAAAGGCGATCTCAATGGTAACAACGATGGCTTAAGTCGGAGCCCCTAACATGAGAAGCCTCAGTTTTCATTTCTTGGTGTTTTTCTTCCTGACATCGGATTCTGAACATTTATATTCATTATCTTTGTTTGAAGTGATGTTTTTTTGAAAGCATGATTTTCAAATTTGTTGACGCGTTCCAGGTGCTGCTGAGCTGCCCTTTAATATAGATGGGAGCAGTAAAAGGTCAGGTTCTTGTTTTCTTCAAATCTGCACCTCTCCAAGGTGCTCCTCGATTCGACAGGCGACGTGTAGTTCACACGCAAACACATTGAGACAAAGGCCGACGAACTTGCAAAACGAAAATTAACTTTATATAACAAGAACACGAAGCACAGGGTACATAAAACTTATTCACACGAAGCAGTGAGACATAACACTTGTAGGGCCCTGCGCCACATATCTGTAGGGCCCGTGGCGCGCCGCGCATTCGAAGGCCGCGCCACTTCCCAATGCTCCCTGCGCGCTGCCTGTTTCCCTCTCCCCGCTCGTTCGGGGATAACCGGTCCCGCGCGAGGGGGCTATAAAGGCGGGCACGCGCCGCCGTCTGGCCCTCTTCGCTCCTGCTTTTCGTTCCTGCTTCTTCGGTCCTGGCGCTTCTCCACGGAGACGATCCGCAGACCCCCGAACGACGACCCCGCATCGCCTTGGACGACCCCCGCGCTGACGTGAGATTAAAGATGTTTGTTACACGGCCCGCTGTGTATTTGTCGTGCGCATCCCTCGGGCAGAGGAATCGCCCACAACTAGCGCCCAACGTGGGGCTGAATTAGCACCCATGTGGACGATTTCTCTGCCGACGTGGCAGCGCACGGCAACACGACGGGCCGGTTCTTTGTATGATAGGCGCGACGCCATTTTGAGTTTAGGGCTAGCGTGTGTGCATATGAGCGTGTGTGCATATGCATATGTGCATATGAGGCATAGTGGTACTTGTACAGTGTTTTAATTTTGTTTTGGGTTATGTGTGTGTGTTTTTTAGTGTCGGGCGGTTTGTGTTTTAATTTTTTTTTGTGCATATGTTAGTTTTATGAAGTGTTTAGCCTTTGTGAATAGCCTCCTGACGCGGGCTAGGTGATAGTCGTGCGCGTGCAGCAGTTCTGCGGCTCCCGGCCGGCCTTAGTTGTTGAGTGCAATGCCTCCGAGAAAAGACGCGCCAGATAGGGCCGCCGCTTCGGACGCCAGTGCGTCTGGAAGTGAGGTGAGGGACGCGGTAGAGTCTGCGCAGGTTACCGATGCGGCCGCCCTGATGAGGCAGATGAACGAAATGTTGTCGGTGTTCACTCGTCAGCTCGGTTCGGTGGCTAGCGCCAACCAAGCCACAGCTGCGGCGAGTCTCGCGTCCGCGGATAAATGTAGAGGTTTCCTCCTTTTCCGGCTACACGGACGTGAAGTCAGTCCACGAGTTCTTACAAGAACTCGAGGATTATCAGACGGCACTGGGTTCCCCAGACAACGTGGTGCTAGCGCAGGTAATTCCCGTGGCACTTGTTGAGAGCGCGGCGCGATGGAGATGCTGCCAGCCGGCCTTCCAGTCGATGGCAGGCTTCACAGATCGCTTCCGCGCCGAGTTTTTGCCGCCCAATTACGAGCGCCGGATGCTTGAGGAGCTAGCGCTGCGCACACAGCACCCAGAGGAGAGCCTCCTCGAGTATGTACGCGCAATGCAAGAGCTCTACAAAAGGGCAGATCCCACGGCAACCGATCTTGAACAGGTCGCGCGCGTGATCAGGCAATGCCATCCGCGCTTCAAGCCGTATTTGCGGGGACGTGGTTTCGCAAACCTCGAGGCCTTAGCACAGGAAGCGAAGGTAGTACAGGCGGATTTACACGCTGAATTGCGCTACCAGCCACCCCCAGGCCAGCTTAATCTCCAGAGCCGCGATGCGCCTGGGCCGGAGGCCAAGACTCCGCGCCGCGCGCCAGAGGCGCAGACGTAATGACGGTAGGGCAGGAAAGGCCAGCGGAAGGCTCCGCTATTCCTCGCGCTCTTGACTCGTACACGTTCGAGCGGCGGCGTCAAGCTGGGCTCGCCAGCGACGTCCGCATAGGTGCGGAGAGAGGGGAAAGACGTCCCCAACCGCTTCGTGGAACACAGGATCCCCCGACCGCGCGGCAGGTGAACGATCGACTTTGCTGGAATTGCAACCAGCCGGGCCACGTGGCACGAGAGTGTCAAGCAAGGCGTATGCAGGGAAACGCGGACCGCCGGCGGTTATAATTGGTAACACCAGCCTGTCGCGTCGGCGGGAAAATTTCGTGGTAGCCACAGCGGAAAATGGGAAATGTACTCCCATGCCACGTCACCGGGCGACCGCCCCGGGGGCGCAGAGGCTTTTGTCCCCCTCGCCTGTAGAGCGCAAGGAATGTTGTCGCGCTCGAGCCCTTTTATGCTAGTGCGGTTAGCTGGTCAAAGCTACTCGGCACTCATTGACACGGGCTCAACTCTGTCACTGGTCGGTGATGATGTGTTCCAGGCCTGCCGTAGATGTAACATCCGTGTCAGGCCAGCCGAAACCCCTTTTAGCTTAGCAGCAGGGACGACAAAAGCGGAGGGAGCGGTACGTCTGGTCCTGTGTTTTGACGGCAAGAAGCGGAGGCATCGCTTCGTCTATCTGCCCGGCTTAGCCATGCCAGTTATTCTGGGAAGAGATTTTCTTTCGAGCGAAGGCATTGTGCTTGACATGGAAAAGAACGGCTATCGCTACAGACTGAACGAGACTAACTGCAAACTGAGAGCATCGTTCTTTTACGACTTCTCAGTCGGGGACTGCCTGCTACACTGTCTTCGTTGGCACTAGCCTCAGCACAAGAACCAGAACCGTCGATGGCTGCGCGGCGCGCTCTTAAATAGCCAGCGCAGAAGCTTCTAGGCGCGGAGGAGGAGCGGAAAACAGCTTAGCGCTGCCAAAGCTATGCCCCCCCCCCCCCCCCCCCCTCGGCCTTCTGGAGAGGTCTCGAATTTACTCGAACATGGTCAGCACGCGCGGCCCTCCAGCGCGAAGCGAGAAGGAGGGCCGGGACCGTGCGGGGGAATGCACGCGTGACTCCGCCCATGACGACGAGGGCGAGGAGGCGCAGCGAGGTGGCCGAGATTACGTAATCGGTCGCATCGCGTTCTCGGAGCTTGTAGAACATTCCATCGCCGTTTTCTGCGGCGCGCGCGCCGAAACATTAAAGAAAGGGCCACTGCGGCCTTACAGGGGCATAAGAGGGAAATAGCTTGACATGACTTAAGGAGGTTTGTGCCATGCTTGCTGGCTGAACGATTGATTCTTTAGCGTGGTTGTGACGTTGTGGGTTGTCAGAAAACCCTCCCGAAGACAAGTTGCAGAGTGCCTGCCTTGAAAACCAGGGCCGGCTTGCACGATAAAGTCCGAGCTAAGTCCAGACTTAAATGGTGTCTTTAGAAAGACCAAGCTTATTAAGACGGCTCGTGTTCCGAACGTCGAACGCTTCGGGTTTATGTTCACCAGAGTGGCTTCCCAGAACGGCCTCAGCAAACACTTGGGGCATTTTTCCTCGTAACACAATTTTAAGCCGCAAAAAGCAATGGCACGGATTTTACACAACGCAAAATTGACGGAATGTGTACATCTTACAGCAGGGATAGTGCCAGCGCATCCCTGTATTTCCCTAATTTCTCTACTTAGACACCTGGCGTCCTTGTGTCTTAACCAAGACAGCACTAGAGTCGTAATCATACAAGCGACTTATTCAAGTCAGGACTGAAGCCCAGTCTTGACTCCAGTCTTAAGCGTCCATGCTAGTGGCCTATTCTTTAGACTCTAGTTAAGTCTGGACTTAGCTAAGACAGTCTTAAGATTGTTTTGTGCAAGCGGGCCCTGGACTTGCCAATTTCTTCTTCAGGCTGACTGGCTCAAGAGAAGCAGAGTCGGACGACCCCGGCTAGCAGCGACATCCCGATGCCTCCGGAGAGCGGATGCAGTCCCCTGCCCTTCGGGATCTCCCTTCCCCGGCGAGGCAGTCTGTTACGTTTCGCCACCGACAAGTGAGACAGCTGACGCGGCCACCGCATAGCAACAGGCAGAGCAGCGAGCGGTTCGGCCATTTCGGAGCCGTCCATCGGCCGCCCAACGCTTCCTCCCGCGGGCAAGCCTCAGCATAATCTTGCCACGCGCCAAATGTGTGTGCGTGCGTGTGTGTACAAACGCTGGCCAAGCCCGGCGCTCCAGAGAGAGTGCGTCGCCCTCGCCTGTCTGGAGGAGGTGGAGGAGATGCGGTCGGGCCACCTGCGATTGAGTCATCTCGTCTTGCCCAAACTTGTTGGGCTCTCCCTTTCCCTGTGAACTGGCAAGCCTATAAAAAGCAGCGGTAGACTCCGCTGCGACAGAAACTACTTTGACACGCCGCTGAGACGACGCTAGACACCAGCTGTGTGAGAGTGTCTGTATTCTCTCCGGGTCAGCTTCTCTGCCCGTTTCTTCATGATGTTGTAGTAAAGGTTGTTTCGTTAGAAGACGCCTCGTCTTTGCTGGGACCGTTGATGCCGTCCACCGAGCCACGGAGCCGCCAGGCCAACGCTACCGAGGGGCCGCGAGCCGCATGTAATAACTGGTGGCAGCGGTGCGATGCTCAGGCGAGCGACCCAAACGTAATAAGTGTCACGATGGCGCCGCTCTGTAGTCGAGCGCCGCTCCCTCGCAGATCAGTGGGCTTTCCGAGTAGCGGGTTAACTCTAGGAGCCGAGAAGTAGCACTGCAACACTCGCGGCAACACTGGCTCTAACACTGGCTGACTGACTAACCTGCCGAAGCTACGCGACCTCAATAAATAGGGCGCGCCGCGTCTGTCTGGTAGAACGCGCCAAAGCAGGCACTCACATACACGTAACTTACACTCAGCAAACGTGCTCCCTTCCTTCCGCCGAGATGCGCACCGTCATTGGTTAGAACCTTCTGGAGATACCCAATTGCTCCTCCGGCCGGGTGAATGATCGTCCCCGCCGAGTGATGAGGAGCGGGTGACACTGATGCACGCAAGGCTACCAGCTCTCCTCGCGCGGAAAAGATGTTTATCCAACTTTCTGGAACTCTGTACGCGACGCACGCGCGTGCTTCCTTCGCGCTGCGCTGGCTGAATGTAAATTTGCGTTGATTTCGTGACTGTGGGCAATCCATGTGATAGGCATCATGCAAAGATATACATCCACCTAATTCTGGTTTCAACAGTGCGTTACTGCGCTATTTATGCACACTGCTTTTTATGCGAGCTATCTGGCTTTTTTTTTTAATTTGGCGATAGGCTTAACACAACAGATTGCTGTTTTCAAATAAACCTAATACTTTATATTACGCCATTTCGCAAGATCCCCGAGCAGCAGGAAAGCCGGTGTCTGAGCTGTGGCCGTAATGCGGAAATCAGCACGGATCCAAATGAAATAAAAAAAAAAAAGTTCGAGGAGAACGACGGACTGATTTTATAACAAAACTGTGATGGAACCGGCCTTTGTGCAGCGTTCAGAGTGATGTGCAATTTTCCTTCCCATTGAGCATCCATAGAAATTTGAACCGGTGACACGTACTTCCGACTGTATGTCATTAACTGTAAGTGTATTTGTCCTCCGAGAAGTGAGACAAATACTGCGTCTTTCTTTTGCCCCAAAATAACTTAAACAATGAAAAATCGCAGAATAAAAAAGGCGGTTTTATAGGCGCTGTCTCGTCTTCCCTTCACGCGAAGCTTGACCGTCCTCCTCATTTTGCTCTCGTCCTCTTCATGGCGGGAAACGCGTGCGTTCAGTAGGTGAAATGAACGAATACCAATTACAGGCAAACTGTGCCGTGGTGAACTTGGCCGCGAATTTTTATTCTCGAAGGCAACGGTTTCTCCGTTTTCAGTTCCCCGGTAGAGTCGATTCAATTACGCGCTAGCCCCAGTATTGGCTAATCATGTGTCTAATGAAAAACGCAGGTAACATGCTCGCGTTAGCGTTGATGTTACAGGGCTTAAGGCCTTACGATGTCGGTCTACGTCGCAGTGTGCTTCGTTTTGGGGAGGCAGACCAACAGAACCAAAGAACCTGTGAAAATGCATTTTTCTGAATGTCTTTTTCCTTATCCACAGGCGCCGGTGATTATTATGGCATATTGCGAGACAACAGTGCCGTGAGGAAGGAAATCATCAGCGTCCGCCACTTCAAACAGTACCTTGAAAACTGGAAAATAAAGTGCTACTTTAACACTTTCAACCATGAGTCATTTTGTACGGTCCAGACATTTTTCTTTTTTTTTTTCTAGCCGAGCATGCCTTTCTGCCACCAAGAGAAAGACAACGAATTATAACATCGGGTCCATGAGTTGGTACTAAAAATTGCGGCTATACTCCGTTTCAGAAGTGGGCCACCATGATGACGACCCCTACACGACTATACACCTACCACTCTGGGTCGCCGTCGGCGACAGGAACTTGCAGGCGTCATTATGGTTGGCCTTCACTCTTTGCAGCGCTGCGAAAAGCCCATGAAACGGAATATGTATGTGGACGTCAGGGCCCATTTGAACAGTAATGAACTCGAAGCCATTCGGTGCCCAAGCTCCTGGTTACATTTGTGACATCTTGTTCAAAAAAGCTTAACACAGGTGGAGATGAAGGAAGTAACTGTGCGATAACGAAAAGCCCTTAGTGTGTGTGTGTGTGTGTGTGTATATATATATATATATATATATATATATATATATATATATATATATATATATATATATATATATATATATTATATATTGACGAAGGCCGCACCCTGGCCGAAACGTTCTTATCGCTAAAATATTTTCTTGAATATTGATAGAAATATCTAATTTCAAACAAAATTCGAGGCTCTAAACAGTCAGGTGTTTTCTCCACAACGCATCAAATGAGGCAAATTTTTGAAAATAGCAAAAAATGGGACAACTTTGAATCAATAAAAAAAAAATAGTCTAATTTCGTTTTTTTTTTTAAATCACCCTGAAGTACACTTGATAACTACAAGGTATTGGGGACTATAAAGGTGTTGCATTATATTGTATATATTTTAAAATTAACATAAAACTTAGAGCTTGCACTGAAAATTACCAATATTTAGCCCTACATTCTGGTATCATTCAATGAGTTGTCGGCATTGAAACTTTTTTTCCGGTATTACGCAGACTTTGTTCTTTGCTGGTGCAAAATGTTGTAGCTCTGGAGTTATTTGCTCATTCTCCATGTCAGTTTCAATTTCATCAAAATTCAAAGATTTAAGTATTGAACTTTGTCTACTCGAATAAAAAAAAAAAATAGGCAGGCTCGGATTTCATCTAAACCACTTGAAAACAATTCTTAACTGCATTCTGTAGAATAAATTTATAAAAATAAATATACAGCTGAGGGCATGGTCTTGTTCTATAGAATTGCTTTGGTCTTCCCCTTAAGGAGCACGTGTCAGAAATTCAATTTATTATTTGCTAAATTTTGTTGCGTTTTATCTCTGCACGATCCGAAATTTTCTCGGGGCCCATGAAAACGTTTTCAGCTAGTTGGCAGCGTTGATGATAGCTTAAAATAAAATGAATTCGCTATTTCTGGTCATTTCAAGAGAACCGCAAGTGACGGTTTAGCCTTTACTCGGTTCTGTAATCTGTTTTAACGTTCGTTGCAGTGGTATGCAATCCAGCTCTTAACTTTATTATTTCATATATCGGTCATAGTAAAAACTGACATTATTGTGTTTTTGAGGGTGATTTTCCTCATTATTTATTCAGAACACCTTAGGTTCAGGTATTATTATTTTTGTAATGGATTTTGTTTCATGTGCTTGTGGAAACTGATGTCATGATGACCGCTACACATATTGTATTTGCTTGTTTTGTATACATGTGCCAAATGCAATTTGCTTCCCCCAGGGAGGAAGGCCCACGTCAGGCGTCGTGCCTTTTGGCCTCCTTCCTGAAGTGTAAAAAAAAAAAAAAATGACATGCACTTCAAATAAATAAATACTAAAAAAGTGCACGTATGCGCACTATGATAAGTAGAATACTCTGCAGCAAAATAGATTTGGTGGAATTATAGATGTTTTTACGCCTGCCGCACGGTTGTGCCGAGGTGGCGAGTGTTTGTGTCGACAGAGCTATCTAGGCTAGGCGAGGCCAGACCACGCAAAGCAAACCCTGCACCCACCTAACCTGCTAAGCCTCAAGCTAAACGTGAGACCAGAGGCTTTATGTTAATTTTTTATAATTTTAATCAGTATAATGCAATACCTTTATATCCCAAATGATTCGTAGGTATTGAGGGTTCTTCAGGGTGATTTCAAGAAAAATCGAAGATCATTTTTTTATATTGAATCAAAGAGTTCCCTTTCTTGCTATTTTCGAAATTCGGCCGCATTTGATGCGTTGTGGAGAAAACACCTAACGGACTAGAGCCACAAATTTTGTCTGAAATTAAGATAGTTGCATCAATACTCATGGCAAAATATTTTAGCGAAAACAACGTAATTTTTTGTCATAATGTAGGATTTAAAATCGAATTTTTGCGATTTTTACCTGCAAGAAAAAATAGTTTAACAACTCTCTTTAAAGGAAATGTTTCCTAAATGTAATAAGCAAGATCTAATGAATGATAAAAATTTACTGGGCAAGCAGCAGGGCTCCAAAGTGTCAACTTTTTGAACTCTCAAAAACGGCGTTTACCACCTCTAAGGATTTACGATTTTTTTTCCGAGAAAACTACTGCATATCTGGCAAAACTAAGGTTTATTATTTTGTGTCGACACATTAATTTGCCCATCAAAAATTTTCACTGAAAACGAGATATGGTCATGGGACCTCGATTACTGTCCTTATTTGAACACACCCGCATATATTACACGAAGAAAGGCAACAGTCGGCGAGGCCAAAGAAAGCGTAGGATATTTAGGGCTAATTTCTTTATTGTTACAGACGTGAATTAGTGCAGTTATCATTTTAGGGAGGAAGACAATTAAATGCAAAGTAGAAAGAAAAGCAATGCGCGGATGGCGAGAGCCGAACCTACGACGCCCAAATATGGCGTCCGGTGCTCTTATCAGCTTGCTACATCGACGGCTGCCCGACCTTCTACTTTGTTGGGTTTTAGTGTTGCCCGTCAGCGACCAGTCCGTTTACAAGGCAACGTGAATCTCGTTAGGATGAAGGCGAAGACGCCCCATGATTTTTTGTTTAGCCGTAGCTTTTCCGCTTCCGAGTCTAAACATGGCTGCACATGTCTCGTGTAAGCGGTCTTCCTGTCGCAAAGCGCATCGAGAATAACATCATCATCATCATCATCAGCCTGATTATACCCACTGCAGGGCAAAGGCCTCTCCCATATGTCTCCACTTAACCCGGTTCCGTGCTAGCTGCATCCACTTGACCCCTGCGAACTTCTTAATCTCATCCGCCCACCTAACTTTCTGCCGCCCCCTGCTAGGCTTTCTTTCCCTTGGAATCCAGTTTGTTACCCTCAGCGACCAGAATAACATACCTGGCTTTTATTCTAGCACTGATCTATTTTGAAGGGGCCTTTCAAGCCGTGCATCGTTCGTCCCCGACGCGGCCGAATGTAATGTAATGTGTACACGAACCCAAAATGTCAGGCTCGTCAGCGTGCTCCAATTTATATTCGCGGATCGTGGAAAAAGTGCTTTGGAGGCATACCGTTGCAGGTGAAAAAGTACCCAGAATATTTAGCTCCGTATTCTGGGCTCTGAAGCTAGTACCCAGGCTACAGTGAAAAGGGTTGCACACTGTGGTGGTTTCGTCGTGGGCGTCCGTTCTGGTCTGCTTCTTCGCGTGACACGCGGTCACGCTGGCATGTCACTTGACTAAGGAGAAGGGGTGGTCAGGCGTTAGGAGAGCAACAAACCATTTTTAAAATAAATTAAAAGGGCTAGGCCAACTGCTTCGCTTGCAAGTGGTCTCACAGCTTGGCCGATGACATTATCGATTGCTTCTTTGTTGCAAATACAAAGTGTGCTCAGAGCTACGTCGAGGTCGTTCACTTGTTGATATTTCTTTGTACCCGACACCACCGCGTTCGGCCCAATGCACACCGTTGTCTGTATTCGTTTTCCTGTCATTATTGTTCACGTACCTGATGACCGCAGCATGCTCGTAGCGAGGATATTGCTGAACGGGGAAAATTGCACGTTACACTGGACTACTCTCCCTTGGCGCACTGCGCTTCATGACACCAGTCAGCAGCTTGCGTACTCGACTGCCGGCGAAACGGACGAAGCTGTGTTGTGCCGAGGACGATAAATCATTCAGATGAACACTCCATGCGGGCTCTATTCGAAGCGGGAAAAGGTTTCCTTTGCAATCTCGTTTTCAGGCGCGTTTTCTAACGGAATAGGGACACTAAATTTCTTTTCTTAATGCGCTGTAACAGTGGACAAGGACACACTAGCATACCTAAAATAATTAGAAAAGCGTTTCTCGCTTCCATTTTCTGTTTTTGTGGACTGTGGCGTGGAAACTCTATAGCACATGCAATTACCAAAAGTAGTATGCACTCATAGCAGACGACGCATTGCTCTCTGAAGGCGCTTAATTTACTTGCATATGTTCTTAGTGTCAAGCATTCTGCATCCATCAACGACTGCTGAGACTGAAACCAAAACCTGCGTAAAACAGTTGGGTAATAAATTACTTGAAGCCAAGAAGGGTTATTTGCTCCAGTTATGTCGCTTCGGAGGCCTAGCGCACTACTGCCAGAAAAACAATTTGACATAACTTCACGGCTCGGTACTTTTAGCTCCCAAAGCACTGGACCTGAGACCACGCAAGTATTTAATGAGTGGCACTTGCATACGCTCTCACCTATAGTGAAGTCTGTACACGACTCATTTCGAGATAGGTGCTTTTCGTAGTGAGTATTGATAAATGTTAACGGCAAGAATGACGCGGAAGGCGAGTTAAGTGCTCTGCGCATCGCAGCATAGTAGATTTTGTGTTTATTCTGTGCACATGATATCTAGCGCTGCAAGCTGATGGATTTGTTTTCTTTCCCCAGCAGGGCCTCCATTTTAAAGCATTCATGTTTTGTGCAATACCAGTGACTTTGATTCGTTTATCGATCCGTTTGCGCAAATCGATACCATGAGGAAACAGCGGAGCATGAACTTTTCTTCCGTGAAAACTTGTCTGTGCAACTTTGAACGGATTGCAGATATCTCAAGAAAGACATTAAAGAAGAAAGTGTTCCACAAGATTTCTTCCCTTCTGCAGCGTCTCCTGTCCAAGTGCTTGTTGTGTACACCATAAAGCATCCTCGCGGCGAGCCCGTCTGTGTAAAAAAAAAAATGTACAGCTCCTTTTGTGTCACCATTCAAAGCAACAATTACAGCACTGCACGAGTGTGTAATTTGCGCGGTATATATTAAAAAGTGTAATGACTCACTCGAAACACTTCATGACAGCATTGATCAGTTGACTGCGCGAAAAGCGGAAAGCACACGACATGTGCCTAACATTCATGTTACAAATAGCTCGTTCTGAAATAAAGCGTCTTAGAGCCCTCCATTGCCTGCCTGTACAATAGAAGTTTCAAATAACTACAGAATAACGGTAACAACGCAACGGACCACCCGTACTCACTTATAATGGAGCTGTATGCTATCTGCGATGCGATGGAAGCTATAAATGCCATACCGTCTATAATAGGAGCTCACATTACACCGACTCTCTAGCGCCTATTAAACAGTGTTACCCAGGAGATACATGCTTTAAAGAAGAAAACAATAAAACGTGTTGAGGTACATTGAATATAAGAAGACGGTAATAACATAGATCATAAAAAAACGCACGCCTACACACCAAGCCCCTAACACGAGAATCTCACTCACAAGCCTCCCATTCGATACTCGCTCCGTTTTCCCAATCTTGGCATCTGTTTTAAGGAAAAGTGCACGTGCCCTTTTCCCCCGTGCACTTACCCCCTCCCTCATAACCTAACGAGAATGGAGAAGGTGTCCCTTAACAAGGATTAGGGCGGGCCTTACTCCGTCGGTGACGTGCCGATCTGGCTCTGAAAAGGATGCAGTGCACAGCACATGCCCTATGTGACCAAGGTCAGTTGCCGAGATGGATCTTCGCCACCTTTTATGAACTTGCTCCGGAATGCAGCCATGAAGAATAAGATGAATACAAGAAGTTGGACTGTCGGCTACGAAGGAGGAACTATTACACTTTCGGCTAATCAACAATATTAAGAGCCGGAGCTTGCTCCGGTTCCTTGAAGAAAATAGACTGCATGACTTCTTTTAAGTTAAAAGCCAGGCTCATTCTGTGCCATCCATGGCAAGCCTTCGAATAATACAAAAGAAAAGATTGCCTCGTGCTTCAGGGTTATCAAGAACTTCGTTCTCCTCTTCAACAACTGACCTAATATGGCATTCGTCGCGGCCGGGAACTCAACGTGGGCTCTGAACACCACTCCGAGCTAAATCCATGTTCAGCCAATTTTAGATATCGCTAAATAGCAGTACCTTCTCCAGTAATAGGTCCTCTGCGGCTGCCGGTTTGCCCCTTACAATGTATTTTAGACTACCTTGAGGATGCTTCAAAACTCTCGCTGAGACAACAGGTACTTTTTTTACTTTTATTTGCAGAACACGCCAATGCACGCAGTATAGCACACGAAAGAACACATAAATCACTAGGTAAAGAATCACAATAAACGCTTGCAAAGAAACGCTAAAGTTACAACTTGGAAAAGAAGTCGCGATAAGACGAAAACGCGAAAGACATAGAAAGGAAAAATTCCACTGAAAATGAGCCCGATGTACAAGTGCAGTTATAGATGCCTCTTTTGCCACCCCTCCCACCAACCACGCCGGCCACCATTTCATTCCCTCAATATGTGCGCTTTGTGTTGCCTTCTCCTTCAAGCTCTCCTCTTTTTTTTTAACAGTGTCCAAGGTAGAACAGAATTCCTCGCGAGTTTTCATCATGTTGACGTCGTCCAACCCTCCCCTCTGCGCCTCACTCTCTTGTCTTAAATGAAAAAAAAAAAAACACACACATCCTTGATCAAGTGGAAATTTCATACCATGCGCCGTGAAGTCGAAGCCGCGCCAGTGGCCTGGAGCAGCACCCATGGCAGCAGCTGCGGCGGCTGTGATGACCGTGCACCCCACCGCCCTAGGCTGCACCACCCTAGGTATGGCTGCTGCTGCGAAAGATATCACTGCAGTCTGCTCCAAGGCGTACAGCGTTTCTTCTCTCTTCTGTGGCTCATATTTGGCAGCCGAGGAAGACGGCACCGGTGTTTCGATACTTGGTGGACATGGGTGCTTCCTGGTCCTCCTTATGTGTTGTTGCTGGTCAGGAGATCCTCCATACTCACCCACAAAGTGGGTGTAGCTTCGGTCTTGCTGAGCGCTTCGTTCGAGATGTCAATGTTGGAAGGATATGCCGAGCACTCCTGCGTTGATCAGGGTGGAAGCTGCGAGCGCTCTTGCAGACGCTCACGATCGATGAAACCACCGCAGGAATGACCAGCCCTACGCTTCCGTCTCGGCCGGCGCGCTGTTCTTCCAGACGCTAGCCGGCTCGAATGAACTGCGACGCCATGACGTCACGCAGAAGTGTGGCTCAGCCAGCAACTGCGGCCACCACCACCCAAGCCTGCAATGCCGCGTCAGCCCTCCGGGCCAACGGTGGTTAGGCGATGCGCGTGTCCTCCGTCGGTTTCAGCGTCTTCATCGTCGCTTCCGCTGTCGCCTTAAGATTTAGACCTGCAAACGTTTCGCTATAGCAATCGCGGGCCATAAAAGAATGATTTTATTGAAGGGTCAACTTGGAGTACGAAAAAGTCGTCTGGTCTTTAAATACTGCCTCTATTGTTTTAGGAGAGTGCAGCTCTTATCACCTCGAAAACGAGGATCAGCGTCAACCTCATTTTCTTCAGTGCATAATACACCAGTATTTTTCTTTTTCCGTGTGTAATTGTTTTTTTTTTACTGAGATCCGTGAAAACACCTGCTCTAGTCTAGAAGTCTTCGCGCAATATGCCAAAACGGCTATGAGCCACGCTTCGCTCTTCCCGAACTGTGGCGTAGAGGGGGCCTATATCTTATGTCAGGGGCACACGTACGAGGACAACACCGAAACACAATCGATAGACGAACCGACTATTGCGGGGTAGAAGGAAAGCGGTCCAGCTTATACTCGGCTGCTGAATACAATCTGGCCGAAAGCGAAAGAGTGTGTGGAAATTCCAACTCTACAAAAGAGCATCTGCTCTAAAAGAACAAAAATCCCAATGATTGTTTGCTTTATCGCGCTGGATGGTATTTAGTCCGTCATTTATCGTTTCAATCTTCGCTCTGCCGTCAGCCTTACGTCGAAAGAAGCTATAAGAAAGACGACATACAAAGATGTTGCACAAGGCGCTAACTCATTTCCGCGTAATGTCATGTGAGCACGAGTTCGGAGAAGAATGAGAGGAATTGCTTTTGAGAATATAGGTTTGTTCTGTGGTGTCCTCGAATTCTTCTTCTCAAGATCAAAAACGCTAAAATATATCTGTTATTGATATTCAGGTTTACAGCCATGCAAGGGTGACTCGATCAAACTTATATAGAGAGTATTTATTGATGTACGTACATCATGGTTGCTGCAGTTATACTCGTAGCCCTTGGTGCCGTCAAAACTTCTGCTCTTGACTCTCATTCATTAATGAGATAGATCTGAATGAATTACAGCAACACACAAAAGCTCTGTAAAAAAGAAGTTCCGAGTAAGCGAACAGACAGCCGAGAAGGTAGAGGAAGTGCTTTTGCGGACCAGCTGACTAAAAGTTAAGCCACGACCACTCCGGTTATTCTTGCTACCAGTGCCCGCTACCAGCACCTGGATCCCCGCTTAACCTTTGGTGGAGGTCGCGGGATTTATCTTCTATTTCCTCGCCCTGGAGCTCCGCAGCCGTCGAATTCCGTCCTCAATGACTGAGTCCAGCACAAACACCACAGGCCCGCTCCCTCGGCCCCTTCTATTCCATGCACCGGGGTGCTTCGACAGCGGCACCCGCCGATCTTCAGCGATACCGACGATCAGGACGTCGAGGACTGGCTTTCTTCGTATGAACGCGCAAGCACCCACAATAAGTGGGATGACATCCTGAACCTTAACAACGTAATTTTTTACCTGACCCAAGTAGCAAAGTTGTGGTTCACAAATCACGAGGCTGACATTCCAACTTGGGCCTCTTTCAAATCCCGATTTATGGATGTCTTCGGTCGACCTGCTGTCCGAAAACCTCGCGCCGAACACCGTTTGCGCGAGCGGGTGCAGCGGACATAAGGTAAGATGGAGTCCAAAGTCAGACTCCGCCCGCACCACTAATCTATCGCGGGGGGGGTGCAGCGGACAGAGTGTAGTTGAGTCTAATTGGAGTAGACTCCCTGCACCACTAATGTATCGCGGGTAGGCGAAACCTTCACTAGCTACATCGAAGACGTTTTAGATTTGTGCCACCGTGTAAATGCATCGATGAGTGAAGCCGAGAAGATTCGCCATATTATGATGGGCATCCACGAAGGCGTATTTAACATTCTGATGGCAAAAGAGCCCCGCACTGTAAGTGATGTTATCACGATGTGTCAGAGTTACGACGACCTTCGTCGCCAACGCATCGTCCCTCGACAACCTGAACCTACGATCTCGGCTATGTCAGGTGCCACTGTAAGCACCACACTTATTCAAGAAATCAGACTTCGTACGGGAGGAAGTTGCAAGGCAATTATCGCTAATTCCACACGTTGCGCATTCCAGCTCGGGCCTAGCTCCTACTATACGCCAGGTTATTCAGGAACAAGTTGCCGACGCACTTCCGCCCCCTCGACAACCAAGTCTACATGCCGCTCCACTGACAGCTTCGCTTATTCATGCCGACGCTGTTCCGACGTCCGGACCCACTCCACTGTCTTATGCTGAGGTTGCCGCAAGACCACCCCCTCCTACACCTTTGCCATCGTATGGTCCGCCTCAGTGCGCATTTTTCACTCAGCGCCGTGCTCCACCTATTCAGCGCCCTTGGCGCACATGTGACAACCGGCCCATTTGCTTTGCATGTGGTCTCCCTGGCCATGTTGCACGCCTGTGCCGCCGTCGCCCGATCCCGTACGCTTTCGATCAGAGCCCGGTTGCCTACGCACAGCAGCCGTCCCCACCCCGTGCGCCACCTCAGCCCTCGTCCAACTTTGACCACTTCTCGCACGACCACCGCTCAACCTCTTCCCGTCCTCGCTCGCCATCACCGATGCGTCGTCGCTCTACCTCGTCAATGCCGGAAAACCACTAGACGCAGTTCCGCAGGCAAGAACTGCGCTTTCGTCGACAAGTGAAAGTCCTGCTTCGCCACCGAACAATTTAATCGAACTTACCATTGAAAATGTTTGTACTCTTGCGCTTGTAGATACTGGTGCTGCTGTGTCGGTTATTAACGTTAGACTGTGCCGCTTGTTACAAAAAGTTGTTCTGCCATATTCTGGGATTTCTTTGCGCACCGCCACTGCTCAGCACATCGAACCACTCGGTACCTGCACGGCTCGAGTCACCATTCAGGACGTTCTCTATGTTATCAGTTTTATCGTTCTCCGTGACTGCTCCCATGACATTATTTTAGGATGTGACTTCTTGTGACGCAATCGCGCCGTAATGCATTGCGCTCGTGCCGAAGTAGAGCTTTCACCGTTGTGCACCGCACCGACCGCCGATAACATTCTTGGGAAGCCAAATGCCACGTTGCGGATGCTACTGATATCCCGCCTTCATCTGCTGCGATAGTGCCTATAAACTGTTTCTCTCTACAAGACTGTACAGTGCTCTTCACCCCATCTTCCCTTTTCGTCTCGCGACGCTGTCTTCCCCTCCCCTGCGCCGTCCTTAGCGTACGAAGCGGCCGCACCGAACTCGCCATTAGTAATGATTCGTTCTACGTGGCGAGTGTGGTGGGCATGCCGAGCCTGTTCGATCAGAAAATTTTGTGACCGTCCCGCCGCATCTCTCCACCTGCGCCTACACAATCTCCGACAGCGTCAGTGCCCTTAGCCCACCTCGTTCCTCGTCTCCTTCGTCGCCTCTGGCTGCCTTCGACAAAGCCATCGACAGTGCTCTCGCTCCAGATCAACGCGCCAAGCTCCTCGACTTGCTAAACCGATTCCGAGCTTCCTTTGACATCCAACAGCTATCCTTGGGTCGTACATCAACAGTTGCCCACCACATCTATACCGGTACGCACGCCCCATTACGCCAACGTCCTTATCGTGTATCAGCCTCAGTGCGCCGCATTATTGATGAACAAGTCGACGAGATTCTCAGTAAGGGTGTCATTCAGCCTTCCAGTAGCCCTTGGACGTCCCCGGTCGTTTTAGTCAAGAAGAAAGACGGGTCTATTCGATTCTGTGTGGACTACCACCGCCTTAATGCGATCACGCGAAAAGACGTCTATCCGCTCCCACGCATAGACGACGCGCTGGATACTTTGCATGGAGCAGAATTTTTCTCTTCAATCGATTTACGTTCTATCTACTGGCAAGTTCCAATGGCTGAGCACGATCGCCCGAAGACAGCTTTTGTCACCCCCGACGGGCTCTATGAGTTCAACGTCATGCCATTTGGCCTGTGTAACGCGCCCGCCACCTTTGAACGCATGATGGACAATATTCTCCGCGGTTTGAAGCGGCACACATGTCTCTGCTACTTGGATGATATCGTCGTATTTTCATCAGACTTCGCGACGCACCTAACTCGCCTTGAAACTGTCTTGCAATGTCTTAGCGAAGCCGGTCTGCAGCTCAATCTGAAAAAGTGCCATTTCGCCGCTCGCCATCTCACTATTTTAGGGCATTCAGTGTCCAAGGATGGCATCCTTCCGGATCCGTCTAAACTCCGCACTGTCGCTGAGTTCCCGAAGCCGACATCTATCAAGCAATTACGCAGCTTTATAGGCTTATGCTCCTATTTTAGGCGTTTCGTTAGGGATTTTGCGACCATCATTGCCCCTCTGACGCGACTTCTCAGCGCTCACAAAGATCTTTCTGCCTGGTCGCCGGCTTGCGATACTGCTTTCACAAAATTGCGCACGATACTTACCTCACCCCCCGTATTGCGCCATTTTGACCCGGCTGCTCCTACCGAAGTGCACACCGCTGCCAGCGACGCCGGCCTCGGCGCTGTGCTTGCCCAACGAAAACCCGGTACTGATGAATACGTTGTGGCGTACGCAAGTCGAACGTTGACCAAGGCCGAGACCAACCACTCGGTAACAGAAAAGGAATGCTTGGCTATTGTTTGGGCGCTTCAGAAATTTCGGCCATACTTGTATGGGCGCCCTTTCGATGTTGTTACAGACCACCACGCTTTGTGCTGATTGTCTTCATTAAAAGACCCCACCGGCCGTCTCGCCCGCTGGTCGCTTACACTGCAAGAGTATATGATATACGAGTTATCCATCGTACAGGGCGCAAGTACTCCGACGCAGACGCTTTATCTCGCTCGCCGGTGCCTCCTGACGCTCCGTTGTCCCTCCAACTCCGCCTTGTCTTCCCTGTCCATCGACGACATGCCATCAGAACAGCGCAAGGATCCGTGGCTAACATCACTAATCGACCTTCTAACGAACTCGTCACTTTCACCGGCTCCTCGCGCCCTTCGTCGTCAAGCGCAGCATTTCGCCCTTCGTGACCGTCTCCTTTATCGACGCAATTATATGCCAGATGGCCGTAAGTGGCTGCTAGTCGTACCTCACCACCTCCGTAGTGATATCTGCGCATCTTATCATAACGATCCCCAGTGTGGCCATGTGGGTGTATTTAAGACTTATGAACGGTTGCGACAGCGCTTCTACTGGCGTGGTATGTATACCTTCGTCAGTAAATATATGTGCGTTCGTGCATCGATTGCCAGCGTCGCAAGCCGCGCCTCCTCTCCATCAGCCGGCTCCACTACAGCATCTTCCGTGCCCATACCGACCATTCGATCATGTTAGCATCGATTTGTATGGACCTCTGCCATATACACCCGCAGGGAATCGTTGGATCATCGTGGCCGTCGATCACCTTACTCGGTATGCGGAGACTTCAGGATGCCACCGGACCCAATATTGCGTCTTTTCTTCTTCATCATTTCATTCTGCGGCACGGGGCCCCTCGTGAACTTCTAAGTGATCGAGGCAAATCTTTTCTATCCGAGGTTGTCGAAGCGCTCCTACGTGAATGTCAGACCATCCACCGGACAGCCAGCGCGTACCACCGTCAAACTAACGGCCTCACAGAGCGCTTCAACCGCACACTCGATGACATGATGTCCAAGTATATCGCCTCCGACCACTCCGATTGGGACAAGATTCTCCCATTTATAACCTATGCGTACAACACATCCGTTCAAGCAACTACCGGATTCTCACCATGCATTTTTTCTGCTGTACGGGCGTGAACCTTCGTCTCCTCTCGACACCATCCTCCCCTACCGTCCTGATATCTCAGAGTATACATCACTTTCAGCAGCTGCTAGGCACGCTGAAGAATGTCGCAAGCTGGCTCGCTCGCTTACTTCGGACGAGCAAGCCCAGAAGAAAGTGCACAGCGACAGCAGCCACTCTGTTCTCCAATTCTCTCCCGGTTCTCACGTATGGCTCTGGGTCCCATCCACACCACCCGGTCTGACCAGCAATTTTATTTCAAAGTACCACGACTGAGACTGAGAGCACCACAATCGCGGCGCTCAAATGCGCTAGTCACGTGATATTATTTGTATTTCGCGGGCTTTCTTTTGAGCCCGGAAAAAAAGATACACGTGAGACTTTCTTTATCGCAATTAATGGAATGGGGTTTCTGAAGGTGCTCTACAACTTTCCAATTCACATTTGTGGTCTAAGCTGAATATTTATTAAATTAGAAAAATTAACATAATTAGCCAATTAAGTAATTGTAAAACAAAAAATTGCCTGTAGTGCGCAAGCAGGTTGGTAGTTGAATGCAACTGATTTCACTGACCTACCTCAAATATATTATTCTGTAACCCTTGGTTCAAGTTAGCTGGGACACCCGGTATATATATATATATATATATATATATATATATATATATATATATATATATATATATATATATATATATATATATATATCCCCCCGCCGGGGTGGCGCAGTGGTTACGGCGCTCGACTTCTGTTCCCAAGGATGCGGGATCGAATCCCGGCCTCGGCGGCCGCTTTTCGGTGGAGGCGAAAAGCAAAGGCGCCCGTGTGCTGTGCGATGTCAGTGCACGTTAAAGAACCCCAGGTGGTCGAAATTTCCGGAGTCCTCCACTACGGCGTCTCTCATAGCCTGAGTTGCTTTGGGACGTTAAACCCAAAAAACCAACCATATATATATATATATATATATATATATATATATATATATATATATATATATATATATATATCGACTAGAAGCTTTGTTCGGTTTATGAGAGACTATGAAAGACGCCGTTGTTGAAGGCTACAAATATTTCGACCATTTAGGCTTCTTTAATGTTCAGTGATATCGCACAGCACACGGGCGCCTTGCATTTCGCCTCCTTTAAAAAGCGGCTGCCGCAGCTCGCATTCGATCGCACATCCTTGGGCCCAGCAGTCGACCGACTTAAGCACAGAGCACCCGAGGAGAAGCATTTTAGGAGCACATCCAGGAGACTGAATATTAAATTATGTTCCGGCTCAACGATGATGCCACGGCATACATGCAATGGTTACGGTTAATGTCACTATGCAGTTGCGTGCGCGTTGTTTGATTAAACTGGCAATTGTTTGCGACAGCTTTGGTCGTTATTTGTCAGAAATGACCAAAAGGAAGCTCAAAATTTTATTCTTCATGAAAGCCGAGTGAAAATTTTCCACCGCATTCCCAGTGGCATCGCGCGTACAAAATTCTCCTTATAAGTAACGCCAATAGAGGCCAGAAAATGCGAAATTTTAAAATTGATTTGGACTGCAATAAAACACCATCCCACAGTAAACTGTAGGTGCCTTAATCTGCGGAAAAATACGATAAAAATTTCAAAAAATTTAAGACCGAATAATGTAGCAGCGTGATACCGTAATTAAAAAGAGTAGAGGGGGCGAAGGCATGTGTTTAGCCTTGTCGGTTCTTGGTTTTACTTTGTGTTACGAAGTTGGGGTGATAACGAGGTGCAGTGCACAGCGCGAGACAGAGTGGCAGTTAAACACGCGGGATGATCGCCTTTTGCGATAGCTTCACGCAAAAAAGAGGGTGTACAAGAAACAAAAGGCCTAGTTATGTTTCGAAGCCGCTCTCCACGCTGTCACCCGCCGTGCTCGTCCAGAGGGCGACGGTCTCTTCAGCTGCTGGCGTTCGAAACGGTTCTCCTCTCACCCGCCGTGCTCGGTTGCGCTGACCGGCGGTCTGTTGAGTTGCACCTGCTGGGCACCTTGGAGTACTACCCGTAGACGAACCAGGTTTACAACATCTTTATTGTAACTGGTCTCTCCTCTCCTTTCGAGGTTACCCCTGACAGCTTGTTAAATAGACTCCCTAAACAAAGCCCCTATCATTGCGCCAATCGGGACGCAGTAAACTCTCTGGGCGGGGCCAATAGGCTCCAGCACAGTTCCTCCTCACTCCCGTCGTTCTGTACGCACAACATCACGCGTGCACATTCCAGAGTTCAAATCCGCCGCCGTGGTCACGTACGTCCTTGCCGGACAGCCCGAGTCCCGTGGGAATCAGCTTCCTGGCCTCCGCGGCTCCTTTACACAAGAGCCCAGCGCGCGCACACACACAAACACACACCTCCACACACCGTGGATGATCTGCGGTTCGAATAGTGCTGCTGGCCTTGCCGACGCGGGACATCCGGAGTCGTCTTGCGGGCGGGGTTGCGTCGGCGACTTGAAATCCGCGCCAGCCAGGCGGTCCGCGATCCAGGGTCACGGGAAATGAACGAAAAGTCACGCACCGCGCTCCGGCCCTCAAGTGCACGCCCCGCAGCTGCGCTCGCGACGAGCAGGCGCCAGTCCAGAAGCCGACGGTGTAGTATGTCGCGTTGATGAGCACAACACCTCCCCACCAAGTGTGCTGCATAAGTCTTTATAATGCAGCCACACACAACACACAAGCGAACAACGCGACGCGGCTGGCGTCAGGTTCAATACCCCCCGCCATCCGCGCACACACGCAATGACAAAGCCCAAACCATTCTTAGGCCATTTACCTTTCCCTCGATGCGCTTAGCTCCATTTAGTTGGCCGCCACCAGCCTTGACATAGCATCGGCGTTGGCATTTTGAGCGCCCCTTTTATGTTCGATCGTAAGATTGAACCTTTGGAGAGCGAGAGCCCAGCGAGTTAACTTGGCACTATGCGGGCTGGTAAGCGTAAGGTACTTAAGGGGGTTGTGGTCCGTTACCACACGCACCTGTGCACTAAATAGCCAAGCCTCGAGCTTACTCAGTGCCCATATGATCGCGTAGGCTTCCTTCTCGATTGTGGCCCACCGAGTCTGGGTCGGACTGAGCTTCTTGCTTAGAAATGCGATCGGGCGTTCGTTCCCCTCCTCGTCGCACTGTGCGAGACATGCTCCTACGGCGTAGTCGGAGGCATCGGTGGATAGTATAAACTCCTTACTAGGATCTGGTGCATACAGCGATGTCGCGCGCCCTAAACACTCTTTAATGCTCTCGAACGCATTCTGTGCCTCACTGTCCCAAGGTAGCCGATGAGGGGTCCTCCTTTTCGTCAGGTTAGTCAACGGGAGAACAATACGCGAGTAGTCAGGGACATACTGTCTATAGTAGTTTGCCAACCCGAGAAAACTCCTCAGCTGCCGCTTCGTCTGGGGCGGGGGAATCTCCTCAATAGCGCTGACCTTTGCAGGATTCACGCTTTGCTTACCCGATCCTACTATGTGACCAAGAAACTCTACCTCCCCTCTTGCGAATCGGCATTTAGCTGCATTCACAGTGAATCCCGCAGCTGCTACGGAACTTAGAACATTGTCGATGTGCCTCAGATGATCCTCCCACGTCTCGGAAAATATGGCGAGATCATCAATGTAAGCGCAGGAATACTCTCTGTGTGGTGCTAATACCTCGTTAATGATTCGCTGGAACGTGGAGCTAGCGTTCCGAAGCCCGAGAGGCATCACTTTCCAAGCGTATTGCCCGACCGGCGTTACGAACGCCGTCAGTGATTGAGACTGCTCATCTAACGGTATTTGCCAATATCCCCTCAGCATGTCAATGAGGGTGATGTAACGCGCCTTTGCCACCAGAAACAAAAGCTCCGAAGGTATGCTCATGGGGAATGCGTCCGGTTCCGTAACGCTGTTGAGCCTGCGATAGTCGCAGCAGAGCCTTATGCCGCCGTCCTTCTTAGATACACAAACTATGAGATGGGCATGGGCGCTCTCTACCGGAAAAATCAGACCCCACTCACACAGTTCGTTAATCTGCCTTTCCACTTCCTTCCGAAACACCATTGGTACCTTGTACGCATGTCCGGCTACCACTTCAGATCCTGCCTTCAGCCTTATTCTGTGCATGCCAGCGGTGCACTTGCCCGGTTTACTACCAAACACTTGTCCGTGCTTAGCGAGCACCGCGGTCAGCTCCTCCCGTTGCGATTGGGTAAGGTGGCTCAAAGCTTCGCCCGACACGCTACTTCCTTCGTCAGACGGTGTTGGGAATGTGGGCACGTCGCCGAAGTCACTGTCCCCTTCGAAAACTGTGCCTACAACATTAACGCGTGCGTGGTAAGCTCGGAGTTTGTTGGCGTGCACAGCCCGACGTGTGCCGCCTTCCAACTCGATTAGGTAACTGTAGGGCCGCAACCTTTGTACAACTTTGACCGGTCCTATCCACTTTCCCAACAATTTGCCTTGGCCTTCCTTCTCCAACCACAACACTTCGTCCCCTTCCGCGAACTGTTTATCCGTCGCGCGGAGATTGTAGCGATTCGCATACTTTCTCTGAGCATCTGTGCAATTACCTTCAGCTGTTGCATGTGCCTCAGCTAACCGTTTGCGCAGCTCCGAAAGATATTCCTCAGCTGGGATTGTTAGAGAGTCCGGGACGGACCAGTCCCCACTCCACGACTTCTGCAAGATGGAAAGAGGCCCCACTGGCACCCTCCCGTACATCAGCTCAAACGGAGAGCGGCCCGTCGTTTCCTTAGGTACCTCTCTGTATGCCCACAGCAGAAATGGAACAAATTTGTCCCAATCCCTGCCGTGCTCCTCCACGATACGGAATAACATGGATTTGAAGGTACCGTTCCAGCGCTCAACCAGTCCATTGCTCTGCGGGTGGTCGGGCGTGGAGAACCTTGGGCATGTTCCAAGCCTGGACAGCATCTCTCTGGTTAACTGAGCCGTGAAATTTGTGCCTTGATCACAGCACACCGTTTCCGGTATACCCATGCGTGCAAAGATCTGTAGCAACGCCTCGCACGTTGCCTTCGCTGTCAGCGCGCGCAAGCATACGACCTCTGGCCACCGAGTGTTAACATCAACAACGCACAACGCGTAACGGTGCCCTCGCGCAGACGGTGGTTCAATTGGCCCTATGCAATCAACGTTGATGACTTGAAACGGGCTGTCTGGTCTAGAGAGGGGTGTGATAGGCACACGATCGAGAGTGCGCGCAGGGGCCTTTACCTGGCATGAATGGCACGTACGACAGTGTTGCTTGACATCTCTGGCCAAGCCTGGCCAGTAAAACGACCCCTTTATTCTCTGAAGCGTTTTACGTTCGCCCAGGTGCCCTGCCCACGCTGAATCATGCGCCAACCTTGAAACCTCCGCGCGCCGTTCCGAAGGTAGTACTAATTGACAACACTCGTGTCCAGCAACTGGCTCTCGATGGAACAGCAGCTCGTCCCGTATAAGCATGCCATGCGAGCCTTCTTTAGCCTGAGCCCATGCTTCTTTTAGCGATTCATCGGCAAGCTGAGCGTTCCGGAACAGCTGCCTTGCTGTCTGGTTCGTTTCGGTCTGGCTGGCAGCAGGCTCCGCCTCGACGACGCACGCCACAGCATCAGCGTGTCCCGTATCTGGCCCGTCTGGTTCATCTGTATCTGATTCCACAGCTACTAACTCATCTGCTGGTGTTAGTGCTCTCTCCCCGAGAAGCTCATTGTAGTCATCTGGCATAATCAGTGCATCTACGCCTGCGACTAGCTCATCGGTAAGCGCACACAGCACTCCTCGTTCGGACGGGTTGAACGACACTAGGGGAGCACCCTCAGTTGCCTTTAATGGCACGTAAGCCAGCTCGGCGACTACCTCACTCCCAAACGCTCCTCTCAGCTTCAGTGTTGACCCCGCGCCTTCATACTCGCGGCAAAGTGACTTACGAAGGACAGTTACATCGGCACCCGAATCAACCAAAGCTCTGAGCTGCTGACCCGTGCTCTCTATTGTGACAATACGTTTGTCGCCTGCCTCTGACACTCCTTGTCGCCATCTCCTTGTTAACTGGAATTTCCACTCGAGCAACAACCTGCCTTTCGCCTCTGCGACTGCTACTTCCATCTTTTGTTAAGGCCGTTTCTTTTCTCGGGCATTCTCTTGCAAAGTGGCCCCTCTCGTGGCATTTATAGCACTGTCTCCCGGGACGCCTCTCAGCCGTGCTGCCTCCCAATTGAGATGACGTGGCGGTTCGCTTCTCGGCATGGTGGTTTGCCGTTGCGGACGCAGGTAGTCCTACCGCTGACGTACACCTCCGACTCTCTTCGAAGTTGTCTGCCAGTTCTACGAGTTCACTAGGTTTGAGAAAACCTTCTTTCTCACTCAAGGCAACGTGTGCTCTTGCATCGGCGCTTAAGCATTCCTTCATTCGGTCTGTCACCGCCAGCTGTTTGAACTCCTCAATGGTGCGCACTTTACAGCTGTCTAGGTAGTAGTCGAGATAATTCTCCAGTCGTACGGAGAACTGTTCCCAGGTTTCTCCTGCCTCTTTGCTGCTTGACGAGAATAATCTCTTGTATTCTGCGGCTGACAGTCGTAGTCCGCGAAGAATTTTGTCTTTCAAAGAAGCGAAGTTTTTCCTCTCGTCTGCTGATAACCGTACGAGGAGCCCTCGCGCCCTTTCGCTCAGTTCGGTAAAACCAGTCCGGCCCACCACTCGGTCGGGACGTCGTACGAGCATAAGGTCGCCTCCACCTCCTCAAACCATCCAGGCACTAATTGCTCTTTATTCGGCATTGGTGCCAGGACGCCTTTCAATAGGCTCGCGTATTTTAGCCTTCTATCTTCATCTGTTCCAGCATTCGCCGCGACGGTGCTGCCGCTATCGCTAAGCTCCACGCTCTGTCCATAGCGCAATCGCTCTGTTTCTATAATCAATTTTTGATTCTCTTTCTGGGCCTCTACAATTTTTAGTTGCAATTGCAGTAGTGCCAACTGCTCTGACGTAGCCTCCAGTGTGGAGTCTACCTCAGCTTCGCCTGCCTTGCCCGCGGCTGCCAACTCTTCACTCTGATCCCCCTCTGCCATTTTTCCTCCTTCCTTAGCGCAATCGCTCCTCAAAACCCAGGGCTTTGACATAGCATGCGCCCGCAGATGCCAAAGGGGTACTCGCCTGACTGCCGCTGGTGTCCCTTGGGGTGGGTCCCCTTGCGCCGGATTCAAGAAGCTGGGAGCGTCTTCACGAATTGGCTTTCCAAGCGGTTGTCACGGTCAGGCGTCGTCGTTGACGAGGCTCGTAGTGTCGCCGTCGTCGTTCCCGTAGACTCCAGTTCAGCCACAGCAGATCCTGTCGACTGCGCCAGTTATGTTTCGAAGCCGCTCTCCACGCTGTCACCCGCCGTGCTCGTCCAGAGGGCGACGGTCTCTTCAGCTGCTGGCGTTCGAAACGGTTCTCCTCTCACCCGCCGTGCTCGGTTGCGCTGACCGGCGGTCTGTTGAGTTGCACCTGCTGGGCACCTTGGAGTACTACCCGTAGACGAACCAGGTTTACAACATCTTTATTGTAACTGGTCTCTCCTCTCCTTTCGAGGTTACCCCTGACAGCTTGTTAAATAGACTCCCTAAACAAAGCCCCTATCATTGCGCCAATCGTGACGCAGTAAACTCTCTGGGCGGGGCCAATAGGCTCCAGCACAGTTCCTCCTCACTCCCGTCGTTCTGTACGCACAACATCACGCGTGCACATTCCAGAGTTCAAATCCGCCGCCGTGGTCACGTACGTCCTTGCCGGACAGCCCGAGTCCCGTGGGAATCAGCTTCCTGGCCTCCGCGGCTCCTTTACACAAGAGCCCAGCGCGCGCACACACACAAACACACACCTCCACACACCGTGGATGATCTGCGGTTCGAATAGTGCTGCTGGCCTTGCCGACGCGGGACATCCGGAGTCGTCTTGCGGGCGGGGTTGCGTCGGCGACTTGAAATCCGCGCCAGCCAGGCGATCCGCGATCCAGGGTCACGGGAAATGAACGAAAAGTCACGCACCGCGCTCCGGCCCTCAAGTGCACGCCCCGCAGCTGCGCTCGCGACGAGCAGGCGCCAGTCCAGAAGCCGACGGTGTAGTATGTCGCGTTGATGAGCACAACAGGCCTGTAAAAAAAAAGAGGGAATCGAGAAAGCGGCTCTACATGGAGCATGCAGGAAGGCATGCAGTTCAGTTGAAAGAGTTGAATACTCGGTATGGGTGACCGTAACTTGTCCGTATTTTCGCGGACTGCAGTACGCAACGTTTTTCTTGTTGCACTGATTATGTATATTTAAGCCTTATACTCTACGGGGAGGAATTTCAAAAAATTGCATTCCATTAGGGCAACCATGATCAGAGTCCGATTGGGGCGAACACCGATAACGAGCCTCTTTCGATGAGGAGGTGAAAGAGGCCTAGGTGTTTGTCATTTGTATTTGAGGCAGATGGCGCTGCGCTTCATGTTTCTGAGGAGACTTTTTTTTTTGTACGCAAGCTTGCCATAGGCATATTATAGAAACTCATGTAAATGGTTTTCCGTGAGGAACCGGAGCAGGCTCCCGCCCTTAGCTTTGCCGGTGAGCCATTTAGAAAAGTCCTCTTCCCTTGTTGTGGTTAGTCCTACTTCGCGCAGAATCTGTGTCCTTGATGCCCTTGTCAATGCACAAGTCCATAGCAGGTGGCGAACATCCACTTCTGCAGCTGGTGTGGAACACTTCGGGCATGTGGTTGGTCCGATGTCTGCCTGCGATTCCCATCGGCATTTTACCGACGGGGTAAGGACCGCCCCAGCTCTTATCCTTCTAAGGGAAACCTCCTCCAATCTCGTTAAGTTACGAGGGAGTGGGAATGTACACGGGGGAATGAGGGCACGTGTACTTTTCCTTAAAGAGGATGCTAAGATGGGAACAGCGGAGCGGGCATCGAAAGGGAGCCTGGTGGGGGGCGCATTAGTGCTTGGAACTTCGTGTGTGAGTTGGTCAACTTTTATCTGCTCAGCGTTATCAGCATCGTCTTGTGTCCAATGTATCTGGATGCTTATCTTTGTTTTTTTATTGAGTGCGTGGATTTCCTGGGTAACAGATAGCGTCTTCGTCACTTTCTTCAGTTGTTTTATGGTGGCTAATGAGTCTGTATAGATTTGGGCTTCTGTTATGGAATCTATTTTATTTATGGCCTCCATAGCATCGCGGACTGCATAGAGTTCCATCACAAGCAGGTCCGGGTATTCTGAAACCTATTCTTTACGTACCTTTAGTTCGCTGTGTGTTGGACTAGTAGCTGCTGTTCTACCGCCATTTTCTATAATTGATGTGTCCGTATATGCAATGCAAGTACCTGGAAGTGCATCAACCAGAGGTCGAGATGCCAGCTTTTCTGTGCGACGAAGCCGAGTAGTCTTGTTTCTCGTAATAGTCGTGAATTCCCACGGAGGGCGGTCAGCCATTGATGGTGTTTGAACTGCCACTTCGTTGTACAAGGATGCTATGGGCGTAACGTACTTTCGCTACATATCCCTTGTTGCCTCTCGTTGTTCAATTAATTCTGTCAACGTATTTATCTGTGCAAACTCTTGGAGAATAGGGATAGGGGTAAGTTTTGGTAAGGCCGTGATAGTGCACATTGCGTTTCTATTTATTGTTTCCAATTTCGCCCACTGCCGCCTCGTGAGTCTTTGGAATTGGGCCTGGTATAGTATCCTCGGCTGTAACACCGATTGTACAATACGTCTTGCCATGTCCGCTCGAGCTCCTCCTCCCCTAGACGAAATGCGTTTTATCAAGATTAAGGAAGTCGCAGCTACTTTTTTCACCTTATGAAGTCATTGTGTTCCTTTGCCGGATTTGTGAATTTTTAGACCAAGAACTCTCAACTCGTCCACCTCTTCCAATGCCTGATTTCCAATCTTTAGGGTGACTCTTTGCGTTGCCAATTGTTTCCTTCCATTCTTGTTGGCAACATGAATGTAACTGGACTTTTGAGGTGATAATTCCAGAGCTGCATCTTGGACGTACTCATCTATTGTATTTAAAGCCTCTTGCAGACACCGATTCTGTCTCAAGTTGTTTATGAACAGACCAAATCGTGACATAATCTGCGTATATCATGAACCGCACCTCTGGTATTTTAGCTAATTTCCACGCCAGTGGGATCAGTGCAATATTAAATAATAAAGGTGCTAACACTGACCCTTGTGGCACGCCTCTGTTCGAGGTGTAATTGCCAATTTGTTTTCCGTTTATCCGGATAGAAAACGTCCTGTCCTTAAGCAGATTAAGTACTGCTTTTATAACCTGAAGGGAATGCCCATGCATTCCATGTTGCTAAGAATCTTGGCATGTGACACGTTGTCGTATGCCTTCGCCACGTCGGTAGCCACTACAGTGCGCACTAGGTGATAATTCCCTAGTGCGACACGTGTATGACCTCTTCAGCGAGCATAGCCAGTCCATTTTCTGTGCCAAGGTTTGTTCGGAACCCAATTTGTCGAGCATGGTATTTTTTATTACTTTCCAACCACAGACGCACCCCTTTCTTCATTCTTTTTTTTTTTCAGTACATGCTATCCAATGATTACCGTACTTAACAGTTTCATCAAGTGTAGGGGTCGTTACGATGTGCCGCGCCTTCTACGAGAGGTATTAGCGTTTTGTCGTTTTCTTGTCTTGCGTTTCAGTAAGCAGTCTTTGCACACGCTAAAGAAAAAGCGCCCAACACAGGATCTAATGAATGTGGTCCTTCCAGTGCTCCTGTACCGAGAGGCTTTCAATGCTACAGCTGGTAAAATGTTTTGAAGAGGGTGAGGAAGATATGAGTCATGTGTGCAATCAAGCCACCCTTCTTCCATTCACACACTGGTACCTTACACGTTAAATCTTGGTTATATCAAAGAGGAATTCATGTACCAATGGGGACAAACTGAAACACAATCATGCTATCCGGTAGAAGGTCTTCTTACTCGGTGTATTCTCTGAGTCTCTGGAGAACTGCGTGCTCCATTGTTTTCCCCAAGGTTGAGATTAGGGAGGTCGTGTGAGATTGTTAAGGTCAATCTTCTATGTGGCTTGGAATTGAAGATCGCTGTTTCATGTTTCAAATTACTCGGCATTTACCCAATTTCTCAGCACTTGGCTAAGGCAGGGACAGAATTTGGATGTTTATTTCTTAGCGCTTTGTTTGTTACCGAGCCTTGTCTAGGGGATCATGCAGTCTACAGTTGAGCTATTGATCCCCAAACTTCTGCTTCACTGAAAGATTCGTCTACCCCCGGATTGTCCTTGTGCTCAAAGAGGAATTCATTATTCCATTTTTATTTAAGCTGCTCCAGCAGCTCATGTTTGCCTTAAGAGAATGAATGGATGATTTTGCTGATCGCGCCTTGGTTAGCGGATTTCGCTTGTGATGGATTCCAGAGGTATTTTAGCAAGTGCCAAGAATTCGTGTTGCATGGTTGATCGTTTGAGGTTTCATACGTTTGATATCACTGTTGTCTACAGGGTTCCTCCGCCTGCTCTTCACTTTCCTTTTCCAGCCTAGCAATCCTGATTCTCCGTCTTCTATAGAGACGCTGAATTTTCCATCTGCGCACTAGTCTGTTTCTTTTCTCCCAGAGGTGTGCTAGTTTTGAGCATACGTTGGGCCGATCCTTGTTCGTTTCAATTTCACTGCTGTGTGCTTCAACATCCTCACGTAAAGCTTCTGTTCCCTTTCATGGAATGTTTCCTAATCTGTGTACCTGTGAGTTTCCACTTTCGTCGGCTGAAGGGGTCTGTTCTGATGGTTATACTATAATGCAGTGATCGCTGTTTAGGTATTCTCCTGTATTAATCCAGACAGGGTTGTTGACGGTCTTCACTAATGTTAGGTTCTTATTAGCGTCTCTAAAGACGCGGCTCCCCGTTCTAGTCGACCTTGTGAAGTCGTTTAAGAGCGTTAGGCTGAACTCCTGTCATTTCTTTCAGAGGACTTTTCCCGTTTTTTTAGGCCTTTGATATTCCCACTCCATGTGGCAGGCATTGAAATCCCCGACTACCAAAAGGCGCCACGTTTTGCTCATTCGCACAACTTTGGCTTATAGTTTGGGGAAGTCCCCAGCTGAATCTCTAGGTGAGCTGTGTATGTTCAGGTTGTATGCGCTCTTCTGCACTTTTCTCGCAAGTATAATCAGGGTGAATGTGTATTTCACGGGTGTATGCTCAATTTCCTGCTGAAGGTAGCTGAGTTTCTTGATTGTAAAAGTAGCGGTGGCGGTTTGTCTTCTGTTGGTTTGCATTTGTGCCGCTGGCTGGTAGCCCGATAGGTTGACTCCGAGTGGATCTTGTACCACGATGATGTCTGGTTTAGCTTCAGTTTTTTTAATGTGTATCTGCAGGTGTAGCTGCTCTTTTGTTCTCGAGTGCCTTTCGCAGGCACCTTCAACTGTAGAAAGATGACACCTGCAAAAGGCAATCGAGAAGAAAAAAGGAGGTTGACTCCGATGCTCATTTTTCAGGTGATTAGAGCTGCACCACCATAAAAAATAGGGGCAGCATTTAGGACGAGGCTTCTTTTTCTCAATTAAAATGCAATCCATCCAGAAAAGTATTTAGAATTTTGGCGCCCGTGATAGCTGAGCGAAGAGCTTGTAGGTAAAATTCGGAGGTCGAAAGCAGAAGCGACGATGAAGATGCTGAAACCAACGGAGGGCCCGTGCATTATATGACCCACAGTTAGACTAGAGGCCCCAAATTAGAAGTCTTATGCTTAAAGGTGAACGTTCCCTTGACCGGTTGATGAGAATCAGCAACAAAAAATACGGTATGCGTCGGGACACAATGCTCTTGCTTTATAAGACCTGCTTTCGGCCAATACTTGAATTCGGCTCGATTTTCTTTTTTGGGTGCCCAAGCCACAAGCCGTAATATGTTGATTTTGGGACGACGAGCTCTTTGCCTTTGCTTAAGTCTGTCCAAATCAGTGGCCGATACTTTGCTATTCTTGGAAGCTCGGATACCTAATATAAATTACGGTTTCAGCGTTTCACTGTGCGAGCATTTTCAAGGTCTTGGGAGCCTGTCCCTGGATTGTTAACCCCATATTTACTTCGATCCTATCATACTTCTTTGATAATATGTAGCCTAGGTATGAGCTCCCTCAGGTTGTGTTTACTAATTCCCTGCTGTCGAAACTTTCCGTATCAATAACTCTTTAGTGCAAGTTAACCACCGGCGGTCTGATACTACAATATCATTTGATGACACCCTCTCAGGGAATCCTATGAATTTGTTGTCAATGTAATAAATGGCCTTATAGAGGAGTATTTAGACAATGTTCGAGCCATATTGCCATTTTTACAGATGCCTCCCAGCAGAATGAAAAAGCAGCTAATGGCATGTACTCTTAGGCTCTTGACTCGAGTAATTCATTTCGGGTACCTGAGTATACACCAATTTTTGCTGCTGAGTTTCTGGCCATTGAGTTGGCCTTGACAAAACTCGTTGCACTTCATGATCACGTTGTTGTCCATCGAGCGCTGGGTGCGCAGACCGATCTCGGTCTCAGCCACCAGCTTGATCACGGCGTAGTTCGAGATCTGGTCGAGCACGATGATGATTATCTCTAGGTTGCCAGTCTTGCGCTGTTCCTCGAGCACAATGGTTCGCATGGGCTTGCGGTTTGCGTCAATCGTGGTCACGCCCAGCGGCTGTTCGACACGCATTTATTTTATTTATTTATTTAAATATTTATTTCTTTATTTCCAATACCTCAAAGACCCCAGGAGTGCGGGGATTTACATGAGGGGTAGGCCTGACAGTATTGTAGCGATTAACACAAAAAATTGTTCAATGGCGGCTTTGAAATGATTTTGAAAGTGGAAATCAGAAAGAAGAAATGGGTGTGGGCAGGACATGTAGTGCGAAGAGAGGATAACGGATGGTCGCTTAGGGTAACAAACTGGATTTCAACGGAAGGAAAACGTAGCAGGGGGCGGCAGAAAGTTAGGTGGATGGATGAGGTTAAGAAGTTCGCAGGGGTCAAGTGGATGCAGCTAGCACAGAACCGGATTAATTTGAGAAATATGGGAGAGGCCTTCGCCCTGCAGTGACCTCCGGTCGCCACCGCGCGATCTTAATAAACTGCGCATGCGCGAAAAGAAAGGAGGTAGGCGAGGAGGAATGTTTGTATTCTTGCGGATGTGACGTAATATGGTTCCCATTTTTGTGTTTTGCTTGAGCTTACTCTCGAACCCAGATTCTGATTTCTCACCCGACTCCGCAGGCCTTCCAAGGGCTTCCTTCGCTGTATCCGCCTTTTTCATCTTGGGGTTTGGGCGCGCAGCGATGGAGGCGATTGGTTCGTCCCGCGTTGTTTCAGGTCGACCGGACTGAAATGGATTTTGCAACCAGTCCCTACCTCTAGTTTCCTTCAGACTTTCGTAAGTACTGCGAATATACAGCGCAAAACGCGCAAAGCGGTGTTTCGTACTGGCCTCGCCAACCCTAGACGATCTCATGGCGACGCTCTCCTCGCCATTACAGCTTGTTTTGAAAAGCTTTTCTGCACCAATGCGCTGTTATTTAGTGCTCACAGTTGTTTCTGCGGCATCACGCTGTAATTGCTGACTTCAAGTAAAGGTCCCAAGGAATCACGGACCGTCACTGCGCGCTTAGGTGCACCCCCTTGATTGATAACCCGACCTGTGCTTTGATCGGAGAGAGAGAGAGAGACAGAAAACTTTATTTCAAAAAGAAAAAGAAAAAAAAGGGGGGGGGGGCAGTGAGTGGAGTCTTCATTTCAAGACCCCAGTGGCCTGGGCTGCCGCTCTTGCCTGAGTTACCAGCCTACGCTGGGTCTCTAGATCATAGCATTGCAGAGTGGCCTCCCACTGCGCCTCCGAATGGTGCATGTTTATGTGTGGAGGTTTGGGGCCTGTGCACCCCCATGTGACGTGGTAGGCGGTGGGCTGGTCGTTGCACCAAGGGCATATGTCTGTGTAGTGTTCTGGGAACATTATGTTGTATTGATTTAGGTTGGGGTAAGTGTTGGTTTGGAGCTGTCTCCATTCCCGCATTTCTTGTACATTTAGACCCTTGTGTGGAGGGGGATAAATCCTACGTTGTTCCCGTAGGTACTTAAGTCGCGCGCCGCAAGTCACTGGGACAGGAATGCTGGTTGTGAGATCGGGATTGGTGGCCGCTCGGTTTGTGTGACCTCGAGCTAGCCTATCCGCGACCTCATTTCCTTCCAATCCAGAGTGCCCCGGAACCCAAGTGATCTGATGCTTGAGCTGTGAGGTTGTAGCCAATGGGTTAGTTGTGAAGCGAGCTAATGTTTTAGGTATTCTGCCTGCAAGAAGGAGCCGACACGCCGCTTGTGAGTCGGTGATTACGTGCAGCTCTCGATTGGTCGCGTCTCCGTAGGTAATGGCCAGCACGATCGCCGCCACTTCCGCTTCTGTGATAGTACAGTGCGGGATGGACATGCTGGAGACTTCTTTGTATGAAGAGCCCACCACCACGGCTGCTGCTGTGTTCGATGTATGCTCGTATAGAGCGGCATCCACATAGACAGTTTTCGGACTGCGTTCCACTGCACGTTTGCTTTGATCGGAGACCGGCGGCTCGCAAGAAATAGCTTTCTTGTTCTATTTCAGCTTCGTGTATGTCCCTATTTCTCTCCAGACATGCCCTTTTTCAGCAAGAGCAATTATTCTCATGTCTTTTCAGAATGTGCCGAAATTTTGCTGCACAAGCGACTGTGGGACCTTGCTTCGTCGCAGCTTCTGCTCATGTAATAAATACCCTGCACCATTGATACCTCGTGCTTCACGAAAGGTGGGGAGCGTTTGCTTGAGTTGACCGCTACTATATATGTGTTAGCGAAAACCGGTTGCTCTACAAGGGACCCACAATGTAAAATGAGACTGGCCTTCTTTATAACCCTCCTCCATGTGGTTTTCTCACTGAGCATGAATTTTGCTCACCATTAGATCGTCAGTCAAAGCAATAATTGGCTATTGCCAGTTGATGCGGCGGGGGAGTCTAGAAGTAATTTGGTAATATATGTGTACTGGAGTAGCAATATTCGTCCCATCTTAAGGACCTACAGGTGCTTCACTGGACTCCCATTTCTCGTATCTGTAAGTAGATGAAATGTTTGGAAACGTTTATTAGCGAACCTGCACACCCTGACAGCCACCTCTGTGGCCATTATTAAATGGATCACTTTTGGTTTTCAGAGGAGTGGAGTGGGTGGAATGGCTGCCTTGAAGTTGCCCTGAAAGCTTTGTTTGCATTAGAGGAAGCTGTATAGCAGATGGTTATTAGCAGTGGCACTGTGACGAAATGAAGGCCTGTGCATCTTTTCCAGGAGCTGTTGAATGCAGTGGGAGTGAATTGAGCTTAGAAGACATGACTAATCCGAGCCAGACTATTTCGTGTCGGACCACTAGGCATTCACTTAACTCAGTGGTAATGCAGCCAAAAATTCAAATGGCCAGTTGCAGTGGAGAAGTCTAGAAACTGATTCATCACTTCTATGTGCGGGATGATTGTGGCAGTATTTATCTCATTAGGAAGATCAACAGCTTCACTCGTTTCCTATCTTCGGAGTCTGTCCCAACAACTAGATTCGAACAACATTTATCCATTGTTAGAATCTAGTTGCATTTAGCAAAGTTGAACTAGATGCAGACTAGTGCTGGTAATTGAGCTCCGTGCTACCTGTGCATTTCATGTCTTTCCTCCTCCCATATAATTTTCTTTCTTTCTCTTGTCTATATATTCATTATCTGTATATAAACGGTTGATCATTAGCCGGGTGCTGCTGTCTGCTGCGGTTGGCTCCTGATGCTGTGGCTGTTGTTGGCCAAGCGTGAATTCAGCAATTTGGGTTTTGGTACCTGGCGAACGGAGGTGGTGGAATTGCTGTTTTGAAGTCACTCCAAAGGGCTTCATTTCTTTTCGAGGAACCTGGCTGCTGGTACAAATCTGCAATGTTGTTTGGCTGTGCAAACTGTTTAAGGACACAAGGAATGAGCAGTAGGGCGCCAAGTTTCTTTTATCCATTTCATCTCTGTGTTTCTTCAGCTTAGGCTGCGAAATCATATTCACACTTTCGGGTATGTTTATTTGCAAGCAGAAAATGCACCGCCAACTGTGTGGGCAAAATTACATATTCTTTTTAATTGCCGCCACTTTGTTTTGGTGTAGATACATTAGATGTTTACATGTGTGTGCCAAGTGGCAGCTACTGGCATCATACTGCTACGCGATGACAACGACGAAGTGTGTCCTCTTGCCTCGCGGAAGGGACAAGGTGAAGAAGAAGTGGGACTGGTTCCGTGTTGCTGCTCGCTGCTGTGCCAGTTCTAACTGTGCTGTAAATATTGTAACGGGTATTGCGCCAACGTCCAGGCAATGCCCTGAGCCTAGAAGACTGTCGAAGTCCGAGAGCGGTCCGAGCAGCGGTGTGAGAGCGGTTCCAGGCAACCAACTTCGTCGTCTACGCCAACCAGCAACCACTTCATCGTCTACGCCAACTAGCCACTGACTGTCTCCGCTTCGTCGTCGACTATAGCTTGTATCACTGCCCCCCCACCTCTGTAGCATCGACTCGATGCGACGCGGTGCTACTAGGAAGAAGTTAGCGAAAGGGTGCACAAAAGTGTCACAAAGACCCAGCGGCGTTGACGATAAGTTCAGTCATGCACAATCATGATAGGGCTTCAGCCGAACCACGTGCACGACTTCAGGACGCTGTGGCCTTCGGGATGAAGCTGAAACTGCGGGAACAACGGCGTAGGTGACGTCACTGATACGGTGAACAATCTAGTAAGGGCCGAAGTATCGGCGTAGTAACTTTTCAGATAGGCCGCGATGACGAACAGGTGTCCACACCCAGTCAAGTTCGGCGCCAGAGCCGCAAGAAGGACCAACTGGCATCATGGCATCCAACGGCGTGCTCACTTGGCGACAGAAGACAAGTTGGAACGAGGTCAGTCGCGTCGTCTCTTGAGTGGCGGTATTGTATGCGAAAGTTATATAGGGCAAAATCGCATCCCAGGTGCGATGTTCTGCGTCCACATACATAGAAATCATGTCGGTGAGGGTGCGATTGAGGCGCTCCACCAGCCCGTTGGTCTGAGGGTGATACGCCGTCGCACGTCGATGGCTAGTGTGAGTCAGAGTCATGACCAACCGGATTAGGCGAGCCGTAAAAGGTGTTCCACGGTCAGTGATTACCACGGCTGGGGCGCCATGACGTAGGACAATGTTATGAACGAAAAACTGAGCAACTTCGGCTGAAGTACCTTTAACAAGGGACGCGGTCTCTGCGTACCGTGTTAGGTAGTCTGTCGCGACGACTACCCAGCGGTTGCCAGACGAGGACTTCGGAAAAGGACCGAGAAGATCCATGCCCACTTGATGGAAAGGGGTCCTCGGCGGAGCAATAGGCTGAAGAAATCCAGCGGGTTTCAATGGCGGAGACTTCCGACGTTGGCAGTCACGACATGAGCGTACATAGGCCCGCACCGATGGGAGTAACCTGGGCCAATAATACTTTTGACGAATTCGTGCAAGTGTACGGCTCACCCCCAGGTGGCCGGCGGTGGGTTCATCATGACAGGCACTCAATATATCTCGGCGCAACTCGGAGGACACAAAAAGGAGAAACGTCTCTTAACTGTTAGCACAATTTCGCTTGTAGAGCACGTTACCACGCAGAGTGAACGTTTGAAGCCCACGATGAAAAACACGGGGAATACGGGCGTCGACGCCCTGCAGATAGTTGACGAGTGACACTAACTCTGGGTCCATTCTCTGCAGCTGCGCCATTTGGGTGGTACTAATAGCCCCCAGAAAGGGAAAATCATCGGCCGTTTCTTCTGGACATATGGCGATGGGCGAGCGCGACAGACAGTCAGCATCCTGATGCTTCCGTCCTGATTTGTATACGACTGTTACATCATACTCTTGTAATCTAAGGCTCCATCTAGCCAATCGTCCTGAGGGGTCTTTGAGGCTCGCGAGCCATCATAATGAATGGTGGTCGCTTATAACGCGGAAAGGTCGGCCGTAGAGGTATGGTCGGAACTTGGTGAGGGCCCATATAACCGCCAGACATTCTTTCTCAGTTGTTGAATAGTTGGTTTCGGAGCAGGTAAGTGTTCGGCTCGCGTAAGCGATGACCCGTTCTGCACCGTCTTGCCACTGAATTAGTACTGCACCAACCCCAACGTTGCTGGCATCAGTGTGAACGTCAGTTGCGGCGTTTTCGTCAAAATGGCCTAGTATAGGGGGATTCTGTAGGCGGCTGCGAAGCTCAAGGAAAGCGGCCTCTTGTTCACTTCCCCACAGGAACGGCGTGTTATCTCGAGTCAGTGTGGTTAGCGGTTCCGCGATGTGCGATAAGTCTCGTGCAAAGCGTGTGTAATGGGAGCACAAACCTAAGAACCGTCGAACAGCTTTCTTGTCAGTAGGGTGCGGAAAACCAGAAACGGCAGCTGTCTTTTCAGGGTCCGGGCGAACACCTTTTGCGCTGACCACGTGACCAAGGAAGCGAAGTTCCTCAAAGCCGAAGTGACATTTCTCCGGTTTGATTGTCAGGTTGGCGTCTCGGAGAGCTTTTAACACAAGGCGTAACCTTTCTAGGTGTTGGTCGAAAGTGGTCGAAAATATGACGACATCGTCCAGGTAAACCAAACACGACTGCCACATCAAACTGGACAGAACGGTGTCCATCATGCGTTGGAACGTGGCCGGTGCCGAACATAGGCCGAACGGTAGCACCTTAAACTCATTAAAGCCATCGGGTGTCACGAAAGCCGTCTTCTCCTGGTCTCTCTGATCCACTTCTATTTGCCAGTACCCACTTTTTAGGTCTAGCGACGAGAAGTATCCGGCATCTCGCAGTCGATCGAGTGCGTCGTCTATGCGGGGAAGTGGGTAAACGTCCTTTTTAGTGACGAGATTAAGCCTTCTGTAATCGACACAGAACCGCAGAGTGTTGTCCTTCTTTCTGACGAGAACAACCGGCGAAGCCCACGGGCTTGTAGACGGCTGAATGACATCGTCGGAAAGCATTTCGGTGACCTGTCTCTGAATCGCTGCTCGTTCCGTTGGAGAAACGTGGTATGGACTTTGGCATACGGGGCGCGTGGTCTCGTCTGTTATTATACGGTGCTTGGCGACCGGAGTTCGGCCCACTTTGGAAGACATTGCGAAGCAGTCTGCAAAATCTGTCAAGACAGCCGAAAGCAGATCCTTCTGAGCCGGCGATAACTCGGTGTTTATTTCGACAGGTGGCAGAACGTGGCGAGGTCCAGTGTCGTCTTGAAGGGCTTCTTCCACGGTGCACATATGTGGACACTCCGCGACGTCTTGGAGGAAGGAGATCACCGTGCCTTTGACGAGGTGCTGAAATTCGTTCGAAAAGTTGGTGAGCAGAACGGTAGTGCAGCCATCCCGTAGGTGGACGAGACCTCGGGCAACAATGAGACCCCTCTCAAGCAGCAGCGGGATATGACCCTCCGCCATGCCCTCAAAGTCATGAAATAGATCATTCTGCACGCGCATTACGACACTGCACAGTGGTGGCACCGTGACGTCATCCTCCACAATACGCAGAGCATGGCTACAGGGATCACGGGTGTCGAAGCGTGCCACTGCCCGTTTAGTCGAGAATGTGACTCGTGCCTCGTGTAGGTCGATCACAGCACCGTTTGCCTGGAGAAAGTCGAGCCCCAGTATCAAATCTCTCGAACATTCGCGCAAGACAACGAATTCCCCGACGTAGACGAAACCGCGGATGCCAATTCGGGCTGTGCACCTTCCGGCCGGGCTAATGAGGTGACCTCCAGCCGTGTGAATGCTAGGGCCCAACCATGGCGTCACAACTTTGCTCAATTCCTGGGCGAAGGCGTGGCTCATCACTGAATAGTCTGCACCGGTGTCAAGTAAAGCGATCGTGTCAGTTCCGTCAAGTGTCACGCACAAATCAGAAGAAGCGCGTCGGATGCTGTCGCTACCCTGCCCCTGTGAGAAACCAGCGTATCGGTGTATCGGCGGCGGAGGATCTTCAATTTTTCCAACAGCAGCGGCCCTGCCTCCGGAGACCGCTGGAATTAGTTTTCCCGCTGTGAACTGGGAGAACGCCGCTCAGTATTGTTGGGGAACGGTACCGCAGCGGAGATGACGATCCTGAGTCATAGCGCCTGTATCTCCCAGGCCTCTGACGGGCCGACAGATGAGCTTCAATTTCGAGCGGCCGTTCACCGTTCCGTGGGCAGGGCGCATCGGGTTCGAAGCCGCGAAGTCCCACTCGGCGATACGGGCATGCACGGTAAAGGTGACCGGCCTCCCCGCAGTGGTAGCAGATTGGCCTGCGGTACCGCGTACGCCACACGTCCGACTTGCGAAGGCGTGGAACAGGCACCACAGCTTGAGCCGATGCGTCATACGGACTGATGTGGCTCACCACCGGTGTCGGGTCAATAGAACCACAGGCAGCTGCTTGACGTGCAACGAACGCGTACGTTCGTTTGTCGTCGACCCGTGGAGGCATGGTAGCGACAGGATCGTAGGCAGCTGCCTGACGAGCAACGGATGTCTGCGTGGGCATTTAATCGACGCGCTGCAGTACGTTGGTGACCGGGAATTCACGAGCAGCCTGGCGTACTTCATCTCTGACGACTTCGGTCAGTGATGTCACTGGCGCACTCTGGGGCAGACGGAAACGTTGGAGTTCCTCTCGAATAACCGACCGAATGAGGTCACGTAAGGCGTCCTCACCGCCTCCATGGCACGACGAAAAAACATCTGGGGCCAGGCTGCTGACATCTCGGTTGTACTGCCAGGCCCGTTGTTGGAGCGTCGTTTCCATGGTCGTTGCTTCCGCGAGGAAGTCAGCAACGGTACGCGGTGGACTACGAACGAGGCCCGCAAACAGCTCCTGCTTAACTCCACGCATGAGGTGGCGAAGCTTCTTCTCCTCTTTCATATTGGGGTCTGCGCGCTGGAAAAGACGGGTCATGTCTTCACAGAACATGCGCACACTTTCATTTGGCCGCTGGTTTCTGGACTGAAGTGCAGCTTCAGCTTTCTCGCGGCGGTCGGCGTTGGGGAAGGTGGTTAGAAGTTCACGGCAAAATGCTTGCCAGGTGGTAAGGGCGCCCTCGTGGTTTTCGAACCACGTACGCGCAGACTCTTCTAGGGCGAAATAAACATTATTGAGCTTTCGCTCGTCACTCCAGCCGTTGTACCGAGCCACTCGCTCGAAGGTCGCCAGCCAATCCTCAGCGTCTTCGAAGACGTCGCCGTGAAAAGATGGTGGTGTTCGCGGCGGGTGGCAAAGGATCGGATCTGAGAGCCTGGGATCAGTGGCCATGTCGAGGTGGCTCGAAAGTTGCGGCTGCGTGATCCTCGTAGGGGTGGAAAGGGGCCCAACCTCAGGCGACTGTCCGTGGAGGCGGCGACTGAGTCGCTGGTGGACCGGAGTCAGATCCGTCGTGAAGCGTGTAAACGTGGGAAAGCGTACCCAGCGAACTCCACCAAATTGTAACGGGTATTCCGCCAACGTCCAGGCAATGCCCTGAGCCTAGAAGACTGTCGAAGTCCGAGAGCGGTCCGAGCAGCGGTGTGAGAGCAGTTCCAGGCAACCAACTTCGTCGTCTACGCCAACCAGCAACCACTTCATCGTCTACGCCAACTAGCCACTGACTGTCTCCGCTTCGTCGTCGACTATAGCTTGTATCAATATACTGTAAATACATCGAGTTTCCACGTAACATCTTGGTGGAGGTGCGGGGACTCTGCTGCATTCCTTATGCAGAGGAGTCCTTCACATGTCTTATCCTTACTCGGAGTGTTCATTTATTCAAGCCTTCCGATTCCCAAGTCGTTCCCTACAAATAATCCCTTGGGTGTAATCTGCAGCTTGACTTCCGTACTTTCGTCTTCTAGTTACCAGTGGACAGCTGTAACTAAAATGTGTTTCCAAATTTATTTCGCACTTGGTCCAATGCTTGTCTGGCCAGTGCTTTAGTCACTACGAAGCATGATAATTCTGCAATTTTTTTCAGTTTTAAGCAGCTTAAGTTAAAGTTCTTCAGTTCCATCATGATGTATATGATATGCTGCCTCTGTTATTTATTTTCCTGTCATGCTGGTGCCTCAGGATAATACAAGGCTTTTGTGGCTACAGTGATAAATTTATCTAAGTTTCAGTGTATTGGAAGAAGTGCGTGGATGCACACATCCATGAATGCACGCGAGGGATATATGTATAGGCATTATAACAGCGTGACACCATCCCAAAACAAAACCAGCGTCCAAAACCGTGTAGCTGGATGGCGTGCATCCCATCGCAGTTACAGGATGGCGTGACGTTGGGCAAAGTGAAACTGAAACTAGGCGACTGAGCTTTATTTCAGAAACGGGGAACATGTCATAATCGTCATGCCTGCGTAAATGAAGTTGTGAGAACCACTGTTCCATACAGTTGAGGCTTACAGGTGGTCTGTTTCGGTCATAGCTGGCTGCACAGATCGTACCCCGATGCTTTCTCATCCAAATTAACCACAGCGATGCCTACCCATGGCTGAATTAGCAAATGTCTGATGTCGTACATATTTACCTGAGCGTGGTCCGGGACCGTGCTCTTTTTGAATCTTCCGAATTAACAGGGATCGAAATAATAGCTTTACTGTACTTACATTCAAATACTCTAAGGAGGCAAGACCGTCATGAACAGTGTACTCCAAATTACTATATGAAGTTAGTTGTACTGAAATCCTTGATTTATGATGAAAAAATACAGGGAGCTGTTATATGTTATTTCTACAGGCTGAATTTTTAGGCAGTAAAAATTCGCAGGTAAAATTTCATTTTAAACACTGAAAGAAAAAATAGGCACTATAAACTTTATCAAAACAGAATATTATATAAAATCTGATCTTCTGCACACATATATGTGCCGCAAAATAAAAATAAAAAAAGGTCCATTGATTTGAGACTTTAATAAATGCATGAACCTTAGAAGTAGTTTTCTAGAAGCTGTTCTGCAACAGATCGTACAATATACATGCGTCAGCAAATCAAAGGGGCTGGTCATGGTCTGCCACGAGAAGCTTCTGGGAATAGTTAAAAATCCTCTTACAACACATTTGACCTGCCTGGAAGCAAACAATAGCAAATCCAGCTGTTGATAATCTTTCAGGCACTTACTAAATGGTGGGGTGTTCTATTTTTTAGCACGTAAATTGTCCCGTCCTCCTACAAAAAAAAAAAGTAAGCTCAGTTTAAACTGCCTCATATAAGAGCTCATAATCTTCTATTGTACATGAATTAATCTTATTTATTGTGAACATACACAATGTTTCCATGTTAATAATTATGTTACCATTTATGTAAATATTGTTTTGTATTTAATGGCTTCAAGCATCTTGGGCCACGCAAGCTGCTTCTGGTGCTTGCCACTAGTAGGCTCGGGACACCCAACTTACCTGATGCCAGAAAATGTTGCTGTACATTGTTGCTTGACATAGAATATGCCGCAAACAATAGATTGATTTGCATGCGCCTACATATATCCGCGGAGGGCGCATGGTAAATAAAAACAGTACATCTAAATATAACTGTTAAATTTAAAGAATCATTAGCACGGAAACGCTATCCCCTTCGTAATAGGTCCGCTCTGGTGGTGCAGCGCTAAGTTTGAATCCCGGCCGCGGCGGCTGCTTTTTGGTGGAGGCGAAAGGCAAAGCGGCCGTGTGCTGTGCGATATCAGTGCAGGCTAAAGAGCCCCAGGTGGTCGAAATTTCCGGAGCTCTCCACTACGGAGTCTCTCATAGTCCAAGTTGCTTTGGACGTTAAACTCGATAAACAAAACCTGCGTAATGGGCTCTATGTCCCTTTAAACTCAGAAAAGGTTGTAGGCTAAAAATGAATGCTCAAATCAACGAATGGTTCAGTAGTGTGTTTGAAATTTGAAACATCTGATGCCTTTCATTATCATCATCAGCTTGACTATACCCACTGCAGGGCGAAGGCCTCTCCCATATTTCTCCAATTAACCCGGTTCTGTGCTAGCTGCATCCACTTGACCCCTGCGAACTTCTTAACCTCATCCCCCCACCTAACTTTCTGCCGCCCCCTGCTACGCTTTCCTTTCCTTGGAATCCAGTTTGTTACCCTAAGCGATCATCGGTTATCCTTTCTGCGCACTACATGCCCTGCCCATGCCCATTTCTTCTTCTTGATTTCCACTAGAATGTCAATAACTTGAGTTATTTCTCTGACCCAATCTGCATGCTTCCTATCTCTTAATGTTACCCCTACCATTTTTCGTTCCATAGCCCTCTGCGTTGTCCTCAACTTAAGTAGAACCCTCTTGGTTAGCCTCTACGTTTCAGCCCCATAGATGAGTACAGGTAAGGTGCAACTGTTGTATACTTTCCTCTTGAGTGATACCGGTAAGCTGCTAGTCATAATCTGCGAGTGCTTGCCAAATGCGCTCCATCCCAATCTTATTCTTCTTGTTATTTCCTTTTCATGGTTCGGATCTGTGGTTGCTACCTGTCCTAAGTAGACATATTCGCCTACTACTTCCAGTGCTTCGCTACCTAACGTAAACTGCTGCTCCTTCCCGAGGCTGTTGAACATTACCTTAGTCTTCTACATATTGATTTTCAAGCCTAACTTTCTACTTTTCCTGTCTAGGTCATCAATTATTATTTGCAGTTCATCCCCCGAGTTATTTAGTAAGGCAATGTCATCAGCATATCACAGATTACTGAGATATTCTTCATCTACCCTTATCCCTAACTCTCATTCCAAGTCTCTGAATACTTCCTCTGGGCAAGCTGTGAATAGTACTGGGGAGATCGTGTCTCCTTGCCTAACACCTTTCTTTATGGGATTTTTTTTTTTCTGTTGGTCTTTGGGGAAAGTAAGGTGTAGTATCTGTCTACACCTACATTTAGAATTAATGGCATACAGTACATGCTTCGTTGGTTCAAATCCCTATCTCAAACTAGCCTCGAAACTAACTAGTAGATGGATGCTAAATTGGAAAAGAAGTGGTAAGACATCACTCTGAATGCTGCATAAGAATATGTTGTGTCATATTATACGGTACGAAATCCCGTCCATATTTTTTCAGACACATGCCCAACATGTCCTTGAAAACTTACTTTGAAACATTCGAGTGAGAGAGAAGGCGCACTAGAGAACACTTCGAAAGTGCTCTCAGACAAGCGGGCGCCCTCCATTTGGAGAGCAGGAGTAGAATTACTGGCTTTCAATAGTAGAGGAGGAGGGCTTTTCCTCCGCTGAGAGCACCCGAATGCACTCCCGGCTGCTCCCTCGTTATAGTGAACTAGTATAGTTCACTATATCCCTCGTCTAAAACGAGATTAGAGGAAGTCACATGGCATAAAGCGTCATATCCGCACCATCTTTTTTTTTTTTTTTTTTTTTTTTATCTCTTGAGTCGGCGACGTTTAAAATGGCGGCTTCAAAGTGTCGGCGCTCGGCGAGTGGAAAGCATTGCTCAGGGGTTGTATGCATGTTTGAGAGTCGCTGTTGGTGTCGAAAGGGCCAAAGGAGGCAGATCGCCGCGCTGTGAGAACAAAGGCATTCAAAACAAGCGGTTCTACACGGAGCTATGCCTAGAATATACTGGCTAGTGTGCCGAGGGCGCGCGCTCGCGTGGCCGCGGCGGTGACGCCTTCCCGCCGCCACCGCGGGGCGGCGCTACCACGTTCGCGGCCTTGGCAGCGCTGCGCTTTTCACTGCGAAACCTGTCTCTTGACGGTTTGAGTGCACTTTTTGTCTAAAAACAGTCTTGATGGAAGACAATCGTACCGTCCAAGTACTGTGCGGAGAAAATCATACGCTGAAATAGCGCTCGAGGAAGCGTTTAACAAATATTGTCTGGTCCATGTCTGCTATATTATATCTAACTGTTTTATTTATTCAGCTGAACCGGATAAGGTCTTAAGCAGAACACATATTGACTTCCTGATATCCAGTGAAAGAAAAAAAATTTGAAACAACCACCTAAAGTTGACACGTTGGTTGCAATAGTTTGTTTTGATCAAACGATCGAGTACGGGCCGGGTTCAATATATTGCTATGAAATATTCCAATGACGATTTTATTTGATCTGGAGCCACTAGTTTGCGATCCACGCATCGCGATCGCGGATGTAGGTATCGTATGCATCTTTCTTCTGAGTGAGCGCTCAGTCAGCTCATATCCCATGTGGTTGTCCCGAATTATGGCAACTGCAATCTAACCTGGAACGGATCGACGAAGACTGTTATTGTCCGTGTGACACAGGTATCAGAAAATACCCTTAATATTTTACACTGTTCATTAATCCAACTTTGAATTTTATTTACTCTTCGGTCTTTTCTTATGGTCCATGGTATATCGCGATGCCGCAGTCAAGTGCTACGAACGTCAATACGGGCCTCATGCTTTCGGATAGGTTACGTCGACGTTTCTGCAATTCAGTCATGCTTATTGCTAAGGTGATATATATCAGGTTAGTGACGTTTCATAGCGTCACATATATGCTACAGAAAAGAAGGGCGATCTTGCTTTTTCGTAGCATATGGCACGCGCGCGTGTTTTCAAAGATCGCATGCGACAATAAACACAAGCAGTCTGAATCTGACTTCAGTTTTTGTTCTTACTCTTTATTCATTTGTTTTATTAGGAAGTAACTTAATTGTTGCTTAATTCATACATAAATGATTATCATGCGGTGTGCTTTCTTTTGTAACAGAAGGAAAGGTAAGAAACAAAAGTGGTGATTGTATCATTGATTCTTCTTTTTACAAAGTCTACAATACAGTAAAATTTGAGCAAAAAGGCGCAACAACAATAAACAAGTAAAAATATAGAAATGCACCGCTAAAGGTTTTGGAGAAAGGCCGCACATATGACACCGCAATAATTTTAAAGTAGTATGATATCAATTTTTGGTGGTATTTTTTTTCACTTGCTAATGATGCGCTAGATATATAATTCTTCACGTGGTTTTTCGCTTACCACCACTAAGTAATTTATAATTAATTTTACTTTGACACCGCAATAATTTTAAAGTAGTGTGATATCAATTTTTGGTGGTATTTTTTTTTTTTCACTTGCTAATGACGCGCTAGATATATAATTCTTCACGTGGTTTTTCGCTTACCACCACTAAGTAATTTATAATTAATTTTACTTTCTTGACCAGTTTCGGCTTCGCAGTTTCAGCAGCCGAGCGGTTAATTGTTGTACGGTCACAATTGTCTAGGTCACGCGCGGGATTAAAAAAAAAAAGCTAATTCAACCGCAGACTCACTTATTAGCGCCTCATTTTGCGCTTTCAATAAAGCCACTTGCTTCTGCGCTCCATGCCAGTTTTCTCTTAGCTCTTCTCAGAGCGCGAGAAATGTTGCAGCATTTCTTTGGCTTAACTTGCATGCTTTTTCCTTCTTTCTGCGCATCTTGTGTAAGCCTCCGCTGGTATTTCCATTAAGCGCAGCTAACCCCTTCAGAGTTGATGGTTAAGCGACAGTTTTTCTGCAAAATACATTCCCATGAATGATATGTGCTTCCTGAATCAGCTGGTTGCAGGCCACAGCCGGAACAAAGACGTACCCTCCAGTGCACTCTGCCTATACAGGGTCTTGAATATTTGGGGGCTGGGATTTGAAAAATTCCTATGAAAAATCTACTACCCCATTCGAGCTGAAATAACGTTCACAGAGTAGCAATATATCGTCTACGTTATCTGATAAGTGATTAAACATCGGTACTTGCCTAGATTTTTCGAAATCGAGGAAAAACTGCTCTCGGCGGCGTGCACAATTATCGCACAAGAGAGTCGAAACGCTGCTTTGACATGGTACGTCATCTGTCGAGCAGTGAGGCAAGCTCCATCCCGGCCGTTAGCGCGCTTGCCTCGCTGCCCGACAGATGACGCACCATGTCAAAATAACATTTCGACTCTCTTCTGCGAAAATTGTGCACGCCACCGAGAGCAGTTTTTTCTCGATTTCGGAAAATCTAGGCAAGCACCGATGTTGAATCACTTATCAGATAACGTAGACTATATTTTGCTACTTTGTGAACGTTATTTCAGCTCTAATGGGGTAGTAGATTTTGCATAGGAATTTTTCAAATCCCAGCCCCCAAATATTCAAGACCCTGTATAGCTCTTCAGCTTTAGATATTGTTGTATAGTACGTGCTTGTTGTTTTCTTTTTAAATATACACTGGTAGCGTCCACAGAACTGCGTTCAGGCTTCAAGCTTCCAAAAGTTATCATTTTTTCTATGTACAAAGTGGCAATAGTTCTTTTTTTTTTTTCGGCTCGATAACGCGCGTAGGCTACAGAGCCAGCAGGTGCTTCGGTTAATTTGGTCCAAGTTTCAGGGATGTAAATTGAGTCAAACGGATCCTGAGGTTCAAAGCTGCACGTCTGCTGCTGCGGGCATGAGTTCTCGCTCGGCTCTTCTGCTGCCGGCTCTTTGGAAGCATTAGCGACACGAAACATATAGGGCGTTGCACAATTAGAGGCGCGATGTAGAATGCTTCTCCCAGCTAAACCGCGGAATCCTCGCAGTTCAAATTTTGCACAGAAATGGTATTTTGGTGCTAGTATTTTTTAATACCAAATTTGTTTGGGGTGCTTGCCTGATTCGATCAAAAGAAGTCAGATGTACCCATCGCCTGCGGCGGCGGCGACGCCAGACGAACCGCTGCCCCAGTGATGGGACTGGTGGCGCCACCTCATACTGCTTACAACAACTCAAACCTTCTGCCAGAAACGTTCGCCCCCTCTTTTCCTGCTACAGAGTTGTTGAGCATCTCCCCTGGCGACCAAAGTTGGAAGGCATCGCCGGCGCGGCCACCTCCTCCCATTGAGAGACCCCTCCGCACGGCACACTAGCCAGTATATTCTAGGCCTCCCCTCGGGTTGCAACTGCCGCTGATGCGGGCAGGCGGCGAATGCTGGGAAGAGAAATGCGGTCACATGGTCGTGGCGCTCTGCTCTCGACAAGCACACGCAGAGAGCGTTTCTGTGGAAGAACAGTTACACCCTTGCTCGGCGTGCTTCTGTCACGGCCGCTCAATGGAGGCGCACTTGGGTGCGGCCCGTCGCGTCGCCCAGAAGAGCCGTATTGCGCCTAGTTCTCATCGCCACCGCTGCGGCGCCACCGCTCCGGGACGAGTTCGTGCGGAGAGCTGCGCGCAGCGGCCGTGGCTGTGCTTTCGTTTCGGCGTCCGCGTGGTCGGCGCTTGCTCAATTTAGGATTATGAGCGGCGTTTCACTCAGTATGTGATGCTATGTGCAAGTTTGCTATTGATAAGGTGATAGCGGCAAGTCATCATCCCTAGGCTTTTCCGAGTCATTCGTGGTCTTCCGTTTACAACGAGAACGGGGCAGTCGTGTGCTTCGCTGAGTGCGCACCCATTTAGTTGCGTTTCAACCACTGTAATAACGTATTAGATATTGCAATCTTGAAATCGGGACATGGTTTGGGGCCATTTATTCAGCGTGCACTTTTCTGGACGTAGCGTTCAACATTATTGTTCAGCCTGTTCCTCCGTTTTCACTGGAAATAATATTCAAGTGGGTATCACCACCAAAACATACTAGCTAACACAAACTGTTGCAAAAGAAACAACACAAGAAAGCCAGTTCAACGACACGCCCGCAGGCTCTGGCAATTTTTTTCTCGTTTATGAAGCCGCGTGATGCACAGAAGACACGCAAGCTTATTTTACAAGCGAAGAACTTTTCTCGAAAAAGGTTTATGTGCAAGCGTGATTTTTTCCATTGTCTGATTAATGTTGCCTGTCCAGTTGGTCAGCAGTGGTCGCATTAGTTTAGTTAGGTCCTTAGTGCGACTGCGGTCTTTTCTCTCGCAAATCAGCTCTGGAAATTGCACAAAATAGGGAAGAAGGGATGAAATTAACATGTTGCATAGCTTGCTGCTTCTTATGACCTCAAGGAACTTCATCACCTTGCTAACAAAGGTGCATGGTGATTTTCAGATACCATAGGCGTCCATCATCAAGAATTTTGATAAGTCCAGGGTATTGCAGGAATCACAAGGCACAAACTTAATAAATGGATGGGGACTAATAAAATAAAATTATTGACACTCTAAAGTAAGCACTAGAAGTTATTTAAACTTTGGTAATATATAAATAATGAAAACACGGGCAGGCACTGAAAACAGAATAAATAAAAATGTTTCATGAGATTCTGTTAAACTATTTATACTTTATCTTCAAATGGACGTGCAAGGTAACCAGCCAAAAATTCAATCGGTGTTAACTCTATGTCAGCTGCTGGTTCACACCACGCATGAATGAATCCAAGCTGACTCGAAAACTCTCTCGCAGCAGACGTGATATGGCAGTTGGCAAGGTACGACTTTCATAATCACGAATGCCAAGTTTTATAGCTGTCTATTGTTGATAGGTGCATTTGCAGACTGATGCTTGCAAGATGCCAACCTGCACAAAGCATGGCAAAATGTGTATCTCAGTGGATATATATTTTTTTTTCGCTAGTTGTACCTTCAGTATTTTCTCCGAGGTGAAAACTGCAGCCCTTGCGTCAACTCTGTCGTTCCCGCCTTTGAATTGCCTTAGGCTGCTAAAAAGCGATACTACAGGCCTGCTGTTGAGGTCCTGCTTTAGGGCGTATCGGAAGCTGAAAATAAGATTCGGTTAAACGCAATGCACTCGTAAGGCACACAGAAGACGTTGCAAGATACTTGATGTGATCAAGAAGGTACTTAATTTGCGCCACTGTGGATCTGGTTGTCATGATTGTTGCTTCGTACGTTAATTTGCTTGGTTAGCCTTTGCTTCGACGTGCCTCCTAGGACCTGAATGTCTTTGATATGGCAAATTCCAACTCTAACCAAGAGAGTCACTCGTCATCTGACAAATAAAACGGCTCCTCTTGGTGTCTCTATGGCTTCACTTATGCGATGTTGAGCAAGGCATACCATTTTGATATCATCGTCATAAAAGTGATCGTGGCGCACCTATCTTGAAACACACATGTTTCAGGATGACACGGGGGGTTGTCCAGGAGGAAATGAAGTGTAGCTATAACAAGTGGGGAAAATAAAGCTATTGACCTGCGCACATTAATTTTTTCAAGGTTGTTTGGCTCAACATGAGCCCGCGTGAGTAACTCAACTTGTAAGGTGGGCAGTTCGGGAACACGAAGGGGACAGCTGAAGGAAGCAGGATCTTCAGTTTTATGTTCTTCCTGTAATCGTCATCTGTGAAGTGCAGTGAGTATACCAGTGACTTGTCACTCGGCTCCCACCGGCTTCCTTTTCCGTCCTAACCTTCCCGAGATATGTTTTTCAGCCATGCTGCTCGACGTTGTGAATCGCACGGGAACCCATGGTAACCGATCTTTTCTTGCTTTCGTGGTGCACAGCGGCACACAGCAGTTGCCTGGCATGGTGCTGCATACGCTTAGGACGCTGTTGACACAGGCACCGATGACACGCATGCAGAACTATCAGAACCACGCAGGTATGCTGAGTAGTCAAAACGATAACACGCGCCAACTCAGCCAGCGCGCTCCTTCCGCGTCGTCTGCTCGTCCGTACCGGCGGCGCCTTGTCCTGGAGTGGTGGCGCCCCCGCGGCGGAAACTGTAACTTCTCCCAATACGCGCTTCCCCAGCCATTGAGGCGCGACGCGACGGGCCGCACCAAGTGCGCCTCCATTGAGCGGCCGTGCTTCTGTACTGCACGGTGCCATCTGCTCTCGTCCCCCCCCCCCCCCCCACCGAATGTGCCATGAGTGGAACGAGTCCTATGCACTGTTGTGCAATGGGCATATAAATTTGAAGAAACATAGGCTGTTTCTTTGAATTGGCGGCACATTATAAAATAAATGCGGCTGAAGAGCTGCGTGGAGCACTTCACAATTTTCGGGTAACTGCAGTGATTTAACTATGACACGTCTATTACATGCTGACATTTCTGCATGGTTGGCAGAAGAGAGTATCCCCATCTGAAGCATAGCATTGTATACCAGTAGTCCACTGCCGACTCAGCGCACTCTTGGAGGTTTCATATCTTTGGCATGGCTGGTAAGCCCTGGCGAGATCTGGGCCCAAATATTAAAATAATGAGCTATAGTAGTCAGTGCTGCTGCTTCTTTTGTTAGCAGTGCTTCTACAAGTGCATTACACATTCTGGCGAAGAATGACGGAACCAGTTCGTTCGGAGGATCGAAGGAGGGATAGGCAAGTTGTGCAGGAGTGATGATTGAAGTGATCCATACCGTCAACCAGGTTATAGAAAAATGCTCTGAGTATAACCAGCCCTTATGCATACCAGTCATTCATTACGACAAAGCATTTCACATATTAGAGACCTTGGCTCTCATGCGGGCATTGCGAAATCAGGATGTAGGCGAGCCGTACGTGAAGTGCTGGAAGGTATATATAGGGGCTGCACAGCAACCATCATCATCATCAGCCTGATTATAACCACTGCAGGGCGAAGGCCTCTCCCATATTTCTCCACTTAACCCGGTTCTGTGCTAGCTGCATTCACTTGACCCCTGCGAACTTCTTAATCTCATCCGCCCACCTAGCTTTCTGCCGCCCCCTGCACCGCTTTCCTTCCCTTGGAATCCAGTTTGTTACCCTCAGCGACCATCGGTTATCCTCTCTTCGCACTACATGTCCTGCCCATGTCCATTTCTTCTTCTTAATTTCCACTAGAATGTCGGTAACTACAGCAACCATAGTTGTGCATAAAGAAAGGAACAAAATTCCTGTAAAGAAAGGTGTTAGGCAAGGAGACACGATCTCCTCAGTACTATTCACAGCTTGCTTAGAGGAAATATTCAGAGACGTGGAATGGGAGCAGTTAGGCATAAGCTTAGATGGAGAATACCTCAGTAATCTGCGATTTGCTGATGGCATTGCTTTGCTAAGCAACTCAGGGGATCAACTGCAAATAATGATTGATGACCTAGACAGGAAAAGTAGAAAAGTAGGCTTAAAAATCAATATGCAGAAGACTATGGCAATGTTCAACAGCCTCTGGAAGGAGCAGCACTTTACGTTAGGTAGCGAAGCACTGGAAGTAGTAGGCGAATATGTCTACTTAGGACAGGTAGCAACCACAGATCCGGACCACGAAAGGGAAATAACATTGAGAGTAAGATTAGGATGGAGCGCATTTGGCAAGCACTCGCAGAATATGACTAGCAGCTTACCGGTATCGCTCAAGAGGAAAGTATACAACAGTTGCATCTTACCTGTACTCACCTATGGGGTTGAAACGTGGATGCTAATGAAGGGGGTTCCACTTAAGTTGAGGACAACACAGAGGGCTATGGAACAAAAAATGATAGGGGTAACATTAAGAGATAGGAAGCGTGCAGTGTGGGTCAGAGAAATTACTCGGGTTAATGACATTCTAGATAGAAATGGGCAGGGCATGTAGTGCGGAGAGAGGATAACCGATGGTCGCTTAGGGTAACAAACTGATTTCTATGGGAAGGAAAGCGTAGCAGGGAGTTGCATAAAGGGAGGTGGATGGTTGAGGTTAAGAAGTTTGCAGGGGTCAAGTGGATGCAGTTAGCACATGACTGGGTTAATTGGAGGAATATGGTATAGGCCTTCACCCTTCAGTGGGTATAGTCAGGCTGATGATGATTGAAGATTGGTCTTCATAAAAGCATTAAACGAGAACTTTGTATATGTGCGGGTACGAATCTGTATTAGTATGCACACTCAACTGGCAGATTTACAGTATGTTGTCCTTCTAGGAGGTTGCGGCCGAATATAATTTGATGAGGATAATACGCAGCCGCTGCGCTCAAGAAGAAATAAGGTGGATAGTCGAAACCTTCACCATTTAAGCTGGTTCTAGCCGCTCTATGCAGCTATTTCTAGTTGCCTACAGCTGAAGTCAACTGGAAATTGCTCAGGTGAACTTGTAACTCAGTTCAAATACTTCCCAGAAGGCGCATGTTCCTGACGATTACTACTTTACCAGCCAAATTCTACAAGCTTGGACAATGAAGTATCACAAATTAGAAAAAAGGATTGTGTCGGTATTTTCTGCTTATTTTATTGACATAGGGCTATTTTAGATTGTAAATGGGCATTTATGCGTACTGTAAGACTAGTATTAAACATATTTTAAACACCTAATTTGTATTCCTAAAGGGAAGCTGTGGCAGCATTTGTAGAAATTGGGCTTTCACCAGCAACCCGCAGTTTTTCTTCCTGTGAACTGGAATATCAGATTGAAATTAGGCAGAAAAAAAAAAACAGAAATTACTTTTTTCATTTTTTTTTTTTTCATAGAAATATTCAGCTTGCGTGGTGGGGCTCACCGCGGGTTGTGTCTCTGTTTGTGATTGGCCAGTACGTCTCGTGGTGGCATTTTGAGGACCGGGGAAGCTTGAGCTCCTCATTGCGCTGCGTACTGATCGGAGTTCTCTGCAGCTTTGTGAATGTCATTATGGCACACCATTTCCACTTGAATAACCATGGGGGGTTTCACCACATGTATTTGTACCAGATGCGCTCACAAACAATGCAGCTCTTCTGTTGTGTGGAGCGGAAGCTTTGCGTGAAAACTTACTGTCGTATTGAGTAAAACATTTTGTAAAGTAGTGTGTGTCATTATAAGCAGAAACTACATGGCCCTCAGTGAAGCCTTGGCGTGCATATTCCTGGGAAGGAAGGGCAGCGAACAATGCACTAGCCGACCACCTCAGTCTCGGGCCTCCCGCCCCATCCGAAAGAAAACAGGGCTCTGGACTTGGTGTACCAAATTCTTATTTGAGTGCCAGGCTTCATACCTTGCGGAAATGCGTTGGTAATAAAAATCTCAATACTGTCATTCATGTCAATACATCAATCTTGAGCATCAGTCATATTCACTACCACAAGATGATCATCTATACACCTAAACACTTTTTGCACGTTTCTGTTGTAAAGGGACGTTTGAATATGCTTGTCAGTAGTAGGTAAAAATACATAATTTAAATGTGGCACTAGGCAGGAGCCTGTGCACACTCCTTTTTGGATGAAATGGCTCTCATTAAAAACAACGAAGGTGGACGTGAATATTGATGCGAATAACATTCTTAAAATTTTTGCTAGTAACGCATTCGTCATGAAGTTTACTCGCAAATTACCAGAGGAAGGCCGTATCCAGTTCCTTGATGTGTGCGCTGGAAGTCCAAGCCATGGTTGAAGAAACGCATTCTTAACTACCGATCGGCCCATTTCAAACTCGTGAAAAGAGCTGTAGCAAGAAATTGCATCCATTCTGCTCTTGCCAAGTCTGCTCTTGTCAAGTCGTGCGAGCATCAAGTGCGTGACAGCGTCCATGCCCAGCTAAGGAGATTGGAGAAGGCTGGGTTCCCAGCAGAAATTGTGGCCTCTGGGGTGGAAAGTGAGATTTGCAAGGTGAAACCTGGTAGGTGGCGCAGCATGTTCGCAGCATGTTGTGCCCTATTGGCATCACATGTCATGTCACCTCAAGAATATTGGCGACAAGTGTGGAACGAGTGTTGTATTTTCAGCCAAGGAAAAACTAAGATGCATGTACCGCCTGGTAAATGATGCCAAGAGGCCTTTGTCCAAAATTAAGCACACCAAGCCTCTCGTTAATTGTGAGGTTGGAGTCGTGTACAGAATTCCCCTCGCCTGTGGCATACGTCGGACAGACGGGACACAGCATTAACAAACACTTGCTCGAGCATCTTCCGACAGCTCATTTTTTTCACTGGCAGAGGTCACCCAGATAACTGCATTCGTCATTGCTCACACAAGCCAGCATGCAAGGCATTTCTATATAGGACACACGTGATGTGTAAGCTTAAGACTCAAAAGAGGACAAAGTTTTGAAGCTTTTAGTATATTTAATGAAAAAACTGCATCAGCAGTGTTTCTGTGACGATACGCAAAAAAAAAAATTACTTCAAGGCAAACGTGTTGATTCAGCCAGGTAGGCAGCTGATGTGGCAAAAGTGAGTGGCATGGTACTCATACCCGCTATGTGTGTTTCCATATATTATCTGGTCGCTGAATACTTCTATGTCCTTGCGCTCACTTAGTCCATAAATACTTTTTTGTAGAATATACCTCAGTTGAAGTCCAGCGTTCGTGCTGTCTCCTTTACCTTCATCCAGGTGTTTTTTCATGCGCAGGAATGACTCATCATTGTCATGCATACTAACCGTGTAATACCGCTCCAAGACATTCGATAATGTCAGCAGAGACCACATTTTATCCACCTTAGCCGCAACAAAGTGGCACGTGTACCTGGAAATATGTTCATATATTTCTTTTTGGTGCATGACGGCTTTGATGCACCCTTATCCAACTGCCCAACTGTACTTTTCCACAAGGTACTCGCAGATATCTGAAACCTCCATCACGTATATACTGAAAATACCAGACTTATGAGTTCCAGGACATGTAAAACACTCCTACTAACTTCAACCGGCACTGTATAAAGCTACACGCAATCTATTGTCTTCAGCTGTGCACCCTAAAAATTTGAATTGGTCGCATTGAAGCCGCCTATTCACGCTCCTGCCATACAAATGAACCTTGACAACACACCCCTACCAACAGCCTGCACATACAGCAAGACTTTATACATCTACACATATAAACTCTAATCAGCCAAATAACACATCAGATGTGTCTCCAATTCTCCAATTAAGGCACAATCTCAAAGGAAACGATACTGTGCACACACAATCTCACTAAAACTTAGTGTAATGCACTGAATAACTGTGAAGGCAGTGCTAACATAGCAAACGTACCAAACTGATACAGTTTTGTTTACATAACATTGAGGAAATGAGCGAGGCTGACCTGTGCAATCAACAGCGCAGGTTTGGACAAACACCCACCAGGCTTCACTTACTCAGAATTCCGAATCACAACCCACCAATATGCAGACCTTCAACCTAACAACCCCTGCCCCTCACCTGTAAAGCAATCTGCAGTTGAAACCACTCCATCGAAACATGAATGCAGACTGCCACAGACTGCCACGAAAGTCGCCGGAAATCACATGCAACCCCTTGCACAGAACTATAGAAGATATTTTTTATACAGACGGTGCACCTTCTGGCCTTCTTTTTAGACACCAGCACCAGCCAGTAAAAGGCAACACTCCTTGGTGTTTACTTTTTTATTTCATTGATGCTGGAGTGGGTATTACATAAAATGCACCTTGAAGGAAAAAAACTAGCAAGGCAATAATATAGAAGGAAAAGCAGTAATGCCAATAAACAACATATACGAAGGCAGAAAATCAGTGAGCAATAACACAAAGTGTGCTGCATACCTTACACAATGACATTGCAATGAAATAACACAGGAATGGAAAGGCATGCAATCACTAGCCAGCGTCACCATGTGGAGTGCCATTTCAAGAAACATTAATACAGTGCGTAAGACACCCATCCTTCACCCTCAGACAAGCGAGACGGACCTCGACGCGCAGTGAACGGGGAAGCTGGCTTCCCGAAGGAGAGCATGAGAGCTTTGATTTGTATTTTTGTTGCTTTGCGGCGCGCGTGTCACAGTAGCATTTTGCACAGGCTATCTCCGATACAGTGGCCCTTTAAAAATTAAATGTTCTCAAGTGTATGTTGGCTTGGGTGTATGGATCCCCAACGACTGCTGCATATTCCAGGACTTGCCTAGTGAACGTCTTATAGGCTGTTAACTTAATTTCAGGTGTGGACTATCACAGGGATTTTCTTAAAACCTAGCATACACATGCCTCACTTTTGAATCAGGAACATTCCTGTTAAATTGGATGTGATGGCCATGTCTAAGTATTTATAGGTTTCTACGAAGGATAAATGTTTACCATTAAGGCTGTACGAAAGAGTTAAAAGCTACTTTTTGCCAGTAACTCTCGTAGCTAACCTTTTTTTTTTTTATTTATTCATACAGTTGTCACATAGGCACGATGTCGATCACCAAGTTAGATAGGTACATGAGAGATGGCGCTATGCGCACGATGAACTTAAGGTACTGCAGTTGACCCGGCGCTTTCAACAAATACTCTGTTGTCGATGGGACAGGTACACCTCTAGTCAGGCAAACAATGTCTTAGCCTTTTGCAGAGCCAGCCCCACTAAACTCACATTCGCACCCAGTCCTTACTTCATTAGTCTCGCATACTCATGGTCATAGCTGGTAACATCTTCGGATTCTTCTTCCAAGGCTTGTTCACCTTTCAAGACGCTGATCATCTTGCTTTCTTCTAATAGAGTGGGTTTTCCCATCTGAACGTTGGCTTTACCTTTGGACTTCTTCTTTGTGGAATAAAATCTTCTTTGTGGCAAAATTTTCTTGGTTCCTGATTAAAATTGTTGAGGTTCCTTGCTTGTCGAAGAAGCCAATCTTTGGACAGCTTCTTCCAATATGGGCTCAAACCAGGATGAGAACCCTGGATCGTCGGGCTTGTCAGTTAAATAACTCCTTATAGCATCCATTAGCAGGATGCACCGTTGTGCACCTGCAGGTTCTACTTTTCTTACATTTTGCAGTGAAGCAGCCGACTCCTTCAGTGTTTCAACTTCTTCGCTGTATGCCTATGGAGAAAGATGGATAAAGTAATTGTAGACGTAATCAGTTAATTGGGCTTGCAAGCTTCATAGAGCAAGGCAAAGAATAGTGATGCTATAAGAAAGGAACATTCTAATCAATATTTATAGGATTTAGTGTACCATCACTATAAGCAACACAGCTGCAAGGAGTCTTCTGATTATCTTTGCGGCAGTACATGATATTGCTCATTGTGATTATATTAGATATCTTGTTCATAGCAAGCATGGCGTTAAAAGGCTCATGAAAAGCTATTTGCTAAAACTTGAAAATACGCATAATAATAGATACCCCATCATCCTCGCCGCAATGCAAAAATTAAATTAAGCACGGAAGATATCGGCGATCGAAAATGCTGCCCCTCCTCTCTCTCTCTCTTAACTCGGCGCACGCTGGCATGGAATGAAAAATTAAGAAAATAAGCCACGCTGGTGCCCCACCATGGTGTTCCGCCCACATAATTTGGGAGCGTTCAGTGAACGGGCACATCTAGTAAGCCCTTGTGACGTCATCGGGAAGGGAGTACGCAAAGATCTGCCGTCTTAATCAGTTGCAAGCGGTTGCCAGGAGCACCTTTTAAAAGACATTTTTGAATTCTAGACTCCACTCAAAGCTTTAAATTTGACTCATACTCGGAGACCAGGTCTGAGGATTTAGAGTATTGCCATAAGTACCAATTGAGGCCTCACGCCATTTTTCTCGCATTCAATAGTTGCCTTGAGATCAGTTGCAGCTTGTGCATGGCACTTTACTAGCACACTATATTTAACACAAAACTGACACCAAAGGACAGGGACATAGTACAGGTAATGAGCGCACTAGTAAAGGCATGTCCAATGCTGAATATTTTACTCGCAAGGCTAGCCACACCTGTTTGAGTGACAAGAGTCTGTAGAAATTTATTATGCAGATATCATGCTTGGGTGTTGTTTTTAGTTAAGCTACCGCAAATACAGGAGAACCTCAGCGATATGAATCCGGTTGATACGAAGTTTGGGATGATATGAATTCGTTAATTTCCCCGCCCAATGTGCATTGTGTACTTTGTGCAGAATTTCGGATGCCCTGAACATGCCTCCTGCGTCACTACGGATGGTACAAACACAAGAACAAATTGCAACCGCAGCATTAAGCACTACACACTGCCTGCATATCATTTACTTTGCAATTGTTGGCTCACTGTACGCACTGCGAGCAGTTTATGGCAGCATGTGGCCGGTGTATCATCGCCTTAGTCCAAGTCACCTGTTGCGCTGTGAATGCAAGGAGCACTTTTGGAGGTGCAAGCAGCATGTGTGCACGGCCCACACGTTGTTTACTCCTAGATTGCTAACTGTATGTACAGGGAGAAGTTTGCGGCATCACAATGCCCGCTTATCACTGTGTTTGCGATCATCTGTCATGCTGTACAGGTCGCGAGTGGACCAGATGTGGCCGTACGGCTGTAAACAGATCTCTGTGAATGTCATTCCCATGCATCTGTATTCTGATTTGCATTTGCTTTTAGACCCCGCCGTGGTGGCGCAGTGGTTACAGCGCTCGACTACTATTCCCAAGGACGCGGGATCGAATCCCGGCCTCGGTGGCCGCTTTTCGATGGAGGCGAAAAGCAAGGTGCCCATGTGCTGTGCGGTGTCAGTGCACGTTAAAGTACCCCAAGTGGTCAAAATTTCCGGAATCCTCCACTACAGCGTCTCTCATAGCCTGAGTCGTTTTGGGACGTTAAACCCCACAAACCACCGCATTTGCTTTTAGCCCTCGGCCATTACTAGTATTCATCATTTTTGAAAGATTGCCACTGTGGTGGCGCAGTGGTTAGGCCGCTCAACTACTGTGCCTAAGGATGCGGGATCTAACCACGGCCTCGACGGCTGACGGCTGCTTTTCAATGGAGGCGAAAAGCTACCATGTGCTGTGCGATATCAGTACACATAAAAGTACCCCAGGTGGTCGAAATTTCTGGATCCTTTCACTGTGGCGTCTCTCATAGCCCGAGTCGATTTGGGACGTTAAACCCCAAAACCAAGCATACTGTTTTTTGTTTGTTTTGATGATGGAAATTTTCTTCTGATAAGATTTTTTTCTTGTGCGTGTTGAGATTCATATTGCCGAGATTCTACTCTAGCTGTATTTAATAACTGTAAAGCTTGCTGAAGGCTCACACATTTCTGTGAAAAATATGCACTCCCTAAATGCTGCTACTCGCTCTATTCTTTCTTCAGTGCAAAGCTGTATGCATATGTTGCGCACCATTGATTACCAATAGACACTGAAAAGGGCCACATTTTTTGCAGAACACTAAATGCAACTTTCTATTGATTTCTGTGCGTATGGAAATGTTGAAGATTCATGGTGAGCAGTAATAAGTCATTTAAACAAGGACAAAGAACAAACTGAAGTTGGCCTGTATGATACTATAAGGGTCAGTGTAGGTATGCGGCAATGTGGCAGACACTGTTAAGCATCAGCATCCAAAAGGGGCTCGCCAGCATTGAGGTATTCGCGCGATGCTAGGTGAACAGCATCCACAGAGGCCATTAGAATGGCAGGTGTAACAGAGTGAGGTTGCAATGACGAAGCCGTGTATGACAAAAGAGATGCACCTATGGTCACCAAGGGTCACTTCACTTATAGCAGTGCATAGTGCCAAGCAGTACAGGAAGGATGCATGAAAACGACAATGTCAAATTAGCATTGTCAACCTTTGCATTGAAGTGACCAGGTGCATGTTGTAAAGAAATGTTGAAAGGATCTGGTATTTGGTTGTTTGTCGCTTCCTCTCTCTAACAGAGGGAATAGAGGGGCCTGTGTACGGGTTAAGTTTGTGGGGTAGAGACCAGGATTTGCCATGCCAATATAGTCCTTGGGGTCACTGCCATTTGTATGTTTTGACTCTTTTGTTGCTCGTTTTGCTTGCACATGTCTCTCAGGAGAGAGTTGTTAGTTCTAGTAAACTTAAAAGGGCCAGTTTACTAAGGCAAGCAGCAAGTAACCAATCTTGGTGATGCTTGCTGCAATTGGCTACAATTCGAGTGTGGCCTAGGCCCCAAGGCATTAAAACTTAGCTCAATAGCCCAGTCGAGTTTTCTATTCTGTGGCTTAGCTCGGCCGAGCTAGCCAGATCCATATGTTATCCAACCTTGCTTTATATATTGTAAAGTTTTCTGTATGAACTTCTGGGAATCTTTTTGCTATCTCCAAGTGTCGCTATCTGTATTTCTTACTCGTCGTCACTCCACCTCACTGTACCAGAAGAACGAGACCTGAAATTTACTGATACCTTGTTGTGCGGTACTGAAAATATGTTTTTCAAGCTAGATAAGGGTAAAATACCTAAATGTGAAAAATTGGATATTGCCACCACTGTCTCTTCTGACAAGCTAATACTGATTGCATAAAGAATTAATTGTGTATACCCTCCAGGCTGTGCTACACCAGCAGGTGATCTGAAAGTTTGTTCATGATGTCATGAGGCGGTAAGTGTGTCCTTTGGCGCCAAGTTGTAGACTTTAAAAATTTTACCAACAGTAGTTGTTCCAAATATTCCTTTAAATTTTATTTACCTCAAATTGTATAACCGAAACATCCTGGAAGACACACTTATTCACTTAGGGATGCAAGTTGCACCCTTAATAGTTCTTTAAATTTACTCTTTCCTCATTTTATTAATGCAGCTCCTGCTAGGTGGCTGTTTTACCATGATTACCATTTTTATTTTCAGTGATTTGCTGCCAAATCTTCAGCCTGTAGTAATTGGTGCAATGGTGATATTGCTCTAATGTGAAATGATTTCTCATTTCATGAGTGGCGTGGACACATCTTGTCATCACAGTGTGTCAGCTGAGCATGCCTGCACCTTTCTCATTAATTAGAAAAACAGAATTATGTCACCATGAAAAGCTAAACCATAATCTCCTTCCGTTCTCCAGCCAAGTGTTCAAACCACTACTGACACTGACTGTGTGAGAAACTCCACAATTCTCCTTATCTAACGTAAGGCCGCCAGGAGGCGCAAAGCTATAGGTCTGCAGCAGTGAGAAAGAAAAAAGGATAAATATGAACACGAGTTTAAAGGGCTGTCCCCAATTATAGGTAATGGAGGGCAGTGATAGCATTTCGAAATATATACATGCAAAATTCAAAACAAAACATAGGCAATGAATGCCCTGTTAGACTCATGACACCATCTTGAGGTTGACACAAAACGCAACAGCACAGCATTGTCATGCGGCTCATGCCAGGAAGCAATAAATGAGCCTCGAATTAGCCTTGAATTTTAAAAACAGCAAAGGCATAAGCAAATGAATATGCAGCAACATATTTGGCAGCAGTAAGAGAAATGCTTTTTCATTACTGCACCTAGCACACATGAGTGCACCCCTGGAATTTTTCAAAACATAGTCTCAAATAATATTTTGTTAGTTTTTTCTTGCACAAAAAAAGTTGGCTGCTAAAGTAAAAGCATACCTCTTCTAGGTGAGCTGTCTCTGTCAAGCCACTTCTTTCACTCTCCTTGAATATGGCGTGGACATGTTTGCAGACGTTTTTCCTTGCGCTGTCTTTGTACGTGCATCTGATGCTGTGTATGCACACTGAGGTGCATCCTGGACAGGTAAAGCTACAACTTCCTTTACAGGCTGCGCTGTCCGTCTGTAGGCCTGTATAGCTCACTTGTGGACAGGACTGGGAACGTACAGTCCATTTTTTTGGTCCTTTACATTCAATGTCTTTTTGTTTTATTTTTGCTCCGACATTATGCCTAATTCTGGTGTCGCGGGCGAATGGGCTTTCTGCATTTTTGCTCAGTTTAATCAATCTTTCATACACTTTATCTTGAATAAGTCTTAGCAGCACAGAAATCAGCTTATCCCTCTTCTGTTTTGTTTTCCACCAAGGTAGCAGTATTTTATAACTCGATGGAGAGCTTCAAGTCTCATGTTTGTGTTTATATTGGCTTCCTTGCTGTAGCATGCAGCCCATGCTTTTGATCGATGGAAGTAGTGACTTATGAAATAGGTTTTAAATGCAATCAATCCATTTACGCTTGTCCCATTGTCGTCACAAAATTCTGCAAATGCTTCTATCAATCTTTTGAACTCGTCTTCTTCTCCACAGTCCATCATTGTCCTGAGCGCCTGCAGATAAACACATCGAAGGGTAGTTGTGAGTTTCTTGTTTTCTTTTGCAACATTCATATTCAATTGTGACGAAATTGGCTGCTGTACTAATTCGATAGGAATTTATTTATCCATGTGCAGTTGCACTTTCTCATTTCTTTTTATGGGCATTATTTAGTGTTTTCAGATTGCACTGTTTTTCACATGAAAAGAAAGGTGGGATTTTTGATTCAGAGGTTAATAAGTCAACAGGGTAGAAGCATTATCTGTCAAGAAAAGGACATTGGAAAAAATATTTAAGTGGATAGAGGCTGGTAGATTTACAACTGGTAAATCTAAAAAGTTTTAAAACTCTAGGTTCTGCAAGCTAGAAAAAAAAAAAAAACATTAGCGAACGTCATTAACCTTGTCTTGACCTAAATTACAGTTATGTCAGAGATGTCTTGCTGCGTAGAAGAGCATGTGGAATGTATTATTCAAAACTTTATGTGACCACAGTTATATTGCAAGGATGTGACGGTTTTATGCAAGAAAAGCAATATTTTCATTGTTGTCGTACCTGCTTAAGGGGATCGATTTTCTACTATGGTAGACACATGTGATGCTGTCTAGATACATCTGCACGCAATCAATTGCAGCTGCCAATATTAAGCTTACTGATGTGCTTGGCGATGATGACCAGCACACTTGCCAAATGTGACCTGCCAATTTCACCATGTCACATGGTCTCGCGATGCTGCACAAGCCGTTGGTGAATTTTATAACAAATGAAAACAGACACCTCTGGGGTTTGCTTCTTGTCTATGAGGCATTTAATGCTATGGCATTAATATTATTGCCATTGTGACGTGAGTGCGGACCCTTCAAGGTAGCTTCTGGTGACTAAAGTGAAATGCAGCAGCAACTCCTGAGTGGTTTGTCTGGTGCAGTCATAGTTGCTGCTTAGCTGCTTTTGATCTCTCATTGTACAGGGTCATGTTCTGTGCCATTGCTTGGGCAACACTTGAGAAATGTGCGTGATGAGACAGTGCATCATAGCCTCTCTTGGTTCTTCTGGCAACATTCACCTCTTTGAATACCTTGTGACCATGGCTATTGATAACATTATTTCAGTAATCGCATGTGTTTCTTGTTGCCTTATTCAATATTAAGCCTATTAATACATGTTGAACACACTACATTGAATGGCCATAGATAGATGATTTCATTTTTACTGAGTTCAAATTTGATGTATCGTGCTGCTCATTAATTCTGCTTCATTTTATGTTTTGTTACTTTGTTCTAGAATAAATTTGGGGCACCACTTTCTAAACTGTGTTTCATTTTGAATCAAGTTGTGACAGTGAGTTTAGGTTCAGGAACTATTTCATTCCCTGCTGTGGCTGTTGTGGCCGCTTTTTTGATAGAAGTGAAATGTGCGATGTTAGTGAATGTTAGAGGTTCCCACGTAGTCAAAATTAATGGGGAGCCCTCCACTACTGCATCCTTTTGAGGAGATCATACGTCGACTCTGGATGTTAAACCTCCTATGCCATGTGGTGTCCCACAAAAAGAGGAAAATGGCACTTTTCGAAGATGAAATGTCATTTTACCTACCTTGTAGACAAATGCCTGAAGCTGCTGATCCGGAATATGTTTTCTGATGTTTTCGCGCCAGCTTCTGTCTACGTGCCAGGCGCACAACAGTTGCCTGTCTACATCTCCCATTACTAATTTCCAGGCATTATAAAATGCAGGCGCATCGTCGCTCATAAAGGCCTTGGCCGTGATTTTGCCTGTTTTTGCACGCACTGCGGCAAAGAACGCCTCCATAGCAGTTCTATCCACTCTGTTTGTAATGCAAAATGCCACTGGGCAGCCTGCTCCGAATTCGTCAACACAGAGCAGTGTCACCAGCTGGAAGTCAAAACCTGCAAAAGTTCAATGAAAAAATGAGACTGCAGTTACGAATGTGCAGCACAAATGTTTTAATATTAGCAGTGATGTGATAGCTAGACATTTTGCAGACATTTTTTTTGTCCTGCAGTCAGACAGGCAAAAATGAATCTGCACTTGTAGCAATAGCACGTAGCCTGTATATATGTTTAGACATCATTCGTGTCCTCCACATTTTCTCCTCTTTGTTGTAAACTTCTTCCACAGTTGCTAGGTTCAGTACTGTTCTCATGATAACCACCCTCCAGATGTGTACTCCATTGCTCTCGCCATATCCTCTTCCTTCCACACTGAGTGCTCTCTTGTTTTTTTTCCAGGGTAGCCACCTTTCCGTTATGCATTCCTCCTTTCTGGCCACAGGTATGGCCCTGGTGACCACCCACTAAAATGATTTCTGGTTCCATGTCTTTGCTAATTGTCTATAACTCATGCATAGATGTACAGAGAATATGCAAGAGGCATTTCAAAGCATTTGATGTTGTCTGAAAACTGCACATCCCACTTGAGTGTGAAACTTAGCTGATACATTTTCAGGGTAGACATTTATTATCTGGAAAAACATATTATCTGAACTGCCTGGTTTTGAAAATTTAACTGTTCATTAGCCTTTCTTCAATTACAATATGAACAGCCCTTTTTTACTGTTCGCAGAACTCAATCTGTATTTGCATTGCACTTTGCATGGAAGAGATTTAATAGCAAATCCATTTTCTAAATGGCAATGACGTGCAGAGTTTGTTTTGTTGCTTGCATCCGGCTGCTTTGCCCCCATTACACCAGTGACCTGAGGAAAAGCTACTGCGATAGCTTACAGTGGCAGCATTTTCACTTATGCTGTGTTCTGCAGGCTTCTTGAAGAACATCTAAACTTATATTTTGACTTTTTCAAACAATGTTGCTAACTGTGAAGCTGCTGTTGGCTCATTTTCCAACCTTGGAAAAGTACATTGAAGTTGAAATGGTACTTATAGAAACATCACGGCATTTCGTCACTGCAGGCAGCCTTTAATGAGGAAAGTAAATTTGGGACCAAAAAAACCTTACAGACGTCATCTGTCTGCATTATACTAGCCATTTGTAAAGCTTTCTATTTTTGGGATCAGATATTAGCTGTAATATGATTTTATGCCTCATTAGTGTTCATTTTGCTCATTTTTTCCAAGCAGCTTTTTTACTATTGAGTGTTTGGATAAGGTGCAGCACATTTATATTTGGAGCTTTCTGATAAATGAATAAAGCATGCATTATCAGGGTTGCATTTCCTAATCCAGACTTATATCAGCACCTAAATTGACTACTCATTAATCATTTCTCTTTAACTGAAAGTTGTCGTGCTATCATATAACTGATGATGCTTTTCTTTGAAAAGTACTTCAGAGGTTTCATTCTTCGTACATGTGCGGACAGAAGTAAAGGGAGTGCGCCATTGGTTTTTAACATTCCTTACATGCTGCCCAATTGAAACCGATAGCTGTAGTACATGCAGGCTGGGTGTAGATTCTAGCTCCTTTTGTTAAAGACAAGTAAAGTTTCATTGTTTCCAATATGGAAAAAGTAAATCCAATTTGAACAGAATAGCATGCTCGGTCTTTTTGTGACTGCACCTTTATATTATGCTATCAACATAGACATATATTAATAACTGTTTTCTGAATAGATATTTTTTTGAGATTCATTTGCAGAGAAATGAGAGTAAATGTGTAATATCTTGGGAAATAATTGACATACTGAAAAAAATACTTTCATGTTTCAAACCAGCACAAAACATTGCAAATTGACACACAAGACCTTATAGTTTCAGTACATTTGACCCCAAGATAAGGAAAACAACTCACAAAATTTCCATTCTCCCTAAAGGACTATAAGCACTGGATTTTTCCTCGCACGATTTCTTGTTTCAAGTAACATTTTAGACGTTAGTGAATACGGATAACCTAATGTATTTCTCTAACACTGCCATATAATTAATAACTACATTTCTCTTAATGGAGCTTTGGTTTCATTTTCAAGAAATTCATGATGGCTGTTGCATGTAAGTTAGCTTTAGATCATGAGGGGTTTAAGAATAAATCTGATATAGTCGCTGATGATTTGTTTACTGTCTTCTGTCACTTGAGGCAGAATTGCCTTAGCATTGTAGTAACAAGTAAAGCTGTGTATCAGCGATTTTATTGTTTTGTTGTGAAGTTTATTGACGTTCTGGTCATGGAACCAATGTGTGCATTTTAATGTGCGTGTCTGTGTCTCGAACTAGAAACGACAGGTTCACAAGGCATAATGTTTTGGCATGGTGTGTGTCAGTTACAAATCATCTTTACATGAAGCAATTTTTAAAAGTGAATGAACACTGAAAAGAAGCAGGCCTTCTTGTGGCAACAATAAGGCGAGCATCAAAACTAGAATATGTGCGCCAGACTGTGTTTGCACGTGCTTCCACAGCATGCTGGGGAACAACGACCTTACCACTTACATACTCCTGGTTACTTTAGGGACACCTGTACATTTAGATTTAGTAATAGTATCCTCTTCGTGCACTTCCCTCTATACTTATATGCTTGCACCTTTTTAAGACTGCTTTCAGGGAAAGCTATATGGCATGCCTGTTAGCATCACTGCTCTCACTCTTTCCTTGAAAGAAGCCGGCTGCTAACATAGAACAGTCCTTGAAAGAAGTCAGCTGCTAACATAGAACAGCCTGACCAACTTTTAGACAGCAATTTTGTTGCACAATCTTTAACATTGGCTTATCTCAAATATTTTCATCATTGAGTTCGTAATAGTTTGAGATTAACAAGTAAATCCACAAACTTCTAATGTATGTGATTGGAAGTTTGTGGTTGCAGTGATGTACAAATTTTAAGCCTGCTTTCATTAACCCATATTGAGAAGTTCTGCGCACTTGCCTGTTGTTCCATGCGTCCCATCTATGCAGATGCGATCACTTCCCAGTTTCTTCATAAGTTCTTCTTGCGGCTTCGTCATTATTACTAGCATGAAATCGTCATCCGTCAAGTACTCACTCCTCTTTAGTGCTTCGTGGTCATCCGGGTTCCCTTGCTGTTTATAGAAGAGCACAGGATTTTCACTCTGTGTCTTCATACTTTCAACCCACAGCATTATACTTATGGCATCATTGCTGTGTAGGCGCTCTTCAGTGTTGATGCTAAAGTCCCTGCAGACGTTGCGCAAATCCTGCCTTGTCAGTAGATGGAGACGTTTCCAAGATTTATCAACCTTGCTGCGCACAGAGTCCAATATAGCTTCCATAGTTATACCAGCTTGTAATTTTCCTTTAATAGAAGAATAAGTTGCAAAAGAAGGCATTCTGTTAATGAAAAACCTAGTTGCCTGAGAAACTGGCTTTTATGCTTTTTTTTTTTACCATAAAATCTTATTTCTACGTTTGTTACTATTGAAAAAGGTTACAATAGTCACAAATGATGGGTAGGAATTTTCACCATGTGTGGCAAGTTAAGAGGTAGGTTTTAACAAGACTGTTGCTACCTGATGTTAGGTGTGGACTGAATAGAAGTTATTATGCAGAGCATCCTCCTTTTTAGTTCCTTTTGATTGCAGATATCCTTGAGATGACAGACACCCAGCTATAACTATAGAGCACTTTGTAGTCAGTGCACGTTAAAGAACCCCCCCTGGACGAAATTTCCGGAGTCCTCCACTACGGCGTCTCTCATAGCCTGAGTTGCTTTGGGACGTTAAACCCAACAAACCTAGAGCACTTTGTATCTGCAAGTGACAAGTGTGTCCTATAAACCTCCTTGAGCATTGTGGTGTGAGAATAGGCTTATGCTATTGCTATTAGCGTTCTCGTGAATTCTGACCCAATGAATATCTTTTGCTCTGCTAACAGCTGTTTCAGCCAAAATTTGTCTGTGACAGTGTGTCAAGTGCATGCAACTTTATTGAAATGCATTTGAACTTTGCATGTCATGCACTTATATACCTCTAACTTAAAGCATAGCTCTCTCATGGGCAGTGTTTATTATAACAAACTTCTATGCTCAGTCCTCCTGTTTGCTGTGGCTATGGAGCTAAAGTAATGCATCATGCATATACCGGGTGCTTTACTTGTCATTATTTTAAACCCTACAAAAGATACCCCGGTACGGTATGTGTAGATGGATTGTACAGCAATGCGGACATTATATATATGATAGAGCTGAGTAGATAGGCAATTAACTTTGTCTATTTTATGCCGTAGAAGAAGTGAACGTGACTTCTGCGACAATGCCATGTCTGTCCAGCGACACCATGTTAAGAATTTCAGTGTGGGAGACAAGCTTCAGGAACTAGAAATGCATATTTTTTGGCATAAAATATTCCGAACTGTATTGCCAATAAAGATAATTTAAAATCTAGACTCTGCTTTTATTTTGGCGGCCTTCATTTTCTTCTTATAACGTCGGCCCCTAATATCAAAAAGGAAAACTTTATTGCCTAATTTTGGTAAATTAATTACTTAATTACTGGGCTCTATAACATACATACTGTCCACTTTAGCGTGCACTGACATCGTGCAACAGGCGGGCCCGCAGCTGCGTTTCGAATACAGGTGTGGATGTTATGGGTCTGCAGTGATCTCTCTCTGCAGTTGTGCACTTGTGGTGCTACAAGCATAACCTGTATATAATTAGATATTTAGAAAGTTTATGGGAATATTAAAATTTTTTTATTACAAAGAAAAGCGGCTTGAATATTGAAGTACACTCAAGCCTTGTTAATATGGACACTTTGGTTCCCCGGAAAAACTGTTCATAAGACGAATTGGCCCTAGTAACGAATCACAATGAAAAAAATATTAAGAGCTAGGATTAAGGTTAGCTTTAGTGCATATCGGTGGTTAGTTATTTATAGACTATTTTTGGATCTACAAGACGATTACCCCGAACAACATTATGATTTAAGTAATCTGCAACTTGACTAGTCTAATACTAGGCTTATGATAGCGTAACGGCGTGTCATGAATAAATGAGTTAGCTTCTGCAACCTGTTCACATTCATGACATTAGCACTGTAGCCGAATAAGAGCTACTGAATTCAGCTTCTTACTTTACTCAAGATACAGAAAGAGTTCTCTTCGCATTCATTCATGCGATATGAAAAATGGTAAGGTTCATCGGCTTAGGAGCTTCACACCGTAAAGCATGAAACCTAAAAAAAGAGTGACTAATTTAATCATTTACACTTTCTGATTGCATTCTTTAGCTGACCTGTGCTCAGAGTGCAGAAAATCATTAATTTGAGTTGGGCAGTAGAAATTTTGTTCTTATTATCTGTATTAGCGTGACAAAAATGCATGGGCATGGGCCCCAGTGCGATCTGTATATTTCACCAATGTTCATTGTCCGTACAGTGAGTTTTCATATTAATGAGACGTAAATACATTGAAAAGATTTTCTCCCTTGAAACATTCTCCACAATTCTAGTCATCCATATTAATGGGGGTCGTATTAATGAGACATAACTGTATTTCAATAATAGGAAAGAACTTTAGGGTGGCAAAAACCAAACAAAATTACCGACTAGCTACTGCTTAAGAACATGCTAAAATTCTATGCTTTGATTAGGCAGCTAGTGTGCAACGATTCATGCGAATGTGACATCCATAGCATTTTCAAATTGATTGGCATCAAAATGTTCTTTTGAGGGAGAATTCCATCTCTTAGTGTAACGGGGGTGCGAGCTCTGGTGCCAGGACCCCCGGCAAGGCTCCCCAGATTGCAAGGAGTTCGGCATGAAGAGGGATAACCAGAGATAGGCGGCAGGCATAAGTGCCTGAGAGGGAAAGGTTTTTGTCACATACCCAGGCCATAGAGGTAAAGTCGTTAACATGAGTACAGTCAAGCCTTGTTATAGTGAACACATGAAAATTGTAAAATAGTTTGATATATCCTAAATTTGTTGCATAAAAAAAAGTGCCATCAAGAACAGCACTGATTGCTTAGTGAATGGACAGCAACTCAATTGACGCTGTAAAGAAATGGGGAGACATTTTATGAACTTTTAAAGGGAAACTGCACCGGTTTTCGATTTCAATCAGTTTCAGGTGGTCAAATGATCATAGCTTGCGGTTAGGGCGCTCGACTACTGTGCCCGCGGATGCGGGATTGAATCCCAGCCGCCGCAGCCATTTTTTGATGGAGGCGAAAAGCAAGACGCCCGTGTGCTGTGTGATGTCAGCGCATGTTAAAGAACTCCAAGTGGTTGAAATTTGTGGAGCCCTCCACTTTGGCATCTCTCGTAGCTTGAGTGGCTTTGGGGTGTTAAAACCCGTAAACCAAGCCAAACTTACTTCTTAGCACCACGTTGAGGTGGTCAGCCAGTTCACTGGTTCATTAGGGACTCTTTTCAGACAGTCATTGATACCTGTGGCTTCATTAATAGTTCAGTGGCTACAAAGTGTAGGTTTGTAGGTACACCCTGCTGTCATTGCTACATAGTATGAAAAAACTATGTTTATGCACCATTTTTATTTGCTCTCTCTACCCTCCTAAAATTCTTGAAATATAATATTTTTTCCATAACAAGTAAATGCCAAGAACTGTAGTGTTGCAATAAGTAAAAATATTTTAAATTCATGCTAGTGTTTCAGAGTTAAAACTGAAAATAAATTGTGGATAAATTACTCACCAGCAATGGAAGCTCGTTCTGTGTCAGACAGAAATGTATGGCAGAGCCTAAAATTGTGGCCACAATGCATTTTTTGGAAGACGTCTATGCCTTTAGTGCTTTCAGTTGTGGTGATCCTTGCAAAGCACATGCGGCCACATATGACGCTTCCTTGTGTTTTTAATTTACATTTTCCACTCCCTAAGAAAGAGATGCAGTAAGCATTACCTGTAACTGTTTTGATCACTTGGCACCATCAAAAGTACACGTTAAACAACACACTTCGTTTTTGGTATGAAAGATAATTTTGATGTGCCAATGTTGAAGGCACAGCCACTTTTTGTCCAAGTGATGCATATTTATGAAATATCAATTGTTTTCGCTTCAGAATGTTCTGCTAATGCAACTTGATGGCTGAACAAGGTTACTGGCATGGTTCATAATGTATAAAAGGAAAATTTGCACAGTGGCACAGTGGCACAGAAAGGTATATGTCTACTGAAAAGAAAAGAAACTTACTATACTAGAGCACTTATTGTTTATTATGTTTATATTACATACAGTGCTCGAACTTGGAAACGTGCGCGAGCAATAGGTATCCCATCGATCGTGCCTACAGTGGGAAAACTTTGTAAGGTACCTTGAATGCCACCAAATTTATAAGGGCAATTTAAAATGATGCTCCTCCTCTCCTTCCTCAACTTAGCTCATGCCGGAAAGGAAGAAAAGAAGGAAACAAGTCATTAGTGCCCCACCACGCCCCATCCTATCCACATACTTTGGAGCGCCCGATGACTGGGTGCTCCCAGCAAGCCCCAGTGACATTACAGGGGAGGTTTGGGTGCAGTGCACACAGGGATATGTCACCAAGACTGGTTGCGAGTGGTCTCCAGGAGCACTTCTTTAAAAATTGTAAATTGTAGGCCTCACACAAAGCTTTCAAATTGTCTCGGATACTCGCAAAGAAAACCTTACGGATTTCTTGCATTAGAACATTACTGCAAGTAGCATTTCAGTGGCCCTTTAATTTGCAACAATTTTTATGTGACCCTGCTCAGAGGCTGGAATCGTAAAAATAGTAAGTGATTATATGAGTTTTTTTTATAACTGGAAGTTGCCAGAACTCGTCGGTGACATCACAGCCATCATTCAGCTGTTTAAACGGAAGAAAGAACTGGAGAAACACTTCAGATATAAATTATTTAGCTGGCTTAGGTGAACTTCATGTTGCCGCTCATGTAAACTATTGGCTTACACTACTGTAAACAAAAAAAAAACATATCCAAAAATTTTGGTTTCTCTACTGCTCTAATGCATGCATTTATTATGGCCATTTTTACTACTGTAAGCAAAAAAAAAAAAAAAAACATATCCAAAACATTTTGTTTCTCTACTGCCTTAATGCATGCATTTATTAATGCCCATTTTTTATTGGAAAATGGGCATTAATACATACATGCATTAAAGTGGAGAAGCCAATATTTTTGGATTTTTTTTTTTGTTTACATTAGTGTGTACTTCAACAGTTTACATGAGGAACAACATTAATGCCTATCTTTATTAAAAAAAAAAAAGGCATAAACTAATATAGTTCGCCTGTAGTAATGGCAAGCTCAGCCCATTTTGAGTCATTGGAATACGTCATATTTACTGGAAATAAACCGGGCTGAATGTTTCTGAACACTATCAAGCTCATTTATGCTTAACTTTGCGTAAGTGTTCCATGCAGAACAGCCACATTTCACTGTAAAAGAGTTCCGCATCGTTATTTAAAAATCAGTCTGGGACAATAAACCGATTTTGGAGCATATTGTTCGGTGTTAAAGCACTGTTAAGTAATAGATTAGGAATCGCACCTGTTGGGACAAATTTTCCGGATCGATGGCAGTGGTAGTGTGCCACCACTACTCCTGAAGGGTTGCTGATCTTCCCTCCAGATGAGATTACAAAACGACTTTGTGTGTCCCCTTCCATTTTTTCCTTCCAGTCCTTGAAGGCTGTCAGATAAAGAAATTGTTTGGAACATGATGCCATTACCTCCAGGTGTTGCTGCACAAGAATTTCATTATTGAAGCAATGTTGTTGTTTTTTTTCTTTCCCTGCAGTATTATAGTTCCTTTTTTATCCACATTTTAGCAGCAAAAGAATTTGCATAGATACACACAGTGGCTTGTAGTAAAAGCTCGTTAATTCGATCTTCATGGACCAGGAAAAAAAGTTCCAATTATCCCATGTTCGAATTATCGAATGGCCTAAAAAAAAAAAAAGCTGTCAAGAACCATTTGCATTACGGTAAAAAAGTTATGGGGGAAAGAGAAAGATACAAGGTTCTCAATGCAGATTTTCAGAAAATAGCAAGAGAGATAAGAATGCCTTCCTGAACATACAGTGCCAAGCAGTTGAGGACAACAGCCAATTAAGGAATACAAGAGCTCTGTATAAGACAATCAAAGATATCGAAGGAAGCTTCTGTGCTAAGCTGGGCGTGATAAAGGACAAACGAGGCAAGGACCTCACTGAAGCCTCAGAGATAAAGAAGAGGTAGCAGGAATACACAGAAGATTACTGATCTCGAGCCGGCCATCCTGAAGAGTGAAGTTGAATGGGCCTTAGCCAGCCTCGCTAAGAACAAAGCTAGCGGAATTGATGGCATTCCAGCTGAGTTGCTTCAAAACCTCAACCATGACGCTGTTAACATTCTGCATACATTATGTCAGATGATTTGGACAACCCTGCAGTGGCCACAGGATTGGAGGAGGTCAGTTTACATCCCCATTCCAAAGAAAGGCAGTGCCAAAGGTTGTTCCAACTACTGCACGATCGCGCTTATTTCGCATGCTAGCAAGGTGATGTTGAAAATCCTCCAAGGAAGGCTGCAGCAGTATGTGGATCAGGAGCTTCCGGACGTGCAAGCTGGGTTTCGCAAGGGCAGAGGAACTAGAGACCAAATTGCCAACCTTCGCTGGATCATGGAAAAAGCAAGAGAGTTCCAGAAACCCATCTACTTCTGCTTTATTGATTATGCGAAAGCGTTTGACTGCGTAGATCACAGCAGATTGTGGCAAGCTCTCCAAGAGATGGGAGTTCCAATTCACCTCATCTGTCTCCTCAAGAACCTGTATGAAGGACAAGAGGCCACAGTCAGAACTGGGCATGGGCTTACTGATTGGTTTCAGATTGAGAAAGGAGTGAGGCAAGGCTGCATACTGTCGCCCTGCCTATTTAACTTATATGCAGAGTGCATCATGAGGAAGGCCGGTCTGGACGAGTCTTCAGCTGTAGTGAAGATTGCTGGAAAACGTATCAACAACCTTAGATATGCGGATGATACCCCTTTAATGGCAGAAAGTGAAGTGGAACTCAAGTTCCACTTCAGTTGATGCGCGTACAAGAAGAGAGTGAGAAGTTTGGGCTTAAACTGAACATTAAAAAGACAAATATCATGGCGTCTTGCCCTATCAAGTCCTGGAGCATCAATGGACAAGTGGAAGCTGTAACAGATTTTCTCTTCTTGGGCTCCAAGATTACCTCGGAAGGAGACTGCAGCCATTAAATTAGGAGACGCCTGCTTCTGGGAAAGAGAGCAATGGTCAGCCTTGACCGCCTAGTAAAGAGCAGAGACATTAGTCTGCCAACCAAGATCCGTATAACTCGTGCTATGGTCTTTCCAGTTGTGATGTATGGATGCGAGAGTTGGACTGTGAAAAAGGCTGACCGCCGAAGAATTGACGCGTTTGAATTGTGGTGCTGGCGGAGACTCTTGAGAGTTCCTTGGACTGCCAAAAGATCAAATCAGTCAATATTGTCGACCATAAACCCTGACTGCTCATTGGAGGGTCAAATTGTAAAGTTAAAGCTCAGCTACTTTGGTCATCTGATGAGAAGAGAGGAGTCGTGGAGAAAGATTTGATGTTGGGAAAGGTTGCGGGTCGCCGGAGAAGGGGTAGGCAGCGAACGCGATGGTTAGATGGCATCCTCGAGGCACTGCAGATGAAGTTATGTGATGTTAGGAAGATAGTGAGAGACCGGAAAGCGTGGCGTGACATGGTCCATAGGGTCACGAAGAGTCGGACACGACTGAACGACTGAACTGGACTGAAATTTACCGTATTTACTCGCGTAACGGACCCGCTCGCATAGTGAACCCACTCACCTCCGATTTTTGGCTAATATGAAAAAAGAAAAAAAAAAGCGCCGGTATAATTAGCGCATCCTTCCCTTTTGCGCCATCACGGTCCATAACGCATTTCTTGGCAGTGCGCTAAGATGCTGCGCAGCGATAACATCACGATGTGTCTAGCAAGAGAGGAAGTGAACTTGGCTGAGTGCCAGCGCTTGTCCGGTTGCGCAAGCCTCGTTTTCAGTACATTTGCTTTATCATGCCATGGGCGATTGGGGCGGGCGCCGTCTACTGCCACTCAGATATTGGAACGCACGGTTCTAAAAAGCAAAGATTCTAAAAGTCAGCATCACAATCCCGGCTGACCACGTACACGTGCGGACATAAGTAAACGGAGCACGCTTTTCCGTTCAAAGTAAAATCACGCCTTCTGCACTGGAGATAAGCAGAATAATTGTCCAAGTAAACGGGCACTGGCATCTGCTACCGGTTCGCACATACCACGACTGCCAATTTCAATTATGAAACGCGTGAAAAAAAAATTTAGAAGCAAAAAGTGTGCTCTGTTTACTTTTGTTCGCAGGGGTACGTACGTCCGTTGACGACTGTTAGCTGGAACGATGGGCGATTCTCGCAAGAAAATAAAAATAAAAATCCGCGTAACCCGCGCGCGCGCCCGTCCGACATAGCATAGCCTCTAGCTATGAGGCTTTTTTTTTTTTTTTTTTTGATATAGAGGGAATTAAGAGGAATGAAATATAGGTTCAGTGCCCACTGAAGCTGCTCGTCGTTTTAAAGCACCTCATCGAACTCAAGTGCCAGACAGCTGTCATCTCACTCATAATGCCCTGCTTTTGGTGATTGTGTAATCATAGCCTGAGGCTATGGTGTAATCATCGCAAATTCGCGCCTAGTTTGTAAACGTCTTTTGCGCTTGTGGTATTACGCTTAGCCTGTAAGTTTGAAAACGCAACTGCACTCTAAAAATGACAAGCAAGTCTGTTGTGAACACGCCTTTCCCGCCCGTAGCGTCATGTTTAGTGTGTAAAATTGGAAACGAAACTACGAGAAAAAAATAGTTCTTTCTGACAAAATCTCTTCGCTCTATAACGAGAGGGATGCCAAAGATTATGCAGCTGATCCATTTGTTGAAATCGAATGACGCCACTTTAAAGCGGCACACGCAGTTAATACGATGGTGACGAACAAATTCGATTGCATTAGATTCGCGGGCGCCTCCCATTAAGCGCTTCGTGAAGTACCACGAAGTTGTTACATGCAGTTTCCTAAAGTATTGCTCATAAACCGCCTCAAGTATGCCCGCTCGCGCAGTTTCTCACCTTGTATCGACGAGAACTGGTGTTGCTCGTATTCCGGAGTGAAGCCATGGCCGTCAATGTAGTGCGACTGCATCTCTTTGTAAGTATTCGTGTGGTGCAGTATGTTCGGCTGACCACCAATCGTGCCAACCGGCCTTGGAACCATGTGCTAACACGATCGCGTTGTTCAGGGCTCGCCAAGGTTCTGGGCCACACCACCGCCACCACGCACACGTATGCACACGATAGAAGAAATATATTGTGAAAGTCCGTGTGTCATGTACGCTGTGTGTTCCTCCAAGCACCGGGAGAACGAACGATCGGCTTTTGTGTGTTTGTGCATGCCGTGCGCCTCGCGAAGCGTTGGCGGACTAAACACATTCCCGAAAGCAGAGCAGCGACGCGGCGGTGGGGACCGGAGAATCGGCGCCGAGAGGACTGCAAGGAGGAGAAATTTATGGGCTCCCGCAAGGCGCACTGCCCGTGTCGTCGAGCTGGTCGCTGCCCGCGGCTGGGAGCGGGAGCCTGCAACGGTCGCCGGCTTCTGGGAAGCGTTCGAACCTCCGAGGTGTTGGGAGCTTGGGACGCTGACGCGAAGACAGCCGCGGACCTGGCGAGGAGGACTCTCGGAGGGAAAGAAGGATCGGAGGGAGCACGGTGGACGCAACGACGAGAGACTCCGAGAGAGGACGACAGAAGGGACTGAACCGGAGTGTCGTGCGGAGAGACCGCGCTCCGATCGTGATACGTATCATATGCGCGCAATATGTAAATAAATTCCTAATAATCAAGATATGCCAAGTGTGGTCGAGCTTCGTCGGGGAATGCCAGAGGGGCAGAGCAAGGGACCTGCCTGACTCCGTGGGTTTAGGGTAAACAGACATTGCGGTAAATATTTCTTGACTGTGACTGTCATCCCCTGATGCACCGCGTGGAAAGTGCTCTAGGCTGTGCGCGTTAAGGCAGAAACACAGGCCGCATTTCGTTAAAGTAAGCATCGGCCGCGCTTTCCGATAACTTTTTTCTTTGTGACACACCATAGGCTCCTGTCCGTGGTATGAACTGGCAGGATCTTAACAAAAACGCATCTAATATTTTGCTTCTGGGCATATTTATGACGCGGGAAATATATCGCAATGGAAGCGTGAACTCGGTCCTGTCAGAGTGCGTGCTCCTAGGTTAAACAGGCTTCGCTGGAACGGTATCGTGCTTGCATCCCCCCCATCCATCCATGCGCCGAGAACGTACATTACCGGCCGGTCGAGGGTACGAATCCTACGGAGAAATCAGCTTAGAAACGGCATCTCGATCTTTTTCGCGCAAGCAGGGCTCGAAAATTGAGAGCATCTGGCGAGATCCCGGCGGCGACTACGTAGTTAAAGCAGCCGTCTGGGTGTTACAGATCATCCGCATTTACTCCAAATGCTTCTTGATCATGGACTGCTAGTCGAGAACACAAGAACCTTGAGCGAAAGGCGACATAACTTGAACAAGCGGCCACCTGTTTTTCATTTTCTCGAGCAAGAAATGCTGTAAGCTTCCCCTTTAACGTTACTTACTTGCGATCATCTACACTGTCTACAGTGTCGATATTGAGCCACGTTAGTGCGAACACAACATCGCTGGTTTTCATATTTTTCTTGTTTTTCGTAGAAGGTGCGCATGAGCATGACGTTTCACCGTGCAAATTACTGGTTTGCTTAATTCCATGCACGAGTAAATGAGAAAACACGCATCATCTGATAGTGTGAACTTTCTAAATGGAAAGGGCATGCACACTGATGTCAAGTAACGGCAAAAAAAAAAAAAAAAAAAAAAAAAAAAAACGCTGTCAGGACACATTTGCTTGTTTTATTAGCCAGGTATGACCCTCAGCAAGTGCAGCACTTCAGTACATGAATACATAAGGAATGCCACAAGAAATGCAGTAACTAAGTACAAAAGCAATCTCATTTCGGAGTACTCTGTGCTAAGTGAAATTGCATGCAATGAAGTAGCCTGTCTCCTGCAGAAGCCGTGGGAAAATGCACTAAAAAACGACACAGAAGAGAAAAACACACAGAGCAGGGCTGGCTTCTGCAGATGATCACTAACTAGCCCGACAACTCTTGTTACAGCCTGTCCCCACTTGCTGCCAGAACAATCACCATACCAGCACTCAAAGTTTTATTTGCTAGTTGTTGTTTTTTTTACCCACTTGCATTAGGTGAGTGTTGCATAGTGTGCAAATATAATTAAAAAAATTGTCTGACTTCACTGATACCATCATCAACACCTCCACACAGTAAACCTCTCCAAAATGCTTTGACACTGACATCTTACATGCGCTGAAATGTGACAACCAAAAAAAAAAAAGAAAGACATTCTTCAGTACACCGAAACTTCCACAGCTTCAGTAAGTGTTGGAAATTTTACAGTTAGCAAATGAAGTTATAGAGCAGTTTAGCGACACTTGCAGAAAGTTTGGTACGTGGCGTGTTGTTGGAAAACAACTGAGAGCCGTTGACAGAAGTGGACTTGTTGTTTATGGCTCCTTCGAATAGAATGACTCCATGCATCTGCTTAACGCATAAGTCGCATACTTAACATCTTCGTGCTATGCGGATGATATCAGCGTGGACCCCATTGACATCGGCCTCAACACTAGTATAGAGGGTGTAAGACGACTACCAGGTTTTGTCAGTCAAAAGCTGCATTGCCTTCAGGCATTATTTTGCTGCAGTAGCAAATTGTGATTGCAGTGGAGTTCTAATATTGGGTGGGTCTCATTCTCTCTCAATCACCTGCTGCAGAATTCAAAGTTTGCCATACTTCCAGGGAGAATAAATTGACAGTGAAAGTTACACTGTACAGCTTCTGTTAGACGGGAATTAATTGTACAGATGCATGCATAACTTTCAAATTTGTAAAATACCTAAACCACATTTTCATTTTGCTATGCTGAAAAGTAAATATTGCTTTTTCTCTTGTCAATAGGAGGCACCGCTACACCTGCTACAGCCAGCTTGCGCACTGGCTTTGGGGATGCCTCGGCAGACATCACAGTAAAGTCCTCCCTATTTGTGATGCAAGCCAAATAAGGGAAAGGTTTCCATCTGACAGTTACACTGGTTTCCAGTTTGCACAAGGTTTGTAGAGTCATCACCTTATTCATTCTGAAACAAGCCAGTAAACATGAGAAGAGAGAACTGCAGGACAGCTGGACTAATAACTGGAATTTTACTAAAAGATAGAGGCAAAAGAAGACTTGCACAGAGATGCACATGTAAAAAAGGCCCCAAAAGACTATTGACTTACTTCTTAGTCATACACACGTCCTTAGCCTTTGCAGTATAGTGTGCCTTTGGATTTGGATCTGTGGCTTCCCTTTTGTAACGAGTGGTCCTTGACCATAAGGAATTTGCTTCTTTTAGATGATTTTTTAGACCCTTTCTGCTTTCCACGCTTTCACTGCTTTGGGGTTTTTCGTGCACGTGCATTTCTGTGCGAACCTTCTTTTGCCTCTTTCCTTCAGTAACATTTCAGTTGTTAGTCAAACTTTGTCTTGTGCTCCTCTCTTCTCACATGTTTCGTCTTCTGGCTGGTTTTAAGATGAATCAGTGCCAACTCATCCAGTTGTTAGTCTTGTTGATATCACTAGCCTGACTGCACCCACTGCTGGGCAAATGCCTCTCCCATATCCATCCGAATAACCCGATCCTGTGCCAGGTGCATGATTCTCGCAAACTTCCTAATTTCATCTGCTTGCCCGAGTTTCTGCCACCCCCTGCTACACTTGCCTTCCCTTGTAATCTACAAGACATATATAGGCTCACTTAGAATGAATTTTGTGTACTCACTCCCCACCTATACCTTTGACAGGTAGAATTTTTCTTTTTTTGGAGCTGACCGCAAATACATCATAATGGGGGAGGCATCTCCATATCCATTCAAATAACCCGATCCTCTGTCAGCTGCATCCATATGGTCCCCGCAGACTTCCTAATCTCATCTGTCTGCCCGAGTTTCTGCCGCCCCCTGCTACGTTTGCCTTCCCTTGGAATCTACAAGACATATATAGGCTCACTTAGAATGAATTTTGTGTACTCAATCTCTAACTATACCTTTGTCAGATGCATTTTTTTTTTATTTAGCACTGACCTCAACACATCATGATTGTGAAGCTGTATATACGCATTTGTATATTTAGGAGAGAGGAAGAGAGCGAAGAAGCATGAATAAAAGATGTCTTGCTCTAGGTCAACTGCCTTCTAGCCTAAAAATTTTGAATGCACTGATGAACCTGCGGCCAACCAATAAATTATTTTGAAAGCAACATGTCTCTCTTTAACACTCATTTGGTAACATTAAAGAATGCTCAAATGTACTACAAAGTGGTGGTCCTTGTGGCACTGACAAACCTACATTTTCTAGTTGCCGCATTCACCTTTACATGGCCTCGAAAAATAGTGGCTCATGGGGATTAGAAAAATCGAACGGGTTTTTGCAAAAGCTGCTTTGAAAGGTGGCCACTATTTGCAGCATTTCGCAGTCTCATTCAGAAGCAAGCCAACATAATTTGCAATCTGTAGACATGCATACAATAATATGTGCCTTATACTTTGAAATGTACCAGACTTTAACCAGTCATAAAACAGCATGCTGGAAAGGTATGTATAGTAAAGCTTCCTTCGTTTATGATCATACTCATAGTTTGCATGGAAACATCTGCACTAAAACCTGCATGACGTTGAGTTAATTGGCTTGCTGCTTGAATATGCCACTAAAATACTGGTAATACAATGAACTTCATCAGTGCTGGGGTCAAGTCTGGAATTATAAAGTTGGGATGATTTAATTGTGAAGTCTTGTGCTGCTGAATTCACTGCAGGCTAGAATGTAACAGGATTAAAGGGCAGCTGTAGACGTAACGGCAGCCCACATTGTCACTGCATCTTATGCATCCTAGTGCACATATCTACATACCGTGCATGTTTTGCTAGTAAACAATGTAACCACAGATTTGCAAAGCTGCAAGAATGCTACACTGATGCTGTCTGAGTAGCTGCTTGTGTCGCTGAATATTGTGAAAGCCTTTGATGGAACGAAAACTGCTTGGTGAATACTTATGCAGAGTGAGTTTGGTCAGGAGAGCAGTTGATATGTACACCTTCGCAATTTAATCATACAAGCACAGACTGTATGATACTCATACAAATTGAAAAATATAAGGGAAGGAATTGAACTGAAGACTTTGCGGTTTGACAGTCCAAACTTCTGCTACATGTGCTTTGGGCTGTGTGTGCTAGCCCGCTTGCAATCTGATCGCCCGAGCCAGGAAAATGGTGCACACCCATATGAGCACCACTCCCAGTATTCTCTAACATGTACATAGAAGTGCAGGTGCTTGAGATAAACCTTGGCTGCCGCAATGCACCACAAACAATGGCATGTTAGCCAGAATAGCAGGTTGGGCTTACTGGTTTTCCATCCTGAGGTAACAGCGCAAAATGTGGACGGGAGCACAAGACGAGAAGACGAGACATTATGTCGTCTTCTCGTCTTGTGCTCCCATCCACGTTTTGCGCTGTTACTTCAGAATGTGACATGCCTGCTCAATATCTACATAATTGTCACACGAACCACTTTGTGTGTATTTACAACTACTTGCACAACACCGTTGCCACCCACTGATGACGAGCAGCTGAACAGCAGTTTTTCACGTGCACTCCGCTGCCATTAATCACAAATGCTATCACGCTACGACTTTCCATACCACCCCAGCCAACCTCTGTGTGTAATGACCCAACCTTTGGTGCGTTTGCATGTTCTCGGGATACTGAAGAAATCCATGGCACCAATTAGTAGATTCAAGCAACTTAATCTGACATACATCTGGTGAGAATATTAGAACTATATCCATGTATACACAGATAGATCTGTATGACCACAAGCATCACCTACAACTGTGGTGATGCCGCTCAGAACTCGACATTTTTTTTTTAGGGCATAATTCTCCACAAGCCGCTGCTGAGCCTGTGGCCCCTTGGTAAGGGGCTTTCCACATCTGTGGGAAACCACTTCAGAAGTGGTGTGCATTTGCAGTTTCAAAGCCTGCATTACAAATTTTTGGAAGTTTTCAACACCACACCCTTACCAGCCTTTGGCCTTTGGCACTACACATCACTGAGTTCCTTATAGCTACTTGTGCTCAAGGCCACAAGATAGTGCTTTAGTGGATCCATACACACTTGCCAATTATATGCCATTATGCATGCTTTCTCCATAGACTGCATCTAAATGTGGTTTCACACACAAATATTTATACTTAATTGGACAGGCGGACTGCCCAGAATGTTCCACATGTGACATTACAGTGACTGTGGAGCGTGTACTAGTGGTGTGCCCCAGTATATGTGTGCAAAACAATAACTCGAGTTACTTCTTTGAAGTGTTTTGGCAACAGGCCTCTCTCAGAGGACTTATTGGCCGGTTGGCCAGAAATGGAGAGCTCTATAGGCAATGCAGGCTTTCTGCTGCTTCTTGCATGACACAGGACTTGACTCGTGACTGTGGTGCAAGTTACTATTCCTGTATATATTTTAATCAAGTCACGACCCTCTTTGTTTTTCTCTTTCTCTTTCCCTGTACAGAGTAGCAGGTCAGATATTAAACTTTTAAGCCCATCTATTCGCCTTTCCAATCAGTAACACTTGCGTGAATGCATTTCTCCTGGATGGTTGATCTGGTAATCACACCATCGTAATGCAAGGACATGGGGCATATGAGCTTTTGAGGTGAACAATTTTTACCCTAGAAATGTCTTTTAAATGATATGAAGGATTCTGAGCTCTGCTCAACATGATCCTCCTCTTCATCAGATTCTATGGGACTAGACGAGTGCTGTGGAAAGAACGTGATCAAAGTGGAACCCAGGGGCCTGTTCTGGGTGGTACGATATGCTGGTAGGGACACCTGTTGGGCTGGCCTCACGGTATCGTTCAAAATAAAAAAAAAATCCAAAATGCGCATATTACTGCTATGAGGACAGTCTGGCAGGAAACAATCAAATAGAACTGGTGGCTTCTGCGAGTCGAGTAGTTCTCAAATAGGCATATCTGTAAGGCTACAAATCGCAACTACTTTTACTACTTTTATCACGCGACCTACACTTTTTTTTTTTTTTTTTGCCAATGCACTAGGCCAGCGGTTTTGCGGATCGGTACGACGCATCGTTTGAGGTGAGCTTTCTTCGTTTCCATGCCGGGGATTCGAATGACGCCGAGGTTCATTTAGGACTTCCAGTAGAAAGTAGTACGAACACATGAACCCAATCGGTGTGCCAAAACTTGTGAAAGCGAACGTTACTTCCACTCGGAGAAGCCGTGCTGCAATCTCGCGACGCACACGGTTGGCATAGCGAGCACTCAAACCCGCACAACACGCCTAAACCCAGAACCTAACGTTGCAGGAAAAAGAGGCGAAGTCTGAGCACTGTAGACGTTGTAGGAAGTATGCTTCCTCTTTATTTTTTTTTTTTTTTTTTTAGAAAGGTTACGAAAGAGGCGTCGGGAAGGTGGGGAAGCAAAGCTGCGACAACGCGTTGGGTGAAAGGGCCACCCAAGTACATTGTACCAACCTTATTTTTTTTTTCTTTTTCTGTTTCCGGCTTTCCGTGTAGTGCCATAGTTCGGGTCATCAAGCCGAAATAAAGGAAGCGAAGCTCGACACGCTATTCTCAATGATGAGGCAACCTGCTGTGGCCAGGCGGCGCTAGTGGAGCGCAGCGTTCAGCGCCGCCAACGGCGGCGCCGAGTAATCTGAGTAGGCTGGCGCGGTCGGGTTGCGTTCGCGTTGTACGGCTAGAAGCATCTCGGCTCTCATTTTCTGCAGTTTTAAGGCAATCGAATGCCTTGAGAGCTACTTCCGAAAACCAATACTGACGAAAGGACACCGCCTGTTCGAGAATGCTCATGTTTAAAACGTGAACGGTGTCGACGTCACCGCGAAGTGCGCGCCGCTCGCGACGGAACACCCGCGCGCACAGCTTTGAATGTCGCGTGAGTAGACGGATTTTTTTTTAACGAAATTTATTCTCTCAGGGCATTAGTCGGATATGTGATGATGAATTAAGAAATAATTAAATGAATGAAAAATGTTGTAAACGTAGCTTTTCATTCACCTATTGCGTTCACACCTCATACCCAAACATTGAAAGTGCAGAGAGAACCTGAGAAGAGATTGATCGCCGTTTCTTCTTTTTTTGTTCTTGCTGTTTGATTACAGCAGCATAATAATTTCCTCGCGGTTTTGCTTTAAAGTTTAATACTATGACGAACACTTTTGTTCGTGGTGCACCTTTTGACAGTGCCGCGGAAGTTACAGGAGGCATGGTGCGGTACCCGCTACGGATGTCGTGGCGATTGCAAGCACTGTGCGGTTGTAGCGTGCGTCATCAACGAAAACTGTGCGTGCCGGGGGCGGGGAGTAGGGAGCCTCCTACACCGTTGGAAAAATAAAGCCCTTAACAACAACAATAACTGGCATGCATTTTGTATCTTCGTACCTCAAGCTTGGGGAAAGCCGGCGGGAAATGCTGGCACTCAACGGCAAAGCTTCGTAACGGAGGTCGTTAAGAGTTAAAATTTTTTACTGTTGTTACTAATGATGAAATATTCTATCGTCTAAGACAAGAGACTCTTGAGTAGCTTGAGCAGTCGGTGAAAGAAATATTTGGCGCGGAACAATAGAACGAAGTTCCATTCTCAGCGTACACAGTATCACGGGCCTCTACACTCCGCCACTTCAACTTTTTCAGCACCTTAAGAACTAATTTACAGATAAATATGCTTATTGAAATCTGTAATTGGAAGTTTTGAAGATATTTTGGCTTTGTGGTTCCGAATAGACACCGCATTAGAAATCCGGTTCACAGATCCACGAACATTTTTTTTTTTATTTCGCCTCCGTTGAAATGCGGCTGGAATACGATGCTGCGGCTGCACGGCTTTGTTAATTTTCTGGACGTATGCCACTCGATCTTGCACAACATATACCAGTACACGCCAAATTTTACAGCGCGTACTGAGTAGTGTGCCCCAACCAGCGTGCGACTCCCCGAGTCAGAAGTTTATACCGTTTCCTCCGCTCACGGGCAATCGTCTTATTTTAGCTTCTTGGCGTCTGTACGCCAATGGCCCCATAACAAAACAAATTTCAGTTACATTACTCTCTCGCAGCCAATATCTCCTTCTCTCATCATTCTCCCAGCAAGCGGTACGCTTAGGTCTCCTTCGTGATTGTGGTAGTCTTTCTCGCCGCCCTTGCGCTTATTTTTATTCTTGTTCACATTCGTAGTAGTCGAAGCATCGCACGAGACCACTGAAGTCACTAAATGAGTAAATCACACTCACTGGGATAACAAAACGCGAACGCAGAAGGAACACAGCGGCCGCAACATATACGGCGTCAGCTTCTGCGCCGACTCAGTATTAGCTCCCGTCGGCCGCCAGGTGGCGCCACATGTCTCAGCAAACTCCATTGCAGGTTGCCTATACGAGTACGCGCGCCCGCGGCGTCCGCTCCTGAAACACTCCACCCACCACTCGGATTGAACACACTTGTCGATTTCTTTGACCGAAACCGTATAACCGTATTTACATCGTATCTTTAATGACGCCAAGAATAAAAAAAAGAATTACAGCAGCGGCCGCACAACCAAGTTGTACCGGTGGTATGAGACTGCTCAAGACGTTCTGCTCCATCACGAATGTTCAAAAAAGAAAGAAAGAAAACAACAACAAATAAGATTGGAACCATTGTCATTTGGAGTACCCGGCGGAGCGAGGTTAGTCGTCGTTACCAAAAACCTGAACTTGAGCGTCGCCTCTCGCTCTGTTCCAGACATAGAGTTCCTTACACTAACTAGAGGGAAAGCTGAGGGCGCTGCACTTCAGCCAGAATCATGGGCCGCTAAGAATCATGGGCCGGTGTGCTACTTGTTGCGGGACAGTCGGTTTTTCTCGGGTACGTGAAGTGACGTTACTGCGATGTTTCTTTTTCATCATCATCATCTGAAGGTGCGTACATAGACCGCGAAAGCCATAGTAGCGAAGGCGCAAAAGCAGACGTCGCCAATAAATGGTTTCTGTTTCCCGAAATGCCACTAAAAACTTCCTTAAGTGATGGCACAACGATAAATATTTTCATAACATTTTTTTTATTTCAAAGTTTGTCTATTAAGTGCGAAATATTGGTATTTGTGCTGCTCAAAACTAAGCCAATAGGAGAAAGGGCCATCGCTTATATTGGATAAATCTCACACTGGCATTCTGTTTCTCTCTCTTTTTGCAATTTATAGTCACAATATTCAATCTTAGGACATTATTTACGGTAGAACAACGTTTATCTTTGCATTAGTTTTGGCCAAAAGTTGTAGTTCTGCACTCGGTAGCTCACCGGCCCATGATGCTTTGAGCGCCCATGGTGGCTGAACTGGCCGTCTGGAAACTCCATGTAAACTCCCATAGACAGCAGCACAGCTTTCCCTCTAGGTAAGAGTAAGAAACTCTATGGTTCCAGAGCGCAGCGAGAAGCAGACACCTACCGTCCTCCTCCGCCGCCGACCGTGCGTCACGTGACAGGATTGCCCTGGTACAGATTGAAGAAATGCGTTTGCGTGAGCGAATAATTGATACACTATTTTTTTATTTGCTACTTTAACAGGAATCTATTATTTTATGGGAAATAATGATTATATCTGAGTTTACAAACGGCTAAACATGACGTGGGCGACTACTTCTAATTCCGGCCTACAGGGTCGCATGGTCGCTTCAGGAACGCAAAAATGCTGTGATTTCAGAATGATATTATTAAATGCAGAATCAATATTTCGACGAGATATTTTGGAATCGGCATGCCTAATATTTACTGAAGCAAGGAAAATTGCAACTGGGCAGCTACATTTTCGTTTCACGACCCCTTTAAACAGAGGCTTCGCTGGAACGGTATCGTGCTTGCATCCCCCCCATCTATCCATGCGCCGAGAACGTACATTACTGGCCGGTCGAGGTAGAGTCCCTAGAAGTATTTGCTAGTCTGCCGTCCGAGCGGGGTTCCCTATGGAACCGGTTGGCCGCTTCCCGGATGAAAGCGCAGGGGGCGCTGTACGCATTCGGAGCGTGGTCGCGTTGCGTACGTGGTGCTGTGGCGGTTGTGCCGTACTGCGAATCTGCGCTGCGCTGATCCGTTGGTGCCGTGACAAGGCTCGAGCACCACGTGCACTTTTTTCGCTCGCGAGCCTGAATGCGCGCAAATTAGCTAGCATGTGTGCAAGTGTGCCTTTTTTATGGATATGTGATCGCGTCATGTCCAGAAAACGGGGTAAGCGTGATAGCACGGGTTTTTTGCCCGGGTGCAAGACCGGGTAGCGCTCGTGCAAGGTGAAATGTTCTCTCTTCAGGACACCAAAAGACGCAGGGAAGAGGCAAGAGTGGGAGCGCAACATCAAGCGCGGCGGCAAAGGCAATAACATTGTTTATTGTCTCAGCTAGGGCATAAAGGAATATGCAAAACGAAAATTAAAAGGCGTAATAAATGAAAGAAAATAGGCTGGCTGTGTTCTAATAAAATTCAAGAGAGAACGATGATAAGGCCCTTGCGTGGAAGCAATGTACGAAGATGGGTTGCTCGGTGAAAGGCCCACTGCCGTCAGGTGCCGATATTGTCGGCTTCAGTGGCGGGCAAACCCACAAGTGGTGAATATCTTCCTAATTATTTTGTGAATTGCAGACAGGAAATCCTGGACGTTGATATAAATATCGGTATATATAAATATCGGATGATCCGGATCGGGGTTGCCCTTGTTGTAACACGAATAAGCTAGTGTCGACGTTTGTGAGCGACACTCAAACCCTGCTTTATTGAGCGAAGTTTTAAGATAGGTAAAGGAAATTGAGATTCCATGGGATGTTACGCAACTCACGAAGAATGTCATCTCAACGCTGTTTCCGGGCACTCCAAAATACTTGTTGAAACCCCTGCCTCTCAAGAGAAAGGAGCGCAACTTGTACGAGCAAAAACAGTCAGCAGGGAGACCTGCAGATAAAGAAAAAAAAGTGCGCTGATCCTGAAGCATCAGTGGAGCCAGTTGAAGAATACAGCGGTGGTGGATCGTGTGACGTGAGCCTGCCCCAGGAATGCAGAAAGCTGCATGCCACCGCCACTGGGGACAAATGTCGATCTTTCTGATGTTGAACAATGAACATGCGCATAGTGCCACTCAAGCGAGGACGAATCTCCGGAGGCAATTGCCATCGACGAGTTCTCTTCCATCGCAGTGGTGAAGCTGCCATGAATGCTGCTGTGTGCATTCGAGGAAACAGAGTCAAGGAGATAGCTGTAAAGTCGACAGAAGAGGTAATTAATCTTATTCAGGACATTGCGAAACTCAGCTTGTGTCCTGGCAGCGGATTGAAGCCTATTACCAAGACCTTTCCCACCTACAATGGGCGTTGCTTAATTTGAGACGAACTGTACCATTATTTCTGATGCAACATGCATATAGCCTGCAAATACTTGCGAAAGCTAACTCAGAACACCTTGTCAAGAAGAAGAAAAAATTAAGAAACAGACTTCTATGTCGCGAGCAGTTTGTCGTACGAAGGAAAGGTGGCAAAGCTGGTAAAAGCTCTCGGTGAAATGAAAAATGAAAATGAGCACCTTCAAGGACAGAGTTTGAAAGAAGTGATAATGCCCTTCCTCTCAACTAACAGCTGGCTGTTAAAATATGTTTTAGAGGTTGCAAAACGGAAGTCAACAAAAGTGATGGCATATTCTGATGAGTGGCTACTAGGCTTCCTAAGTACCAAAGAATGCCTATCAGCAGTTTGCCTGAAGCGCGGTGCGATTTGAAGGGCTCGGGTTCCCATCTTGCGTGCTTTAATTGTGCATGCATCCGAAAGTTTCTAGTTCTACATACGTGTTATAACTTAGCTAAACGTCCGAAGAAGTTAAGATGAAACTGTAGCGTGAATGAAAACGCCGGCGACAGTGCTCTGTTGCTCGCACACATGGTCCTTGGAGCCTAGAATGTGCGTCTAGTATAGTTCTCCATGCAAGCGCAACTGTTTGCACAAAATACTCAGAAGTCTTCATTACAATACGGCACGTCGGTAGCTTCAGCAGGATAATAGGGTATAAAAAGCAGCTTCGTTTCTACATCGGCTCAGGGGCATGCGCGCAAAACTTCGCTCACGAAAAAAAAAAAACGTCGCATCCGTGGTTATGCCAACAACTCGGCTGCGAATTCAATATTACGACTAACCTGAAATCAAAGACTAAAGAGCGGCATCGCATGTACAAGGCACCTGACAATGAGCATGCAGCGAATACATTTCGAAGCGCACGGGTGCGCGCGTCGTCTGCTCAGTCAGCAGTGGCGCACTCCGGTTCACCGCAGCGCCACCGCGGCGATCATTCAGCGGCAGCCCCCGCCGCGGCCGGCGGACGACAGACTAGCAATATTTCTAGGGACCCTAGTCGAGGGTACGAATCCTACGGAGAAATCAGCTTAGAAACGGCATCTCGATTTTTTTCGCGCAAGCAGGGCTCGGAACACGGGCCGTGTTTTAATAGTGTAAACACCGCGCTTTGCGACCAACCGTCCGCCCCGGGTCACAGTTGCATCGGTGCTGCACCATAAGTAACGCGCTGAGCAAGGAAGATCTAAATCTTCGCCCGTTATTGGTCTGAGCTGACAGGGTCTAAATAGCGACGCGGGGATGTTTTTCAGTTTTGGCCGGGCAATGCCGTTTGTGGGAAACGGAGGGAAAAGGGCCGTTCTGTTTTTGCATTCGTTCTCCGGGCTCGGTTGGCCCGCTTTCGCAAGTTTTGTTTGGTTCGATCGCGTGGTGTCTGTGCGCGTAGGTGATTTAGTTTCGCTTTTCTTCGGTAACGTGCGCTAACAGAGACACGTTTTAGTGCTCCTTTTTCTTGCTTTGTATTTTCTCTGCTCACGTGACACCAGCATCGCATGCTCGTGTGCTTTTCTTGCTTTATGTATTACCGGGTCACGTGGGGTCGCTGGAAGAACCGACCGGTGTGCCCGCCTATCTACGCTGCTACCAGCTCCTGATGGGCCAGGAGGACGCCTGCCCTTAAGAGGGCCTGTCCAATCGGCTACGAGCCGAGGGATTAAGGAGACATGCCGAGAATCTAGTTCTCATCCTGAGCCTCTGACTGAGGGATGCTCCGGGGGCTCCATGTAATTGGTACTCCGATGTTCTGGGTCCTTCTCCTTCGCGCCCAACGCCAGTCAGTCAGAAGAAACAAGAAAACAGCCTCTACTAGCCTCCATTTTCCATTTTATTTCTCCAGGCAAAACAAAATCCTATCTGCTGAAAAACCTGGGAACAAAAATGCGTTTACTCCAAAGTGAGACATCCTGTTTCAAAGCACAATGCCATGTCTGCAGCGGTTTAGTGCACATTAAAACTATATTTGGCCAATGGATGCTTTAATCACATTATGGACATCTTATACTGCCACTACCAGGGGTGCAACAGCTCGAATAGGATATGTAGCAATTTTTGGAGTAGCTCAGAGGGAATGGTGATCCAAAGCAAATCTAGCAAGCGCCACCTTTCACCAGCACCGCGTGTAACTATTTTTGTAAAGCATCTATCACACTATAAAAAAAAAGGGGGGGGGGATGTGAGAGGAGGTTAATTTTTCAAATTTCAAGGACCGAAAAAATGAAAAAGAAAAAGCTAGAGAATATGCACTTTTTTTTTTTTTTGCAACTAGCGAAAGTACGAAAACAAAATGTTGATTCAAAAGTAGACACAGGAAAAAGATTAAAAGAAGAAAAGCAACCAAAAATTGAAAGGGGAAATGCCGAAAGCAGGTAAGAAAGCTAGTCATAAGGAAAGAAAACTGATGAGCGAGCGTGTCTTCAGCCCGTGATTTACGCTTTCTATGGACTGGCGATGAATCGGTGGTTTTAGACACAATATTTTGATTAAGGTAGGCGATGACTCGGGATATTAGGTTATATATTGAACAGAGCAGACTTTATAGTATTTCGAAGTTCCAGCATCCATAAATGTTAATTTTGGTAGTCTAAGGCTACACTGCGGCATTATGGAATTCAATTCTGCTGCTCGTTTCCCGACCTGCTGACGCCTGAAATAAATTTCACATTACCACCTCAAGTTATATTAACACTAACACAGAAACCATAACTGATCACGCACCTCCTACACTACCTGGCGACGGGAAAGTGAGCCTATCGACAAAAAGACATCACAAGAACAACCTTGCTGTATGTACAGTCATGGGCAATATGAGCTATAGCAAAATTTAAGCATTCATTTATTGATTACTCTATAATTTTGTTTGACAATTGAACAGATTATTTAGTTGTTTTTTTTTTTAAAGAGGTTTCCTTTGGATGCATAATATCCGTAGGTCGCCATCATATATTGAATAGAGAAATACCGAGAATGTTCGAAATTTTGTGCAAAAAGTTTGTTCTTTCCCATATAATTGCTCATGACTCTACATGAATGGCCCGGAAAGATACCGAAAAATTCCAAGAGCCGCATGATAAACTAGAGCTATGCTCATGCAGCGTCTAAAACAGTGTTTAAGTATTGCTCCAAAATCACAAGTACCACAACAGCCCTTTTCATAGTGCGACGGCGCATCATTATAAATGGCCCCTTTGCGTTATGGAGACGCTTTCACGTACGACAAGAACTCGTGCGGTGAAGCATCCTCAAACCGCAACGATTAAGCGTACTCAGTGGAGGAAGCACGTGGATGCAATAGAGAAAACTATATGGATAGGCATTGGAACGGCGTGATTCCATCTCGCATAAAACTAATTAAAAAAGCAGTGACGCTCTCTGCAGTGTCTGAAACGTCCTGAATGACCATATAACGGGCGCATAAAGTCCCTGAGTATGGCAAATTTTTGCGACTTCGCGGGGCATTTTGGCGCAGTGTGGCGCAAATGTAACAAATTTCACGCTTATGGCGCAGAAATATGCAGCTGTATCAAAATGGCGTAGCTGTCGCAGCTGTTGCACCCCTGCACTGCATTCTGCAGCGTCAGAACTTCTCCTTTTTCACTCATCACAGCTTTGGCAGTGCTACAAGGCACTGCTGATATGGTGACAGTTTAGGGGATCGAAAATAAAGAAGCAACTATGAACTTACTACTCTTTTGAGACACGCTTGCAGCAATGGGGCAAATAAGTAGAATGTGATTATCATATAAAGCTGGCTGTGTGTGGAGAAAAGGAAAACTTGGTGATGGAGGTCCCCAGAAAGGGGTCACCAAGAAGGGTAAACAACGCCATAACACTGATAGTTATTGAACCACCCATCATTCTCCCGCAAAAATTTTCGATCTAGCTTCTGCAACACCAGAGATATCGGCGATTAAAAATGACCCTTCAAATTTTCCCTCTCAACTCGTACGCCGAAGGGAGCCATAAAAAAACAAAGAATACAAGCAAGTTCAAAGCTCCGCCCAGACATACGTCACTTCGGCGAACTTCCGGTTGCCGCGCGCTCGCTCGCTGGCGTACTACTCGCGCCAACCCGTCCTCGCTCGCACCTCGCACACGCCTGAGGAATTCGCCAGTTCGCGCAGCGACGGTTAGTGTAACCGCGAACCCGTGGTTATCCTATGTTACACGGCGGACCAAACCATGGTTGCACCACTAACCGCGGTTACCGCAAACGCACCTCGGTTTGCGTCGTTAACCGAGGTTATGACGGCGTCTGTTGACGGAAGCTATACTCGTCGGCGCCCGAGTGCGCGAAACGTACGAGCGGCCGGGTCTGCTTCACAAAGTTATTCATTTGCCCACTGTATCACGTTTAAAGATCGATGTATAGATTATGGTGCCGCCCGACGTCTTCGATTACGGCCGACAGCGCAGCGACTGCGTACTGAAGCCTTGTCGTGCCTACAGTATCGTTTGAACGGCTTGTTGCTGAGCAGAACGCCAAAAAATACGCGGCCTTAGCTATGAAAGTACACGACTTTGCAACGCTTGCAGCCACGGGATGCCGCGAGCAGGCTGAGGTACGTTACACAATTACCGCGGGGGTGGAACGTGCGAGCGCGGCGAACGCCGGCGCCGTGCGTGACCGTCCCTAGTCGTCGCTAGGCCTATTGTTTCGCTTCGAAGCCGCGGGGGTCGACGCTTTGGAACATGATCAACGCTGTCGTAAATCGTCTACTTATGAAACTGCCTTATAGTGATTCCTATCCTGCCATAGTAAAATAATTATAGGATTAACTCTGCCGACGCATAAATCGCAGAGCTAGTACGAGCAGATCGGATCAGCCGAAATGCACCAGCGGCAGCTGGCTTGAGCAGAAACTGGCTTGTATCACGGCTGTCGCTCTTACCACCTATTTGCTGCTGGTCAGCGATCCTCACGAGGGCTTCATACTTGATATTCGGCTCAATATTCCAGACGCCAACAAATTTTAGCACGCTTTATTTCGGACATCGGTGCTAACGATCCGCCGTGTGGTTCGCGAACGGTATGCGGGAGGAGGGGCCACAGCGGCGATGTTTACGGCGGTCAAGGAGGTGCTGCCATCGTGCGGTGCTTGACCGTGCTGTTGACGCCTCGTCGGACGACACTCCGATACTCCTGAAACCACGTTATATAAATAAGATATTTGTAAATGCAGCTTCGTTCTGCCGATCCCTGCGTCGCTTCGGTTGTTGCACTTAATGGGCAATGGCCACCTAACCGATAAGGGCGGCGAGTTCGAGCAGCGCACGAGCAGACGACTTTCGCAGCTACCGGAAGTGTGTTCGTGACGTCATGGTTGCAGTGACCGCAGCGAATGGCAGCTTCTAGCAAGCCTTGCCAGTCAACCGACCCGTGACGTCACGGGATTAGGAAATAGTAAAGTCCCTTGATAATTTGAAAGTAGCGACACTCTCCTCCGCGCCGCGCTTTCCTCCTCGATTCTCCTCGCGCGGCGGCGGCGAGCGCTGCGCACGACACGCTTTTTCCCCCTGACGCCCGCCGGCCGGCCGCAGCAGTGAGTGAAGCGCGAGCTTTTGGGCCAGGTCTGCGCTCCAGGAGTGCACAAAATTTTTGAAAAATTGCGAGAAAAGCATTGAGAATGCCGATAGTAAAGTTCATGAATTGATTGGTTTCTTCTTAGAACTGTTTGAATGGGGAATACTGATAAACAAAGCTTTCAGACGAGTTCTGTGCTAGACACTTTTTAAGTCTCATGATAAGGTTTTACTTTGTGCACTTAATCTAGTACTGCCTCTGACTTTGTGTTTTTTTTTAGAGCGTGAAATCTGTCACCGCGGTAAAACTTCAGAAAACGATCCAGGCTGGTGCTTTGAACTTCAAGATTAGAGAAGGTTAAAGCAGGACTTAGTCTATTTCGCTACTGTCAAGCTATCTCTCTAAGCATAGTATATGTCACGTGATCAACCATGAGATTGGATTATTGGTTAATTGTACATGTATTTCAATCAATTACTGGGCCAAATTAATTGATATTTAGTAAATTGCAATTAAAATCTAAATTTTAGCTGCAACACCGAACCGTATACCGTTGGAAAGCTTAGGCCAAGTGTAATGGCACTGTGCTAGTTAGCGATCCGCGATAATCTGCGTTCATTAGTTAATTTTGTATAAAATCAAATTTTGAGCTGTTCCTTGCTGCTTCGAGGCAAGGAACAGGTTTGCCACGGCAGTCTTGATATGATGCTGATGGAGGAATTATATAATTTTATGAGTACGTGGCCCCTCACTGATTTCGCGTGTGGTTAAAAGACAGCAGGGTACACTGGGAGAAGTGGTGGGCCCTATTGCCGATACACTGAAGTTCTGGGGCAAGCATGCTGTGGTCTCATGCGCTGTGTAAAAGAGCTTGATTTCATTGAACGCAACAATCAAATAAAAAAATTACAAGGTGCACATAGGTCTTCAACGTGCGGAAATGAGAAAGCGTATAACTGCCAATTCATTAACTATCGCTATCCTATCTATCACCATATCTACTAATGCCAGAGACCTATCGTAACTGTCACTATCCGCAACGAACACTATCACCTCACTATCCGGGCCTATTCTATAATTTACTATTATTATCCGTAACAGTCACCATCATTACCTATCACTATTCATAACCATCACTATTTAATCTGATGCCGTCCCATGACCCATTGATATACTTCAATTTTCATTGACTTACGTTGTCAGTCATATCTCTGTTATCTCATAATATCTGACGAGACAACTATACATTGACTTTTAATTCTTATACTTTCTTGTTTTCTCATAAATGGAGGTGGGAAAAGAGCAAGCCACAGAAATAACTGACTACTATCAGCGCGAGGTTCATGTCTCTGTCGAGGAGGCTTCCTTTACTTCAGGAAAGGTCGGTGAGAGAAAATTGATGGAACTGCGTTTGGTCTGTTTTTTTTTTCGAGTTCGTGTAATATTGGCGGCTCAAACTGGTCTTCAGTGAAATGTAGCTAGAACATAGAGCGATGAGATAATTACTCAGGCTAGGTGAAAAAAAAAATCTTGCATACAATTGAAATGAGTAATATGTTACAGTGTTAAGAATTGTTGCTCGCAAAATGTTCCCCTATTTTTACATAATAACTATAATCATCATTGATTGTTTAAGTTTCGTAAATACAGAAAATTGATGCAATGATTCCGGCTGATTTGACATCGATGGGATAACTTTTCTCGCAATAAATGAATACGCGGAATCGCGCTTTTAGAGCTCCAGCTTTCAAAGCGAAGGTAACCTGCCAACGCCTAGTAGTCATGGTCAAAGTGAAGCGTGTGTGATCATATGAACACCTCCTGCACATTGGCCGTATCCCTGATAAAACGAACGCATATTTTTTAACCCACGCGTGCGTCGAAGCATGGCAAGACACATTCAAGAATTGAAAAAAAAAATGCCATACGACCTAACTAGTGCAGATTACCCGCAATACCTCGGGTTTACTTGCCAAAGAGTTTTTCAGGGCCAGCATTCATTGCTCCCGAGTAACCGACGCACACTACAAGTAAAAGCTGGAAAGGCTAGCTCCTCTACAAGCCCGAATTTTGATTTTTAGTGAAGGAGGCCAGGGATCCTAGCATAATCGCGACAAATGCAATCGAGAGACTGTAATTTTCCAGTTATTTCTGACAGCAAAAAGCAGATTATAGCGCCCTGTTTCTGACTGTACAGAAGTCGAAGCGTGTTAAATGATGGAGCCTTGGAGCCTCGCAGAATATTCAGCATGCTGCAGAGGACAACCTTATTTTTATACAATGAACATGCTGCCGCCGCAAAAATATTGAGCAGCAAGCAGGAATAAAAAACGCAGCGTCAGGTGACGCGCTATTACGGGGAGTGAGAAAGGCACTCGACGTCGCAAACAACTCTGTTGTTTCTAGGAATAAACGTCTTTCGACTAATCTTGTGAATCCATTGACTCGTGCGCAAGCCGTCACGCTTGCCTTGAGATATCATGAATACCGCATAACCATCTTCAGGTCGCTTGCTGCAGTTGTACGCGCAACAATAAAAGCACAGCGCGCAATATTCGCTCGCAGAGACTAGGGGAAAAATGGCGCGAAGGAAAAAGAAAACACAAGGAAAACGCCGGACGCGCGTCGGTTTCCAATGGCAACGGCAGGGAGACCAATCGTCGCTCAGGAAATCGGGCGGAGAGCCGGCCTTCAGCGAAGGGGCGCGCAAGGGGCGAGGAGGAGGCGAGGAGGTAGCGCGGCGGCGGCAAAGTTCAATCGTTGGCGTAACTTTCAAAGTAACAAGGGGTTTTAGGAAATAGTTCCATGCGACACCGCCAAGCGACATTCCCTCTGCCCGCGAATTTCAAAAAACGCTGTTTTTAAAAATTAATAATAAATCGCTGGCTTTGTTCCAAGGAGTTATACTTTGCGTTAATGCTCAAAAGGATGTGTTCTACACACTGAACACGTTTATCAGTGGTTTCTTGGGGGCCGTTTCCGTGGACCTTTAATAATGTTAGCGAATGGTGGTACATAAAGAAAGCTTAGTAGTGCTTTCTGTGGCCACAGTGGGGAAGATTACTACTATTATGCCTACTATTTCTCCATCTATTCTCCACCAAATGTTAAGGAAAAGTACACAGTGGTAAACGCTAGTTCACGTTAGACGCACGCACCACCAGAACGAACCCAGCTTAGCCTGAGCGTCGTCTCAACACTGCGCACCGTAACAATATATATAGTCTGCTTTCACAAATCTACATCAGTACCAGAACATGAGGGGCAAGCACAAGGCTTAAGTTATGCACCAAATATTTTGCCACGCTCAAGGTAACGATTAAATAATGAAAGCCATTAGTACATTGCATTGCTTTCCAGCAATGCAAGCGAGGTGCGCGCCAGCACGGTAGCAGACGACACGAAGCTCCTCCCCCGGGCCCTTGGGCGCCTGCGCGGCTTTGTTTCGATGCGCGAACGCGCCGGATCCGCTGGCGCTCCGCGGAGCGCGGCCACGCGGAGCCGTGTTCGCACTTAGAGTGGACCACCCTGTACATACAATTTCGAGAAATGCACGAAACTTTGAGGCGCAGTTGTTTCAGCCTTTCGTGAGGCCACTATGTGTGCAACGGAATACTGCGGCGACACTGGCGCCTCATTTAATTCATATGTGCGACCCAAATTGTGGATCAGCTGCAGTGCATGCATTGTTGCGGAGTGTTCTATGGAGAACGCGGAGCCGTTTACTGCAAGTAATGTCATTTAAAGACAGCGACTGGAAATGACACTGTGCTCTGTATTAATTGTACCACTGCTTGGTAGTAGCACTGAAGCAAAAACTGTACTACTATAGCAATTCATTTATTTCACCATATATATGATAAGAACTCCTGAGTAAAAATCTTGTATGGAACTCAAAATTGTGCATTCTAGATAATAACTGCATGTGTTGTGTGCATGTTAATTGGGCTAAATGATCGCTGTTAACTGGGGGATTCATGCTTTTTAGAAGTTTCCGAAACGGTTTCTTGTACGGAAGCCTTTGAATGCGCATTAATTCATCCTAAATTACAGTGTGCCTTGCTCAGCACACCTGTTACAGTCCATGGGATGGTAATGGTGTCGGTGACAAGACTGATCAGCCTGCTCAAGAAAACGGTGTGACACATACAATGACAACAGTGACTCATTATATTTTAGTGCTTTTAGGCATTGTACATCCCCCATTGTTCTGAACCCCAAGGCATATGCTGGAAGCTTGTTGCATAGGGCGCTCAGCTACCATAGGGCAGGGGATCTAGGTTTGATCCTGGCCGAATGCAGTGTGAACCATTATGTATGATATCAGTGCACATGAAAGAACCTCAGTTGGTTGAAATTATTCGAAGCCCTTCACTGCGGCGTGACCCTCATAGCTTGAGTCGCTACAGGGCAATAATTAAACCCCATAATGAAGCCAACTCGTTGCCAGCTTTATGGGTATCTCACCGGAAGGTCTAGTGTGGACACCTTCAGTAGGGATCGACATTCTGCATCCTGAGTACTACACCCAAACAGCAGAGCCTAACTTAAAAAAATTTGAAGAAAATACTCTTGAGAGGCCCCTCTCAGAAACTAAGTCAGTAAAGCTTATGTACTGTGGAAATCCTACTATATATCGTCATTTTGCTAGCATGTTGGCACTCATGGGACAAGAATGCACAGCTGGTAGTTACAAGTTGTCGAATATTATATAATGTTGGCATTGTTGCCGTAAAATTTGATCAGGCAGGAAGGCAAGTGCAGCTATACATTGTGCCTCATTACATTTGTATACCAGGTGCTTTTTTGTTATATGGTGTACAGCTCCAGCAGTGCAGGCCAGAGCAGGTGGAAGCACACTGATCGAGTGTTTTATTCAGTCAGGTTTCACTGAAGGGGGCATTTTCGAAAAGGGTGCAAGTTAGAGAATTTGCGGGCCCTGCTCTGCCACACTATCAATGTGTGTGGCTGCCCAAGTTAGTGATGAAGCATACTGAACCAAGAGTGCAGGACAAATCGCAAAGGTAGGAAGACTGCTATCAACCAAGTGCATATGTTTCTTGAGCATGATTAAATGCATGTGAAATGAGCAAACACACAAATAAAACAAAATCAAGACCAAGAGCAAAACAGAGACCTGTCTTTTATGTATCAAGCTGGGCAATGTTTTGGTGAAAGAAAGGAATTGAAGGTTTGGTAATGCAAGATGCCCTTTGCATTGCCCTCAACGGTGACCTGTTTCAACAGTGTGATGTACGCTGAGGTACTACTTCAATCCATGGACATAGAAAATTTCCTAGGTATGTATTATTACATATGAAGGCTGAGGTGGTATCATGCATTAACAAATCTTTGGTTTCTTTGCCGTGCCATGAGATTGATTATCTTTATTCATGATTGGCAAGTGTCTGGTGTCTTACTCTCGGTAGTCATCAGTTTTTTTTCTCTGACCTTCCTCTTTTATATGCATTTAATGTGCTCACACGGTAAATGGCTTTGGTTAGTATCATTTGGTACCAGGTGCATTGCCTCAGATGCTATGGCTAAGCGAGTGACTTCGTTTAGCCTTTGCCTAACCTTGACCGGCTGACAAGCAGGAATGTGTGCAGAACCGTTAACATGTCAGGATTGGCTGCGTGTTATTCTCTCCACTTGTTTTATTTCCTTCTGTGTTGTGTGCCCATTGCAACGGTAGTCTTTAGCATGAGCAGGACTTGCGATGCAACATTGCTGATGTTCACAGTGCTTAGCCAGAATTTAAAGCACACAGGAAAGTGAAGGAAGAAAGCTGTCCATCGGCAGTGCGGTGGATGCATCTCATGTCCTTACCGACAATCTGATACTCTTCATCAAGGGCTTGCAAAAAAGTTTCATCGAAGTCTTGAGAGCTGCAATATTATTGAAAAGTGGTGTGAAATTATTAAATGCTTAAATGTAAAAAAGGCTCACTGGCCCGTATGATGGAATGCCCTGGCATATCCAGTTTTGCACATCTTCTGTTGGTGTGCAGTACTAGATTTCATTTCATTAAAGGCCCTAAAAGAGATAGTAAAATTTAAAAATACATATCCACAGTTACAGGAAAGCTTTTACGTCTGCAACGAAGTGATGTGAGCAAGTGATTATAGCAGCATTGTCTGGAATGCCGTTCCAGTCTGCATACAGATAGCGCACAATGTTGGTGAGGAGCATGTCTGGGACCTTACTTTCTTTAGTTTGCTTGGCTTTTGCTGTTTGCTTATAATATAAACTAGATGGAGGTAGCACTCAAATATATCTAGACTTCCAGATTTGTTATAAGGTGGAAATCTCTGTGTGTTGCCTTTCTTCTCTCTTTCATCCTAGCCTTTTGCACTGCCTCTGCCACGATTCCAGACTTGGTTCATGGACTGGCACTGGAACTTTGTCTGGCGAATGCAGACGAACCCCAACCTGACTAGCGCCACCACTCGGCGCTAAGTGGCGTAGCAGCAGAGTCGCGTCGACGGCCGCGGAGGGCGCATCCGGCAGGCACAAAAAAATAGAGGAGGCTATGCAGTAGGTCGTGCTATGGACCTTGTCTTGTCCATAGTGATTATCATCATCAGCTCCACTTTGTGTGTCATGGCGCTGTCCTGTGTGTAGCACCGTGGTCCGTAGCTTGTGCCCACTTTAAGTGGTTAGACCGCGTACACATCTTCGCCGCAGGTTTAATGTAAGGTAAAGTTGCTTCGGAATGTTTTGCGCATCATTAATTGAAAAGTAAGGATTGGCATAAGTAAAGTGGTAACGGTATGTTGCGCCTTCAAGGAGGTGAGTTCCTAGCGTTCAGCCTCGTAGAGATCGCTGCGGTTCAGTTTTGACCAGAGTTTACTTGAATATTGCTGCTATTCTAAATGATAAAATACGGTACCGGATAGAACTTTGGTGATGTTTTGTAATGCCTGTTCCCAAGTACACTGAAGCAAGCTTACGCGGCTACTTTGGCGACAGCTGTTCCCACCCTTCTACGCACAAGGTCGCGATAGTGGTGCCTTTCAATAGCATTAGTAGTCGAAACGGAAAATTCTCTTAGAAAGCAATGCCTAGCATCTGTGGGGGCGGCCAAGGAGCGAGAGTGAGCGGCAGGAGCGCGATTTTGCATCTGACTATCAGAGGCCTTTCAGTCACTGTAGGGACATTGTGTCAAACAAGCATCACTGTTCAAGTGAAGAGAAGCACCACCTGATTTCAGCAGCCGTCTGCAGTCTTAATGCATGTACAGTTACTTCCAATATGAAAGGAAATACATTATCAGCATTCAGCAAACGAATGCCTCATATTAAAACAAGCACATTTTCTCGTGTGTTCTTTGTAATCATGCTCTCTTAGTACGAAAATAGCAGACTGGATTTTTTTTTTTTGTGTGCCTTATGATGATAACTGTGCATTTGCAGCATTTTGAGATTTGATAATTAAATTTATATCATTCATAAGCATTACATTTCTTGCCAGATGTTCACATTCTTTGCTCAAAATTTGCATAACCAAATTATCCACCAAAGAAAACTGCTAGTCCTAGCCCTAACAAGCTTTTCATGTAACTGTGAAATGTGAAGGAGTAGTCTTTTCTATGCAAGGTAGAAGTGCCAATAGTTCGCTCAACCAAATTGATTTTGGTCGCAGCCACCAGCATCATTAGAGAGTACAATAGGCACAATCTGAAATTGTGGCTGGGCAGTCGCGAAATTATTTAATCTGCTAATCGTTCAGTTCAGCTATCAATGTAATGACAGTTTAGTTAGAGCATAGCTGTGGCCGTATAGCGATCCCACTTGTCCTCGGACAGATGTGGTCCAAAATTGAACGCCTTCCAAGACAAGTTAGAGAACAAGCATGCATGGCTTAGGAGTTGATCCAAAAAATACCACTTAAAGGGCTGTTAGTGTTGACCAATGTTACCTAGTTAGTGCTTTTCCCACTAACTTTAATTTGTTTTAATCCTGTTTAGCAGGCAAAAATGTTCCATTGAAGGAGGTGGGGTTTTAGTGATTTGTAAGTCCTGTTGGCTTCTTTATGGGTGGTGTTTGGTGGTCCTACTGTTTTTCTTTAGAACAGTCGCTGTTTCTTAAAATGATATTCATTTCTGAAGGAAAAGTTCGCTGCAAGAGTGTGGTCACTGCGATGTCAAGGTGGCCAATATTAATTGCCCATTACACCTTGAATTGGTTTTTGCGGCATTTCTAATGCAATAGTCTAATCTGCTTTCAAGCTTTTTGTCTTACATTACTAGAACCTGCGAAGTTTGTGCAGAAGTTTAGGAAAGGATGGCTGAAGGACGATCAAGGCTAGGTACTGGAAGTTTGAAATTCAAATTTGTGTAGTTACAGAGTCGCCAGTGCCCATAATGGAAATAGGTGTATGTGAAAAAATTGCTGCCTGTCCAACTGCAATAGATACTTTCATCAGCTGGAACATCCATGAAAGCTGAGCTTTATTATTGCGTTAGCAGTACTGCGCCAGGTTTCAGCCCGTCACGTCGTCCCGGGAAGGGCCATGTTTGACCTTGAGAGACCCAAGTTGGCAGCTCCTGCCAGCCCCCATATAAAGCCCCGATTTAACCAAGCCGTATGAACGTGCCTTAGTGGCCTATAGGGATAATGTGAATGCCAGGGTCTTAGCAGGCTGATTCTGACATAACAGTCCCATGTGAAATGAGAGACCCAAGTTGACTGCTCCTGCCAGGACCACGGACACGGATTAAAAAAAAAAAAAGACTAGAGAAGGAGGTACACTACATGCTGAACCATAAGCGCAGCCATGGAAGTATTGCTAACACAATTCAACCCGGTTTAACCAGAGCTAAACCACAGCCAATTTTTTTGAGATGAAGTGAACTAGTACAGGGATGCTTCCAACCAAAATCCCTTCTTCGAGCTGCTTTCTCCATGCTAATGCTGCTCTGGTAGAACATGACGTATGTTCAGTACCTAAAGATTATGAAATGTAAACAGGGTGAATCTTAATTATTCCAGCCGGACTCTGAAGGCAAAGTGTAAATGCTGCTTAAACTGCCAACTGCTCGCAAATCTGCAAAAAATTGCAGAACACCTTATAAAACTATTGAATCAATTGACCACCTTAGAAAGCAAGCTTTTCATTGCTCAAAAAATTGGGCACTTAAAGTTCAGTATTTGATCTCTTTAAAATGTGTGGTGCTAGTTAATGCTCAGTGTTGCCCTGCTTTCATGACAGGCCTAACTGCTTTAAATGAATAAATTGCATGCTTCCTGAGCAGAATAGTTAGATGTCCTAATCGCTACCTAGTCTTTGCTAGTGCATATAGCTACACGAAATGCCGACTTATGTCTTGGAGCCGTGTGACGAATGTAGGCTAGAGATTCAGTCCCGCAAAGTCATACCAACTGCTTAAAAGAGTTGATTGGTCCTATGTGTGGATTGTAGTCTCACTTTTGAAGGTCATGTAGGTTCAATAATTAAGTGTATCATTTCAAAGTGGGCATCACCTAAAATTTTTGTTGCGACTTCATAAGCAAGCCAGGCTGAATACTGGTTTTCTGATGCACATTCACAGGGTTCCTGTATTACTTTGCCAAAACATATTTTTGACTAGAAGATAACCATTCTACTGGATCTGCTGTATAGACAAGTACTGAATGCGCAGAAATTGCATTTAAGAAGAAAAAGCTTCTTAATTACAAAAACTATTCATTGGTCAGGTTTCATGAAACTACAGATATCCTAGCCACAAAAAGAACTATCCATGGCAAACTATGAAAACTGTAAATGCCTAGAAACTGGATGAGACTAAGAAGTTCGCAGGGGTCAAGTGGATGCAGCTAGCACAGAACCGGGCTAAGTGGAGAAATAGGGGAGAGGCCTTCGCCCTGCAGTGGGTATAATCAGGCTGATGATGATGATGATGAATCACTGGAATAAAAATGCAGCTCCTTTGATTTTTTGTGCTCGTTGCCTAGTCCATTACTTGAAATGGCTTCTACTTTGCTGCATTCAGCTTTCGCACAGCAGGTTATGATAAGTAATTTTTCCTTTAAGTTATGTGCTGTATCCTGTATTTTGCTTCTTTTGAATTCAGTGTCATGTGAAATGACCTAATGAAGCACTCAACATTTACACTGTTCCAGTATTAATGTTTTGATTGTGTGGCTTCATGCTGGTTTCTTTTTTTTTTTTTTTTTAATCTTCCTGCAGGTCATTCCCTCAGACATGTGTGAGCAGATGGTCATCTTGGTTTCCCGTGCCTGTTTGAGAGTACCGGTTGGGTTCGGTGACTGTGGAGTTCCTTTTCACGGGTAACTGTAGTGAGCCCAAGTGCAGTAAATAACATATTTTGATGCAGTAGCATCAAAGGCCCTGTTATACAGAAAATCTGGTATTGGCATTGTTAGTTAAAAACCACGGGCGTGGCTCTGGCTGGTGGTAGTTGGCTGGTGACATGGTCGTGCCCTGATTGGTTGTTGGGTTGTGTGATGTTATGAGGCAACATGGCACGGCTGAAATGGCAGGTGCTGCCAACTCTCGCTTTTGCCTTCGAGGCCGGAGGAACTAGTTATCCAAGTTAGGCACGCACCCCCCTTTGACCACACCGGCATGCTCGTATGGCTTATTTAAAATGGGGACTTATGTCTACTTCGGGTTATCTGTCAAATGATGGCATACCTTCCAACCCTTCTGATTTGCACAGAAGACTTTCGATGACATGATCATTACTTTAAATCTTCTGAGAAGTGGTTTCTGCCTGCTTAAGAAGGCTGTGTCGGTTTGGACTCGTGGTGACATCTTTGTAGGCAGCAGTTTCGGCGGCAGCTAGCAGCGATGCGCAGCTAAAGGGCGGCCTCTTAGCGCACTTGGCGGGGAAGGGTTATTTCTGCAGCTTTGCCCAAACATGATGCCATCTGATTCTCCTATATTGCGCTCGGCCTATATTGCTGTGTCTCATGTTACTGAGCTGCGCTATGCCCGTCGATGGTATGATAGCTCTTCTTTCGAAACCATCACGACCAACAACAGTCGCGGACAGAATCGCGTATGAAGGGGATAATAATGGTTTCACATTAAACTAAAACGGTGCGCCGATGACACCGAAAGAAAACGGCAATGGCACCTCGCTGATCAGTTTGCGTCGACCATCTGCGGAGGTGTAGCGAGATCACTCGGTGGCGGCGTGCAGAGGTCTCTAGGACTCGCCTTTCATGCATGCTGTTGCTGCTTGTGTTTTGATTAGCACTCATTGGACACTGCGTCCTGAACGTGCCGCCTCCCACCCCATCTTAGCGCAAAAAAAAAATCTCAACTGTGGCATCTCTCACAGCCAGAGTCGACATTAAACCCCATAATTGAGACTAACCAATAAAGTGATACTCATCCTGCTTGTGAATCTTACTATGAATGCTATGCATCTTTAAGAACGGTGGAACCATTCAGTCCAGACTTGAGCAGCTACTTGCAGTGTTTGTTGATCTAAAACTGCCCTTTCAATCTGCGTAGCTGGGACAGCTATTTGAAAGGGTGATTGTAGTGAGCCTTCGCTTGGCACTCTCTCATGCCTGTATACTTTGTAACTGCGTATGCATATTAGAGCGTGCCATAGTAGGATGCAACTTAACAGCAGTTGCTAACTATGCTGAAACTGCTGGCGCATGTGTGAGCCATGATGATGGTGTTTTGTACAGTAGCGTATATCATACAACACGTGGCACCCAAGGTGTTTTTTTTTTTTTTTTTTTTTTTTTTTAAAGAAAGTTTTGGTGCCGGCTTGGCCCAAATTGCTTAAATTTCATAATGTGGCAGTATGGGGCAAGGTAAGCTTTGTGACTCAGTTTAGCATAGCACTCGCATCACTGCAGTCGACTTTCTAACATGTTGTGCAGAGCATCCACGATTGTTAGAAAAAGTGGCTTCAGTCCAGCTGGCATCTCCATTTATCGGAGCCTGTACGGAGTCTGCACCTTTCTACCATTTGTTTAGCATTCAGATTTACGCATTAGTATGGTCTTGGTACATCCGCCTAAAAAATGTCTCATGTTCACTAATTTCAAATGGCTTGGAACAATATGAATTGTATTTCTTTTTTTACTGTAGTGCAGACCCCTTTTTGTTATGTTGTGCACTTGATGTATATCATTCCTTAATGACTTGGGCCATTTCCTTGAATAAATTTATGTCAATCCGTGCATTTGCTTTTTTTGGTAATTACTATACTTGTGCACAGCTGGTCTCGAGGGAGAGCGGACACTCTTTCCTGTTGTCTTCTCAATCGCCGCAAAAGCAGTGGGAGCGGTTCTCTTTTAATTATGCTCTCAGCCGCTTTAAGTTGTGCCACCAGCTCACCGTTCGCTTTCCACCTGTTGCAGCAGCAGCGGGTGGTTTTCCCCTGCTTTCACGCTGTCATTCACTGGTTTCGTAGAATGTGCAACACCGTAGTTGCCTTAGCTGCACGTCTCCAGTGTATTCCACATGTGAATGATGTCCTTATAACAAAATCTGCCAGTTAGAATCATAAAAAAACGAATTATTCTTCTTCAAAAATATGACGTGCATATATGATGGATACTGCTATCTTAAATGCAGAAGATCCATTCTTTGCAAATATTCATACTGGGCTGACAAGTACTATAAGTAAGCTTGTTAATGCAAGGTTAGCTTGGTGGCATGTCTGTGTGGTTTAACGCTGCAAAGAAACTCTGGCTATGAGAGGCGCCGCAGTGGTGGTCCTAAAAATTTCAATCACTTGGTGTTCTTTAATGTGCACTGTGTTGTGTAGAAGGTGGATGCCTTGACGATATTGCTTCCATTGAGATGTGGCCGCCGCTGCTGGGATCGAACCCGAGAGAAATGAAAACCGAAACTTTTCAAGCTTGCACTCCTAGATATCGCCCTGTAAACACATCTAGGACGACTACGGCCACGAAATTTCAATTTTATTGACACAGTCATACCTTTATATTCTCTAATATGCATGCTGGCAATTGCTGTCAAAATTGACCTAATTTTCATGGACACCACATATTTTGCGAGTTGCACATAGCTCATTCAAAAATAGCTCTTTCGAATAACCTGTAGAAATAGAAATTAATAATTTAGAAAATAAAGTGCCTCTGAGACTAACATGCGTCTTCTGTTTAGAACTTGGAATGCGGTTTCTTCCGTGGCGGGTGTGTTTATTTAGATGTTTTATGTTCAATAAATCCCTTATGCCCATATGGAGACGCTATTGGCGCATTAAAAGCTCTCCAGCGCGGTCAGGTGCTCGGTGAGGAGACGCGCCCTGCAGGCGAGCTGCTTTCGAAGCACTGTGTGGTTAATTATAATTGCAACAACGCTAGAAGCAATCCCCTCCCCAAAACGCGCACACACGTGCACACATGCCGTCCTGCCACAGATCATACTTAAGTGAAATAATGGTTAGAGCTATAAAGGAATGTTCAGTTTCTTGAAGGGGAATATAATTTTCTCCTTCCTTAACTTTCCTTAAATAAGGGTCAGCTTTAAAGGAGAATGATCTTCTCTTGTCCGCCGCTCTCCTTACTGCTGCGAAACAAATACTCATGCCCGACGTCATGATCAAAAGTTGTCAGTCGCGAGGCTACATACTCTTTCAGCCAATTGATATTGTTCTGAATGTAACATATTTGGAACTTAGTGAAAAGTTCACTGCATTGCACAGCTGCAATTTCAACTCTGAACAAATTTTTGCTCTTTAACCTCAATCTGTGAAGCGCCAGGAATGATTATTAATGCCGCTTTTTAGTTAGGTAAATAAAATGGCATCGATTGAGATTCCAGGATATTATTTGAACTTCAGAAGCCAAGCAAACACTTTGAGGATGTAATTCAACACACTGCACATGACATATAAATTTTGTGTTTGCTCAAAATTTAGAGGCAGAAAGCTGTGATGACAGTAGATCAGGAGGTTCATGCGACCATGCAGTCGCGCTGAGAGGAGCGCCTGTGCACAGGATTTATCTGCATTTTATATCTCATAGATCACAAATCTCACAACGCTGGCTGCACAGTGTCTGTATGAACTATAAAGATTGAAATGTAAGGACTTGCAGGTTTGCAAGTGATGCGGGTGGGGCATGGAGTGGGGATGCGTGCTTTCCTTGCTCGTGAACAGCGCTAGCTGAAGCGGAGCGGTGAGGTAGTGGCGACCCTACCAAGATGTGGAAACAGACCCCATTGGGGAAGCCGTAAGAAGCGCGCTTTCCCTTGAGACAGGCCATGACTTGTGTTGCTACGTGGGTAACTGGCTTGGTCTAAATAGAGAGGGCAGTGTATGCACATTTTTTATCTTGATGAAAGCTTGAATAAATTTAATTTGAAAGTTAGCATTCATAGCAAAATTCTCCTACTTTGTCCTCCGTTTTTGACTGTGGTGTTTTCTTGAAGTGAAAGGGAGTGACAGCAGAATAGCGCCTCCATTGCCAGATCAGCTTTCAGTTAATGTGTTGCTTTTGTTGCCTTACACAAAAAGATGCTGTATATAAAATTTCCTAGGAGTGATTGTGGTTTTATAAAGTTCAGGTTTACGTGCCAGCCATATTGGTTTGTACACTATATATTACAGCCAATGCCAATGCTGCAGGTGAGTTGGCATAGCCCTACCACTGTTTTACTGCAAGAATGAATACATAGAATGGCATGCAATATTCTTGCCGTGGCAGCTATGCTGGATGCATTGAAAGTGTATCATATGTGAATGAAGAATTACAAGACTCAAAAAAAAAAAAAAAAAACATTTAGAACAGACAAGTCTTCTTTGTGCCGTGTATTCCTCTATTCACAATACACTAATTAGCATAGAACAACTAGCTTTAAGCAATATTCTAGGGATCCTACAGATGGCGCCTAATCGTAATTATGTCGCTAGGCCCACTGCTGGAGTCTACACAAGGAGTAACATTGACTGGGTGGGCCACCGGTTGCTGATGCAGAGACAGGCCGAAGATAAGAAAACTCATTTATTAATGCAATAGCTTACAGTCCATATGAACAGGAAAACGTGGTGTTGGCAAGAAATGTCTTGCTTGATGGAGAGGTCAGGTCATGTATATGACCAAGCGCTGATTGGTTGGCGAGGAGTGTGATTTCACAAGACTGCGTCTTGATTTCCAGAGATTGGGTGCAATCTGCATTAATTCAAAAAAGTTCCATGCCGGTTCTAAAAGTTATGTATTTGACACTGCCCCTTTTTTATGCATTGTGCAAAGTGGTGCAGGCAAACTGTCACCGAGTCAGTGGGTACTTCGAAGAGATAACAGCAGAATCCAAGGCAGTTTGTGTGCATTAAGGCTGTTGCTGTTCCCATCCAAAATGTGTCACCGGTTGCTTGTCAATTAAAAAGAGTTAACTTTTAAACTCCACAACTTGGGCTTTCTGTTGGCAGGCAGTGGTGGAAGAGTGATTGTCAGACATTTTACTGGCAGGCATGGGCCGACTAACGGGCGAAGGTATAGGCTGACTAGCATTCTTAAAACCAATCGCTACTCTAAGTGGAGGTACCACTGATGCTGATGTGAAGGACACCTTGTCAAAAAGAAATGGGTCTCTGCATGTTGTATCACAAAAAAGATTATAATAAAGCCCCTCCCGTCTGCTACACATTCACACTGACTGGCTACATGTGACCACCATAGTCATCTAGCACATGGAAAGTGTGTCGGGAAACACTGGAAACACTTTTACTGAAAAAAGCATGACTACAGAGTAGTCTGCAATGGAACAAGTCAAGCAGATATTTACATGGGAAGGAGACTGTGGGGAGGCTGGTGCAGATGGCACAAAACCGCACTGACAAATTGTACTTGAGTATGCTCTCAACTGGTGTAGAAAGCGCAACCTAATGGAGCCCTCTGGCCAAATTTACAGGTGTGCTGGTCGAGTCGTATGGCCAAGAACAGTGGCTGGCTCATAGAGTCACCTTCAATGCTGTCCATGTCTACTGTAACAGAAAAACAACTCAAAGTCCCTGTAGGTACAGCAATGAGCATGTCAAGCTGAAATGACAGAAACCTACAGCAAGCAATGTTGCTCGAATGCTGTCGCATTCTATTCTTAAGGTGACTTAAGAATCCCCATAATTTTTTGTCATGGCAGAAAATGAGCTTTTATGTAGGACAGAGTACATACTTTCTATGCTGTGCGTTGACTACAGAAGTCCTCCATTCCTTGTGGGGAACATTTCAAGATTTCAGATTGTATGCACGAAGCCTTGCCCCTTCACACGCTGACAGCTTGCGCCCTTTCAGGCCACATGTAAATCAGCTGCTCCGGGTAACTGGCGTCACACATTCCTTGGCTTCATTCTTGTCCAGCTGGTGACGGGTGAAGGCCTCAGGCTTAAAGCAGTAGCTCTCATTTGCTCAGAAGCCTAAATTTGTGGAACTGGCTCTAGGACTTTTTTCGAGAAGTTCTAGCAGTTGACCTATGCCAATTTTTGGTGTGGCAGTTTGCTAGCTTGCAGATGGGAATATGAAAAATGCAGATGTTCAACAGGCTACCTTCATACAGTGCATGTGATGAAGCAGATGCTTACGTTTACCATTTTATACGATAGCTGTAAAAGCCTCGTTACCCAGAAAATCCTGCGACGGCATTGTGAACAAAAAATTACCGTCACGGTGCTAGTTGGCAGCTGACATGGCCGAGCGCCGATACTTCCATGGTTAGTGCAACTTAACAAGATCACTTATCAGAAAGGTGGGAGGAGCTGCCAACTCTGGTTGCTCATTTGGGGTGGGAAGGTGGAATAAGAATCAACCTTCCACTGTTTTTGGATGCCAAGTCAGGCACGCTCAAAGTGGGGGTTTACATGTTGAATGGTTGCCTACATCCGGTAGATGGATGAGGTGATAGTTTAGTACTGTATGATAATAAGGATGTGTGATATATTAGAGGCACAGACCAAGAGACTGGTAAATAAGCGAGGACTACATGTATGCAAATGAACTGTAAGGGGAGCTGCAGACGCTATATAGTCATATGCTTAAAGGAAGAGCTTAAGTGTCCCCAGAATTTGCTATCTTCTACACAGTATCAGAAATAAATTTGTTCTAGAAAAATGCGCCAAGAGACAATTCCATCCAAATTTTGGTTTTAGTTGGAAATGAATTTGCGGCTCTTTCTGGTTATAATGTTGTTTCGCCAGCAGCAGAAAAAAAAAAAGAATTACAAGGGTTCAACTTTGGTGAACCAAATATTGAGCGAAGGCATTAGCTGCGGGTGACCGAGCCTTCTTCTCTTTTTCTTCTTCCTCAGCCCACATGTAAAGCCCCGCTTTAACCAATCCGTATGAACGTGCCTTAGTGGCCTATAGGGGTAACGTGAATGCCAGGGTCCTAGCAGGCTGATTCTGACATAACCGTCCCATGTGAAACGAGAGACCCAAGTTGGCAGCTCTTGCCGACCGCTTGAGTTGGTAGCCCAGCTCTCGCCCTAGTGTCACGTGGGTTGTGACGCCACAGCGTCACATGGGCAAGACGTGGCTACCGGCCGCACTACGTTGAAGGCTCGAAACCTAGAGTAGTATTGCTTTCGCAATAAAACTCAAATTGGATTTGAAAATTTCCTTGACACTCAATTCAAGATTATGCCACCAAACTGATGACTCCACTATCACCATATGAAAGTGAAAGGTGATGTAGCCTAGTCTCAAAGGTGTGCGAATAACTTTTTCTTCTTGTGGCCCACCTAGGCCACTGCTTTGCTAATGAAGGGTCGCAAATGGGCTTTATAGCGTGATACAGATTTAAATTTGAAAGTGGGACAGTATGAGGCCCTTTCCACAGTCATTTCATCCCCCCCCCCCCCAAAAAAAAAAAAAAAAAAGTTGTCCACTATCGTGAGGAACTCTGCACATGAGACAGATGCTTGAGCCACTAGGTCATCACTGTGCACCTCAGTTTGCTTACAGGAATGGCCAGTAATGGTGACAACTGTATTTCGTTTGTAGACATTTTTATAGCTTATAAAATCCTTGTCTAGGAGTATATGCACCCATCAATGTGGGGCTCTGAAACAAAGAACTGCTTATCTATGCTGTTGATTAAACTACTAGACAGTGCTGAGGAGCAGAATTCTGAATGGTCCATAAAAAGACCATTGTGTTGTATAGTCCAGAATGAGATCCGATTACTTCAGACCATGATCACACCATGCATCAAACTGTGTATTCTGCAGAACAGCGGGCGTTCTCGTTACAGTTGCCATTTTTGGTGGCAAGTAGGTGATGATCACATCAATACTAATTCCATTATTGAAGTCGTACCTAAGTTTGAAACTGCCACAGTCGAAAAGACAAAAATGCAGACTGCTGCTAGGTGTGCAGCATCCTATGAAATATTCCAAGTTTCTTAAAGTATCCTATTTCACCTAGCTGGGTATGTGGGTTGGGCAACTACAGCTAATCCATCTTTAGTAGGCAACATTAAGGATGGATACAGTGAGTTTAATTATAATGACAAACCACGGCCAATACCTGCCATGTTAGTGACTTGTGTTTCAAAACTTGTGCTTATATATTAAATACGTGGCAGCCATTTACTACGCCACATACCAGGCTTTGCCCGCCGTATCAAGCATACTGAACCTGTGCTTTTTCGATCCTGTAAGTACAGTTTTTATATGGATAGAACCAATGCAACCATAATAGAGTTGGACGTTGAGCTAGTTGGTCACGCATCTCTTGGAAGAAGGCAGCAGAGCAGGTAACAACAAAAAACATAAGCACACACAAACACAAGGACAACGCTGCACTGACAACTACACTGACCAGAACCCGCATATCTTCTCCCTTTACTTCAACAGCACCAAACAGAGCTAAAGGGATGTGTGTGCGGGTTAACAACCAGGACTTCGACTCTGGATGTAAAACTTCGCACCGGACTAGGTACTCCAAGTGTATTCAGGGGATTTCCTTGCAATATGGAAAGAAATATATTGGACCGACAGGAAGGTGTATCAATGACAGGGTTAGAGAACACGCTATGGCAATATCGGAGAAGTCTGGCACTAATCTCGCGGTGCACTGAAAAGACTGCGTTGTTTGTAGAGACCAAAAATGTCCAGCTGACCTTCACAATGTTAAGATTATGAAAAGGATGAAGGATAAGTTAGCAAGAGAAATTTATGAAGCATATGCAATCAGTGACTCGGGAGACCAATGTGTCAGTATGCCTTCAGTGGTATTGTTGAAGAAGGAATTAGAATTTCTGCGCAAGCCGGCAGGACGTTAAAGACAAGGAAGAAGTTGGCTGCAGATGTGAAGTGAAGGGAGAAGATGTGCGGGTTCTGGTCAATATAGTTGTCAGTGCAGTGTTGTCCTTGTGTTTGTGTGTGCTTTTTATGTTTTGTGTTGTTACTTGCTCTGCTGCCTTCTTCCAGAGCAGTGCAACCAGTATAATTTGAGTTGCCAAACTTCAGTGTTTCTCTGGCTCAGTAGAGGCTGCAAAGTGGCAGCCTCTAGAATTGATCTGTGAAGCTTACAGTATTACAAGGGCACTTCAAAACATGCCTCCCACAGTTGAAATCGTCAATACTTCAGCACGGAAACCTAGCCCTAATTTGGCATTGTGAAGTGGCATCCATGTGGGAAAGAGGGCTCTTTAAAAAATAGGCTGTGTGACATGTTGCAATAGAAACAGTATGAAGGAAATGACTACACCCTTAGATTTTTACCCTGTTGGGGTGGTGAAGTGGTTAGGGCAATCGACTAATGTGCCCAATGATGCAGGATCACATCCCGGCCTAGGCGGCCGCTTTTCGATCGAGGCGAAAAGCTAGGTGCCCGAGTGCTGTGCGATGTCAGTGCACGTTGAAGAACCCCACGTGGTCACAATTTGCGGAGTCTTCCACTACAACGTCTCTCATAGCCTGAGCTGCTTTGGGACGTTACACCCCACCCCAAACCTAACCAAACCAAACCTTAGATTTTCAACAAGGATTGTGGACCATATGCAAATTCTTTTAGAAGTCAAAATAAGACCTCGTACAACTTGCACAGTAGTGAAACAAGGAAGATACTAGTGTCAATGAAACATTTGGACATGACATCACAGAAACTTGTAATGCTAAGTTTCCAATATGCAAGGATTAGAGCACAGAACAATACTCATGCCAACAATTTCTAGTAAGATTCCTTGTATCTAGTTTTTTGTGATAACTACTACGTTGCAGTGCAACATGGAGCGAAACTGAGCACGAATGGTGATGTCATTCACTGTGTGCTACGTTACTTATTTTCCCGAGTACATTTCACAACTGTGTTGCCTCCAAATGTTGGAAGCCTGAGTATTTATGTTTGCATTATGTTGGTACCTAGGAGCGCTTTCGAGGAATGCGCAAGTCAGTACGACACCCTGCAGGTGTGCTTCTGCTGTGAACTGAACAGCATTTCTTTTTTATCTAACGACCCATACGCGTACATCAGTATGATTGACCAGCAGAGCTGCACTCTGGTGGTATCTGCAGAGTGGCACTGCAGGCTATATGCCAGCACAAAAGGTATTTCCGCGCATTCCACAGATTCGACGAAGTGCAAGGCTGTTCATGCTTATATGAATGCTCAAGATGATAAGCTTCAGATAGCACTGCACTATCAGACAAAAGCAGCACCCTTTCTTTCCTACAATTCGCTCCACACCCCCATGGTGCAATCAAATGCAATGGAATGGATGGTAAAGTACTGCCACCAAAGGTGCCCTCAGTCTCTATATTTGCATGCAGCAGACGACGACACTGACCTATTAAAGCATTAAAGCACAATTAAGATCGCATTATATGTTATCTGAATAATATTTCGCTCGTAACATGTTATTTGTTAAAAAATGTAGTGTTGTGAGGACGCAGTGTTAGTTTTTTTTTTTTTTTTTCCTCATAGCGCCGGTGCCACTGCCGTCACGCCGCAGAAGTGTGCTTCAAGTCTATTGCCCCGCTTGTAAAATGCTTTCCTGCAAATTATTAATGAAACTCAAGTATATACAAGTCTATGCCCAAAATTTATCACTGACACAATGTCTGCGAGCCGAGACTGAGAAGCGCAATGAGCCATCTCGGTAAGTTCGCTACTATTTATATCTCTGCTTTCGTGCTATGGGGAAATATATTGCTGCACGACGCAGTGTCAAAGGCAGAATATGCCCTGAGCCAGAGTGCACTAAGCATGTTCCGTTTCGCAAATTGACTTATAGAGGATAACACTTGTTATTGCATGCGTACTGCTTGAGCCTGCGCGAATGTTGTGAACTAACTGCTGGTGAGATAGAGTTGAAAGGCGCGCTGTTGCCCGATTATATTTTTTTATTGTTCTAAAAAACCTCAAGTTCGCTGGAAAATACTACTGTCACTGCAGTAAAGAGGTCCCGTACAGCCTTGAGCTCTGGGACCTTCTGTATGATTTATGTAATACCTGTTTTCATGAATAAACAAACTTTCTTCTTCTTAAACTTTATTTCTTTCTACTGAAGCCATCCAAAGTCTTTAGTACCGCATCTTTATAAAATCGACCGTACAGTTGAATGGTTTCTTTCACACACTACCACATAACCGAATTTTAAATCCCACTTTGTGAAGTGTCTGTCTAGTGCTTCGACCCTTTGAAAAGGAGTAATGAAAAAAAAAGAAAAAAGACGCTGTTTGCACTATGCATTGGAGTAATATATTCCAAGAAAATATGACAGTGTTGTTCTGCACGAGTTGGTAAGTCATGAGGGCGGCATATAACGCGAGGCAGACGAGGACAAGAGACGAGCCCCCATGTAAAACATTCCATAAAATGTTTACGAAAAAAAAAAAATGGCCGAAAGTACGCCGAAGTGCAGTGTTCTTTTGGCTAGACGCAATCACGTTTTTGCAAATGCAACTAACTGCTTGTAGGCTATCACTCTCGTGTCGAGTGCTGGAGCACGGTGCTCCATATAGCAAACTTCAATTGGACAACAGCCCATGCATTTTTAGGTAGTGTTCGTGATCACCTGCCCTTTACGCTAATCTGGCTGCAATTCTTTGCTCCTAGGACATGGCAGGTGCAGCAGGTCTCATTTTTTTTTCTCTCTTCTTATTTTTGCAGTTCCATGAACCATTCTACACTGTGGCAGATACCTGTGTCAGAAATCCCTTGATGTTAGACCTAAAGTGCAGGATATAACACATACAACCTTGGAAATATGGCTGTCATTACCTGGCACCTGACTTCAATGAGAACGATTCCAAGTCCTAGCGTAAGCAGTGCACATGGAATTAATATATGGTAGCATATAATATATATTGCAGTAGCTTAACTGGAAATATTAAATGTACCGTCTAGCTGCACAGCTGCAGTCAGTGAGAGACAGGCATGTATCACAGTTGCCGCCGTCACCGGGCAGCATTGTACAGTGTTGTACTCTGAAGTGAGCACTTGCATATTGCTGGCATGCCGTCAAATGTGGCCCCTCTCTGTTAGCTCCAGTCACCTAAGCCTACACGGAGAGCTGATGTGCGGTGCTCCTCGCCCCATCGTGCAACAGCGCAGTTTTGTGTGTCCCTAGTCCTTTGTCCTTGTATGCCAGCGCTGCGATACCATAATGTTTGATAACCACCACCAACTAGCCAAGCAACATACCTTACACAACAGCTTGTGCTAGTGCTAAAGGTACTAGTGCTGCAGAATTGTTTTTTTTTTTCCAAGTGCTGAAGTTGCTCCCGTGGCCGTTAAATAATTGCCTTTAGCTTGCTGACTATTTTGGCTTGTTGTAGGACTATGACACTGATGTACTGAATCTTTAATAAGCATTGGATTTGCCAGAGGCATCAAAGAGTGTTTTAATTTCTCAATGTTTACTGTTGTGTCATTTCAGTATGCACAATTCTCACTATACACAGAGCTGCTTCGATGCATCAGTTCACAATGTTCACATGTACTCTGCAGAGCAATGACACTGAAGACTTCCAGCAAGCCAATTTGGATGTGAACATTTACCCAAGGAAGCATTCGATTAAGGGCAGCTCAGTGACAACAGTGAAGGAAATGTAAGAAATTGCAGAAAGCAGGCCTTGTGTTTTCTCCTTTTTTTCTGCCACATGCATGGTTCACCCATGAGTATGGCTCACCAATATTGACCTATCGTTGGCTCCGTGGCTTTGCTTCTGCAGAGAGTGGTCCTTCATCAACATGCAGACATTTTTAGCCACCTCAGGCCTAAAAGCTTCACAGGCTCTATAGGGCTGAGGTTGGTGGAGTGCAAGCCACCATTCACCGCGACAGCTTCATTGTCGAGTTGGGAACAGGAGTCATATGGGCTGGTGTAAACGAAGCAACAGGTCCAGCCAGCAGTAGATTCAATTTCTGCTTACCGTCCACCAGCAATCACAGAATCCGTGCTTACATTGCTTTTCTCTTATAGTGTCAGAGAAAAATTGAGTTTGAACCACAGCAGTGGGAAAAAATCCTTTTCAACTTCGAAATTGAAATATTTCACCACTAAAGTCTTTTGCTGTCATGCAGGCAACAACAAGCACAGGCAGTGGCATAAGATTAGATTTTGGTAACATAAAAATTGTGATCGAGCTGTCAGTGTCCCCTTTAAGGGAACAGAGTAGGCAAAATTTCTGGAAAAAAAAATATTTTTTATTTTTTGTGCAATTTAAAATCCCTACTCTATCCTATACATAGTCCAGTCTTTCATTATGCGCGCGCAAAATATTTACTCCGAAATCGGCCTTTTTTGAAACCTAGGTGGCAACAAGCCCCATCCCCCTTTCACACCTGCTTGAGATATGCCTCTCCTAAGCTGAAAAATAATATTTTTTCAGAGTCTGTTTTGTTCAAGTTTACCGGAATGGTTGTAACTCATCTTACAAGAGTGAAAAGCTACCTAGCATATTTTGTTTACCCAAACAAATATTTAGACGCAGCCGGATTACTTGCAGTTTTTCGCTCACGGTGTTTCTTATTTAGCGACATTTTTTTATTTCGAAGCTGGATATTTAGCGTGTTTCCAATGACGAAGACAAAGAAGTGGATTAGAAGACATTGCTCCCATGGCAACCGGCATCGATCAGCAATGACACCGAATCTCCGCAACACAATCCAGCGGCAGATGCCGCGGTCACCGCGCGCGCCTCCATGAAGTTTTCAAGCTCGGCGGAACGCATGGAGACCATAAAGGCAATTTTTTTGACCGTGGCAATGGCCTGATTGACGTTAACCTTCTCTCGTATGCTGCGGCGAAAAGCTGTTCGTGTAAAGCATGTGGTGAGGATTCACATCTCGCTGAAGAAGCTGCACAATAAGTTGATAAGTTGCTTGCATGTTCTCCCAGCAATGTGTAAAAAGGTTCTCAGCGCACCAGTTCTAGACATCTAAATGAAAAATATTGAGCGACATGGCTTTTAACTGACATTTGAGGTCATTTAGAATTTCTCCAGGGTGGTTCACGGTCCATTGTTTATGCGAAGCTAACTGACGACGACTATACTTCCTGGAGAAGGCTACGCAACTAGTCACTAAGTAAGTCTGGAGGGCAAGGCAGCTAGCACATAAAGGAAGTATTGATAATGTAGGTGACCGACAGGCTGGTGGCTATTAAAAAAAACAATAAAAAAAAACAATTTGTCAGCATGCAATTATACAAGGCTATATTGCAATAAATCTTTTTCTTTAACTTCAAAAGCAATTATCTGAAAACAAAAAATTGTGCTGCATTTGACCCATTTTTTATTTTTTTTTTTCAGAAACTACAGGAGCTAGGAGGATAGAAATTTACAACTGTTTTGTTAGCATTACAGAGAGTTTACTGAACTAGAATTATCAATGTTCATGGGTGGAATTTTGATTTAAAGGCTACTTAGCAGATTTTGGTGTTAAAATTTGGTAGCCCTAGTAAAAAAATGGAAACAAAAATCCAACCTTCAGAAAATAATCCTAGTTCAGTGTCACTATCTCAGATTGCTGATAAAAATGATACCAGTATGAATGCTCTAACCCCAGCAGATCACGAGAAAAAAGGTCACAAACATAAGTTAAAATGCATGGGAGGAATAGGGCCTACCCTGTCCCCTTAAAAAAAAAGACTGCAGCGGTTTTCAAATGTGCCAATACTGTAGATTTTTGAAGTAATTTTTTGATCATGTCTGTGAAGTTATTTTTTTCGATTATGCATAAAACACCTGCACAATCGCCGATAGAAAGCGCGCAATTCAAATTTCCCGCGAACCGCACGACTGCTACAAAGGAGGAAAGCGGAGAGAAACCTCGCTTCTCCGTTCGTTGTGACGTCACTGTGAGGAGCTGGGTAGTGGCACGGGCAGAGGCACATTATTTTTTTTTTTTGGGTAGCCTCAACATAATATATGTGAGGAGCTGGGGGCTTTCAGAGCCAACGGAGGTGGCTTTCGACGTGCGCTGCTCCTCGTCTTGCGTGTTATGGTGGCTAGAAGGGGTAGGTGACGCGACCGGGAGGCGAGCGCCGCGCTTCCATTTCATGCCATGCGTAGGTGGCGCTGCTGTTCGTAGTGCGATGCGGCGAGCGCGCTGCGCGCAGGAAAGGCTGGCTGCGCCGGGTTCGCCGCGCGTGCAGAAAGCTGGATTTTTTTTTTCGCTTTCACGCTGGATGCACCCGCGCAGATTGGTCTGAAACTGAGGTGAAGACTTTACAGCCTACAGTGATCATCAGTCTGCGTATGCTTTTAGCTCGTGAAAGCGCTCACTATAGAGAGTAATCTTGCGAGTCTCACACGATCTCGCAACTCTCAATAAAGGAGGACCACAGAAATAAGCAGTCCTGCGCAAGCAAACCAGCATGTGAATATGACTTTTATTACACACTACGTTCAGGAAATTATCACGGAGGCATATTGCACAAATGGGAAACTATAAAAGTGACTCGATCGTTAAAAAATAGAAAGCTTAGAGGGTAAGGATATCATGTATCACATAGACTTACTGCACGTAACAGAAAAAATAAAGTGACTCGTTGAAAAATAGCTTAGACCATCGTCAGGAACATCATGTATCACAGAAACATACTGCATATGACTGAAACTATAAAAGTCGTTAAATAAAAAGTGGAAAGCTTAGAAGGCACACTTCAGAGCACTCGTCGAAGTTTTAACATCTTCATTCGCTCCCGCGTTTCGTCCCGTTTTGCGTTCTGAGATTTCACGTAGAAATGAAGCCTTGTGAGCGCATAAAATTTGATGATTCTGTTTGTGAGTGCTGTTTTGTGTTCTGGGAAGCCTACAAGATTCAACTTTGTAAGCTGGAGAAAAGATACGAAGTCCATTAGGCTGTCGCTTCTTACTTGCTTCACACTGAAGCAGTGGGTGAATGTGTTTTCTAGTGACATCACTAGTGCATTCAGCTGGTCAGATGGATATAAAAGTCCTCCTCTGTCAACAGCTGCCGTGAGGGCTGCTTCAGCTGGCGGACTACCACCCTTATTCTGCAGAAGCTCCTGGCAGCACTCAGCACACTTTGTGGTCGCAATGCTTTTCCGCGCGACGTAATCGGCCACGTAAAAAATCAGCCTGGAATCACTTGCTTGAACACACATCGCCCGGTGATCAAGGTCACAAGCACTGAGGACTTCATATGCTTCTGTAAGGTTCCCAATATCCAGAAGCTCGTCAATTCTCCTCTGAGAACTCGTCTCTTTTGCGCTAGAAGCATCAAGAAGGCTCCTTATAAGTCCCGAAGAGACATATTGCTTTTTGCTGGTGATCTTGCTATGCTTTGAAAGCTTAGCGTGTTCACAGATATCAAAAATTGGCTGGCAGTCGGGTGATCGTTACAACCAGACATTTGTCGAACGGTGCGTCGCTTGTAAGCACGGGTCGATCACGGGGAATCTTGACTGTTGCTCCGTTGATCACGTGCGTGAAGTGCCGGACAATATACTGTTCATCAAAGTGAAGTTCACAGAGGGCTGAGTTCTCGTCGAGAGCTTTGTCAGCCCGGGGCACGGCTCGTCGCCATGCTTAAAAGCGTTCGGGGTCCTTTGGCACAGAAAACAAAGAGACACGCTCACCCGACTTCCTTGACGATACGTAGCCAGACGTACAGTTATGCGCAAAGCAGTGCGTTTGTCTCGCTTTCTTTGCACGATGATCCATTTGCTGATCCAGGACACGGACCTGAAGCATGCATGCCAACAAGTACCCCTTCACAAAAGAAACACAGCGAAAAACACGTGGGAGCACCGTCGAGATGAGCAGACGACAACCGCACGTGCGCACGCATGAGCAGGGAGCGGGGAGCGCGGGAGGCATCGAAGTGCTGACCGCAGCGCCGCTGCGGCCACCGCGGTGGCGGCATGAATTGACGGCGCGCCCTTTCGCCGCGAACGCGCCGGCGTTGACGCCACCTACCCCTTCTAGCCACCATATGCGTGTGTTGCGGACGTACAAAACACGTCAACTCAGTGTTGTGCAGCTGATACAACACAACTCTGCATGTATTCGGATGCACTAAGCTGTGGACCCGACGATGTAATCTTCCATTGTGTTAAAAGCCCGCGGCACAATGCGGCATTACTGAGAAGAAAGATAAATTGTAGCCGACCAAAGGAAACATTCTACTCAAAGCATTTTCGTTACTGTGACTACATGCAGTTTGTTCCTAATGTGATTTCTATAGGACTGTGAGAAAAAAGCACGGCTGAACCATGACGAGATTCCTTCGATTTCCTTGCACACAAGATTCAGGACAGTCTCCATTGCCTAGAACCACGGCTATTAAAGGAAAAAAAGGGAGGCAAGGCTCGTACTTCGTAGTTCCATTACTTTCTGACTATTCAGGTGTCATCTGTATGTGAATCATCGCGTTTAGCGTTGATTGCGATCCGTTCATAGAGTGCAGTCTCGTGATGGGACGGGCAGACAGCATCGGCGCATGGTTGTATTAGCATGTTTTTTTTTTGCGCAAAAGCTCCGCGCAACGGCTTCTGTGCTAAACATGGAAAACTCATCAGCAGCACGCACTGATGAGTTTTGTGAACTAGCAGATAATTAAGAGCCCACTGCTGTGTCGCTTTGCACCCATTGCTGCCTCGTCATTTTACACAGTCCCATCTTGTTTGGGGATGCAAATTACGATATAAATGAAAACGACGAGGCTCTTGTAAGAAAACACATTTCGGAACACTGTCTTCTCATGAAGGTATAGGTGCGGAGGAGCTGCAGCTTGGCTTTCAACGTACGTCAGCCTTCAATTCACTGAATGTGTATTGTGAGAGTAGGATAAAAGGGAAAGGTTCTCTATGTCTGCTAAATTTCCTATGACTCAAGCAGCATCCTGCGTGCATTTGACTTGATCTCCAGCACAATTGCCAGTGCATAGCAGAGCTCGGCAACCGCGCTTCGCTTATTGTTCATTTGTCTGGTGGCAGCTGTAGTAAAACTAGCTTTTGGGCAAGTTGGTTACTTCGCTTCCACACAACTGCAGCACGAATAAAGATGACCACCAAGGTATGGAAGCACACAGGATATGGACAATGGTGGCAGCTGTTTACTGCTTCACCCTTTCTATAAAATTTTTCGTTCGATGACTGGCACTCAAAGCAGGATATGGTACACCAAGCCTTGAGTCCATTTTTCTTACATCAATGACACTACTTTTTTTCAAAATGTCTTACTCTAACCAAAACAAGTTTTCATGCCAAACTTATGCTCCCCACAACGGAAGTGCTGCATCGCTTGTAATCACAGGCGGCAGTGTGAGCCCCGCGGTGAGCCCCGTCGCACGGGCTGCATATTTATGCTGAAAAAAGGCTATTTCTGCTTTCTTCTGCCTAATTTCAATCTGATATTCGAGTTCGCAGCATGAAAAACTGTGGGTTTCTGCTGAAAGCCCAATTTTTGCAGAAGCTGCTGCAGTGTCCCTTTAAAGGTCCCATGAAATGCTATTTACTCAAACCGGAAGACGTGCAAGAGCAATAAGTATCAAACCAATGCTGTCCACAACGTAAAAAATTTTAAAAGCTAGCTTCATTAACACTGACCATATCAGCGATATTGACCACATCGACAGTCAGGTTTAAGATGGAGCAAGGAGCATGGCCCTTCGCATTAAACCAAGCTACAAAGCTTTTACTTTAAAATTCAGTTTAACCATGTTAAATTCATACCAAATAATTTCTGTGCTTTGCTGCAGTGACTGACTGTCGTTTGTCGAAGAGCACATTCAAAGTTTCAATGTTGTGGGGAGAGGGCACCAGCAAGGCGCACACATTTTTAATTTTTTTTTTTTTTGATGTGGCGAGCCGCAGTCACTTTCGCTTTTGTTTGAATTGGCCTTTGCCGGCTGCTTAAGCAATGATGCTGTGAGGCCACTGATAGTGATGCTGGTGATTACGAAGCTGCTGCAAGTTTCTTGGTTTTGATTTTGCAAAAATCATTCCTGCACGAAAAGAGGCCATTTATCAGGAGATTTAGGGCAGTGATCATAACCAGGAGCCTCCCAAGTGGAGAGAGAGGGCTGGCAAATATTGACATGGTGGATTAGGGCTGTATTCTGGTAAGAATGTGCGGGATAGTATGGGCTCAAATTGCAGGTATACTGAACAAATATCCAAGAATATTCAGAAAGCACCACAATTGCATTCTTAGGACACGATTACACTATACTCTTTTTCGTACATCAGGTGCAACGCAGCGAAAGGTATGCAAGTAGTCTGCAAGGAAAAAAAGGCGTATCACTACGCACTCGTTTTGTGGCCTAGTGGTTCCTGCGGAAACACTCTATTCCGAGCATACACGTTTGCAATAACTTGCTTCGCATGCCTAGACATCTTCGCAGTGCGGATCTTATAGAAAAAATGCGCACCGAAGAACCATTTTCTCAAAAAGAGATGCGCAGCGCGGAGGGCACAGCCTGCGCCATCTAGTGGCACAGCTGGCAAGGTTGTGGGGCAGCGAAAGCGCGACACGAACGCAAACGACAAAAACATACAAATTTACCGAATTCGATCCTTTCTCCCGAAAAGAGGTGCTCTTTATGAAGTTGATGGCAAATGTAAGATGTATTAAGCTTGCAGACAAAATAACTATTATTTCCTCTCGTCAAGAGCAGGCACTATTTTTCATCGCGAATGCGGAGAGCGCAAACAAGAGCTATAGACCGTTTACAGAGAGTAGTTCCACTCTCCCCAACAGATAGCGCCACTAGTACGGCCGTCATTGCTGGCCTTCGGAACGCATCGGCGCGCACTGCGGACTGCTGCTGTGCATCTTGTGTAAGAATGCCGGCTGACTTTTAAACACCGCTGCTTGGATGCAGGTGTCATCTGTATTGTCGAAGTATTCTGCAAGGAAGTAGAGCTAATGAACCTGTTGTTTATTGGCGGAAGAACAGACGATGCTTTTTACATAAGGTGCACATCATGGCCTAGCTAGGCCGTTGTTTTTCTCGGAGGTGTATCACGAGTTCATGTTTCGTTCTGGAAAAATAAAGTGCTTGTGCATTGTGAAGAAAGGCTATACCTCACGCACCAGCTCATTTTAGTACCGGCAGTAGCCATGGGAATGTGAGAACGACCCTGACGTTTTCTGAGGAGTTGTATATTGCGCCATTGATGCCACATTATTTTCGCATGGCGTTAAGGAGTACCTTGACGTGGCTATTAATGTATATGCATTTATAAGAATTGATTGTGCAGAGAAGGAAAGTCAGTGTGGGCATGTCAGTGAATTTGCTTACTTTAATTAGGTACTGTTCCCAAGATATATGCGGTATTGAATCCCAGCCTCGGCGGCTGCTTTTCGATGCAGCTGAAAACCTAGGCGCCCGTGTGCTGTGCGATATCAGTAGAGAGAGAGAGAGAAAGAGAGAGAAGGCAGAGAGGTTAACCAGGAAAGCTTCCGGTTTGCTACCCTGGCGATATCAGTACACGTTAAAGAACCTCAGGGGGTGGGAATTTCCGCATCCTCCACTCATAGCTTCAGTCGCTTTAGGATGTTAAACCTGTTACGTTTCTCCACCAAGAAGTGGGACAGCTGACGCGGCCACCGCATAGCAACAGGCAGAACCGCGAGCGGATCGGCCATTTCGACGCCGTTCATCGGCCGCGCAACGCTTCCTCCCGCGGGCAAGACTCGACGTGTTCCTGCCACGCGCCAAATGTGTGTGCGTGCGTGTGTGTGTGCAAAAGCTGGCCAAGCCTGGAGCTCGAGGGAGAGAGCGTCGCCCTCTCCTGTCTGCAGGAGGTGGAGGAGATGAGGTCGGAACACCTGCGATTGAGTCATTCGTCGTGAACCAACATGTTTGGCTCTCCCTTTCCTGTGAGGGTTTACCCTTTCCCTGTGAACTGGAAAAACTATAAAAAGCAGCGGCCGACTCCGCTGAGATAGAGACTACTTTGACGCGCCGTTGGCACGACGCTAGACACCAGCTGTGTGAGAGTGTCTGTAATCTCTCCGGGTCAGCTTCACTGCCCGTTTCTTCCTGATGTTACAGTAAAGGTTGTTTCGTTAAAAGACGCCTCGTCTTTGCTGGCACCTTTGATGCCGTCCGCCGTCCACGGAGCCGCCAGGCCCACGCGCAACCCAAACCTAACAACTGGTAGGCATCGGTGGGACGACCAAGCCGTAACCGTGGTTGGAGGGACGAGGCAGACGATACCGTCGTCCAACAACTGGTGAACAGCGGAGAGACGAGGACGACCAAGCAGTGACCGTGGTCGGTGAAACGAGCCAGGCTTGACCGAGGTGCAACATCTGGTGGGAAGAGCGGAGATGTCCGAAGCGTGACTCGTGAATCAAAGCAGCTCAGCGGAAAGTCGGGAGCAGTGCGACGAGCCCTGTGTGATGACTGGTTGCCTGCAGCGGAACGACTGCGTTGGATTCTTGGCTGCGAGGTTTGGTGAGTGCGGGACTTTCTTTCTTCTACCGAGTTTTGCCAGGCTTTTGTTAAGTAGAGAACAGAGCTGGTAATTGTGTTGTCGTTGTTGCTGGGTTAATTGCAGCAAGTCAATAGTGGGCAGTAGAGAAGGCAGCATTCGGAACAGCCATGGGTTTGGACTTGAAGTCGTTGCGCAAACCGAAATTGCTGGAGCTTGCGGAGGAGTTGGGTCTGAATTTGTCAGACAAACTCAGAAAACCAGAACTGTTAAAGGCTATTCTTGCGTTAGAAGCTGAAGATGACGAGCTTTTGGAATGCCTTGAGATCATTGACGAACGTCAAGAGGAACGTGAACGTAGAAAACGTCACGAGAAAGAGATGCGTGAACGCAGGGAACGTCACGAGAAAGAGATGCGTGAACGTAGGAAACTGATGCAGCTGGAGATTTCAGCACATAGAAGGAGCGCGGAAAGGATTAAAGCTTGCAATGCCATTCAGTGTAACGGTTCAATACTGCGAGATGGTCCGCCACCGTTCCTCATTGCCGAGGATGTGGCCGAGTATTTGGCAGACTTTGAGAATGTCTGCAGAAGTAAACGCTTCGAGCGAGATAGTTGGGCGCAGAAGTTGGTAGCTCTTCTCTCCGCTGAAGCGTCGGAAGAAATCAAGCGATTGGTTGGCGACCGCTTGAAAAATTACGATGAACTAAAAGAGTCATTGCTGATACGATATCAGATAACGCCTCAGGATCTTCGGAAGAGATATGAGAGCGAGAAACATTGTAACGAGGCATACTTTGATTTGGCCTATCAGTTGAAAGCCGCTGTAAAGGAATGGCTAGACAGTGCGGAAGTTCCGGAGCAAATCGAACTTGCACCGGAGTGTGAGAAACAGCTTGGGGAAGCGGCCGAGCAATGTGACCGCAGTAGCGAGCCGACCGAGCCTGGAACAGAAGAGTATCCTGTTACCTTCGTCGAGCCACTAGCTGAGACGGTTAGCACAGGCTTAATCGGCGAGAAGTCCGAAGTGGCGCCGTTAAGCGAGGTGAACTGCATGCCGACCCAAGTAGCTGCAGGAGATACAGTTCCATCAAATGAGAGTGGGGAACTGGCAATAACTGAACCGTCTCTCGAGTCGAAAGCAGAAGCTTGTGTAGAGCGTGTCGGAGATGGAAATGAGCTAGAAAAGGAGAAACTTTCAGTCTCCGAAATCGACTGTGTTGTAGAGCAGGGCACGCAGAAAAACGAAGTGCCGATCAGGGAAACTGCGCAGCCCGCGAGTTGTGATCAGCCAGGGCAGACCGACGAGGAGTGCGCGTCCGCTGTAGAGAGCGAGACTTGCGAAGGCGACAGCGAACGTCTAGAGCAGAGTCAGAATAGTTCGTGCCCCGATACCACGCTAGGTTGTATTCGCGAAAGCAACCCCAGTGCGAACGCGGACGTGGCACACATGACCCTCACGCAATCCGAAGCGCCCCAGCTGTCGAAGGAGCTTGATCGTGCGCCGGTTAACGCTGAGCGATGCGGCTCATCGGAGGACCCGTATAACGTGAGTGGCGAGCCAGAGGAAATGCCTAGCTTGAGGGCTGGCATAAGCGGTTGTTCGGATTTGAATGAAAGTGAGTCATGCGATGCAGCCGCAGCGCCGCCAGAGGAAATGCCTAGCTTGAGGGCTGGCGTGAGCAGTTGTCGTTCGGACTTGACGGAAAGTGAGTCATGCGCTGCTGGCCGCGATGCAGACGCGGCGCCGCACTTTGACCACTCAGACGACACCGGTGTCCTACTAGCTCCGGTTACCGCTAGCTTGCCAGAGCTCGCGCCGAAAGAAAGTGGGACTAGAGTGTTCAGGTGCTGCCACCGAAAAACGCGGAAAGGCAGATGCGAGAAAGAATGCTGCCATCGTAAGGAGAGCAAACGCAAACGATTGCAGAAAGGAAGCAGAAGGCTAGTATTCCAGTGCTGCCGCCGAAAAACGCGAAAGGGCAGGCACGAGAAAGAATGCTGCCATCGTAAGCAGAGCAAACTCAAACGGTTTCAAAAAGAGAGCAGAAGGCTAGTATTCCAGCGCTGCCGACGAAAAGCGCGAAAGGGCAGGCGCGAGAAAGAATGCTGCCATCGTAAGGAGAGCAAACTCCAAAGATTGCGAAAAGAAAGCACAAAGCATGTCTTTCAGTGCTGCCGTAGAAAAAAACGGAAAGGCAGGCGCGAGAAAGAAGCGAGAAAGTTGAAGCTATCGCGAAAGAGAAAGCGACTATCCCAAAGGCACAAATGCGCCCGTGCCCAGAAAATGCGTGACTGGTGCGCCACACGTAAGGAGAGGGATAGGTTGTTTAGCAAAGCTAGTGACTTATGCTCATGCGTTTCTTTGCACAGAAAAGGAAGGTAAGGTTGCTCCGTGAAACGGACAACCAAAGTTTTAGTGAAAAGGGTGATCTCAATGGTAACGCCGATGGCTTAAGTCGGAGCCCATAACGTGAGAAGAAACCTGTATTCACTTGTTGGTGTTTTTCTTCCTGGCATAGGATTTTGAACAGATTGCATTGTATTATTTTTGTTAGCAGTGCTGTTTTGAAAATGCGATTTTCAAATTTGTGGACGCGTTCCAAGTGCTGCTAAGCTGCCCTTTAATGTAGATGGGGGCATAAGAGGGAAATAGTCTGGCGGAACTTAGTGAAGTTTGTGCCGTGCTTGCTGGCTGACCGGTTGAGTTTTTAGCGTGGTTGTGATGTTGTGGGTTGTCAGAAATCTCTCCTGAAGACAAGTTGCAGAGTGCCTTGGAAACCCGGACTTGCCAAGGACTTCTTCAGGCTGTTTGAGCTCAAGAGAAGCTGAGTCGGACGACCCCGGCTAGCAGCAACATCCCGATCCCTCCGGACAGCGGATGCAGTCCCCTGCCCTTCGGGATCTCCTTCCCCCGGCGGGGCAGTCTGTTACGTTTCTCCACCAAGAAGTGGGACAGCTGACGCGGCCACCGCATAGCAACAGGCAGAACCGCGAGCGGATCGGCCATTTCGACGCCGTTCATCGGCCGCGCAACGCTTCCTCCCGCGGGCAAGACTCGACGTGTTCCTGCCACGCGCCAAATGTGTGTGCGTGCGTGTGTGTGTGCAAAAGCTGGCCAAGCCTGGAGCTCGAGGGAGAGAGCGTCGCCCTCTCCTGTCTGCAGGAGGTGGAGGAGATGAGGTCGGAACACCTGCGATTGAGTCATTCGTTGTGAACCAACATGTTTGGCTCTCCCTTTCCTGTGAGGGTTTACCCTTTCCCTGTGAACTGGAAAAGCTATAAAAAGCAGCGGCCGACTCCGCTGAGATAGAGACTACTTTGACGCGCCGTTGGCACGACGCTAGACACCAGCTGTGTGAGAGTGTCTGTAATCTCTCCGGGTCAGCTTCACTGCCCGTTTCTTCCTGATGTTACAGTGAAGGTTGTTTCGTTAAAAGACGCCTCGTCTTTGCTGGCACCTTTGATGCCGTCCGCCGTCCACGGAGCCGCCAGGCCAACGCTACCGAGGGGCCGCGCGCCGCAGCGGTACGCAACCCCGGCACTCGCGACCCCCAAATGTAACAAACCCCACAAACTGAACCAAACTTTAATTAGACAAGCACTGCTGCAATTGTAATAACTGCTGTTTTTATGAAACTAATGCACGGACCAATGGTAAAATTTACCATAATAAGAGTTTTTATATCCCCACTTGCTTGGGCTGCCTGTACAGTGGGTTCTGAATTCCGATGCAGTTTCCAGTCACTTTCGCCCGAGAGCAGGTGATTGCCGTTGAGCGCCTGATGCGGCTATCAAGCAGCGTAATAGTCTTTTGAAGCCAGGACGTTTACAGGAGGTAGCATTATACCTTATCAATTGTCGGGGATTACACGCGCGTCCATATTGAGCAGTAAATATTGTGCACAGTGTTAAATGGTGAACATTAATAATGCGTCTCAGCCAGCACGGTCTGAACATGCGTTCGCCCTCTGCGCAAGAGAATAAGAAAAAAAGTTTGAGGGGACAAACAGTTTGTAATCTATTCAGTTTTACAGAAAATGTTTTCCACTGAGAGCGCAAGAGAGAGAATTGGTAAAAGAACTTAAAAAAAATGAGTCGACTGCTGACGGTTTGTCGAAACGTTCTAGCCAATGCAGATAGTTAGGAGGATGCAATAAATGAAATACGTGGTTAAATTAAACTTTTTTTAGCACCTACACACGCTATGAGCATTCACAGGAAGCTTTTCACCTGTCTACAAGCTCGTTGTCCCCAGCGATAGCGGGTACGCTGCACCGTGCAGCTGAGTACTAGCGCGCCGAAGGCCGTCAAACCAGAAGGCCCGAAAGCCAGCGATGGCGTAAGGGTCACATGATCAAATATGGCAGCGCCCATGCGCTCGCGCTGTAAAGGGTCTATAGCTTTGGCAGTGTCGCACTTGATGTATGAAACGGAGTATAGTACAAACACATAATTCGGGTTAGTTTTAAGTGGATGGCTGTATTTTTGACGTTTTCAGAGCGGCCGCCGGGTCAAAGGCAGCGCGCTCCTGACTGAGCCGGCAGGTGCGACGTCATACCCTCAACAACGTCATGGCCCTGCGATCTTGCCGCCGCCCCCGCACCTGAAGTTGGTTGACCGGCTACACGCAGTGTTGGTTCCCCCGCGTCGCGCTGTGCACAATGCTGCGAAGTGTGGAATGCTGCACACGAGGGAGGTGGGGGACGCGTATGGAGGGCGCGTATTGCGGACAATTGTTTGCGCGGTGGGAGGAAACGAATTGTGTGCAGGAACACGAGCAGCAAAAAAAAAATAATAAAAAATGTCCGTCCCTGCGCATTGTGATTGCCACGGAGGAAAGGAAAAATCAACAGGTGCGACCGGCCGCAATGGGGGTAGTTGTGACGTGATATCCGGTTTTGTCAGAGCTTTCACAGCAGCCCGCAAGGCGCAGCGATTTCAGAAATATTCAATAAAGTACTTACTTTCCGCTCATTTTTGTTCATAAAGTGGATTGTTTTGGTCAGTCCCAATGCGATAGCTACCATCTGCGTGTGAAATCTCGGTGGCAATTTGTTTATTCAGTATACCTTTAAGGGCTGTAACCACAAGAGCAGAGACTGCACGTACAGTACTCACGGATTGAAATAGGACACTCGGAGCGCGCGTGGTCGTCGCTGCATGCAGCGCCGCCCGTGGATGCTCATGGAACCAAGGTGCTGCATTGTGGTATAGCGCGAGGGGGAGAACATCTAAAAAGCAGAACTGCTCCTTCCGGTCGCCAATAAGCCGGCCTGTTGTTTACCACACTGCCTGCGTGGCACTGCAAGGCTTGCGCTCCGAGTGTCCTATTTCAATCCGTGAGTACTGTACATAAACAAGGAACTGCAAAAGAAGCCGCAGATGGCAGGTTTAAACATCATCGCATCATACCCTGAAAGGCGGAGCTTAGGTGCCTTCCATAATTTAAAAAAAAAATCTGCAGGGGCATAATGTATACCATACTTTATAAAAGCAGTAAGGTATACGCACCGAATACCAAGCCGCTAGCCTGTGCAGTACCATTTGGTCTTGCTGGCCGTAGCTGTCCACTGTTAACGAGGTGTAGATAGAATAGTGACGATGAGGGAAAGCTGCCCGCACCCCTGAGAAATCCTGGCATCTGCAAATGCACCAGAGAGAGAGAGCACTGAAATCAGACAAATCCAACAAATGCCCACCCCAAAAAGGGTAAGACGTGACGGATGCTGCTGCAACAGAAAGGAAGATACAATGCTAGCAGCTACAGCTTGGCAAAGACATGCAGTGTCTAATGCCGAAGCATAAGATAATGAATTAGCAATAAATAAATGCAGTGTAGAAAATTCGTTGGCAGGGTTGGTGAATTTGCTGCTTGCAAGGTACAATGCAGGAAAACATGAATTTGATTTGGCTGTGCAGGTTGAAGAGACGCAGGGATGAAGAAATAGATAAAGCACCTCCTTGCCCATTTCTTGTTCTTTGTCCTTGACCACTTTACATAGACAAGTCGCATTCTAACTATGTACAGGCTCTATCAAAAGTATGCAGCCTAAGGGATCTGCTTCCTAGTCTCTTGGTGTACCTTATTCGGTATGCTCGGCATCCACAATTTCTCAAAAACAGCCCACGCCCGTGGGCAAGACAGGAATGCTCCCCACAGAAGTCTGAACTGTTGGTCATCCATAATAATGGAAGGGCTTGCAAAACAAAGCCGAACAAGATACAGCTAGAAATCCAGGGAAATGAAATACCGGAGATGGAAACGATATGGATGCTTGCGATGTTTATACAATCCAACAGGTGCAACAAGGTAACGCTGGAATGGTTGTCAACCTCGATCCAACAGACCATACGGCTGAATAAGTGCATGGCGACTAGGCGAGAAGGTATGGGAGAGCGCGACGCATGTCGGCTCGTTCAGGCTTTTGTCCTCAGTCGGCTCGTGTATGCCACCCCCTACCTGGACCTCACAAAGGCCAATAGGGAAAAATTGAATTGCCTGATAAGGCAAGCCTACAAAGCAGCTCTAAGTCTCCCCACAAACACGTCCACCGCGAGACTTCTGTCACGAGGGGTCCACGACACCCTCGAAGAGCTCATAGAGGCACAATTCACATCACAAGCGCAGCGGCTCTTGCATACTGAGGTGAGGCTGTGTATCCTGAGAGGCTTAGGTATAAGGGGCGGGGACCCTTCAAGCCAGGTGATCTTGCCGGTAGAGATGTGTGAACGCATTCAGGTCAAACCACTCCCCAAGAATATGCAAGCGGATCGCCACGAAAGTGTGAGGAGGGCCAGGGCGAAGACGTTAGGCAAAAACTACCAAGGGGATGATAGTGCCGCGTATGTTGATGCGGCAAAATACATCATTACAGAAAAGGAGGCTTTCGCTGTGAGCATCTCCTGCAGGGTAGCAGCTACGGTGGTCACGGGCCGGATAGAAGAGGCAGAAGAGGCCGCAATAGCCCCAGCAATTGTTCCAAACGGAACCAGCACCATTCTCAGTGATTCCAAAACGACCCTTCGCAACTTCATCAGGGGTTGTATTTCCGCCACTGCATTCAAAATTCTTAGCGCATTGCCAAAAAATAGGAACGTAGTAGATCTCGTATGGGTCCCGCCTCACTCGGGCGTCCCAGGGGACGAGGCCGCTCACCAGTATGCTCGAGGTTTTGTCAGCTGAGCTGGTGAGGGGATCTCGGACGTGGTTGCCCGACGGGGTGAGTCAATGGATACGTATCGGACCATTACCACTTATTACAAGGAGCTCAGGGCGAGCCTGCCTCCTCTGCACGCTTCGCTCAGCCGAGAACAGGCTATCACGTGCCGGCGGCAAACGCGGTCGCAGCCGAACCCCTTGGACGTATGCCAAAATATTTCCCTGACATAGTAAATTCGTGCTCCCAACTGTGCGGCGAGCCTGCCACCTTAGACCATATAATCTGGGACTGCACAGAGGATCTGGCTCCGGCAGATCTAGTACCACTCCCTCGCTGGACACTGGGAAGCTGTTCTCGCCCGGACCTCGGCAAGAGTGCAAGAGCGCAAAAACCATCTAAATCATTGGCAAATAAAGTTTTCTCTCTCTATATCAAAAACAGAATAACTTTGTGTTCCCAATCCTCCAAAGCTTTGGACTACGAAATTTGCAGGAAGCCGTACTAGACAGAAGCAAACCGCTTAGGCTGTCGACAAGGGCTGTACCAGCTAGTCCATTTTAAATTGTTGCTTGAAAGCACTGGAGGCACGCCTACACCATGGACTAGCTCAGCTGCACAAAACAGGCTGGTTGAGCTCAGTTCTGTAATCTACTACTGAATATTTAACAGCTACTGCAACAGATGCTTTGATTTTTATTAAGGCGAAAGCTTTTAATGGCTCATGACTTTGCAGCATGTCCGTCTGTGCGTGCATCTGCAAGAAGTGTCACTTCTTCGCGAGATTCCGCGAGACTGACATCACCTGGTAACACCATGACCGGATGTGACATCATGGCTTCACATCCGGTCACGATGTCCCGTCTGGTCATAACTGATGACATCATCAAGCAATTCACACAAATGAAGCTGACCTCGCCGGGCGTCCGATCCAGGCATCCGTGCGGTGCCTTTCATTTGGCGCTTCCTCGAATGCCGCACCACACAGAATACAAGCAGATGCAGTGCAGCAGGCATCAGCGGCGTTTCAAATCGGTTTACAGGAAAGAAAAGGTGCAGTATCTGTCACAATTCTCCACAGACACCTTAACCGAGCAGTAAGGAAGAAGAAGTGGGAGTAAAAGAAGAAAGAGGCACTGGTAGTGGAGGGCTTTAGTGGTCCAAAGTGCCCCCTAGAATTTTTGGAGTATGCACTGACTGCCGCTAACATATTTCCGAACCATCAAGAGCAGAGAACAGAATGTCCATCACATCACCTAGCAGAAAGTATACTTTTGAGAGCATTTAAGGCAGAGTCATACGGCAGCAACACAACAGTGACAAACGAAGTTCTTTCGCCAAACAGCTGTAAACAATTTTCCAAACCAGCCATGAAGCACAAAACAGCTGCGTCATTATAAGCAGGCCAAGCAAAATTTCTGGCAACAAGCCAAACTAAGCACGCGCTTTGGGATAATTGATCTCTGCAATGCCTTCTGTGCTTAAAAACAGTACTTGAAAAAGGTGTCCTTTCACTGCTTTGTTTGCAATATGCATGAGCTTTAGAATAGATCATTCAAAGAGATCGCTAAAAAGCTGAAATATTATTTCACAGGTGAGTACAAGCGTAAGAATTGAGATTACCAGAAAAGTAATGTTGCATTGCTTTGAAATTATTTCGCACTCATCATTTCAAAATCTTGCGTGTTGTTCAAGCCAGAATCAACGATTAAAAACATTCGCAAAGCTACTACTGCAGCAGGACACAGAACATTGTTATTCGTCCCACACCTTAATGCCAAATGCACATGCAGCTCAGCAGAATAGGCGTCTCCGATTGACTTCATGTGAGCACAGTATTTTGAGAATTCAGTGAGTTCATGAAAATTTCACAAGACATGTAAGCGCCCTTTCTGACATTACATATAGAACATGGCTGATACTACATTGTTTCCCCTCACAGAATCTAAATCAGCAGTAAGTAAGCAATAGTGCATACTAGTTCAGCACTTTGAGAAGGCTCCATGTTTTTTCCGATAAACATCAACTGAAGACTAACTGTCCTGTTCGTATGTGTTCTTTCTGTCCCTTATCTACTCATAAGTGCTCAGAAACATGACTTTGAATGCTTTCCAGTTTGCCCAAATTTCCACTTGACCGCTTGCTGTATTTTTCTTTTTTTTTTCTGCCCCCAAAAATTAGTGTGCTCCCTTCATGACGCAATCAAAATTTCGCAGTGGCACCCTGTGGTGCCACGATGGTGTTGGCCTTAAGGCGGGGGTCCCACGGTGGTCATCTTGGTATTAGTTCAAATTCTGCCACCAGGCTACGCCACTGATTCAGGACTGAGAAAATGCATACCGGCCTTGCTCCCAGTTGGCCGAGCGACCCAACCTTTGCTTTGTAGAGAAGCTTTCTTTTGTTGGAGGGTGGGTTTTCAAAGCCTCATTCTTCCCCCCCGCCGTGCTACAGCTGATAGCAGGACTGCCGAGTGCTAGCTTGCCTTACCATGGCTGAACTTGAGCGGCGACGCACACCGCCGCCGCTCGATTCGACGATGACCGAATGTGTGCAACATAAATGAAAGGTATGTTGATCACCTCGTTTTGTTGTTGTTCACTGTTCTTGATAGAGTGAAAGCTTGAGCAAGTTGATGACACATTGTCGACATACATTCACGATAGCTGAAGTGGATATACCAAAAATGGAAAGGTGCAATATGATGGAAAATATTTATGTGGCACTTGTATACTATACTTTGACTCACAACAGATTTACACCCCTGCGAAAGGCAGGGGCTCCCTGGCCCATTCAAATGCGCACTGTAATAGATAATTGTGCACCCCTCGGATCGACAAGGGCGACACTGGGAGCACAATTGCCTATTATAGGTGGTGTGGATAGTGGTTATTCAAAGAAAAGGAAGAAACAGAATGCTGCCGGCCGCTTCAACTGCTATCTAAAATCTAAGCACCCGAGCTGCAGCCGGCGGGAAAGCAAAATGATGGGGAGTGGATAACGAGGGGAAGTGCAGAGAGGAGCTATAGCAAGAAAGTGCAGGAGGAGCTTTGTACATTATTTACAAAGTACAAAAAAAAAAGGAAAACGTGTTAGCCTCGTTGGCGCGCAAGTGTCCGAGTGCGCTTTGCTTGGACCATGGTGCCCCGACCTTTCGCAGTACTATAAACATTTTTGTGAGATGAAGTATCCATCTTTGGCGATTTCGTGAAATCGACACCTGTGTTGTCTTTCCTTTGATACCCATCTTTTGAGCTGTTACCACTTTTGAAGTTATAGCAATTATAGTAGGAGTCGCAGTATTCTAGCGAGCTCTCTGGCGCAGAACTACTTTTATTAAACGTTATTGCAAATAATAAAATTGCAATAAAGTCTGTTTCAATCCACAGTAATAATTTTCTTTTTTCTTTTTTTTTTTTTAGTTCGGGCTTTTCTAACCATAGAAACTGGTGTTGGCAACCTAGTGAGAGCTGAGAAAAGGGTGATGGCCAATTTCATTTTACCTTAGAGAAGAGAGTCAGCATTGCGAAATGGGCGTGAAATACCTACCAAGAGGGTAAGCACCACGCAGCTGCCGCAATGCATTCAGGCTAAATTTTTGGGGAAATGAAGCGGAGAGGGGAGGGTAGCAGGCAGTTATGGGGCAACGTCGCCAGTAGAAGCTGGTTAGTTTCGCAAGCGCGTTAGACCGCTCCTTCCCCTTTGAATCTCCTCTGTCCTCTTCATTGGTTAGAGGTACGTCTTTGCTGCATTGTGAATCCAGTGTACTTTCTACATATTTATTTATTTATTTATTTATTTATTTATTTATTTATTTATTTATTTATTTATTTATTTATTTATTTATTTATTTATTTATTCACTAGCAGCATCACCTGCTTTCATAAAGCATAGAACGGCAGTCACCTGCGCTAACCACGGTAAAATGCATAACTGGCTGCCACTGAGGCATTCTTTGGCGTCAAAGGATTCATTTCTGTCATTGTATGTGCAACAAAAGAAAAATGCAAGACGTCACTTCGGTTACTTACTGCCCTTAGAATTTGTCCGGACATGTACTTCCTCGCGCTGCCCTGATTTGGCCATTTGGCGTGCTGAACAGCTTTTTTTTTTTGTTTTAGAGCACAGCTCTTTGAAAGCTTCCAATCCAACAGACCAGATCGAATTGGCCGAGATATCGAAGCTAATCAATAAGCGCAAGGTGGCCGATATTAGGAAGTATAACATGGAGAAAATTGAGCATGCTGTAAAGAACGGGGGAAGCCTTAAAGCGGTAAAGAAGAAATTGGGCATAGGCAAAAACCAGATGTATGCGATAAGGGACAAGGCGGGCAACGTCATCACTAATATGGAAAAGATAGTCAAAGTAGCCGAGGAGTTCTATACAGATCTCTACAGTAGCCAAAGTAGTCAGGACCGTAATGAGATTGGCGGTAGGGAAAAACAGTCAGACGTTCCACCAGTGACGAAGGACGAGGTCAAGAAAGCACTAGAAACTATGAAAAGGGGGAAATCAGCTGGAGAGGATCAGATAACTACAGATTTGCTGAAGGACGGGGGGGATATCGTGCTAGAAAACCTGGCCACCCTGTATACGCAGTGCCTGGTGTCATCGACGGTACCGGAACCATGGAAGAATGCAAACATTATCCTCATTCACAAGAAAGGGGACTCTAAGGACCTTAAAAATTACAGACCAATCAGCTTACTGTCTGTTACGTATAAGGTATTTACTAAGGTAATCGCTAATAGAATCAGGACAACCTTAGACTGCAATCAAGCAAAGGATCAAGCAGGGTTTCGGAAACGGTACTCTACTATCGATCATATCCATACCATCAATCAGGTGATAGAAAAATGCTCGGAATATAACCAGCCCTTATACATAGCATTCATTGATTACGAAAAAGCATTTGACTCAGTTGAAACCTCGGCGGTGATGCAGGCATTGCGAAATCAGGGGGTAGACGAGCCATACGTGAAAGTGCTGCAAGATATATATAGCGGCTGCACAGCAACCATAGTTCTGCATAAAGAAAGTAACAAAATTCCCATAAAGAGAGGTGTTAGGCAAGGAGACACAATCTCCCCAGTACTATTCACAGCTTGTTTAGAGGAAGTATTCAGAGACTTAGAATGGGAGCAGTTAGGGATAAGGGTAGATGGAGAATACCTCAGTAATCTGCGATTTGCTGATGACATTGCCTTGCTAAGCAACTCGGGGGATGAACTGCAAATAATGATTGATGACCTAGACAGGAAAAGTAGAAAGGTAGGCTTGAAAATCAATATGCAGAAGACTAAGGTAATGTTCAACAGCCTCGGGAAGGAACAGCAGTTTACATTAGGTAGCGAAATACTAGAAGTAGTAGGCGAGTATGTCTACTTAGGACAGGTAGTAACCGCAGACCCGGACCACGAAAAGGAAATAACAAGAAGAATACGATTGGGATGGAGCGCATTTGGCAAGCACTCGCAGATTATGACTAGCAGCTTACCGGTATCGCTCAAGAGGAAAGTATACAACAGTTGCATCTTGCCTGTACTCACCTATGGGGCTGAAACGTGGAGGCTAACCAAGAGAGTTCTACTTAAGCTGAGGACAACCCAGAGGGCTATGGAACGAAAAATGGTAGGGGTAACATTAAGAGATAGAAAGCGTGCAGAGTGGGTCAGAGAAATAGCTCAAGTTACCGACATTCTAGTAGAAATTAAGAAGAAGAAATGGACATGGGCAGGACATGTAGTTCGAAGATAGGATAACCGATGGTCGCTGAGGGTAACAAACTGTATTCCAAGGGAAGGAAAGCGTAGCAGGGGGCGGCAGAAAGTTAGGTGGGCGGATGAGATTAAGAAGTTCGCAGGGGTCAAGTGGATGCAGCTAGCACAGAACCGGGTTAAGTGGAGAAATATGGGAGAGGCCTTCGCCCTGCAGTGGGTATAATCAGGCTGATGATGATGATGATGATGATGACAGCTCTTTGGCGCCCGTTCGTGCCTTTCGCGTCGCCGTCTGCGTTGTCCCTCGTAACCAGCTCCGCAGCCAGGGCAGCGTGCGCTGCCACCATTCGCCGCTGCGTGTCCCCCCCTGCGCTCTTGTTGTGACATTTTTAGCTATAAGGAACGTTGAGAAAGTGGACTGCCATACTAGCAGCAGTCGAGAGCGTGAGCGCAACATGATTTTTCTGAAATATATGCAAAATATATGTAATGCCTCCCTGAGGGGTAATGTAAATAAGATAAATGAATATATTCTGAGCAATAAGACGACCAGAAAAGTGCGACATCATGAGCAGTTATCCCAATATGCGCCGCTTTGCAACTAGCACATGTGTTTCTTGACAATGATTTCATAATTTGAAATTTACCAGCCGCGGAATTCTTTTTACATGACTGGGGATCGTACGGTAAGATATTCTTGTTGGTTCATCAGCGGTTCCAATGAAGATGGGGGAAGAAGGGGGGGGGGATCGCCCCATTTAGACAAGTACTGGTGAACCTACACTGTTTGCAAACATTGTCCCCATGAATGTGTGAAGGCAGACTGTTTGTTTCATCATTGATGAAAAAAAAAAGAGAAAAACAGCCCGAGGAAACGGTACGGAAAATCGAAGAACTGACAAACATGGCTGCCAATCCTCACATTACCTCTGTAGGTAAACCCTCGTAACTGCCATAAATAAAGCGGGTACTCCAAAGCACTTTCCAGGCGACGCCACCGCCGGTGTCACGGCAGGCGTCGCAAAAGGGGAATGCACCTGTATGTTCGTGGTACTGGCTCGCTCACCCTCTCGCGCGGATTGAGAAAATTTGAAAACCGTGAAGAAAACCATTCTGTGAAGAAAAGAAGCAGGGGGAGCGAAGTGGACTTCAGAACGAAAAAAAAAAAGGAGTAGCTAGGGGACAGCCGCGCGGTCCTTTGTAAACCCCTGGCTAGTTTCCGACGCGTGTAGCGCGCACGCGTGTCACGCGCCAGATATCTGGAAGGGACAGACAAGGTAGGGACAGATCGCACCGATGCATGCGTAAGGCGCTGCGCGCATGCGCAGACCGGCTTTGGCTGACGCGTGCGACGACGTTGGCGCGGCAGTGCATGACGCGTGTGTGTTTGGAGTCGGGGCTTATGTATTCCAGTCGTTCCCTTCAACCCACGCCACTCTACCCCCAACATAACGCAATTTTGGATGTACTTTGGGGAAGTGGTATGCCTTTATACTTCAATCGCCACACTGAGAGAAAAAGACGTGACTAGACTGGTAAGCAGCATAGGCATCAGAATGTGTTCATTTTCACGTTCGACAAAACATTTTCCCAGTGCATGCCCAGATTATTGTGGTCAATTTTGGTCAATCTAGTCTGAATTTACTAGCTTTTGTAGGCTTACACAAAGTGGTTGTGAACTTTAGGCACACTGTCTCTCTGCAATGCTGTTTCTTGGGCTAGTTGGTGGAGTTTGCTCATTTTGACAAAGCGCAAAAAAGAGGTCTAATATTCTTAAGAGGTCTTAGAATGCACCGATGTGGTCTTTGAATGGCTTGTTCAGCGCCACATCCAGTGGCTGAAGAATAGGTGTCAATCCGCCCGGAATGATGATTAGGTCGCATCTCGCGTCCGCTACCACTTTTTTCACATGGTCTGTTATGTGGCCGCCGAATGAGTCCAGGATAAGCATGCTGCGGGGCTTCAGCAGTGCCCCCGGACGCCTGCACCACACGAGACGAAACCATTTGAGGACCATTTCATCATTAAAAAATCCCTTCTCATTCACCTGCACGATGACTTTTGGCGGGAACTTTTCCTTCGTCGGGATCGTTTTCTCTTGAACAAAAGGAATGGCGGCAACTTGTGCCCATCTGCCGTACAGCGTACATGACCGTGAAACGGTTGTGCGTATTGCCCGTTGTCAGCAGGCGGACCTGGCGCTCCCCTTTTGCGGACACGGTCTTATTGCTAGGCAAATCAAACCAGACTGGAGTCTGGTCACCGTTGCCTATTTGACCAAGCAGGAATGAATGTGTTGACCGCAGGTCATTCACGTAGCGCAGAAAGGCGCTCGGTTTTTCTTCGTAGGCTTCGGGCAACCGTTGGCATACGGTCGTTCGTCGCCTCAGGCTTGGGCCGTTCCTCTTCATGAAATTCGTCACCCACTTCTTAGACACTTTAAACTCGGTACGCGGGATGCACATCTCCTCCGCGACAGTAACTGCATCTTTGGAATGAATACTATAGTGGCTTTAATTGCAAATGCACAAGTAGGTAGCATTTTTTATTTTTTGCAAAATTTTGATACGTAGAGGAAACATTTTCTTTATTCCGACTGTAAGGAGCACTTCGAAAAATTATTAGGATTTTATTGAAATTTATTTTTTTCTGATCGAAACATCACCTGCACAATAACCCTTCAGGCTACATTGAGCTGAGGGTATCGCGTATGAAATATGGTATAGCATGCAATGAGGGGTAACTTTCGTCACTTCATGGAGTTCCATAACTTTATTAGCAGGAAATTAATTTGCTGCATTCGAATGATTTTACATATTTTTGCGAGTTCAAATTGCACTGTATGGCAGACCCGAAAGTGAGCTCCTGCACTTATTCGACAGCCTTTGGTAGCCACAATGATAGTGTTCAAGAGTTCACTATACAGTGCACTGACTTTCAAGGAAAAAGACTGCATTCCCTAGTTAGTCGGAGGAAGACAAAACTTGACGTTTTTAGAACAAAAGAAAAAGACGATCGAAGACAAAGAAGCAGAAAACGAATTATCTGTACCAACCTATTACAAGGTGATGTTTAGAGACAAGGAAGGAAAGAAGGAAGGTTGAAGGAAATAAAAGGAAGGAAGGTTGAAGGAAGGAAAATACAATTCAAAGCTATCTCATGCTCTCCTCCCTAAGCCAGCTTCCCCGTTTCCTGCGCTGGCCCGACGAGCCACAGTAATGACGTACGTACCGCGAACGACGTCCATTGGTCCGTCTCGCTGACTGACGGGAGAAGGATGGGTGTCTACCGCCACGGCCGGTCTCGGGGGAGAGCGCGCGCTCTTTCTTACGGCCTTCTCAATCGCCGCGGGAACAATGGGAATGTTTCTCCTTGAGTTGCGCTCTCCGCCACCGCAAGGAGCGCGACCTGCTCACTGTTCGCCCAGCGTCTGCTTCAGCGGCGGCGGGTGGCTTTTGCCTGGTTTCGCGCTATCGCTCGCGAGTTTCGTGGTTAGTGGAACCCCGAAATTAAAGAACACAGAACGTAGATGATGCAGCGGCATGTCGTCAACGTACTACACACGCGAACGGATATAAAAAACACTGTCGTTCAGCAAACGTTCGACAAGCATGGCATACATTGCGGCATGGTAGCTACTTTTGTCCATTTTAGTCCGAATTTTTCCCAAGCCTGTAAAAGAATAGGAAAAAAAAAACTGAATGAGAAATGATCTCATCGAAGCTTCTTCAAGGCTAACATGACAGCAACTCGTCTGCTACAGAAAAACCGTCTTTAGCGCTAGATGCGAAAACAATCATGTAACACCGAAGATGAAAATAATTTCATAAAAATGTAATGTAAATTGAAAAATGCTTGCATGATATGAAAGATTAGTATAACAGTCAAAGTAAACGTTGTAGGGTTGAGTTTTAAATGTTATTACAATTCATATATTAGCCAATCTGTGGTATTATGCACATTATTTTAATTAATTTTACAAATAAGCATTGTTTATTGAAATTTTTACATGATATTAAGCTGGTTATGAAAGCACTAAAAATGGTTTGATATTCATGACACCACTTGTGCTCGAAGTGGTAAAAAGAGGCCAACAAATGATGAAGGTGATACTCGATGCAATGACTTACAAATGAGTTCACCTGTTATATCGAAAGTATGCAAGAAACTTCTAAAGCGTTAAAGAAGGACACTCTCACTGAAGACTCATTTCAAGCCCTATATAGCGACCCATTGAGGCTCTTTTCGGGAAAGTAAGTGTAATGTGCGGAAGGGAATGACATATGCTAGATGCGAGGGCCGTAATAGCTAGCGGCACATGACTACATTGTCAAGACGGACGTTTCATCTGAGAGCAAAATCAAGGCACTGAAGGAAGTGATGGCATCTCCTACCAACCCATTTCCCACTGTCACATATTCCGGTTTACCTTACGCCGCTGGATATATGATTTAGTTAATCAACTTCGGGTGTGACGCTTGCTCTATTCTTCTTGAAACTAGCGAAAGAAGCAGCTCCATGTAGTACGCTCTTCTACGAGGACAATATTCTAGTGGACTGCATTATCCGAAACCAGAGCTTGTTGCCATATTAGGCAAGCTTTCTTTTTTTTTTTTTAAGAAAAAGCTGCCGTGCACCTACTATACACACAAATGTTCTCGAAGTACTTAAGATCGTGATTCAGTCAGCATTTCAGAACTCAACACTGAGTTGCCCGAAAGGAATTGACAACAGCTATGTTATTAGGTCCGCTTCTTTGATATTCGAAACATTTCTCAGAATTCTTCTTGTCAATTAATTATACGAAGAAAGTGACAGAGAAGACCGAGAAGCCAACTCCTTATGTGCACAAGCCGTGCAGGAAGATCTTGAGACTGAATTTTCTAGACGCAGGTCGCATTTTGATGAATTGATGAACATATAGTGCAATGTGTAACTTTGAAGGACAATCTTTTTATTGTTTGCCGCTCTTTTCGATTCTGCTTAACTGTTTATGCCGATTTCCTTGATTAAAAGTAGTCGCGAGACTACATATACATCTTCGGTCTTCCAACTGACATATGTTTTGAACGAAGCTAGAACAGCCCACTCCACTAGACAAGTGAAATTTTTACTATATGAGTAAATTTTTGTTCTTTACTCTGAATCTGAGACGCGCCCTGAATTTTTGCCCGTGCCTCTTTTGATCTAAACGAAAACGGTAGCGGTTGACAGAATCTCCACCCAACAGTTCACCATGCACTCACGTCATGTCGCGCTACACCTGCCTAAAACATTCAAAGGCACATTGCACAGCCTGGTAAATTTAGTTTTGTACAAAACTTAGGGGTAAAAAATGTTGAAGTGTTCCCGAAGCTTCATTTTACAGTGCAAGCCCGTACTGACGAAGGAGCGTGCGCGTGAGCGGATTGTTGACTGTATTTTATTCCTCGTACACGATAAATATTCGATGTTGATCACGGATTTTGTATAAACCATAAGGGGTGAAATGTTAGGACCTGCCGGTTGCAACTGACGCGGGCGAAGCTAAAAGCGAGCGCGCGTTTCCCTTGCGCGTGAACGGCTGTAGCGGAGGAGCAACAGTGGGGCGGTGGCGACCCCACCGAGGCGCGGCGGGTGGTAGAAACAGACCCCATTGGAGAGGAAGAGAAGAGCGCGCGCTCTCTCCCTCGAGACCGGCCGTGCTACCGCTCGCTGCGCGCTTTTCCCTCGCTACGGCCAGACTGAATCCAGCGGCGCGCGCTCCCTCGGCCGTTTTATTTATTTTTTTTCGCGATCGCGGAGTGCCACGCCCCACCTCCCGCCAAATGCGGAGGAGGAAGGGGAATTTGTCTTGCGGAGGCTAGACGACCTCGGGCAGGAGAGTGAAAATCCTTTGCGAGGGAATGCAAGGAAAGAAGCCTGACAGAATCGGGTGATTGCGGTGGCTGTAACTGCGTTAATAGTTACTCTTTTCAAAAACATTTTGCGGCCTTGCGTTGTAGGGGCGAAGTCTCACAGTCGCCGGGGAAGAAAATATTTTCGACCGGACTTATAGATGAGTATCTAGAGAATTTTCGAGCGATATTGCCATTTTACAGATGCCTCCCAGCAGAATGGAAAAAGCAGCTAATGGCATATACTCTCAGGCTCTTGACTGGAGTTATTCATTTCGGGTACCTGACTATACACCAATTTTTGCTGCTGAGGTTCTTGCCATTGAGTTGGCCTTGACAAAAATATCGTTGCACTTCATGATCAAGTTGTAGTCCATCAAACGCGGGGTGCGCAGACCGATCTCGGTATCGGCCACCTGCTTGATCACGGCGTAGTTCGAGTTCTTGGCGAGCACAATGATGATCATCTCTAGGTTGGCAGTGCTGCGCGGTTCCTCGAGCACAATGTTTGCATGGGCTTACGGTTTGCGTCAATCGTGTTCACGTCCAGCGGCTGTTCTACACGCATTTATTTTATTTATTTATTATTTTTGTTTTTATTCATTTATTTATTTATTTCCAATACCTCAAGGACCCCAGGAGTGCGGGGATTTACATGAAGGGTAGGCCTGACAGTATTGTAGCGATTGACATAAAAATTGTTCAACGGTGGCTTAGAAATGATTTTGAAACTGTAAATCAGAGAGAAGAAATGGGCGTGGGCAGGACATGTAGTGCGAAGAGAGGATAACGGATGGTCGCTTAGGGTAACAAACTGTATTTCAACGGAAGGAAGCGTAGCAGGGGACGGCAGAAAGTTAGGTGGGTGGATGGGTTTAAGAAGTTCGCAGGGGTCAAGTGGATGCAGATAGCACGGAACCGGATTAATTGGAGAAATATGGGAGAGGCCTTCCCCCTGCAGTGGGTCCAGTCAGGCTGATGATGATGCTGGGTTAGAGTGAACGACCATGTCAGCGGGAAGATCGTTCCAGTCGGTGGCTGTCCTTAAAAAAATGAGTTGAGGCGCGTTGTCGTTCGGGTATGTGGCGGATAAACGGCCAAGGTGTGGCTGTGTCGACTAGATGTCTGATGAATTGACTTGATGATTGCTGTGCTAGGTGATAAGGCATGATAACATTTATGAAATGAACAGAGTCTATATATTTTACGGCGGTCTTGCAAGCTCGGGAGGCCGGCATTAGCTTTTAGATTAGTGGCGCTAGTATTGCGAGAATAGTCAGAGAAGATAAATCTAGCAGCACGCTTTTGAGTCAATTCAATGGTAGATATCAGGTTTTGAAGATGCGGGTCCCGCAATGCGCATGCGTACTCCAATTTGGGCCTTACAAAAGTTACATAAGCTAGCTGTTTAACGAAAGCAGGTGCCTGAGTTAAGTTACGCCGAAGAAAACCAAGTTAGCATCGTTTGTAAAGGATGTGACGTGAGCATGCAATCTAAGATTATTGAAAATTGTGACACCTAAATATTTCAGAAAAGATACGGAGGAGATAGTAGTTCCGTTTAGTAAGTAGTTGCATGAAAAATAACGTTGGCGCCTGTGGCAGGTAATTAGGGCCGTTTTGTTAACATTTCGGGTCATTAACCAATTTCGACAACATTCCTCGACCTTTGCCAGATCGGCCTGGAGAGCCAAATTATCAATAGGGTTATGTATGGGACTGTAAATAAGCCAGTAAAGATGCCCAGGTAAATTCCCAGTTCCTGGCTGACGCGGATGAGCATTTTGACAAAGTTGTCCAGGCTGCCTCGCTTAATTAAGGCTCAGGAAGAGCAGTGTCCAGCGGGTCAGCAGGGCCGGCTCGAAGAAGAGACGGCCGCGCAGCTCTCTGGTGCCCTCGCGGGGCTTGCCGACGAAGTTGTTCGCGATGGCCAGGGATGGCAGTTTGAGCACGTGGCCCATCAGCTGAGTCGGCTCGGTGCTGGTCTTAATGCCGAACTCGCGCAGGCAAGGATTGCTCTGGCTGACCAAGTCCCGCACCGACTGGCGGATCACGTTGAAATGATTGGCAGGAGGCTGAGCACTGCACCTGATCATCTCCGACGTCTGGTTCTCGTCAAGATTCTTCTTGCAGTGCTGTCCTTTGACAATCGAGCAGACCTTCAGCGGGAGGTAGACAGGGTGAGTCGCACTGCCTGTCTGAACGCAGGGTAGGTTGGCGTACGTGAGGCGAACATAGCAGCTCTCAAAAATGTTAGACACAGAGCAGCAGGAGCCGTGTTCCATGCCGAAGAAAAACTTCTTCGCTGGCTCTTTATTGGCGCATAGCACCTTGAACTTGCTCGGGTTAGTTAAGTGAGTAACCTTGACATGCAGCCCCATCAGCTGCTTGTTGACACAAACGTATTGGTGCTCGCTATGATCCCTGAAGTCTATGGCCGACATCTCGCGCAGGCCCTTGTTCAACACCTTGCACATGAAGCCAGTTACCGGCAGAGGCTCGTTGAGAGCAGTGGCCGACATGTCAACATTGAGCATGGGTTTCAACTGAGCTGGTCGAATGCTCGTATAGTAGCCGAACCAGAGTTCGCGGCCATCTCCCAGGGTGTGGTCATTTGGTGTAGGCGCCTTGAAAAAGGACCGTCCAACAGGCGTCAGTTTGATCGAAGGTCCTTGCCGCAGAACGATGTCCATGGCCTGGAGGTCCTCCTAGGGAACTTGCCTCACGTGTTTATCGAAGACGGCTTGCAGAGCGTCCAGATTTAATGTGGCCGCGTACCGGACCTTGACAACGAACTTCTCCATCCGTCGGCCTTCTTCGAAGTCGACCGTTAAAGTGAGCTCGCGGAACTTGAGTTCCCGTCTCGTTTATAGGTTTTTGCGGCCGTATAAGGCAGGTAAGCTGCCGCAGAGGTCGAGCATCTCGAGGGCGAGGCGGCTGATCTTGGTGCTGATGCAGCGGTACTTGCGGTTCTCTTGGACTTTAGCCTCCTTGCATATTTAGGCGCAGGTCTCCACGTCGTACTTGTACAAGTTTGTGGTAGGGATCTCCAGGTTGAAATCATTGCTAGTCAACTGGATCAGCCGGCCCAGTTCTCCATGAGCAGGCCGGCGCGGAAAGTGGGATGGCAGCGTCCGCTGGATTTCCTGCAGACAGCGCGAGAACAGATCGCGGCAGTCAAGCAGTACTTATTGAAGTTCGTTTTATTTCATTCTTCCGGGACTAAGCGCAAACAACGACGCATAAGAACAAGGGATTCAGGTCGAAGCGCTTCGTCCTTGTTCTTATTGGCGCGCCTAGTCCAGCAAGCGCAGTAGGCTGTCAAAATCCAGTTCCTCCAGATTACCGCCACCGATTGCTCATAAGGCTTTCTAAAAGACATGAGGAAACCGTTGATGCGAATTCAATAGAATGCGCTGACCATGTAGGTGCGTTTCAGTTTAGTGTATTAGCGTTCATTTTTCTGCGGGCGATTCGATGCAAGGTGTGCATGCTTAGTCAAGGAGCTTATCGGCTTTCACGTAAGCCATCGAAACGCCCTCGAGGGCTCAGTCGACCATATCACACTTGCTGATGACCTCAGTGGCACAGGCGAGTAAACCATATCGATACGCCGGCTCGTCTGTTTTACTCCTTTTACTGTTGGATACCGTCCATTTCGAATGAAACTCGATTGGGTCTTCGCCTTCTTAGGGGAATCAACAGCTATAGACAGGCCGAGGACGTTTACCTTGTCAATCGCAACGCAGTCAACCTAGTTCAGCTAGAGGAGCAAGCAGACTTCAGGAGCACCCAGTTTGTGTTTCGTCACCGCCCGTAAGGTTTCGTACTTTTTCGAAGCCATACGAGGCATTGCGCCAGCTAGCATGTAACAAATAATGCTATCTCTTGTTTGTAGCAGTATCAAGCGCGCATTACACCACTCGCGACGCAGCTTGGACAGTACTGGTTGCTGGGGCAGTGCCCATGTTACACTCTCCCGTTGCACTCTTCTAAACCCTTATTACCACAACTGGTGCGTTCCCCAAGCGCCTATGCCCTGGCATATGCAATGTGTCTTGCGCCTCAGATATCTTTCGGTAGCTATCTCAGTCGAGACATTTACATTACGACATATAACCGATAGGAACCTTCACCACATGCAGGCATCGGCAGCACAATCCATCATTCTTATATTGGAGTTTGTTGGCAGTCCTATGTAGGGTCGTCCACATTTCCAACACATTCACAAGATTGTTGGCAATCGTTATGATACCTGGAGGTGGGAAGGGTGGTCTAGGTCCGCGCAGCAGCAGCCGCCATAGCTCACCTGCATCTTGAGCTCGTTGTTCTGCGACTTTATGATTGAAGGTGGAAACCAGCGAGAAGAGTACGCGTCAACAAGGAAGGAGTGCAAAAGGATGACGCTGGAACAGAGCAGGGCGCACACTTTATGTTGCCAATGCCGTTTGGGGGCCCGCATGGGCGTGGCCGTGGGCGACGGTGAGCTGGTGGGCGAGCTCTCGGTAGCAAACACCGAGCGCTCCGTTGCCCAGGTTGGCGCCTACGCCGAAGGTGATGACGGATACAACGATAGAGATACCGAGAGGGAGACCTCTGTGCATCCGCTACATGGTGCATCAGGGACATGGTAATACTCGTCGTTTCAGCATGACTGAGTAGATTAATGCTTTCCGTCAAGAATCAAGAATCATCACGCTGAACACGGGTGATGTGCGGAATCGCCATATTTTTACGCGCCTAACAAATGCAAGGGAGTTGCGGCGGCTGCGTAAACTCCTGTCGTCATCGCCGACTATACAGTTACGGGACGGGCTGACGGGCAGCGATTGGCGGAAAAAATTAAGCACTCACCTTTCTCGTGGACTCGCTGCCGCGCTAGCGAGACGGTCTTCCTTGGGGACAAGGACTGTTTGTGGGAACCAAGATTTGCGACGATGGGGGGAATCCTCTGGGCAGTTGGGTGTGAGCACAGGGAGCCTCAGCAGCGAAGTCACAGCGACCGTCCGGCAGATGGGCAGTTGGATGGGAGGACAGGGCGCCTCAGCAGCGAAGTCACAGCGACCGTCTGGAAGATGTGTAGTTGGGCGCGAGGAGAGGGCGCCTAAGCAGTGAAGGCACAGCGACCGTCCGGCAGATGGGCAGTCCGGTGGGAGGACAGGCGACTCAGCAGTGAAGGCACAGCGACTGTCCGGCAGATGGGCAGTTGGATGGGAGGACAGGGCGCCTCAGCAGTGAAAGCACAGTGACCGTCCGGCAGATGGGCAGTTGGATGGGAGGACAGGGCGCCTCAGCAGTGAAAGCACTGCGACCGTCCGATAGATGGGCAGTTGGATGGGAGGACAGAGCGCCTCAGCAGTGAAAGCACAGCAACCATCCGGCAGATGGGCAGTTGGGTGGAAGGACAGGGCGCCTCAGCAGTGAAGGCACAGCGACCGTCCGGCAGATGGGCAGTTGGACGGGAGGTAAGGCGCCTCAGCAGCGAAGTCACAGCGACCGTCTGGAAGAAGTGTAGTTGGGCGCGCGGAGAGGGCGCCTCAGCAGTGAAGGCACCGCGACCGCCCGGCAGACGGGCAGTTGGACGGGAGGACAGGGCGCCTCAGCAGAGAAGTCACAGCGACCGTCTGGAAGATGTGTAGTTGGGCGCGCGGAGAGGGCGCCTCAGCAGTGAAGGCACCACGACCGTCTGGCAGATGGGCAGTTGGGTGGAAGGACAGGGCGCCTCAGCAATGAAGGCACAGCGACCGTCCGGCAGATGGGCAGTTGGATGGAAGGACAGAGCGCCTCAGCAGTGAAAGCACAGCGACCGTCCGGCAGATGGGCAGTTGGGTGGAAGGACAGGGCGCCTCAGCAGTGAAGGCACAGCGACCGTCCGGCAGATGGGCAGTTGGACGGGAGGACAGGGTGCCTCAGCAGCGAAGTCACAGAGACCGTCTGAAAGATGTGTAGTTGGGCGCGCGGAGAGGGCGCCTCAGCAGTGAAGGCACCGCGACCGTCCGGAAGATGGGCAGTTGGATGGGAGGACAGGGCGCCTCAGCAGCGAAGTCACAGCGACCGTCCGGAAGATGCGTAGTTGGGTGCGAGGAGAGGGCGCCTAAGCAGTGAAGGCACAGCGACCGTCCGGCAGATGGGCAGTCCGGTGGGAGGACAGGGCGCCTCAGCAGCGAAGTCACAGTGACCGTCTGGCAGATGGGCAGTTGGGTGGAAGGACAGGGCGCCTCAGCAGTGAAAGCACAGCGACCGTCCGGCAGATGGGCAGTTGGGTGAAAGGACGGGGCGCCTCAGCAGTGAAGGCACATCGACCGTCCGGCAGATGGGCAGTTGGATGGGAGGACAGGGCGCCTCAGCAGCGAAGTCACAGCGACCGTCTCGAAGATGCGTAGTTGGGCGCGAGGAGATGGCGCCTAAGCAGTGAAGGCACAGCGACCGTCCGGCAGATGGACAGTTGGGTGGGAGGACATGGCGCCTCAGCAGCGAAGTCACAGCGACCGTCTGGCAGATGGGCAGTTGGATGGAAGGACAGGGCGCCTCAGCAGTGAAGGCACAGCGACCGTCTCGAAGATGCGTAGTTGGGCGCGAGGAGAGGGCGCCTAAGCAGTGAAGGCACAGCGACCGTCCGGCAGATGGGCAGTCCGGTGGGAGGACAGGGCGCCTCAGCAGCGAAGTCACAGCGACCGTCTGGCAGATGGGCAGTTGGGTGGAAGGACAGGGCGCCTCAGCAGTGAAAGCACAGCGACCGTCCGGCAGATGGGCAGTTGGATGGGAGGACAGGGCGCCTAAGCAGCGAAGGCACAGCGACCGTCTCGAAGATGCGTAGTTGGGCGCGAGGACAGGGCGCCTCAGCAGTGAAGGCACATCGACCATCCGGCAGATGGGCAGTTGGATGGGAGGACAGGGCGCCTCAGCAGCGAAGTCACATCGACCGTCCGGAAGATGCGTAGTTGGGCGCGAGGAGCGGGCGCCTAAGCAGTGAAGGCACAGCGACCGTCCGGCAGATGGGCAGTTGGGTGGAAGGACAGGGCGCCTCAGCAGTGAAGGCACATCAACCGTCCGGCAGATGGGCAGTTGGGTGGAAGGACAGGGCGCCTCAGTAGTGAAAGCACAGCGACCGTCCGGCAGATGGGCAGTTGGGTGGAAGGACAGGGCGCCTCAGCAGTGAAAGCACAGTGACCGTCCGGCAGATGGGCAGTTGGGTGGAAGGACAGGGCGCCTCAGCAGTGAAGGCACATCGACCGTCCGGAAGATGCGTAGCTGGGCGCGAGGAGAGGGCGCCTCAGCAGTGAAGGCACAGCGACCGTCCGGCAGATAGGCAGTTGGATGGGAGGACAGGGCGCCTCAGCAGAGAAGTCACAGCGACCGTCCGGAAGACGCGTAGTTGGGCGCGAGGAGAGGGCGCCTAAGCAGTGAAGGCACAGCGACCGTCCGGCAGATGGGCAGTTGGGTGGGAGGACAGGGCGCCTCAGCAGCGAAGTCACAGCGACCGTCCGGAAGATGCGTAGTCGGGCGCGAGGAGAGGGTGCCTAAGCAGTGAAGGCTCAGCGACCGTCCGGGAGATGGGCAGTTGGGTGGGAGGACAGGGCGCCTCAGCAGCGAAGTCACAGCGACCGTGCGGAGGATGCGTAGTTGGGCGCGAGGACAGGGCGCCTCAGCAGTGCAGGCACATTGACCGTCCGGCAGATGGGCAGTTGGATGGGAGGACAGGGCACCTCAGCAGCGAAGTCACAGCGACCGTCTGGAAGATGCGTAGTTGGGCGCGAGGAGAGGGCGCTTCAGCAGTGAAGGCACAGCGACCGTCCGGCAGATAGGCAGCTGGATGGGAGGACAGGGCGACTCAGCAGCGAAGTCACAGCGACCGTCCGGAAGATGCGTAGTTGGGCGCGAGGAGAGGGCGCCTGAGCAGTGAAGGCACAGCGACCGTCCGGCAGATGGGCAGTTGGGTGGGAGGACAGGGTGCCTCAGCAGCGAAGTCACAGCGACCGTCCGGAAGATGGGTAGTTGGGCGCGAGGAGAGGGCGCCTCAGCAGTGAAGGCACAGCGACCGTCTGGCAGATGGGCAGTTGGGTGTAAGGACATGGCGCCTCAGCAGTGAAGGCACATCGACCGTCCGGCAGATGGGCAGTTGGGTGGAAGGACTGGGCGCCTCAGCAATGAAGGCACAGCGACCGTCTGGCAGATGGGCAGATGGGTGGAAGGAGAGGGCGCCTCAGCAGTGAAAGTACAGCGACCGTCCGGCAGATGGGCAGTTGGGTGGAAGGACAGGGCGCCTCAGCAGTGAAGGCACATCGACCGTCCGGAAGATGCGTAGTTAGGCGCGGGGAGAGGGCGCCTAAGCAGTGAAGGCACAGCGACCGTCCGGCAGATGGGCAGTTGGATGGGAGGACAGGGCACCTCAGCAGCGAAGTCACAGCGACCGTCCGGAAGATCCGTAGTTGGGTGCGAGGAGAGGGCGCCTCAGCAGTGAAGGCACAGCGACCATCTGGCAGATGGGCAGTTGGGTGGGAGGACAGGGCTCCTCAGCAGTCAAGGCACAGCGACCGTCCGGCAGATGGGCAGTTGGGTGGAAGGACAGGGCGCCTCAGCAGTGAAAGCACAGCGACCGTCTGGCAGGTGGGCAGTTGGGTGGAAGGACAGGGCGCCTCAGCAGTGAAGGCACATCGACCGTCCGGCAGATGGGCAGTTGGATGAGAGGACAGGGAGCCTCAGAGCGAAGTCACAGCGACCGTCTGGAAGATGCGTAGTTGGGCGCGAGGAGAGGGCGCCTCAGCAGTGAAGGCACAGCGACCATCCGGCAGATGGGCAGTTGGGTGGGAGGACAGGGCGCCTCAGCAGTGAAGGCACAGCGACCGTCCGGCAGATGGGCAGTTGGGTGGAAGGACAGGGCGCCTCAGCAGTGAAAGCACAGCGACCGTCCGGCAGGTGGGCAGTTGGGTTGAAGGAAAGGGCGCCTTAGCAGTGAAGGCACATCGACCGTCCGGCAGATGGGCAGTTGGATGGGAGGACAGGGCGCCTCAGAGCGAAGTCACAGCGACCGTCCGGAAGATGCGTAGTTGGGCGCGAGGAGAGGGCGCCTAAGCAGTGAAGGCACAGCGACCGTCCGGCAGATGGGCAGTTGGATGGGAGGACAGGGCGCCTCAGCAGCGAAGTCACAGCGACCGTCCGGAAGATGTGTAGTTGGGCGCGAGGAGAGGGCGCCTCAGCAGTGAAGGCACAGCGACCGTCCGGCAGATGGGCAGTTGGGTGGAAGGACAGGGCGCCTCAGCAGTGAAGGCACATCGACCGTCCGGAAGATGCGTAGTTTGGCGGAGGAGAGGGCGCCTAAGCAGTGAAGGCACAGCGACCGTCTGGCAGATGGGCAGTTGGGTGGAAGGACAGGGAGCCTCAGCAGTGAAAGCACAGCGACCGTCCGGCAGATGGGCAGTTGGGTTGAAGGACAGGGAGCCTCAGCAGTGAAGGCACATCGACAGTCCGGAAGATGCGTAGTTGGGCGCGAGGAGAGGGCGCCTAAGCAGTGAAGGCACAGCGACCGTCCTGCAGATGGGCAGTTGGATGGGAGGACAGGGCGCCTCAGCAGCGAAGTCACAGCGACCGCCTGGAAGATGCGTAGTTGGGCGCGAGGAGAGGGCGCCTCAGCAGTGAAGGCACAGCGACCGTCCGGCAGATGGGCAGTTGGGTGGCAGGACAGGGCGCCTCAGCAGTGAAGGCACATCGACCGTCCGGAAGATGCGTAGTTTGGCCGAGGAGAGGGCGCCTAAGCAGTGAAGGCACAGCGACCGTCCGGCAGATGGGCAGTTGGATGGGAGGACAGGGCGCCTCAGCAGCGAGGTCACAGCGACTGCCTGGAAGATGCGTAGTTGGGCGCGAGGAGAGGGCGCCTCAGCAGTGAAAGCGCAGCGACCGTCCGGCTGATGGGCAGTTGGGTGGAAGGACAGGGCGCCTCAGCAGTGAAGGCACCGCGACCGTCTGGCAGATGGGCAGTTGGGTGGAAGGACAGGGCGCCTCAGCAGTGAAGGCACAGCGACCGTCTGGCAGATGGGCAGTTGGGTGGAAGGACAGGGCGCCTCAGCAGTGAAAGCACAGCGACCGTCCGGCAGATGGGCAGTTGGGTGGGAGGACAGGGCGCCTCAGCAGCGAAGTCACAGCGACCGTCCGGAAGATGGGTAGTTGGGCGCGAGGAGAGGGTGCCTCAGCAGTGAAGGCACAGCGACTGTCCAACAGATGGGCAGTTGGATGGGAGGACAGGGCGCCTCAGCAACGAAGTCACAGCGACCGTCTGGAAGGTGCGTAGTTGGGCGCGAGGAGAGGGCGCCTCAGCAGTGATGGCACAGCGACCGTCCGGCAGATGGGCAGTTGGGTGGGAGGATAGGGCGCCTCAGCAGCGAAGTCACAGCGACCGTCCGGAAGATGCGTAGTTGGGCGCGAGGAGAGGGCGCCTAAGCAGTGAAGGCACAGCGACCGTCCGGCAGATGGGCAGTTGGGTGGGAGGACAGGGCACCTCAGCAGCGAAGTCACAGCGACCGTCCGGAAGATTCGTAGTTGGGCGCGAGGACAGGGCGCCTCAGCAGTGAAGGCACATCGACTGTCCGGCAGATGGGCAGTTGGATGGGAGGACAGGGCGACTCAGCAGCGAAGTCACAGCGACCGTCCAGAAGATGCGTAGTTGGGCGCGAGAAGAGGGCGCCTCAGCAGTGAAGGCACAGCGACTGTCCGACAGATGGGCAGTTGGATGGGAGGACAGGGCGCCTCAGCAGCGAAGTCACAGTGACCGTCCGGAAGATGCGAAGTTGGGCGCGAGGAGAGGGCGCCCATGCAGTGAAGGCACAGCGACCATCCGGCAGATCGGCAGTTGGATGGGAGGACAGGGCGCCTCAGCAGCGAAGTCACAGCGACCGTCCGAAAGATGCGTAGTTGGGCGCGAGGAGAGCGCGCCTCAGCAGTGAAGGCACAGCGACCGTCCGGCAGATGGGCAGTTGGGTGGGAGGACAGGGCGCCTCAGCAGTGAAGGCACAGGGACCGTCCGGCAGATGGGCAGTTGGGTGGAAGGACAGGGCGCCTCAGCAGTGAAAGCACAGCGACCGTCCGGCAGATGGGCAAATGGATGGGAGGACAGGGCGCCTCAGCAGCGAAGTCGCTGCGACCGTCTGGAAGATGCGTAGTTGGGCGCGAGGAGAGGGCGCCTCAGCAGTGAAGGCACAGCGACCGTCCGGCAGATGGGCAGTTGGGTGGGAGGACAGGGCGCCTCAGCAGTGAAGGCACAGCGACCGTCCGGCAGATGGGCAGTTGGGTGGGAGGACAGGGCGCCTCAGCAGTGAAGGCACAGCGACCGTCCGGCAGATGGGGAGTTGGGTGGAAGGACAGGGCGCCTCAGCAGTGAAGGCACATCGGCCGTCCGGCAGATGGGCAGTTGGATGGGAGGACAGGGCGCCTCAGCAGCGAAGTCACAGCGACCGTCTGGAAGATGCGTAGTTGGGCGCGAGGAGAGGGCGCTTCAGCAGTGAAGGCACAGTGACCGTCCGGCAGATAGGCAGTTGGATGGGAGGACAGGGCGACTCAGCAGCGAAGTCACAGCGACCGTCCGGAAGACGCGTAGTTGGGCGCGAGGAGAGGGCGCCTCAGCAGTGAAGGCACAGCGACCGTCCGGCAGATGGGCAGTTGGATGGGAGGACAGGGCGCCTCAGCAGCGAAGTCACAGCGACCGTCCGGAAGATGCGTAGTCGGGCGCGAGGAGAGGGTGCCTAAGCAGTGAAGGCTCAGCGACCGTCCGGGAGATGGGCAGTTGGGTGGGAGGACAGGGCGCCTCAGCAGCGAAGTCACAGCGACCGTGCGGAGGATGCGTAGTTGGGCGCGAGGACAGGGCGCCTCAGCAGTGCAGGCACATTGACCGTCCGGCAGATGGGCAGTTGGATGGGAGGACAGGGCACCTCAGCAGCGAAGTCACAGCGACCGTCTGGAAGATGCGTAGTTGGGCGCGAGGAGAGGGCGCTTCAGCAGTGAAGGCACAGCGACCGTCCGGCAGATAGGCAGCTGGATGGGAGGACAGGGCGACTCAGCAGCGAAGTCACAGCGACCGTCCGGAAGATGCGTAGTTGGGCGCGAGGAGAGGGCGCCTGAGCAGTGAAGGCACAGCGACCGTCCGGCAGATGGGCAGTTGGGTGGGAGGACAGGGTGCCTCAGCAGCGAAGTCACAGCGACCGTCCGGAAGATGGGTAGTTGGGCGCGAGGAGAGGGCGCCTCAGCAGTGAAGGCACAGCGACCGTCTGGCAGATGGGCAGTTGGGTGTAAGGACATGGCGCCTCAGCAGTGAAGGCACATCGACCGTCCGGCAGATGGGCAGTTGGGTGGAAGGACTGGGCGCCTCAGCAATGAAGGCACAGCGACCGTCTGGCAGATGGGCAGATGGGTGGAAGGAGAGGGCGCCTCAGCAGTGAAAGTACAGCGACCGTCCGGCAGATGGGCAGTTGGGTGGAAGGACAGGGCGCCTCAGCAGTGAAGGCACATCGACCGTCCGGAAGATGCGTAGTTAGGCGCGGGGAGAGGGCGCCTAAGCAGTGAAGGCACAGCGACCGTCCGGCAGATGGGCAGTTGGATGGGAGGACAGGGCACCTCAGCAGCGAAGTCACAGCGACCGTCCGGAAGATCCGTAGTTGGGTGCGAGGAGAGGGCGCCTCAGCAGTGAAGGCACAGCGACCATCTGGCAGATGGGCAGTTGGGTGGGAGGACAGGGCTCCTCAGCAGTCAAGGCACAGCGACCGTCCGGCAGATGGGCAGTTGGGTGGAAGGACAGGGCGCCTCAGCAGTGAAAGCACAGCGACCGTCTGGCAGGTGGGCAGTTGGGTGGAAGGACAGGGCGCCTCAGCAGTGAAGGCACATCGACCGTCCGGCAGATGGGCAGTTGGATGAGAGGACAGGGAGCCTCAGAGCGAAGTCACAGCGACCGTCTGGAAGATGCGTAGTTGGGCGCGAGGAGAGGGCGCCTCAGCAGTGAAGGCACAGCGACCATCCGGCAGATGGGCAGTTGGGTGGGAGGACAGGGCGCCTCAGCAGTGAAGGCACAGCGACCGTCCGGCAGATGGGCAGTTGGGTGGAAGGACAGGGCGCCTCAGCAGTGAAAGCACAGCGACCGTCCGGCAGGTGGGCAGTTGGGTTGAAGGAAAGGGCGCCTTAGCAGTGAAGGCACATCGACCGTCCGGCAGATGGGCAGTTGGATGGGAGGACAGGGCGCCTCAGAGCGAAGTCACAGCGACCGTCCGGAAGATGCGTAGTTGGGCGCGAGGAGAGGGCGCCTAAGCAGTGAAGGCACAGCGACCGTCCGGCAGATGGGCAGTTGGATGGGAGGACAGGGCGCCTCAGCAGCGAAGTCACAGCGACCGTCCGGAAGATGTGTAGTTGGGCGCGAGGAGAGGGCGCCTCAGCAGTGAAGGCACAGCGACCGTCCGGCAGATGGGCAGTTGGGTGGAAGGACAGGGCGCCTCAGCAGTGAAGGCACATCGACCGTCCGGAAGATGCGTAGTTTGGCGGAGGAGAGGGCGCCTAAGCAGTGAAGGCACAGCGACCGTCTGGCAGATGGGCAGTTGGGTGGAAGGACAGGGAGCCTCAGCAGTGAAAGCACAGCGACCGTCCGGCAGATGGGCAGTTGGGTTGAAGGACAGGGAGCCTCAGCAGTGAAGGCACATCGACAGTCCGGAAGATGCGTAGTTGGGCGCGAGGAGAGGGCGCCTAAGCAGTGAAGGCACAGCGACCGTCCTGCAGATGGGCAGTTGGATGGGAGGACAGGGCGCCTCAGCAGCGAAGTCACAGCGACCGCCTGGAAGATGCGTAGTTGGGCGCGAGGAGAGGGCGCCTCAGCAGTGAAGGCACAGCGACCGTCCGGCAGATGGGCAGTTGGGTGGCAGGACAGGGCGCCTCAGCAGTGAAGGCACATCGACCGTCCGGAAGATGCGTAGTTTGGCCGAGGAGAGGGCGCCTAAGCAGTGAAGGCACAGCGACCGTCCGGCAGATGGGCAGTTGGATGGGAGGACAGGGCGCCTCAGCAGCGAGGTCACAGCGACTGCCTGGAAGATGCGTAGTTGGGCGCGAGGAGAGGGCGCCTCAGCAGTGAAAGCGCAGCGACCGTCCGGCTGATGGGCAGTTGGGTGGAAGGACAGGGCGCCTCAGCAGTGAAGGCACCGCGACCGTCTGGCAGATGGGCAGTTGGGTGGAAGGACAGGGCGCCTCAGCAGTGAAGGCACAGCGACCGTCTGGCAGATGGGCAGTTGGGTGGAAGGACAGGGCGCCTCAGCAGTGAAAGCACAGCGACCGTCCGGCAGATGGGCAGTTGGGTGGGAGGACAGGGCGCCTCAGCAGCGAAGTCACAGCGACCGTCCGGAAGATGGGTAGTTGGGCGCGAGGAGAGGGTGCCTCAGCAGTGAAGGCACAGCGACTGTCCAACAGATGGGCAGTTGGATGGGAGGACAGGGCGCCTCAGCAACGAAGTCACAGCGACCGTCTGGAAGGTGCGTAGTTGGGCGCGAGGAGAGGGCGCCTCAGCAGTGATGGCACAGCGACCGTCCGGCAGATGGGCAGTTGGGTGGGAGGATAGGGCGCCTCAGCAGCGAAGTCACAGCGACCGTCCGGAAGATGCGTAGTTGGGCGCGAGGAGAGGGCGCCTAAGCAGTGAAGGCACAGCGACCGTCCGGCAGATGGGCAGTTGGGTGGGAGGACAGGGCACCTCAGCAGCGAAGTCACAGCGACCGTCCGGAAGATTCGTAGTTGGGCGCGAGGACAGGGCGCCTCAGCAGTGAAGGCACATCGACTGTCCGGCAGATGGGCAGTTGGATGGGAGGACAGGGCGACTCAGCAGCGAAGTCACAGCGACCGTCCAGAAGATGCGTAGTTGGGCGCGAGAAGAGGGCGCCTCAGCAGTGAAGGCACAGCGACTGTCCGACAGATGGGCAGTTGGATGGGAGGACAGGGCGCCTCAGCAGCGAAGTCACAGTGACCGTCCGGAAGATGCGAAGTTGGGCGCGAGGAGAGGGCGCCCATGCAGTGAAGGCACAGCGACCATCCGGCAGATCGGCAGTTGGATGGGAGGACAGGGCGCCTCAGCAGCGAAGTCACAGCGACCGTCCGGAAGATGCGTAGTTGGGCGCGAGGAGAGCGCGCCTCAGCAGTGAAGGCACAGCGACCGTCCGGCGGATGGGCAGTTGGGTGGGAGGACAGGGCGCCTCAGCAGTGAAGGCACAGGGACCGTCCGGCAGATGGGCAGTTGGGTGGAAGGACAGGGCGCCTCAGCAGTGAAAGCACAGCGACCGTCCGGCAGATGGGCAGTTGGATGGGAGGACAGGGCGCCTCAGCAGCGAAGTCGCTGCGACCGTCTGGAAGATGCGTAGTTGGGCGCGAGGAGAGGGCGCCTCAGCAGTGAAGGCACAGCGACCGTCCGGCAGATGGGCAGTTGGGTGGGAGGACAGGGCGCCTCAGCAGTGAAGGCACAGCGACCGTCCGGCAGATGGGCAGTTGGGTGGGAGGACAGGGCGCCTCAGCAGTGAAGGCACAGCGACCGTCCGGCAGATGGGGAGTTGGGTGGAAGAACAGGGCGCCTCAGCAGTGAAGGCACATCGGCCGTCCGGCAGATGGGCAGTTGGATGGGAGGACAGGGCGCCTCAGCAGCGAAGTCACAGCGACCGTCTGGAAGATGTGTAGTTGGGCGCGAGGAGAGGGCGCTTCAGCAGTGAAGGCACAGTGACCGTCCGGCAGATAGGCAGTTGGATGGGAGGACAGGGCGACTCAGCAGCGAAGTCACAGCGACCGTCCGGAAGATGCGTAGTTGGGCGCGAGGAGAGGGCGCCTCAGCAGTGAAGGCACAGCGACCGTCCGGCAGATTGGCAGTTGGATGGGAGGACAGGGCGCCTCAGCAGCGAAGTCACAGCGACCGTCCGAAAGATGCGTATTTGGGCGCGAGGAGAGGGCGCCTCAGCAGTGAAGGCACAGCGACCGTCTGGCAGATGGGCAGTTGGATGGGAGGACAGGGCGCCTCAGCAGCGAAGTCACAGCGACCGTCCGGAAGATGCGTAGTGTGGCGCGAGGAGAGGGCGCCTAAGCATTGAAGGCACAGCGACCGTCCGGTAGATGGGCAGTTGGATGGGAGGACAGGGCGCCGCAGCAGCGAAGTCACAGCGACCGTCCGGAAGATGCGTAGTTGGGCGCGAGGAGAGGGCGCCTCAGCTGTCAAGGCACAGCGACCGTCCGGCAGATGGGCAGTTGGGTGGAAGGACAGGGCGCCTCAGCAGTGAAAGCACAGCGACCGTCCGGCAGATGGGCAGTTGGATGGGAGGACAGGGCGCCTCAGCAGCGAAGTCGCTGCGACCGTCTGGAAGATGCGTAGTTGGGCGCGAGGAGAGGGCGCCTCAGCAGTGAAGGCACAGCGACCGTCCGGAAGATGCGTAGTTGGGCGCGAGGAGAGGGCGCCTCAGCTGTGAAGGCACAGCGACCGTCCGGCACATGGGCAGTTGGATGGGAGGACAGGGCGCCTCAGCTGCGAAGTCACAGCGACCGTCCGGAAGATGCGTAGTTGGGCGCGAGGAGAGGGCGCCTAAGCAGTGAAGGCACAGTGACCGTCCGGAAGATGCGTAGTTGGGCGCGTGGAGAGGGCGCCTAAGCAGTGAAGGCACAGCGACCGTCCGGCAGATTGGCAGTTGGATGGGAGGACAGGGCGCCTCAGCAGCGAAGTCACAGTGACCGTCCGGAAGATGCGTAGTTGGGCGCGAGGAGAGGGCGCCTAAGCAGTAAAGGCACAGCGACCGTCCGGCAGATGGGCAGTTGGGTTGGAGGACACGGCGCCTCAGCAGCGAAGTCACAGCGACCGTACGGAAGATGCGTAGTTGGGCGCGAGGAGAGGGCGCCTCAGCAGTGAAGGCACAGCGACCGTCCGGCAGATGGGCAGTTGGGTGGGAGGACAGGGCGCCTCAGCAGTGAAGGCACAGCGACCGTCCGGCAGATGGGCAGTTGGGTGGAAGGACAGGGCGCCTCAGCAGTGAAAGCACAGCGACCGTCCGGCGGATGGGCAGTTGGATGGGAGGACAGGGCGCCTCAGCAGCGAAGTCGCTGCGACCGTCTGGAAGATGCGTAGTTGGGCGCGAGGAGAGGGCGCCTCAGCAGTGAAGGCACAGCGACCGTCCGGCAGATGGGCAGTTGGGTGGGAGGACAGGGCGCCTCAGCAGTGAAGGCACAGTGACCGTCCGGCAGATGGGCAGTTGGGTGGGAGGACAGGGCGCCTCAGCAGTGAAGGCACAGCGACCGTCCGGCAGATGGGGAGTTGGGTGGAAGGACAGGGCGCCTCAGCAGTGAAGGCACATCGACCGTCCGGCAGATGGGCAGTTGGATGGGAGGACAGGGCGCCTCAGCAGCGAAGTACAGCGACCGTCCGCAAGATGCGTAGTTGGTCGCGAGGAGAGGGCGCCTCAGCAGTGAAGGCACAGCGACCGTCCGGCAGATTGGCAGTTGGATGGGAGGACAGGGCGCCTCAGCAGCGAAGTCACAGCGACCGTCCGGAAGATGCGTAGTTGGGCGCGAGGAGAGGGCGCCTCAGCAGTAAAGGCACAGCGACCTTCCGGCAGAATGGCAGTTGGATGGGAGGACAGGGCGCCTCAGCAGCGAAGTCACAGCGACCGTCCGAAAGATGCGTAGTTGGGCGCGAGGAGAGGGCGCCTCAGCAGTGAAGGCACAGTGACCGTCCGGCAGATGGGCAGTTGGATGGGAGGACAGGGCGCCTCAGCAGCGAAGTCACAGCGACCGTCCGGAAGATGCGTAGTTGGGCGCGAGGAGAGGGCGCCTAAGCAGTGAAGGCACAGCGACCGTCCGGCAGATGGGCAGTTGGATGGGAGGACAGGGCGCCTCAGCAGCGAAGTCACAGCGACCGTCCGGAAGATGCGTAGTTGGGCGCGAGGAGAGCGCGCCTCAGCAGTGAAGGCACAGCGACCGTCCGGCGGATGGGCAGTTGGGTGGGAGGACAGGGCGCCTCAGCAGTGAAGGCACAGGGACCGTCCGGCAGATGGGCAGTTGGGTGGAAGGACAGGGCGCCTCAGCAGTGAAAGCACAGCGACCGTCCGGCAGATGGGCAGTTGGATGGGAGGACAGGGCGCCTCAGCAGCGAAGTCGCTGCGACCGTCTGGAAGATGCGTAGTTGGGCGCGAGGAGAGGGCGCCTCAGCAGTGAAGGCACAGCGACCGTCCGGCAGATGGGCAGTTGGGTGGGAGGACAGGGCGCCTCAGCAGTGAAGGCACAGCGACCGTCCGGCAGATGGGCAGTTGGGTGGGAGGACAGGGCGCCTCAGCAGTGAAGGCACAGCGACCGTCCGGCAGATGGGGAGTTGGGTGGAAGAACAGGGCGCCTCAGCAGTGAAGGCACATCGGCCGTCCGGCAGATGGGCAGTTGGATGGGAGGACAGGGCGCCTCAGCAGCGAAGTCACAGCGACCGTCTGGAAGATGTGTAGTTGGGCGCGAGGAGAGGGCGCTTCAGCAGTGAAGGCACAGTGACCGTCCGGCAGATAGGCAGTTGGATGGGAGGACAGGGCGACTCAGCAGCGAAGTCACAGCGACCGTCCGGAAGATGCGTAGTTGGGCGCGAGGAGAGGGCGCCTCAGCAGTGAAGGCACAGCGACCGTCCGGCAGATTGGCAGTTGGATGGGAGGACAGGGCGCCTCAGCAGCGAAGTCACAGCGACCGTCCGAAAGATGCGTATTTGGGCGCGAGGAGAGGGCGCCTCAGCAGTGAAGGCACAGCGACCGTCCGGCAGATGGGCAGTTGGATGGGAGGACAGGGCGCCTCAGCAGCGAAGTCACAGCGACCGTCCGGAAGATGCGTAGTGTGGCGCGAGGAGAGGGCGCCTAAGCATTGAAGGCACAGCGACCGTCCGGTAGATGGGCAGTTGGATGGGAGGACAGGGCGCCGCAGCAGCGAAGTCACAGCGACCGTCCGGAAGATGCGTAGTTGGGCGCGAGGAGAGGGCGCCTCAGCTGTCAAGGCACAGCGACCGTCCGGCAGATGGGCAGTTGGGTGGAAGGACAGGGCGCCTCAGCAGTGAAAGCACAGCGACCGTCCGGCAGATGGGCAGTTGGATGGGAGGACAGGGCGCCTGAGCAGCGAAGTCGCTGCGACCGTCTGGAAGATGCGTAGTTGGGCGCGAGGAGAGGGCGCCTCAGCAGTGAAGGCACAGCGACCGTCCGGAAGATGCGTAGTTGGGCGCGAGGAGAGGGCGCCTCAGCTGTGAAGGCACAGCGACCGTCCGGCACATGGGCAGTTGGATGGGAGGACAGGGCGCCTCAGCTGCGAAGTCACAGCGACCGTCCGGAAGATGCGTAGTTGGGCGCGAGGAGAGGGCGCCTAAGCAGTGAAGGCACAGTGACCGTCCGGAAGATGCGTAGTTGGGCGCGTGGAGAGGGCGCCTAAGCAGTGAAGGCACAGCGACCGTCCGGCAGATTGGCAGTTGGATGGGAGGACAGGGCGCCTCAGCAGCGAAGTCACAGTGACCGTCCGGAAGATGCGTAGTTGGGCGCGAGGAGAGGGCGCCTAAGCAGTAAAGGCACAGCGACCGTCCGGCAGATGGGCAGTTGGGTTGGAGGACACGGCGCCTCAGCAGCGAAGTCACAGCGACCGTACGGAAGATGCGTAGTTGGGCGCGAGGAGAGGGCGCCTCAGCAGTGAAGGCAGGCGACCGTCTGACAGATGGGCAGTTGGATGGGAGGACAGGGCGCCTCAGCAGCGAAGTCACAGCGACCGTCCGGAAGATGCGTAGTTGGGTGCGAGGAGAGCGCGCCTCAGCAGTGAAGGCACAGCGACCGTCCGGCAGATGGGCAGTTGGGTGGGAGGACAGGGCGCCTCAGCAGTGAAGGCACAGCGACCGTCCGGCAGATGGGCAGTTGGGTGGAAGGACAGGGCGCCTCAGCAGTGAAAGCACAGCGACCGTCCGGCGGATGGGCAGTTGGATGGGAGGACAGGGCGCCTCAGCAGCGAAGTCGCTGCGACCGTCTGGAAGATGCGTAGTTGGGCGCGAGGAGAGGGCGCCTCAGCAGTGAAGGCACAGCGACCGTCCGGCAGATGGGCAGTTGGGTGGGAGGACAGGGCGCCTCAGCAGTGAAGGCACAGTGACCGTCCGGCAGATGGGCAGTTGGGTGGGAGGACAGGGCGCCTCAGCAGTGAAGGCACAGCGACCGTCCGGCAGATGGGGAGTTGGGTGGAAGGACAGGGCGCCTCAGCAGTGAAGGCACATCGACCGTCCGGCAGATGGGCAGTTGGATGGGAGGACAGGGCGCCTCAGCAGCGAAGTACAGCGACCGTCCGCAAGATGCGTAGTTGGTCGCGAGGAGAGGGCGCCTCAGCAGTGAAGGCACAGCGACCGTCCGGCAGATTGGCAGTTGGATGGGAGGACAGGGCGCCTCAGCAGCGAAGTCACAGCGACCGTCCGGAAGATGCGTAGTTGGGCGCGAGGAGAGGGCGCCTCAGCAGTAAAGGCACAGCGACCTTCCGGCAGAATGGCAGTTGGATGGGAGGACAGGGCGCCTCAGCAGCGAAGTCACAGCGACCGTCCGAAAGATGCGTAGTTGGGCGCGAGGAGAGGGCGCCTCAGCAGTGAAGGCACAGTGACCGTCCGGCAGATGGGCAGTTGGATGGGAGGACAGGGCGCCTCAGCAGCGAAGTCACAGCGACCGTCCGGAAGATGCGTAGTTGGGCGCGAGGAGAGGGCGCCTAAGCAGTGAAGGCACAGCGACCGTCCGGCAGATGGGCAGTTGGATGGGAGGACAGGGCGCCTCAGCAGCGAAGTCACAGCGACCGTCCGGAAGATGCGTAGTTGGGCGCGAGGAGAGGGCGCCTCAGCAGTGAAGGCACAGCGACCGTCCGGAAGATGCTGTGGGATTCGGGCTTGCTGCGGCTGCCCTTTGCGCGGCCGCCGCCCGCTTCCCACTTGTTCTCCCCGTTCCCTTTCTCCCGCCTGAGGCGGCGGAGAGGGGCTCGAGCGACTTGTCACTGTCATTCGGGCCACAGCTCCGCCCTGGCGTCCCAGTGGCTGTTCTCATTGGCGCCTTTTGGCGGGAACACGGCACCGCTTCGACAGCCGCGCTCGCGCGACTGTCCGAGCGGAGCCCAGAGGGAGACTCCTCCGAGACATCGTATGGTGCGTACGCTACTGTTCTTGTCTGCCGGCCTTTGTCCGCGCAGACCAGTGTGTACTCGAGTTCGTCTGCTCCGGGTCGTACCTGAGAGCGCAACTCGAGCCTGTCGATCGTGATCCAACGATCCGCGACAGGCGTACCTTGCGGTGGTTGCCCGCTCTCTCTCAAAGGAACCCTCTGGTCACTGCGAGAGAGAGATCACAGCACGCCCTTGCGTGCTTGCGGCGCACTCCGTGTCACTTGTGCGTTTTGTATATTTTGTATGTGTGTGCGTGTGTGTGTGTGTATGTGCCGCTGGAGGATGGCGTTTCAATAAACGTCTCCTTCGTGAACTTGGAGGTTGGTGTCCTTGCAGCGAAGTGCTCTCCTCCCGGTGGAGGTTGAATGCGCGCTGCGGTGTTTCAGGGTGCGCGTGGTAACGGCTGATCGGGGTTTCGGCTCGCGCGACGCTCGAACCCGCGGTGGTTGGTGGCTTATGTCCACGTAGGAAACCACAACTGGCGCCCAACGTGAATTGTCCTGGCTCTTTGAGTTGGACTGCACATCGGCCGAGCCGGTCGCCTTGACGATCAAGCTCTTGCACCATGTCTGCCGCCCCCTGCGGGGCACACGGCAGCGAATCTGAAACGCGATATATGTCGGCTCCTTACACAGTCGTAGCGTCTTTTGATCCGTTGGATGCTGTTCCTCTGAACAGCCAAACACAGTGGCTGGCCGCCGGCCCCATTGGGCTATACGGCAATGCCGCGAGTAACGATGATCCCTCGGCTCCCATTGGAGCTTTCTCCGGACCACCCTGTGGTGGGACCGCTACACAGATACCTCCGCTGTATCAGTTTTCCGCCCATGGCGGAAGCAGTTCGCGCGATGCCGTCGCTACCGGCAGCTACGCGCAACAGCAGCCGTGCCCCGCTAGCAGTCAGTTTTGCTCGGTGAATGGTGAGGCGCCGGCCGGACTCCCTGTGGAGACCGCGCCGCTCATCGAACTGGAGGACCGTTTGCCTTCTTTGTCCATGCAACCCGCCCAAACCTCCTCTGAGGGAAGGACGCAGGCGCTGCTCGCAAGCGCTGCCCAGATGATTCAGTCGCTAACAGGGGCTGTTGAGGCGCTTTCGGCCGCGCCGAAGTTGTCTCACCCCGCGGTCATGTTGCCCATGCCGACGTACCGCGGCTATGATGATCCTATCAGTGCCCGGGATTTCATTGATTCCCTCGCCCATTACCAGAAAGCTATGGGTTTCCCTGATGAGGTTGTGCTTGCACGCGTCATCCCCGCAGTGCTGACTGACACGGCAGCTAGGTGGTACCGGCTTTCCGGCCACCGAGCAGCGACTGTCGAGGAGTTCCGTGCAGCATTCATGCGCGAATTCCTGCCCGCTGACTATGAGCGTAGGATGCGGCGAGAGCTGGAGCTCCGCACACAGGCCCCGGACGAGTCGCTCCAGGAGTTTGTGCGGGCGATGGAAGACCTTGTCTCAATCGCTGAGCCAACAGCCTCAAACGAGGAACGCGTCGAAAGAGTGATCAGGCAGGCACATCCGACTTTTTCGGCATACCTGCGCGGCGGCCGATTCCGAGATCTAGAGGAGCTGGCCGCCGAGGCAAAGCGCATTCAAGGCGACATCCTCGCCGCGCGTGCCTATCGCCCGCCACCGCCGGCAAGCGAGGCCCTTGAGCCACGCTGCGCATGGAGAGGGGCCATGACCCTTCCTCACCGGCGTGAACCCGCACAAACTGCCTTTGCAGCCGTTGGCGGGCCAAACGACGCTTGGGAGCTGAGCGAAAGAGCTCTGGATCCTTACTCGTACGGAAGACGAGCAGCCTGCGCTGCACAGTTTTCTTACTCGCGTGCCGAAGGACGCCATGCGACCCAAAGCACAGCGGAGGGAGAAGCTCGCAAAAACCGGCCCTTGTTCGGTGGGGCAGCGAGCGGACCCAGGCAGGGAGACGCGCCTTTGTCACGCGGCCAAGCTCGCGGGGGTGTGCGTTGTTTCCGTTGCCAAGAGAGGGGACACTTAGCAAGAGAATGCCCCGTAGCCAGGCCTTCTGCGAGGCAGGAAAACGGCGACGGGGGTCGGTTGTAAAGAGACAGCCGGCCCAAGCTTTGCTAATTCCCTCTGCGTACAGGGTAAGCTGCCTCGGTGGTGCGCCCGCGCCGTTTATTTCGGTCACCCTTGCTGGCCGCGAATTTCCGGCGTTACTGGATACAGGAGCCAGCGCCTCCTTTTTCAGTGAACAGGTGTTGTCCCACTTGCAAAAGCACTCTGTGCGCTTGCGGGATTGCCGTTCGACATTTAACCTCGCGAAAGGCGTGGCCCATTCGGCTGGCGCCGCGAGGCTGACTGTCAGATGGGGAGAGCGAGCGAGACGCACGCGTTCCATTCATCTCCCTGGGCTCAGTGTGCCCATGATTCTCGGAAGGGACTTTCTCCTGAAAACCGGGATCGTGGTGGACATTGCGAATGGCGGCTATTGCGAAGGACCGTTTTCCCAGCTGAAGCCGTTCATTAGCCCCCCGGCGTCGGTATCTACCTGTGCAGTCGAGACGTTCGGAGAGTGCCACGCTCAGCGATCGGGGCCCTGCCCTTGTGTCGAGCGTTATGCCGTTCACACCCCCATGTGGGAGCGAGCGGCGCAGTACGACGACGCACCCCATCCACTGGCCGCCTCTGCGGTAACTTTGGATGAGACACAGAAGGCTCGGTTGACAGCACTTTTGCGTCAGTACGAGGAGCTCTTCACCGATCAACCTGGCTGTACCACTTTAGTGAACCACGCGATCAACACCGGAGAAGCGCTTCCGTTGAAGTGCAATCCCAGACCCGTCAGCCTTGCGAAGAGGCAGGTGATTGATGGGTTGTTGGATGAGATGCTATCGTCGGACATTATCCGTCGCTCGTCCAGCGCCTGGGCGTCTCCGGTGGTGTTGGTGCCCAAAAAGGATGGCAGCCATCGCTTGTGTGTGGATTATCGCCGTCTGAATGCGCTGACTCGCAAGGATGCCTATCCGCTCCCAACGATCAGCTCAATCGTAGGAAGCCTAGGCAGTGCGCGGTATTTTACCACGCTAGATGCCTCCAAAGGTTACCTACAGGTCCAGATGGATGACATTGACCGGCCTAAGACCGCGTTCACGTGCCACAGAGGGCTGTTTGAGTTCACTCGCATGCCCTTTGGCCTCTGCAATGGTCCTGCGACTTTTCAGAGGCTGATGGACCGCGTCCTAGGCGAAGCGAAATGGTCCCATGCCATGTGCTACCTGGACGACATCGTGATTTATTCACGAACCTTTGATGAGCACTTAAGCCACATTGCCGACGTGCTCGAGAGGGTACGGGCTGCCGGGATGACTTTGAATCCTGCAAAAGCCCAAATAGCGCGAACCCGAGTTCAGTTGCTTGGGTTTACGCTGGGCGAAGGCTCCATTGAGCCGGATCAGGAAAAACTTCGAGCCATACTCGAGTTTCCTGTGCCCAAGGACGTACGCGGCCTGCGCCGTTTTCTGGGAATGACAAATTTTTATAGGTCATTTATCCCGTCCTGTGCCCGCGTGCAGGCGCCCTTGACCAAACTCTTGGGAAAGACTGCTGCGTGGCGATGGGGGCCTGAGCAAGAGCAATCCTTTCGCCGCCTGTCTAGTGCCATCGCAGAAACAGCGCAGCTCAGGCTACCCGACCTGACCAGACAGTTCGTAGTCCAGACTGACGCGAGCGATCTGGGATTAGGAGCCGTTCTCCTACAGGAATTCGATGGCGTGCTGCAACCTCTTGCCTTTGCAAGTCGTTCTTTGCTGCCCGCGGAAAGGAATTATTCCGTTACCGAGAAGGAATGCCTCGCCATCGTGTTTGCACTGCGCAAGTTTGACGTCTACCTTGATGGAACGCATTTCGTGGTGCAGACAGACCACAGCGCGCTCAGCTGGCTGATGCGGCTCCGGGAGCCTGCGGGACGGCTGGCGCGCTGGGCTCTCCTGATACAGCATTACGACTTCTCGGTGCAGTATCGCAAGGGGAGCACGAACGTGGTAGCTGACGCGCTATCCCGTGCCCCACTCGCCAGCGGTGCCTTTGCGCCGGCAAGCGGAGGGGGCGAAACAGCGGACGAGCCGCCGAGCGGCAGGAGGGGGACGCCCGCAAACGGGCCTACCCATTCCGCCACCCAGGCAAGCAGCACTTCGCGAAGCGGGCGACGGGGAAGGCTCTTTGTGAGCACCCCAGATGCGCCGAGGCTAGCGAGCGAAGTTTTGGCGGCTAACCTGCGCGGGGACGAAAACAGGCTCCCCTCTGGGATGACTGGAATCGTGTTCAGCCGCAAAGAGCTACTGACGGCCCAGAAAAATGACTCCTTTTGTCGCGAGGTTAGCGACGGTCTCAGGGAGACGGAGCGCCGTGACGCTACTTGTACTGTAGCGGGCGCAGCGGGGCAAGAGCCAGCGTGTGTCGCGGCGAGCCCCGGGGACTCATATTTGCTGGACCATGACGGGCTCCTGCTGAAGTACATAGCCACAGATGATGAGTCCATTGACCCATTTAAAGTGGTTATCCCCAAAAGTCTGAGAGGCGCTCTGTTGCGATTCTCTCATGACGAGCCACTTGCCGGTCACCTGAGTGGCTCCAAAGTTTTCACAAAACTGAGTCAATCGGTGACGTGGCCCGGCATGAAGCGCGACATTTTCCGCTATTGCCGTTCCTGCCATGTCTGTCAAACGGTGAAGTCAAGGGGTGGCAAGCCACCGGGCATGATGAAACCAATTGACAGTGTGCGTCCGTGGCAGATGGTCACCTGCGATTTGATGGGGCCTTTCCCCAGAAGCAAGCAGGGGTTCATTTACCTGATGGTAGTCGTTGATCATTTTTCCAAGTGGGTCGAGTTGTACCCCCTTCGGAAAGTGACAGCGCGAGCGGTGCTGGATAAACTCCAGAAAGTGTTCTGTCGCTTCGGCTTTCCGGAACGGCTGATCACGGACAATGCGTCCTACTTCACGGCTCGGGTGTTCGGTAATACCTGCCGTTCCCTCGGAATCGAGCACTGCACCACTTCACCCTACCATCCCCAGTCTAATCTGACCGAGCGGATCAACAGAACGCTCAAACCAATGCTTACGGCCTTTGCCGAGTGTCAAAAAGACTGGGCAGACCATTTGAGTGAGTTCGCGTTCGCCATTCGAACAGCTGAGAATCGCTCAACTGGTTTCTCTCCCGCCTTCCTCAATTTCGGAAGGGAGCTGGCGAATCCGATGTCAGGCGTCGTTCAGAGCCAGCAGCTCGAGGATGAGAGGGCGCGAGCAGACTGCTCTGCTTATGCGTCAACGCTTCGGGACCGGCTGTGTCGGGCTCTCAGCAGAGCAAGACAGAGTTTGGCGACGGCCAGAGCCCAGCAGAAGGTTCAGTACGACCGCAAGCACCGCAGCCTGACATTTCAGGTGGGCGATCTTGTCCTGAAGCACAACCACGCTCTTAGTGACGCGAGCAAGGGGTTCTCAGCCGCGCTTGCTCCTAAGTGGCTTGGTCCGTACCGAGTGGTCGAAGTCTGGTCGCCACTCGCGTACCTGCTGGAGGATTCCTCTACGGGGAAAACCAGCCGTGCCCACATCGCAGACCTGAAGGCCGATGTGTCGCGGTCTGACGAGCTTGCGTCGGTGCCCATTGTCACCACAGGCAAGCGACGAGGCACACCCGATGCGGCGGAACGCAAGCGTGCCCCGCACCGGTACAATCTGAGGCGACGGGCACCTGTGTGATTTAATGCCGGACGGCGGACGTTTTCCGCACCCGAAGGCATATCGCCTCACCGAGCGAGCTTTCTCGTCGGACCCTACCCGGAAACAACGTCGGCCGTCCCCTTTCTGTCCCGCTTAGTTCCAGCCTCTGTGCGTTATTGTGTTATTGAATTTTGTCTCTTCTAGCATCTTTTGTTTTCTGTTGTTGTTTATTTTATTCCGTTCTCGCTTCACCTATTGTACAGTGAGTGCTTTCTTTTGCAAAGCGCGTCTTTTTTCCTCTTTCCTTTTAAACACGCGACGGTGGCTCATTAAGCATGCCCGTCGCGCGGCTGTGTTCGGTGCGTATAGAGGGGAAGTTGGGGTAGTTGGGGGACAAGCAGCGTGGACCATGCCCCCTTCCCCTTCACCCAAGACCGCCGAGGCTGCGAAGGTGCTCGGGACAGGTTGCCGCTGAAGCTCGGCGTAACACTTTGTGTGGTGTGTACGTTGCTGTTGGTGAGCGTGCCCGGGAGCGGAGGCGATGACGTTGCGGCGTGTGTGTTTGCCGGCGTGTGCTGAGCGCGGTGGAAAGAAAGCCCGCGTGTGCTGAGCGAAAAAAAAAAAAACGTCCCGCGCGGTCACCACATGTGCGTCCTGGATGGCCGCCGAGAAGTTTCCGGGGCCCCCCTTCCGCGTGTTCACTGTACCCGCACCGACTGCGATCGGAGATCGTCTGCAGCCAGCAGCTGCCAACTGGCCACCCAGAAGTCGACAAGCGGTGAGTCACCGGTTACCGCCGGCACTATACCGCCGGCTCTCTGTGCTGCACCGACGAACTGTGTCGAACTTTGGAACTTTGCCACTGAAACTTTCGTATTTACTTCGTATTCGGAACTTTACATATTATTCTTCAGGTCATCTTATCCTTTTGTTGTTTTGCTTTTTGTGTGTGCCTTGTTGGTGTTTGTCTTTCTTGAGTGTCCGTGTTTCGAGATCTTTTTGGCTGGAGCTGAAGCGTAGTTGACTTGTTGCGTGAGGATAGCATTCTTTTCTTCATGCTGGGGACCTGCCGCTTGCTTTCGCTGATGGGTAGGAGGGCAATTAAGGAGAGGAGGATGTGGGATTCGGGCTTGCTGCGGCTGCCCTTTGCGCGGCCGCCGCCCGCTTCCCAGTTGTTCTCCCCGTTCCCTTTCTCCCGCCTGAGGCGGCGGAGAGGGGCTCGAGCGACTTGTCACTGTCGTTCGGGCCACAGCTCCGCCCTGGCGTCCCAGTGGCTGTTCTCATTGGCGCCTTTTGGCGGGAACACGGCACCGCTTCGACAGCCGCGCTCGCGCGACTGTCCGAGCGGAGCCCAGAGGGAGACTCCTCCGAGACATCGTAAGGTGCGTACGCTACTGTTCTTGTCTGCCGGCCTTTGTCCGCGCAGACCAGTGGGTACTCGAGTTCGTCTGCTCCGGGTCGTACCTGAGAGCGCAACTCGAGCCTGTCGATCGTGATCCAACGATCCGCGACAGGCGTACCTTGCGGTGGTTGCCCGCTCTCTCTCAAAGGAACCCTCTGGTCACTGCGAGAGAGAGATCACAGCACGCCCTTGCGTGCTTGCGGCGCACTCCGTGTCACTTGTGCGTTTTGTATATTTTGTATGTGTGTGCGTGTGTGTGTGTGTATGTGCCGCTGGAGGATGGCGTTTCAATAAACGTCTCCTTCGTGAACTTGGAGGTTGGTGTCCTTGCAGCGAAGTGCTCTCCTCCCGGTGGAGGTTGAATGCGCGCTGCGGTGTTTCAGGGTGCGCGTGGTAACGGCTGATCGGGGTTTCGGCTCGCGCGACGCTCGAACCCGCGGTGGTTGGTGGCTTATGTCCACGTAGGAAACCACAATGCGTAGTTGGGCGCGAGGAAAGGGCGCCTCAGCTGTGAAGGCACAGCGACCGTCCGGCACATGGGCAGTTGGATGGGAGGACAGGGCGCCTCAGCTGCGAAGTCACAGTGACCGTCCGGAAGATGCGTAGTTGGGCGCGAGGAGAGGGCGCCTAAGCAGTGAAGGCACAGTGACCGTCCGGAAGATGCGTAGTTGGGCGCGAGGAGAGGGCGCCTAAGCAGTGAAGGCACAGCGACCGTCCGGCAGATTGGCAGTTGGATGGGAGGACAGGGCGCCTCAGCAGCGAAGTCACAGTGACCGTCCGGAAGATGCGTAGTTGGGCGCGAGGAGAGGGCGCCTAAGCAGTAAAGGCACAGCGACCGTCCGGCAGATGGGCAGTTGGATGGGAGGACAGGGCGACTCAGCAGCGAAGTCACAGCGACCGTCCGGAAGATGTGCTGTTGGGCGCGAGGAGAGGGCGCCTCAGCAGTGAAGGCACAGCGGCCGTCCGGCAGATGGGCAGTTGGATGGGAGGACAGGGCGCCTCAGCAGCGAAGTCACAGCGACCGTCCGGAAGATGCGTAGTTGGGCGCGAGGAGAGGGCGCCTCAGCAGTGAAGGCACATCGACCATCCGGCAGATAGGCATGTGGGTGGGAGGACAGGGCGCCTCAGCAGTGAAGGCACAGCGACCGTCCGGCAGATGGGCAGTTGGGTGGAAGGGCAGGGCGCCTCAGCTGTGAAAGCACAGCGACCGTCCGGCAGGTGGGCAGTTGGGTGGAAGGAAAGGGCGCCTCAGCAGTGAAGGCACATCGACCGTCCGGCAGATGGGCAGTTGGATGGGAGGACAGGGCGCCTCAGAGCGAAGTCACAGCGACCGTCTGGAAGATGCGTAGTTGGGCGCGAGGAGAGGGCGCCTCAGCAGTGAAGGCACAACGACTGTCCGGCAGATGGGCAGTTGGATGAGAGGACAGGGAGCCTCAGCAGCGAAGTCACAGCGACCGTCCGGAAGATGCGTAGTTGGGCGCGAGGAGAGGGCGCCTCAGCAGTGAAGGCACAGCGGCCGTCTGGTAGATGGGCAGTTGGATGGGAGGACAGGGCGCCTCAGCAGCGAAGTCACAACGACCATCCGGAATATGTGTAGTTGGGCGCGAGGAGAGGGCGCCTCAGCAGTGAAGGCACAGCGACCGTCCGGCAGATGGGCAGTTGGGTGGGGGTACAGGGCGCCTCAGCAGTGAAGGCACAGCGACCGTCCGGCAGATGGGCAGTTGAGTGGAAGGACAGGGCGCCTCAGCAGTGAAAGCACAGCGACCGTCCGGCAGATGGGCAGTTGGGTGGAAGGACAGGGCGCCTCAGCAGTGAAGGCACATCGACCGTCCGGAAGATGTGTAGTTGGGCGCGAGGAGAGGGCGCCTAAGCAGTGAAAGCACAGCGACCGTCCCGCAGATGGGCAGTTGGATGGGAGGACAGGGCGCCCCAGCAGCGAAGTCACAGCGACCGTCCGGAAGATGTGTAGTTGGGCGCGAGGAGAGGGCGCCTCAGCAGTGAAGGCACAGCGACCGTCCGGCAGATGGGCAGTTGGGTGGGAGGACAGGGCGCCTCAGCAGTGAAGGCACAGCGACCGTCCGGCAGATGGGCAGTTGGGTGGAAGGACAGGGAGCCTCAGCAGTGAAGGCACAGCGACCGTCCGGCAGATGGGCAGTATGGTGGAAGGACAGGGCGCCTCAGCAGTGAAGGCACATCGACCGTCCGGAAGATGCGTAGTTGGGCGCGAGGAGAGGGCGCCTAAGCAGTGAGGGATCAGCGACCGTCCTGGAGATGGGCAGTTGGATGGGAGGACAGGGCGCCTCAGCAACGAAGTCACAGCGACCGTCTGGAAGGTGCGTAGTTGGGCGCGAGGAGAGGGCGCCTCAGCAGTGAAGGCACAGCGACCGTCCGGCAGATGGGCAGTTGGATGGGAGGACAGGGCGCCTCAGCAGAGAAGTCACAGCGACCGTCCGGAAGATGCGTAGTTGGGCGCGAGGAGAGGGCGCCTAACCAGTGAAGGCACAGCGACCGTCCGGCAGATGGGCAGTTGGGTGGGAGGATAGGGCGCCTCAGCAGCGAAGTCACAGCGACCGTCGGAAGATGCGTAGTTGGGCGCGAGGAGAGGGCGCCTAAGCAGTGAAGGCACAGCGACCGTCCGGCAGATGGGCAGTTGGGTGGGAGGACAGGGCGCCTCAGCAGCGAAGTCACAGCGACCGTCCGGAAGATGCGTAGTTGGGCGCGAGGACAGGGCGCCTCAGCAGTGAAGGCACATCGACCGTCCGGCAGATGCGTAGTTGGGTGCGAGGAGAGGGCGCCTCAGCAGTGAAGGCACAGCGACCGTCCGGCAGATAGGCAGTTGGATGGGAGGACAGGGCGACTCAGCAGCGAAGTCACAGCGACCGTCCGGAAGATGCGTAGTTGGGCGCGAGAAGAGGGCGCCTCAGCAGTGAAGGCACAGTGACTGTCCGACAGATGGGCAGTTGGGTGGGAGGACAGGGCGCCTCAGCAGTGAAGGCACAGCGACCGTCCGGCAGATGGGCAGTTGGGTGGAAGGACAGGGCGCCTCAGCAGTGAAGGCACATCGACCGTTTGGAAGATGCGTAGTTGGGCGCGAGGAGAGGGCGCCTCAGCAGTGAAGGCACAGCGACCGTCCGGCAGATGGGCAGTTGGGTGGGAGGACAGGGCGCCTCAGCAGTGCACAGCGACCGTCCGGCAGATGGGCAGTTGGGTGGGAGGACAGGGCGCCTCAGCAGTGAAGGCACAGCGACCGTCCGGCAGATGGGCAGTTGGGTGGAAGGACAGGGCGCCTAAGCAGTGAAGGCACATCGACCGTCCGGCAGATGGGCAGTTGGATGGGAGGACAGGGCGCCTCAGCAGCGAAGTCACAGCGACCGTCCGGAAGATGCGTAGTTGGGCGCGAGGAGAGGGCGCCTCAGAAGTGAAGGCACAGCGACCGTCCGGCAGATTGGCAGTTGGATGGGAGGACAGGGCGCCTCAGCAGCGAAGTCACAGCGACCGTCCGGAAGATGCGTAGTTGGGCCCGAGGAGAGGGCGCCTCAGCAGTGAAGGCACAGCGACCGTCCGGCAGATTGGCAGTTGCATGGGAGGACAGGGCGCCTCAGCAGCGAAGTCACAGCGACCGTCCGGAAGACGCGTAGTTGGGCGAGAGGAGTGTCGGGGACAAAAACGGAGAAAGGCCAGAACCGAAGGGCGTGTCAGGAGACGGCGGTTTCGTCCCCCTGATCGCCGGCCGAGCGGCCACTCGCGGGTGTGCGTGTTTGTGTGCGCGCGCGTGTGTGTGTGTATGTGTGTACGCGCCGCAGTGCCTTTTCGGAAATGGCACGGCTGCTCCTTGCCACTGCCGGCCAGTCGACCAACGGCTCGTCGCCCCTCAAAGCGTCCCGATCCACTGGCGCCGTTGAGGACACAGCCGGGGCCATAATTCACGAAACTCGGCGGGCCTACACCACATGTCGGCAGAAGAGGTTCTTGGAAACCTAGCGGGCACAGCGATGGGCCTAACAAGACTCGGACGCCCGCCTGCCCTGAAATTCGAGCTTACGAGGGGGCTGCGGGCCAGCACCGGGGACGCGAGGAGGATTCCTCTATCGACAGCGCCGAACGAGCGCCGCGACTGCCAGGCTCCAAGGGTCTACGCAAGCGGGGGGCCCCTCTAAAGAAAAAGAGGAACAAGTGAATGCCTGGAGAGGGAAGCACGGCCAACCATCCTCGGCCAGTGGCTTGCAAGACTCCCAACGAAACGGTCGTCAGTTTGAATTCCTGTAAAGTTTCTTTCATATGTAGCCATTAAATCAGTTTGTTAAGTTTCACCGGAGTTTTATTCTGTGACCAAATTATCTCAACGCAGACACGACGACCACAACGATTAATACGACTGACAAAAAGTTTGGTGCCGAAATCCGGGAGTCGATCTGCCGTGGATTTGTGAGCTCAACGCTTTCTTTCAACGCTCACGTCAACGCATCCACGCCAGGGACGTCTCGGCAACGATTGGTCACAACTACCGATGTCATCGATCCGGTGAGCTTAATTATTGGCTAACTAATTGTGAAGAAAATGGAACGCCTTTTAAAGAAACGGAAGGTTTTGCGCGCGCAAGTTACAAGGGTCATCAACGAATTCAACGAGCGGCAAACGTCCCTAACAACTACTGAAGCTACGTTGCTGCATGCTAGACTCAGCAAGCTGGAGCAACAACTCGATACTGTCAACACGGAAATTGAACCATTGGTACCGGAAGATGACGCAGAAAACGACTATGAGCAAGTATTTGAATATCAAGACCGGATTATAACCTGCCTTGCTGGACTAAAGCTCCATGTGGATAGTGGTCCGTTATCAACGCAGGCTGCCGTGGAATCGGCGGGCAGTGGCATTACCATTCAAACGGCCACACCAGCCACTCAAACGACCACGCCAGCCTCCCAAACGGCCACATCTGTGAAGACAAGAGTGAAGCTGCCGAAGATCGACCTAATGAAATTCACAGGACGGCGCTCTGACTGGCAACCCTTTTGGGAAGTGTTCGAGCAGGTAGTGGATAAAAACGAAGATTTGTCTGACATCGACAGATTTCACTACCTGCGAGCATCAGTCACGGGCGACGCGGCAGCGGCACTCGCTGGTCTTCCACCGACCGCAAGGTGTTACAACGATGCCATCCAGCTGCTCAAGAAACGGTTTGGCAACGAGGAGCTTCTGGTTCAGGAACATCTCAAGAGGCTGATCGACTTGAAGCCCGTGCGCTCATCAGACGATATCCGTGGTCTTCGCCGTCTCTACGACACCTTGGCGGCGCACATCAAAGGCCTCGAGGCGCTCGGACAAAAGCTGGAGTCCTACAGCTCGATGCTAATTCCGATCGTGCAAAGAGCGATGCCACGTGACATCCTGTTGGACTTCAGCCGAAAGTGTGTCGTGGACACCGAGAGCCTCGCCTGCGAACAGAGCTCCCTCTCCGATGCGTCGTCACACGCAACGAACGGAAGCGGCCAAGGTACGGTTTCTTCCCTTTTAAAGCTACTCTCCTTTCTGAGAGTAGAAGTAGAAAGTCGGGAGAATTTAAATGCATTACAAGGCATGGACCTCAAGCAACAACCTAGAGAAGAACTTAAAGACAATTTGAGGCTGCATGGGAAAACGCATGACAGGCACGTCCGATCGGCTGCGATGCTGCATCAAAATGTCACCTCATTGACCTGCTTCTTCTGTGGCTCCAACGAGCACGAAACACCGAGCTGTGACGCCGCAAAAACTTTGGAAGAGAAGAAACAACTTCTGCGGTCGTCCGGCCGATGTTTCAAGTGCACTAAATCTGGACACCAGTCACGAGCATGCCGCGTAAGCATCCAGTGCGACAAATGTCGCAAGAAGCATGCTAGCACAATGTGTGACCCATCGTACACCGGGAACAGACCGCCTGAGCCCAACCGAACTGTGACGAACGCGCAAGTAAGCCTCGAAGCTACAACAACGGAAAACGGATCTACTCCCAAAAGAACCGTTTTACTGCAGACCGCAACTGCATTATGTGGTGGAGAGACTTGTAGGGCTCAGGCACGAGTTCTGTTCGACGGAGGAAGTCAGCGCTCTTACATCACTGCTGACACCTCGCGGAAACTGGGATGCACGCTTCTCGGGCATGAAAGGTTGACCATCGGTGTTTTCGGAGGCCACCAAGAGGAACGAGAGTTCCGAAAAGTACGAGTTACCCTAAAGACGAAGCGCGGAGGCGAACGGGAAATTGATGCGCTAGAAACGAATATAATTTGCGATCAACCGATTCCCTCACCACCAAAAGGGGTACTGATACGACTAAAGGCCCTTGGTTACGTACCTGCAGACTTCTCTAACGACAACGGGACAGAACGTGTTGATTTGCTTATCGGATCTGACCACATATGGGACCTCACGACAGGTAGATCGGTCAAATTAGGAAACCGACTGAGGGCAGTGGAAACATCAGCGGGCTGGACTATTCAAGGACCCATTGAGGACGATGTCGAGCAAACTCACTGCTTCCAAACTGTGGTGCTAAGAACGACCGTAATCGAGAGGCAGATGACAGATTTTCTAACCAAATTCTGGGATTTGAAATCAATTGGAGTGAATGAGATAGGGGAAAACGACAAAACGTGTCAGGTTTCGGAATTCGAGAACATCCAGCGAGCCGGCAACCGATGTGAGGCTGCGTTGCCTCGGAAATCTGAGATTTTGATCGAGGATAACCGAGAAATTGCACCCAAGCGCTTCAATCAGCTGGCGAACCGATTCAGAAGGGCTCCTGATCTTATTGAAGAGTACGATACGGCGATCAGGCAATACGGAATTCTGGACATGACAGAACGGGTAGAAGACGAGGCCAACCGTAACCTCTGTGTTTGTCACATGCCTCATCAAGCGGTCATCCACGATTCCAGAAAACTGAGGGTTGTATTTGACGTATCTTCCAATGCCAACAATGCAAAACGTCTTGATGACAACCTGGAAACCGGACCGAACTTAACGGCAGACTACGACGGGCTTTTGCTTGATTTCCGCAAATATTGAGTTGAGTTTGTCGCGGACGGTGTCAATGACTCTCTGCAAATTGGAATGCGAGAGCAAGACAGAGACGCTGTGCGATTTTTTTGTTTTCAAGGGACCCCTCAGTCCGGTACTTCGTTGCCTACCATTGAGACGTGGCGCATCAGGTATATGTTATCGTCGGGAACCACCGAAAGATCGTTTCTGCTCTCTGCTAACGTTAAGCACCACCTGAAGGCTTGCGAGGAAGAGTTTCCCCACACACAGAGCCCGCTGCAACAAAGCCTTTATATGTACGACCTGCTAACGGGTGCAGATGACGAAGAGGAGGCTGTGAAGCTCTACAACGAAGCCAACGCGATCTTTCACACCGCCTCGATGGAGTTGCACAAGTGGTCATCGAACAACGAAAGGCTGTACCGACAAATGACTTCGTCATTTCGGGGGGGAATGTGTCGGGGACAAAAACGGAGAAAGGCCAGAACCGAAGGGCGTGTCAGGAGACGGCGGTTTCGTCCCCCTGATCGCCGGCCGAGCGGCCACTCGCGGGTGTGTGTGTTTGTGTGCGCGCGCGTGTGTGTGTGTATGTGTGTACGCGCCGCAGTGCCTTTTCGGAAATGGCACGGCTGCTCCTTGCCACTGCCGGCCAGTCGACCAACGGCTCGTCGCCCCTCAAAGCGTCCCGATCCACTGGCGCCGTTGAGGACACAGCCGGGGCCATAATTCACGAAACTCGGCGGGCCTACACCACATGTCGGCAGAAGAGGTTCTTGGAAACCTAGCGGGCACAGCGATGGGCCTAACAAGACTCGGACGCCCGCCTGCCCTGAAATTCGAGCTTACGAGGGGGCTGCGGGCCAGCACCGGGGACGCGAGGAGGATTCCTCTATCGACAGCGCCGAACGAGCGCCGCGACTGCCAGGCTCCAAGGGTCTACGCAAGCGGGGGGCCCCTCTAAAGAAAAAGAGGAACAAGTGAATGCCTGGAGAGGGAAGCACGGCCAACCGTCCTCGGCCAGTGGCTTGCAAGACTCCCAACGAAACGGTCGTCAGTTTGAATTCCTGTAAAGTTTCTTTCATATGTAGCCATTAAATCAGTTTGTTAAGTTTCACCGGAGTTTTATTCTGTGACCAAATTATCTCAACGCAGACACGACGACCACAACGATTAATATTACGACTGACAAGGAGAGGGCGCCTCAGCAGTGAAGGCACAGCGACCGTCCGGAAGATGCGTAGTTCGGCGCGAGGAGAGGGCGCCTCAGCAGTGAAGGCACAGCGACCGTCCGGCACATGGGCAGTTGGGTGGGAGGACAGGGCGCCTCAGCTGCGAAGTCACAGTGACCGTCCGGAAGATGCGTAGTTGGGCGCGAGGAGAGGGCGCCTAAACAGTGAAGGCACAGTGACCGTCCGGAAGATGCGTAGTTGGGCGCGAGGAGAGGGCGCCTAAGCAGTGAAGGCACAGCGACCGTCCGGCAGATGGGCAGTTGGATGTAAGGACAGGGCGACTCAGCAGCGAAGTCACAGCGACCGTCCGGAAGATGCGTAGTTGGGCGCGAGGAGTGGGCGCCTCAGCAGTGAAGGCAGGCGACCGTCTGGCAGATGGGCAGTTGGATGGGAGGACAGGGCGCCTCAGCAGCGAAGTCACAGCGACCGTCCGGAAGATGCGTAGTTGGGCGCGAGGAGAGGGTGCCTCAGCAGTGAAGGCACAGCGACCGTCCGGCAGATGGGCAGTTGGGTGGGAGGACACGGCGCCTCAGCAGTGAAGGCACAGCGACCGTCCGGCAGATGGGGAGTTGGGTTTAAGGACAGGGCGCCTCAGCAGTGAAGGCACATCGTCCGTCCGGCAGATGGGCAGTTGGGTGGAAGGACAGGGCGCCTCAGCAGTGAAGGCACAGCGACCGTCTGGCAGATGGGCAGTTGGGTGGAAGTACAGGGCGCCTCAGCAGAGAAAGCACAGCGACCGTCCGTCAGATGGGCAGTTGGGTGGAAGGACAGGGCGCCTCAGCAGTGAAGGCACGACCACCATCTGGCAGATGGGCAGTTGGATGGGAGGACAGGGAGCCTCAGACCGAAGTCACAGCGACCGTCTGGAAGATGCGTAGTTGGGCGCGAGGAGAGGGCGCCTCAGCAGTGACCGCACAGCGACCGTCTGGCAGATGGGCTGTTGGATGGGAGGACAGGGCGCCTCAACAGCGAAGGCACAGCGACCGTCCGGCAGATGGGCAGTTGGGTGGAAGGACATGGCGCCTCGGCAGTGAAAGCACAGCGACTGTCCGGCAGATGGACAGTTGGGTGGAAGGACAGGGCGCCTCAGCAGTGAAGGCACATCGACCGTCCGGAAGATGCGTAGTTAGGCGCGAGGAGAGGGCGCCTAAGCAGTGAAGGCACAGCGACCGTCCGGCAGATGGGCAGTTGGATGGGAGGACAGGGCGCCTCAGCAGCGAGGTCACAGCGAACGTCTGGAAGATGCGTAGTTGGGCGCGAGGAGAGGGCGCCTAAGCAGTGAAGGCACAGCGACCGTCCGGCAGATGGGCAGTTGGATGGGAGGACAGGGCGCCTCAGCAGCGAAGTCACAGCGACCGTCCGGAAGATGTGTAGTTGGGCGCGAGGAGAGGGCGCCTCAGCAGTGAAGGCACAGCGACCGTCCGGCAGATGGGCAGTTGGGTGGAAGGACAGGGCGCCTCAGCAGTGAAGGCACGTCGACCGTCCGGAAGATGCGTAGTTTGGCGGAGGAGAGGGCGCCTAAGCAGTGAAGGCACAGCGACCGTCTGGCAGATGGGCAGTTGGGTGGAAGGACAGGGAGCCTCAGCAGTGAAAGCACAGCGACCGTCCGGCAGATGGGCAGTTGGGTTGAAGGACAGGGAGCCTCAGCAGTGAAGGCACGTCGACAGTCCGGAAGATGCGTAGTTGGGCGCGAGGAGAGGGCGCCTAAGCAGTGAAGGCACAGCGACCGTCCTGCAGATGGGCAGTTGGATGGGAGGACAGGGCGCCTCAGCAGCGAAGTCACAGCGACCGCCTGGAAGATGCGTAGTTGGGCGCGAGGAGAGGGCGCCTCAGCAGTGAAGGCACAGCGACCGTCCGGCAGATGGGCAGTTGGGTGGCAGGACAGGGCGCCTCAGCAGTGAAGGCACATCGACCGTCCGGAAGATGCGTAGTTTGGCCGAGGAGAGGGCGCCTAAGCAGTGAAGGCACAGCGACCGTCCGGCAGATGGGCAGTTGGATGGGAGGACAGGGCGCCTCAGCAGCGAGGTCACAGCGACTGCCTGGAAGATGCGTAGTTGGGCGCGAGGAGAGGGCGCCTCAGCAGTGAAAGCGCAGCGACCGTCCGGCTGATGGGCAGTTGGGTGGAAGGACAGGGCGCCTCAGCAGTGAAGGCACCGCGACCATCTGGCAGATGGGCAGTTGGGTGGAAGGACAGGGCGCCTCAGCAGTGAAGGCACAGCGACCGTCTGGCAGATGGGCAGTTGGGTGGAAGGACAGGGCGCCTCAGCAGTGAAAGCACAGCGACCGTCCGGCAGATGGGCAGTTGGGTGGGAGGACAGGGCGCCTCAGCAGCGAAGTCACAGCGACCGTCCGGAAGATGGGTAGTTGGGCGCGAGGAGAGGGTGCCTCAGCAGTGAAGGCACAGCGACTGTCCAACAGATGGGCAGTTGGATGGGAGGACAGGGCGCCTCAGCAACGAAGTCACAGCGACCGTCTGGAAGGTGCGTAGTTGGGCGCGAGGAGAGGGCGCCTCAGCAGTGATGGCACAGCGACCGTCCGGCAGATGGGCAGTTGGGTGGGAGGATAGGGCGCCTCAGCAGCGAAGTCACAGCGACCGTCCGGAAGATGCGTAGTTGGGCGCGAGGAGAGGGCGCCTAAGCAGTGAAGGCACAGCGACCGTCCGGCAGATGGGCAGTTGGGTGGGAGGACAGGGCACCTCAGCAGCGAAGTCACAGCGACCGTCCGGAAGATTCGTAGTTGGGCGCGAGGACAGGGCGCCTCAGCAGTGAAGGCACATAGACTGTCCGGCAGATGGGCAGTTGGATGGGAGGACAGGGCGACTCAGCAGCGAAGTCACAGCGACCGTCCAGAAGATGCGTAGTTGGGCGCGAGAAGAGGGCGCCTCAGCAGTGAAGGCACAGCGACTGTCCGACAGATGGGCAGTTGGATGGGAGGACAGGGCGCCTCAGCAGCGAAGTCACAGTGACCGTCCGGAAGATGCGAAGTTGGGCGCGAGGAGAGGGCGCCCATGCAGTGAAGGCACAGCGACCATCCGGCAGATCGGCAGTTGGATGGGAGGACAGGGCGCCTCAGCAGCGAAGTCACAGCGACCGTCCGGAAGATGCGTAGTTGGGCGCGAGGAGAGCGCGCCTCAGCAGTGAAGGCACAGCGACCGTCCGGCAGATGGGCAGTTGGGTGGGAGGACAGGGCGCCTCAGCAGTGAAGGCACAGGGACCGTCCGGCAGATGGGCAGTTGGGTGGAAGGACAGGGCGCCTCAGCAGTGAAAGCACAGCGACCGTCCAGCAGATGGGCAGTTGGATGGGAGGACAGGGCGCCTCAGCAGCGAAGTCGCTGCGACCGTCTGGAAGATGCGTAGTTGGGCGCGAGGAGAGGGCGCCTCAGCAGTGAAGGCACAGCGACCGTCCGGCAGATGGGCAGTTGGGTGGGAGGACAGGGCGCCTCAGCAGTGAAGGCACAGCGACCGTCCGGCAGATGGGCAGTTGGGTGGGAGGACAGGGCGCCTCAGCAGTGAAGGCACAGCGACCGTCCGGCAGATGGGGAGTTGGGTGGAAGGACAGGGCGCCTCAGCAGTGAATGCACATCGGCCGTCCGGCAGATGGGCAGTTTTATGGGAGGACAGGGCGCCTCAGCAGCGAAGTCACAGCGACCGTCTGGAAGATGCGTAGTTGGGCGCGAGGAGAGGGCGCTTCAGCAGTGAAGGCACAGTGACCGTCCGGCAGATAGGCAGTTGGATGGGAGGACAGGGCGACTCAGCAGCGAAGTCACAGCGACCGTCCGGAAGATGCGTAGTTGGGCGCGAGGAGAGGGCGCCTCAGCAGTGAAGGCACAGCGACCGTCCGGCAGATTGGCAGTTGGATGGGAGGACAGGGCGCCTCAGCAGCGAAGTCACAGCGACCGTCCGAAAGATGCGTATTTGGGCGCGAGGAGAGGGCGCCTCAGCAGTGAAGGCACAGCGACCGTCCGGCAGATGGGCAGTTGGATGGGAGGACAGGGCGCCTCAGCAGCGAAGTCACAGCGACCGTCCGGAAGATGCGTAGTGTGGCGCGAGGAGAGGGCGCCTAAGCATTGAAGGCACAGCGACCGTCCGGCAGATGGGCAGTTGGATGGGAGGACAGGGCGCCGCAGCAGCGAAGTCACAGCGACCGTCCGGAAGATGCGTAGTTGGGCGCGAGGAGAGGGCGCCTCAGCTGTCAAGGCACAGCGACCGTCCGGCAGATGGGCAGTTGGGTGGAAGGACAGGTCGCCTCAGCAGTGAAAGCACAGCGACCGTCCGGCAGATGGGCAGTTGGATGGGAGGACAGGGCGCCTCAGCAGCGAAGTCGCTGCGACCGTCTGGAAGATACGTAGTTGGGCGCGAGGAGAGGGCGCCTCAGCAGTGAAGGCACAGCGACCGTCCGGAAGATGCGTAGTTGGGCGCGAGGAGAGGGCGCCTCAGCTGTAAAGGCACAGCGACCGTCCGGCACATGGGCAGTTGGATGGGAGGACAGGGCGCCTCAGCTGCGAAGTCACAGCGACCGTCCGGAAGATGCGTAGTTGGGCGCGAGGAGAGGGCGCCTAAGCAGTGAAGGCACAGTGACCGTCCGGAAGATGCGTAGTTGGGCGCGTGGAGAGGGCGCCTAAGCAGTGAAGGCACAGCGACCGTCCGGCAGATTGGCAGTTGGATGGGAGGACAGGGCGCCTCAGCAGCGAAGTCACAGTGACCGTCCGGAAGATGCGTAGTTGGGCGCGAGGAGAGGGCGCCTAAGCAGTAAAGGCACAGCGACCGTCCGGCAGATGGGCAGTTGGGTTGGAGGACACGGCGCCTCAGCAGCGAAGTCACAGCGACCGTACGGAAGATGCGTAGTTGGGCGCGAGGAGAGGGCGCCTCAGCAGTGAAGGCAGGCGACCGTCTGACAGATGGGCAGTTGGATGGGAGGACAGGGCGCCTCAGCAGCGAAGTCACAGCGACCGTCCGGAAGATGCGTAGTTGGGTGCGAGGAGAGCGCGCCTCAGCAGTGAAGGCACAGCGACCGTCCGGCAGATGGGCAGTTGGGTGGGAGGACAGGGCGCCTCAGCAGTGAAGGCACAGCGACCGTCCGGCAGATGGGCAGTTGGGTGGAAGGACAGGGCGCCTCAGCAGTGAAAGCACAGCGACCGTCCGGCGGATGGGCAGTTGGATGGGAGGACAGGGCGCCTCAGCAGCGAAGTCGCTGCGACCGTCTGGAAGATGCGTAGTTGGGCGCGAGGAGAGGGCGCCTCAGCAGTGAAGGCACAGCGACCGTCCGGCAGATGGGCAGTTGGGTGGGAGGACAGGGCGCCTCAGCAGTGAAGGCACAGTGACCGTCCGGCAGATGGGCAGTTGGGTGGGAGGACAGGGCGCCTCAGCAGTGAAGGCACAGCGACCGTCCGGCAGATGGGGAGTTGGGTGGAAGGACAGGGCGCCTCAGCAGTGAAGGCACATCGACCGTCCTGCAGATGGGCAGTTGGATGGGAGGACAGGGCGCCTCAGCAGCGAAGTACAGCGACCGTCCGCAAGATGCGTAGTTGGTCGCGAGGAGAGGGCGCCTCAGCAGTGAAGGCACAGCGACCGTCCGGCAGATTGGCAGTTGGATGGGAGGACAGGGCGCCTCAGCAGAGAAGTCACAGCGACCGTCCGGAAGATGCGTAGTTGGGCGCGAGGAGAGGGCGCCTCAGCAGTAAAGGCACAGCGACCTTCCGGCAGAATGGCAGTTGGATGGGAGGACAGGGCGCCTCAGCAGCGAGGTCACAGCGACCGTCCGAAAGATGCGTAGTTGGGCGCGAGGAGAGGGCGCCTCAGCAGTGAAGGCACAGTGACCGTCCGGCAGATGGGCAGTTGGATGGGAGGACAGGGCGCCTCAGCAGCGAAGTCACAGCGACCGTCCGGAAGATGCGTAGTTGGGCGCGAGGAGAGGGCGCCTAAGCAGTGAAGGCACAGCGACCGTCCGGCAGATGGGCAGTTGGATGGGAGGACAGGGCGCCTCAGCAGCGAAGTCACAGCGACCGTCCGGAAGATGCGTAGTTGGGCGCGAGGAGAGGGCGCCTCAGCAGTGAAGGCACAGCGACCGTCCGGAAGATGCTGTGGGATTCGGGCTTGCTGCGGCTGCCCTTTGCGCGGCCGCCGCCCGCTTCCCAGTTGTTCTCCCCGTTCCCTTTCTCCCGCCTGAGGCGGCGGAGAGGGGCTCGAGCGACTTGTCACTGTCATTCGGGCCACAGCTCCGCCCTGGCGTCCCAGTGGCTGTTCTCATTGGCGCCTTTTGGCGGGAACACGGCACCGCTTCGACAGCCGCGCTCGCGCGACTGTCCGAGCGGAGCCCAGAGGGAGACTCCTCCGAGACATCGTATGGTGCGTACGCTACTGTTCTTGTCTGCCGGCCTTTGTCCGCGCAGACCAGTGTGTACTCGAGTTCGTCTGCTCCGGGTCGTACCTGAGAGCGCAACTCGAGCCTGTCGATCGTGATCCAACGATCCGCGACAGGCGTACCTTGCGGTGGTTGCCCGCTCTCTCTCAAAGGAACCCTCTGGTCACTGCGAGAGAGAGATCACAGCACGCCCTTGCGTGCTTGCGGCGCACTCCGTGTCACTTGTGCGTTTTGTATATTTTGTATGTGTGTGCGTGTGTGTGTGTGTATGTGCCGCTGGAGGATGGCGTTTCAATAAACGTCTCCTTCGTGAACTTGGAGGTTGGTGTCCTTGCAGCGAAGTGCTCTCCTCCCGGTGGAGGTTGAATGCGCGCTGCGGTGTTTCAGGGTGCGCGTGGTAACGGCTGATCGGGGTTTCGGCCCGCGCGACGCTCGAACCCGCGGTGGTTGGTGGCTTATGTCCACGTAGGAAACCACAACTGGCGCCCAACGTGAATTGTCCTGGCTCTTTGAGTTGGACTGCACATCGGCCGAGCCGGTCGCCTTGACGATCAAGCTCTTGCACCATGTCTGCCGCCCCCTGCGGGGCACACGGCAGCGAATCTGAAACGCGATATATGTCGGCTCCTTACACAGTCGTAGCGTCTTTTGATCCGTTGGATGCTGTTCCTCTGAACAGCCAAACACAGTGGCTGGCCGCCGGCCCCATTGGGCTATACGGCAATGCCGCGAGTAACGATGATCCCTCGGCTCCCATTGGAGCTTTCTCCGGACCACCCTGTGGTGGGACCGCTACACAGATACCTCCGCTGTATCAGTTTTCCGCCCATGGCGGAAGCAGTTCGCGCGATGCCGTCGCTACCGGCAGCTACGCGCAACAGCAGCCGTGCCCCGCTAGCAGTCAGTTTTGCTCGGTGAATGGTGAGGCGCCGGCCGGACTCCCTGTGGAGACCGCGCCGCTCATCGAACTGGAGGACCGTTTGCCTTCTTTGTCCATGCAACCCGCCCAAACCTCCTCTGAGGGAAGGACGCAGGCGCTGCTCGCAAGCGCTGCCCAGATGATTCAGTCGCTAACAGGGGCTGTTGAGGCGCTTTCGGCCGCGCCGAAGTTGTCTCACCCCGCGGTCATGTTGCCCATGCCGACGTACCGCGGCTATGATGATCCTATCAGTGCCCGGGATTTCATTGATTCCCTCGCCCATTACCAGAAAGCTATGGGTTTCCCTGATGAGGTTGTGCTTGCACGGGTCATCCCCGCAGTGCTGACTGACACGGCAGCTAGGTGGTACCGGCTTTCCGGCCACCGAGCAGCGACTGTCGAGGAGTTCCGTGCAGCATTCATGCGCGAATTCCTGCCCGCTGACTATGAGCGTAGGATGCGGCGAGAGCTGGAGCTCCGCACACAGGCCCCGGACGAGTCGCTCCAGGAGTTTGTGCGGGCGATGGAAGACCTTGTCTCAATCGCTGAGCCAACAGCCTCAAACGAGGAACGCGTCGAAAGAGTGATCAGGCAGGCACATCCGACTTTTTCGGCATACCTGCGCGGCGGCCGATTCCGAGATCTAGAGGAGCTGGCCGCCGAGGCAAAGCGCATTCAAGGCGACATCCTCGCCGCGCGTGCCTATCGCCCGCCACCGCCGGCAAGCGAGGCCCTTGAGCCACGCTGCGCATGGAGAGGGGCCATGACCCTTCCTCACCGGCGTGAACCCGCACAAACTGCCTTTGCAGCCGTTGGCGGGCCAAACGACGCTTGGGAGCTGAGCGAAAGAGCTCTGGATCCTTACTCGTACGGAAGACGAGCAGCCTGCGCTGCACAGTTTTCTTACTCGCGTGCCGAAGGACGCCATGCGACCCAAAGCACAGCGGAGGGAGAAGCTCGCAAAAACCGGCCCTTGTTCGGTGGGGCAGCGAGCGGACCCAGGCAGGGAGACGCGCCTTTGTCACGCGGCCAAGCTCGCGGGGGTGTGCGTTGTTTCCGTTGCCAAGAGAGGGGACACTTAGCAAGAGAATGCCCCGTAGCCAGGCCTTCTGCGAGGCAGGAAAACGGCGACGGGGGTCGGTTGTAAAGAGACAGCCGGCCCAAGCTTTGCTAATTCCCTCTGCGTACAGGGTAAGCTGCCTCGGTGGTGCGCCCGCGCCGTTTATTTCGGTCACCCTTGCTGGCCGCGAATTTCCGGCGTTACTGGATACAGGAGCCAGCGCCTCCTTTTTCAGTGAACAGGTGTTGTCCCACTTGCAAAAGCACTCTGTGCGCTTGCGGGATTGCCGTTCGACATTTAACCTCGCGAAAGGCGTGGCCCATTCGGCTGGCGCCGCGAGGCTGACTGTCAGATGGGGAGAGCGAGCGAGACGCACGCGTTCCATTCATCTCCCTGGGCTCAGTGTGCCCATGATTCTCGGAAGGGACTTTCTCCTGAAAACCGGGATCGTGGTGGACATTGCGAATGGCGGCTATTGCGAAGGACCGTTTTCCCAGCTGAAGCCGTTCATTAGCCCCCCGGCGTCGGTATCTACCTGTGCAGTCGAGACGTTCGGAGAGTGCCACGCTCAGCGATCGGGGCCCTGCCCTTGTGTCGAGCGTTATGCCGTTCACACCCCCATGTGGGAGCGAGCGGCGCAGTACGACGACGCACCCCATCCACTGGCCGCCTCTGCGGTAACTTTGGATGAGACACAGAAGGCTCGGTTGACAGCACTTTTGCGTCAGTACGAGGAGCTCTTCACCGATCAACCTGGCTGTACCACTTTAGTGAACCACGCGATCAACACCGGAGAAGCGCTTCCGTTGAAGTGCAATCCCAGACCCGTCAGCCTTGCGAAGAGGCAGGTGATTGATGGGTTGTTGGATGAGATGCTATCGTCGGACATTATCCGTCGCTCGTCCAGCGCCTGGGCGTCTCCGGTGGTGTTGGTGCCCAAAAAGGATGGCAGCCATCGCTTGTGTGTGGATTATCGCCGTCTGAATGCGCTGACTCGCAAGGATGCCTATCCGCTCCCAACGATCAGCTCAATCGTAGGAAGCCTAGGCAGTGCGCGGTATTTTACCACGCTAGATGCCTCCAAAGGTTACCTACAGGTCCAGATGGATGACATTGACCGGCCTAAGACCGCGTTCACGTGCCACAGAGGGCTGTTTGAGTTCACTCGCATGCCCTTTGGCCTCTGCAATGGTCCTGCGACTTTTCAGAGGCTGATGGACAGCGTCCTAGGCGAAGCGAAATGGTCCCATGCCATGTGCTACCTGGACGACATCGTGATTTATTCACGAACCTTTGATGAGCACTTAAGCCACATTGCCGACGTGCTCGAGAGGGTACGGGCTGCCGGGATGACTTTGAATCCTGCAAAAGCCCAAATAGCGCGAACCCGAGTTCAGTTGCTTGGGTTTACGCTGGGCGAAGGCTCCATTGAGCCGGATCAGGAAAAACTTCGAGCCATACTCGAGTTTCCTGTGCCCAAGGACGTACGCGGCCTGCGCCGTTTTCTGGGAATGACAAATTTTTATAGGTCATTTATCCCGTCCTGTGCCCGCGTGCAGGCGCCCTTGACCAAGCTCTTGGGAAAGACTGCTGCGTGGCGATGGGGGCCTGAGCAAGAGCAATCCTTTCGCCGCCTGTCTAGTGCCATCGCAGAAACAGCGCAGCTCAGGCTACCCGACCTGACCAGACAGTTCGTAGTCCAGACTGACGCGAGCGATCTGGGATTAGGAGCCGTTCTCCTACAGGAATTCGATGGCGTGCTGCAACCTCTTGCCTTTGCAAGTCGTTCTTTGCTGCCCGCGGAAAGGAATTATTCCGTTACCGAGAAGGAATGCCTCGCCATCGTGTTTGCACTGCGCAAGTTTGACGTCTACCTTGATGGAACGCATTTCGTGGTGCAGACAGACCACAGCGCGCTCAGCTGGCTGATGCGGCTCCGGGAGCCTGCGGGACGGCTGGCGCGCTGGGCTCTCCTGATACAGCATTACGACTTCTCGGTGCAGTATCGCAAGGGGAGCACGAACGTGGTAGCTGACGCGCTATCCCGTGCCCCACTCGCCAGCGGTGCCTTTGCGCCGGCAAGCGGAGGGGGCGAAACAGCGGACGAGCCGCCGAGCGGCAGGAGGGGGACGCCCGCAAACGGGCCTACCCATTCCGCCACCCAGGCAAGCAGCACTTCGCGAAGCGGGCGACGGGGAAGGCTCTTTGTGAGCACCCCAGATGCGCCGAGGCTAGCGAGCGAAGTTTTGGCGGCTAACCTGCGCGGGGACGAAAACAGGCTCCCCTCTGGGATGACTGGAATCGTGTTCAGCCGCAAAGAGCTACTGACGGCCCAGAAAAATGACTCCTTTTGTCGCGAGGTTAGCGACGGTCTCAGGGAGACGGAGCGCCGTGACGCTACTTGTACTGTAGCGGGCGCAGCGGGGCAAGAGCCAGCGTGTGTCGCGGCGAGCCCCGGGGACTCATATTTGCTGGACCATGACGGGCTCCTGCTGAAGTACATAGCCACAGATGATGAGTCCATTGACCCATTTAAAGTGGTTATCCCCAAAAGTCTGAGAGGCGCTCTGTTGCGATTCTCTCACGACGAGCCACTTGCCGGTCACCTGAGTGGCTCCAAAGTTTTCACAAAACTGAGTCAATCGGTGACGTGGCCCGGCATGAAGCGCGACATTTTCCGCTATTGCCGTTCCTGCCATGTCTGTCAAACGGTGAAGTCAAGGGGTGGCAAGCCACCGGGCATGATGAAACCAATTGACAGTGTGCGTCCGTGGCAGATGGTCACCTGCGATTTGATGGGGCCTTTCCCCAGAAGCAAGCAGGGGTTCATTTACCTGATGGTAGTCGTTGATCATTTTTCCAAGTGGGTCGAGTTGTACCCCCTTCGGAAAGTGACAGCGCGAGCGGTGCTGGATAAACTCCAGAAAGTGTTCTGTCGCTTCGGCTTTCCGGAACGGCTGATCACGGACAATGCGTCCTACTTCACGGCTCGGGTGTTCGGTAATACCTGCCGTTCCCTCGGAATCGAGCACTGCACCACTTCACCCTACCATCCCCAGTCTAATCTGACCGAGCGGATCAACAGAACGCTCAAACCAATGCTTACGGCCTTTGCCGAGTGTCAAAAAGACTGGGCAGACCATTTGAGTGAGTTCGCGTTCGCCATTCGAACAGCTGAGAATCGCTCAACTGGTTTCTCTCCCGCCTTCCTCAATTTCGGAAGGGAGCTGGCGAATCCGATGTCAGGCGTCGTTCAGAGCCAGCAGCTCGAGGATGAGAGGGCGCGAGCAGACTGCTCTGCTTATGCGTCAACGCTTCGGGACCGGCTGTGTCGGGCTCTCAGCAGAGCAAGACAGAGTTTGGCGACGGCCAGAGCCCAGCAGAAGGTTCAGTACGACCGCAAGCACCGCAGCCTGACATTTCAGGTGGGCGATCTTGTCCTGAAGCACAACCACGCTCTTAGTGACGCGAGCAAGGGGTTCTCAGCCGCGCTTGCTCCTAAGTGGCTTGGTCCGTACCGAGTGGTCGAAGTCTGGTCGCCACTCGCGTACCTGCTGGAGGATTCCTCTACGGGGAAAACCAGCCGTGCCCACATCGCAGACCTGAAGGCCGATGTGTCGCGGTCTGACGAGCTTGCGTCGGTGCCCATTGTCACCACAGGCAAGCGACGAGGCACACCCGATGCGGCGGAACGCAAGCGTGCCCCGCACCGGTACAATCTGAGGCGACGGGCACCTGTGTGATTTAATGCCGGACGGCGGACGTTTTCCGCACCCGAAGGCATATCGCCTCACCGAGCGAGCTTTCTCGTCGGACCCTACCCGGAAACAACGTCGGCCGTCCCCTTTCTGTCCCGCTTAGTTCCAGCCTCTGTGCGTTATTGTGTTATTGAATTTTGTCTCTTCTAGCATCTTTTGTTTTCTGTTGTTGTTTATTTTATTCCGTTCTCGCTTCACCTATTGTACAGTGAGTGCTTTCTTTTGCAAAGCGCGTCTTTTTTCCTCTTTCCTTTTAAACACGCGACGGTGGCTCATTAAGCATGCCCGTCGCGCGGCTGTGTTCGGTGCGTATAGAGGGGAAGTTGGGGTAGTTGGGGGACAAGCAGCGTGGACCATGCCCCCTTCCCCTTCACCCAAGACCGCCGAGGCTGCGAAGGTGCTCGGGACAGGTTGCCGCTGAAGCTCGGCGTAACACTTTGTGTGGTGTGTACGTTGCTGTTGGTGAGCGTGCCCGGGAGCGGAGGCGATGACGTTGCGGCGTGTGTGTTTGCCGGCGTGTGCTGAGCGCGGTGGAAAGAAAGCCCGCGTGTGCTGAGCGAAAAAAAAAAAAAACGTCCCGCGCGGTCACCACATGTGCGTCCTGGATGGCCGCCGAGAAGTTTCCGGGGCCCCCCTTCCGCGTGTTCACTGTACCCGCACCGACTGCGATCGGAGATCGTCTGCAGCCAGCAGCTGCCAACTGGCCACCCAGAAGTCGACAAGCGGTGAGTCACCGGTTACCGCCGGCACTATACCGCCGGCTCTCTGTGCTGCACCGACGAACTGTGTCGAACTTTGGAACTTTGCCACTGAAACTTTCGTATTTACTTCGTATTCGGAACTTTACATATTATTCTTCAGGTCATCTTATCCTTTTGTTGTTTTGCTTTTTGTGTGTGCCTTGTTGGTGTTTGTCTTTCTTGAGTGTCCGTGTTTCGAGATCTTTTTGGCTGGAGCTGAAGCGTAGTTGACTTGTTGCGTGAGGATAGCATTCTTTTCTTCATGCTGGGGACCTGCCGCTTGCTTTCGCTGATGGGTAGGAGGGCAATTAAGGAGAGGAGGATGTGGGATTCGGGCTTGCTGCGGCTGCCCTTTGCGCGGCCGCCGCCCGCTTCCCAGTTGTTCTCCCCGTTCCCTTTCTCCCGCCTGAGGCGGCGGAGAGGGGCTCGAGCGACTTGTCACTGTCGTTCGGGCCACAGCTCCGCCCTGGCGTCCCAGTGGCTGTTCTCATTGGCGCCTTTTGGCGGGAACACGGCACCGCTTCGACAGCCGCGCTCGCGCGACTGTCCGAGCGGAGCCCAGAGGGAGACTCCTCCGAGACATCGTAAGGTGCGTACGCTACTGTTCTTGTCTGCCGGCCTTTGTCCGCGCAGACCAGAGTGTACTCGAGTTCGTCTGCTCCGGGTCGTACCTGAGAGCGCAACTCGAGCCTGTCGATCGTGATCCAACGATCCGCGACAGGCGTACCTTGCGGTGGTTGCCCGCTCTCTCTCAAAGGAACCCTCTGGTCACTGCGAGAGAGAGATCACAGCACGCCCTTGCGTGCTTGCGGCGCACTCCGTGTCACTTGTGCGTTTTGTATATTTTGTATGTGTGTGCGTGTGTGTGTGTGTATGTGCCGCTGGAGGATGGCGTTTCAATAAACGTCTCCTTCGTGAACTTGGAGGTTGGTGTCCTTGCAGCGAAGTGCTCTCCTCCCGGTGGAGGTTGAATGCGCGCTGCGGTGTTTCAGGGTGCGCGTGGTAACGGCTGATCGGGGTTTCGGCTCGCGCGACGCTCGAACCCGCGGTGGTTGGTGGCTTATGTCCACGTAGGAAACCACAATGCGTAGTTGGGCGCGAGGAGAGGGCGCCTCAGCTGTGAAGGCACAGCGACCGTCCGGCACATGGGCAGTTGGATGGGAGGACAGGGCGCCTCAGCTGCGAAGTCACAGCGACCGTCCGGAAGATGCGTAGTTGGGCGCGAGGAGAGGGCGCCTAAGCAGTGAAGGCACAGTGACCGTCCGGAAGATGCGTAGTTGGGCGCGAGGAGAGGGCGCCTAAGCAGTGAAGGCACAGCGACCGTCCGGCAGATTGGCAGTTGGATGGGAGGACAGGGCGCCTCAGCAGCGAAGTCACAGTGACCGTCCGGAAGATGCGTAGTTGGGCGCGAGGAGAGGGCGCCTAAGCAGTAAAGGCACAGCGACCGTCCGGCAGATGGGCAGTTGGATGGGAGGACAGGGCGACTCAGCAGCGAAGTCACAGCGACCGTCCGGAAGATGTGCTGTTGGGCGCGAGGAGAGGGCGCCTCAGCAGTGAAGGCACAGCGGCCGTCCGGCAGATGGGCAGTTGGATGGGAGGACAGGGCGCCTCAGCAGCGAAGTCACAGCGACCGTCCGGAAGATGCGTAGTTGGGCGCGAGGAGAGGGCGCCTCAGCAGTGAAGGCACATCGACCATCCGGCAGATAGGCATGTGGGTGGGAGGACAGGGCGCCTCAGCAGTGAAGGCACAGCGACCGTCCGGCAGATGGGCAGTTGGGTGGAAGGGCAGGGCGCCTCAGCTGTGAAAGCACAGCGACCGTCCGGCAGGTGGGCAGTTGGGTGGAAGGAAAGGGCGCCTCAGCAGTGAAGGCACATCGACCGTCCGGCAGATGGGCAGTTGGATGGGAGGACAGGGCGCCTCAGAGCGAAGTCACAGCGACCGTCTGGAAGATGCGTAGTTGGGCGCGAGGAGAGGGCGCCTCAGCAGTGAAGGCACAACGACTGTCCGGCAGATGGGCAGTTGGATGAGAGGACAGGGAGCCTCAGCAGCGAAGTCACAGCGACCGTCCGGAAGATGCGTAGTTGGGCGCGAGGAGAGGGCGCCTCAGCAGTGAAGGCACAGCGGCCGTCTGGTAGATGGGCAGTTGGATGGGAGGACAGGGCGCCTCAGCAGCGAAGTCACAACGACCATCCGGAATATGTGTAGTTGGGCGCGAGGAGAGGGCGCCTCAGCAGTGAAGGCACAGCGACCGTCCGGCAGATGGGCAGTTGGGTGGGGGTACAGGGCGCCTCAGCAGTGAAGGCACAGCGACCGTCCGGCAGATGGGCAGTTGAGTGGAAGGACAGGGCGCCTCAGCAGTGAAAGCACAGCGACCGTCCGGCAGATGGGCAGTTGGGTGGAAGGACAGGGCGCCTCAGCAGTGAAGGCACATCGACCGTCCGGAAGATGTGTAGTTGGGCGCGAGGAGAGGGCGCCTAAGCAGTGAAAGCACAGCGACCGTCCCGCAGATGGGCAGTTGGATGGGAGGACAGGGCGCCCCAGCAGCGAAGTCACAGCGACCGTCCGGAAGATGTGTAGTTGGGCGCGAGGAGAGGGCGCCTCAGCAGTGAAGGCACAGCGACCGTCCGGCAGATGGGCAGTTGGGTGGGAGGACAGGGCGCCTCAGCAGTGAAGGCACAGCGACCGTCCGGCAGATGGGCAGTTGGGTGGAAGGACAGGGAGCCTCAGCAGTGAAGGCACAGCGACCGTCCGGCAGATGGGCAGTATGGTGGAAGGACAGGGCGCCTCAGCAGTGAAGGCACATCGACCGTCCGGAAGATGCGTAGTTGGGCGCGAGGAGAGGGCGCCTAAGCAGTGAAGGATCAGCGACCGTCCTGGAGATGGGCAGTTGGATGGGAGGACAGGGCGCCTCAGCAACGAAGTCACAGCGACCGTCTGGAAGGTGCGTAGTTGGGCGCGAGGAGAGGGCGCCTCAGCAGTGAAGGCACAGCGACCGTCCGGCAGATGGGCAGTTGGATGGGAGGACAGGGCGCCTCAGCAGTGAAGTCACAGCGAGCGTCCGGAAGATGCGTAGTTGGGCGCGAGGAGAGGGCGCCTAAGCAGTGAAGGCACAGCGACCGTCCGGCAGATGGGCAGTTGGGTGGGAGGACAGGGCGCCTCAGCAGCGAAGTCACAGCGACCGTCCGGAAGATGCGTAGTTGGGCGCGAGGACAGGGCGCCTCAGCAGTGAAGGCACATCGACCGTCCGGCAGATGCGTAGTTGGGTGCGAGGAGAGGGCGCCTCAGCAGTGAAGGCACAGCGACCGTCCGGCAGATAGGCAGTTGGATGGGAGGACAGGGCGACTCAGCAGCGAAGTCACAGCGACCGTCCGGAAGATGCGTAGTTGGGCGCGAGAAGAGGGCGCCTCAGCAGTGAAGGCACAGTGACTGTCCGACAGATGGGCAGTTGGGTGGGAGGACAGGGCGCCTCAGCAGTGAAGGCACAGCGACCGTCCGGCAGATGGGCAGTTGGGTGGAAGGACAGGGCGCCTCAGCAGTGAAGGCACATCGACCGTTTGGAAGATGCGTAGTTGGGCGCGAGGAGAGGGCGCCTCAGCAGTGAAGGCACAGCGACCGTCCGGCAGATGGGCAGTTGGGTGGGAGGACAGGGCGCCTCAGCAGTGCACAGCGACCGTCCGGCAGATGGGCAGTTGGGTGGGAGGACAGGGCGCCTCAGCAGTGAAGGCACAGCGACCGTCCGGCAGATGGGCAGTTGGGTGGAAGGACAGGGCGCCTAAGCAGTGAAGGCACATCGACCGTCCGGCAGATGGGCAGTTGGATGGGAGGACAGGGCGCCTCAGCAGCGAAGTCACAGCGACCGTCCGGAAGATGCGTAGTTGGGCGCGAGGAGAGGGCGCCTCAGAAGTGAAGGCACAGCGACCGTCCGGCAGATTGGCAGTTGGATGGGAGGACAGGGCGCCTCAGCAGCGAAGTCACAGCGACCGTCCGGAAGATGCGTAGTTGGGCCCGAGGAGAGGGCGCCTCAGCAGTGAAGGCACAGCGACCGTCCGGCAGATTGGCAGTTGCATGGGAGGACAGGGCGCCTCAGCAGCGAAGTCACAGCGACCGTCCGGAAGACGCGTAGTTGGGCGAGAGGAGTGTCGGGGACAAAAACGGAGAAAGGCCAGAACCGAAGGGCGTGTCAGGAGACGGCGGTTTCGTCCCCCTGATCGCCGGCCGAGCGGCCACTCGCGGGTGTGTGTGTTTGTGTGCGCGCGCGTGTGTGTGTGTATGTGTGTACGCGCCGCAGTGCCTTTTCGGAAATGGCACGGCTGCTCCTTGCCACTGCCGGCCAGTCGACCAACGGCTCGTCGCCCCTCAAAGCGTCCCGATCCACTGGCGCCGTTGAGGACACAGCCGGGGCCATAATTCACGAAACTCGGCGGGCCTACACCACATGTCGGCAGAAGAGGTTCTTGGAAACCTAGCGGGCACAGCGATGGGCCTAACAAGACTCGGACGCCCGCCTGCCCTGAAATTCGAGCTTACGAGGGGGCTGCGGGCCAGCACCGGGGACGCGAGGAGGATTCCTCTATCGACAGCGCCGAACGAGCGCCGCGACTGCCAGGCTCCAAGGGTCTACGCAAGCGGGGGGCCCCTCTAAAGAAAAAGAGGAACAAGTGAATGCCTGGAGAGGGAAGCACGGCCAACCGTCCTCGGCCAGTGGCTTGCAAGACTCCCAACGAAACGGTCGTCAGTTTGAATTCCTGTAAAGTTTCTTTCATATGTAGCCATTAAATCAGTTTGTTAAGTTTCACCGGAGTTTTATTCTGTGACCAAATTATCTCAACGCAGACACGACGACCACAACGATTAATACGACTGACAAAAAGTTTGGTGCCGAAATCCGGGAGTCGATCTGCCGTGGATTTGTGAGCTCAACGCTTTCTTTCAACGCTCACGTCAACGCATCCACGCCAGGGACGTCTCGGCAACGATTGGTCACAACTACCGATGTCATCGATCCGGTGAGCTTAATTATTGGCTAACTAATTGTGAAGAAAATGGAACGCCTTTTAAAGAAACGGAAGGTTTTGCGCGCGCAAGTTACAAGGGTCATCAACGAATTCAACGAGCGGCAAACGTCCCTAACAACTACTGAAGCTACGTTGCTGCATGCTAGACTCAGCAAGCTGGAGCAACAACTCGATACTGTCAACACGGAAATTGAACCATTGGTACCGGAAGATGACGCAGAAAACGACTATGAGCAAGTATTTGAATATCAAGACCGGATTATAACCTGCCTTGCTGGACTAAAGCTCCATGTGGATAGTGGTCCGTTATCAACGCAGGCTGCCGTGGAATCGGCGGGCAGTGGCATTACCATTCAAACGGCCACACCAGCCACTCAAACGACCACGCCAGCCTCCCAAACGGCCACATCTGTGAAGACAAGAGTGAAGCTGCCGAAGATCGACCTAATGAAATTCACAGGACGGCGCTCTGACTGGCAACCCTTTTGGGAAGTGTTCGAGCAGGTAGTGGATAAAAACGAAGATTTGTCTGACATCGACAGATTTCACTACCTGCGAGCATCAGTCACGGGCGACGCGGCAGCGGCACTCGCTGGTCTTCCACCGACCGCAAGGTGTTACAACGATGCCATCCAGCTGCTCAAGAAACGGTTTGGCAACGAGGAGCTTCTGGTTCAGGAACATCTCAAGAGGCTGATCGACTTGAAGCCCGTGCGCTCATCAGACGATATCCGTGGTCTTCGCCGTCTCTACGACACCTTGGCGGCGCACATCAAAGGCCTCGAGGCGCTCGGACAAAAGCTGGAGTCCTACAGCTCGATGCTAATTCCGATCGTGCAAAGAGCGATGCCACGTGACATCCTGTTGGACTTCAGCCGAAAGTGTGTCGTGGACACCGAGAGCCTCGCCTGCGAACAGAGCTCCCTCTCCGATGCGTCGTCACACGCAACGAACGGAAGCGGCCAAGGTACGGTTTCTTCCCTTTTAAAGCTACTCTCCTTTCTGAGAGTAGAAGTAGAAAGTCGGGAGAATTTAAATGCATTACAAGGCATGGACCTCAAGCAACAACCTAGAGAAGAACTTAAAGACAATTTGAGGCTGCATGGGAAAACGCATGACAGGCACGTCCGATCGGCTGCGATGCTGCATCAAAATGTCACCTCATTGACCTGCTTCTTCTGTGGCTCCAACGAGCACGAAACACCGAGCTGTGACGCCGCAAAAACTTTGGAAGAGAAGAAACAACTTCTGCGGTCGTCCGGCCGATGTTTCAAGTGCACTAAATCTGGACACCAGTCACGAGCATGCCGCGTAAGCATCCAGTGCGACAAATGTCGCAAGAAGCATGCTAGCACAATGTGTGACCCATCGTACACCGGGAACAGACCGCCTGAGCCCAACCGAACTGTGACGAACGCGCAAGTAAGCCTCGAAGCTACAACAACGGAAAACGGATCTACTCCCAAAAGAACCGTTTTACTGCAGACCGCAACTGCATTATGTGGTGGAGAGACTTGTAGGGCTCAGGCACGAGTTCTGTTCGACGGAGGAAGTCAGCGCTCTTACATCACTGCTGACACCTCGCGGAAACTGGGATGCACGCTTCTCGGGCATGAAAGGTTGACCATCGGTGTTTTCGGAGGCCACCAAGAGGAACGAGAGTTCCGAAAAGTACGAGTTACCCTAAAGACGAAGCGCGGAGGCGAACGGGAAATTGATGCGCTAGAAACGAATATAATTTGCGATCAACCGATTCCCTCACCACCAAAAGGGGTACTGATACGACTAAAGGCCCTTGGTTACGTACCTGCAGACTTCTCTAACGACAACGGGACAGAACGTGTTGATTTGCTTATCGGATCTGACCACATATGGGACCTCACGACAGGTAGATCGGTCAAATTAGGAAACCGACTGAGGGCAGTGGAAACATCAGCGGGCTGGACTATTCAAGGACCCATTGAGGACGATGTCGAGCAAACTCACTGCTTCCAAACTGTGGTGCTAAGAACGACCGTAATCGAGAGGCAGATGACAGATTTTCTAACCAAATTCTGGGATTTGAAATCAATTGGAGTGAATGAGATAGGGGAAAACGACAAAACGTGTCAGGTTTCGGAATTCGAGAACATCCAGCGAGCCGGCAACCGATGTGAGGCTGCGTTGCCTCGGAAATCTGAGATTTTGATCGAGGATAACCGAGAAATTGCACCCAAGCGCTTCAATCAGCTGGCGAACCGATTCAGAAGGGCTCCTGATCTTATTGAAGAGTACGACACGGCGATCAGGCAATACGGAATTCTGGACATGACAGAACGGGTAGAAGACGAGGCCAACCGTAACCTCTGTGTTTGTCACATGCCTCATCAAGCGGTCATCCACCCCAGTAAACACCAACCCATCTATGAGACGGCTATAAACTGTCTTGCCAAGAAAAGCAAGATGCCCGATAGATGTCTCAGTAGACCTCTGAGATGGCTACTAAACGTATATAATATGTCTTGACAAGATATGCAAGACATTGCCAGATGTCTTGATATTTCTTGTAGTGATCTTGTAGCTCAGCTAATGCACCCACTTTTTTAGGCTACAAGACGTCTTGCAAGATATCTCCTAGAAATCTGGAAGACAAATAACTTACTAAACGTAAGTCAGTCTAGCAGATAGCTATAAGGCATCTTGCCCAAGACAAACAAGTCACCTTATAGACATCTGAAGTGGCACCGAAGACAGCTGATAGACATTTAAAAGATGCTTTGACAAGATATGAAAGATGTTTTTATATGTCTTGGTACTTCTTGTAGCTGCCTTCTAGCTCAGCTAATGCACCCACTTTTTTAAGCTGCAAGACGTCTTGCAAGTCATCATCTAGAGATCATTAAAATAGATTCTGAATGTCTAAAATGAGCTCTAGAATCTCCTGCAATGCTCTAAATTATTTATTCCCAGCTATTTCTCGCAAAACAGTCTGAAATGCTTATGCATTTGCAGAGGTTTTCAACACCACTGCCAGACAAAAAATATAGTCTCATCAGATGCTACAACTAAAGCTGCATTGCCGTCACACACCCACGGTGCTCTTTCACACATTCAGTTATGATGCAAGCTAAACTGATGTACAATTGTAAATCATTAATTCTCACGCGCTACAACTGTTGTCTAGTAATGAGAACTGTATGTTTTTATTACAAAGCGTGCCACATTTCACTGTTAATGGCCATCAGGTGCTCTTTAGAAAGTTTGGTAGTAACTGCACCCAATGCTAGAAAATGAGATGAGTAAACTACAGAACTCTTTAATTTCCTCAACATTATACATTGCAAATAGGCAACTTAAACAATCTCATGCATGTTAAAAGCAAGGAAAGCCACAAGCAACAGTATGCAAATGAAAAAATGTGGTTCTCTGAAGCCTAATATTGTACCAAGGAAGAAAACACCAGAAAGAGCCAACTCATGAACACATGACATGTAAAGAATGATGCACATTGTCATTCATTCTCACAGACATTAAAACTGCAAACAGTAAGTGAGAACTGTACACATTCTTTGTTACAAAACATGCCACACTGTACGGTGGACAGCCATGGTTGGGTGCTCTTTGGGAGATTCGGCAATAACTACAAAAGGTGCTAGGAAACAAAATGTGTAAATCATATATTTGATTTTTTTTTCAACAATGCGCTACGAAGTTACAAGCACAGAAACTAGACACTACAAGTGGTATGAAAATGACAAAATAATAATGCAGTTCTCTCCAAGCTTAAAATGATCTGTTTACAAAAGAATGACAACATCCATACTCCAAACAAGAACAGGAAATGACTAGAAATAAACAGGGATAGGTATGCAAAAGTGTACAAAACTGGTTGAGTGGTTGAACGAACTATCTGCATAATGTTTGTACAAAATAAAACAAAGCAACAAATTCGAATGAAAAAGCTTCAGTATACAGAAAAAGGCGCTTTCACAAAGGACCATCATCACGTGTTGCATTTCATACTATATGTGCATGCATGTCACCAACTGAATGCTGGTCATACATACATCTTGTAGAAACTGCGCAAACACTTGAGCAATAGGCACGACATCAAATCCATTAAAAAATCTACACTGCAAAAAAAAAAAAGAAGCCAAGACTGCTCCACTGCTGCTGTTCCTGTTAGCATGACTAGAATGCACTGAAAAAAAAATGCAATGGCTGCATGCCTGTCATAGTTACATTCTACTATCATAACTAAAAAGTACTAAGAAAAAAGGTAGCAGGTAAGGGTCATACATCACTCTACAACACTAGAAGGCACCATAAGGAAAAATAAAAGGAAGGAGCAAAAGGTTCGCATCCCTGTCATTGTACATACCAACCACTATATTCCATATCAAAAGCTGTTTGCAGCACTACAAAAGATAAGGGCAGCATGAACCAGCCATGATGGCACCAACTGCCCTTACCTTTTGTAGTGCAGCAAACAGCTTGCGAGGAGTACAGAAGGCACAGCAAAAAAAAAAAAAAGAAGAGAATAAAATTCAGTGTTGCACACGGTGCTGCTCTTCACATTCTGCTGGTATAAAAAGAAGGAAGTTAACTGCTGAGATAGTTGGTTTTCAGAAATAAAAAAGGTATTTAGCATAACACAGACACACACAAGAAAGAAGACACCACGTGTACTTACTACAACTGTTTATTTAGGGGAAAGCAGTCGATGCATAGCTTTCACTGCTGATGTGCACATGTACAAGGAAACAGGAAAACAGCACCAATCTTATCAAAGCAGGTATGAGAAATATCTGTTCAGCCTCAAAGAAAAGCTGGAGTGTCACTGACACAGCTCAAACCTGTTTAATGTATAGATGGTATCCTCTGCTCCCTGAAAGCTTGCTCAGCTATGCCATCACATAAGCTACGAAAGCAAACAGGTCGGCTGTCAGAAGAGACATGGCCACATGGCCTTCATTTCGTAAAGTGCACCACCATCTATAAAATTCTACTGTCATGTAGAAAAATCTTATTTTGCACAAGCAGGATTCTGCGTCAATGGCCAACTTAGGGAACATGCAAAAGACATTAACAATGAAGGTGAGCGACTTCTCTTGCACCGTAGGGTTTGCACCAATTGTGAAAACTGTAGGTAACGGCTCATGAAACACTAGAAGCCCTTCATACAAAAAAAGCAGGTTACAGCTGTGTCAGCAGCAAATTGGTTTTTCTTATGAGACTGAAGAAACATTTCTCACGCATAGTTTGACAAAATGGTGCTGTTTCCATGTTGCCTTGTACCCGTGCGCATCACCTGAGTAGGCTATGTATATCGGCTGCTTTCCGCTGAACAGTTGTAAGTGCTGATGGTGTCCTCTGTCTTGTGTGCGACTGTGTTACGCTAAATAGCCTGTTATTATGCATGGAGAAAAGGCATTGAAAAAAAAAAAAAACAAGGTCTGAATACCACTGCCAACATTCTGGCATGGAAGCATCGTAAAATGAGGGAGCTGGCATGGGTTGTGCATCTGTTATTCTGTACAACCCTAGAGGGCAGAGAAAATTGAAAAAAAAAAAAAAAAAGAAAACTTCTGGGGCTATCAGATCCACTGCAGTCAGTTACAAATTAAGAATGAAGGGGTGAATATCCCTAAAAGGAGGCTTTTCTGCCAATCAGATCGTTCTCAACACTGGTACCACTTCAGCCCTTGTCCACAGCTAACTAGGCTGGGCAGCTTTTTCTTTATCTGTACTGAACACCAGCTGCACTGCCTCTTTTTGTCACCTGCCATGAAAGGGGGAATTCCTTTGTGGCTGAATTGATTGGGAGGCTCCTCTCTGTCAATTGTTGGAGGCCTACCTTTGCAAAATTACAGCTTCAAACTTGAGTTGTAAATGAGCACAGAAGGTGCCTTGATCCCAGCTGCTTGCTATTGTGGCACTGTTCATGGTGGCTGTGCAGCGCCTTTAGATGTGGACTTGGTCTTTGTCACAAGGCAAACACCAACCACTCTTTTGTGACGTCGGCAAAACTAAGTTTCATTGGTGTTGAAGGCTTTCCATGTCACACCTGCCAGGATTAAAATCAAAAGCACGATTTAGATATATGAGCTCCCAAACAGAAGGAAAAAGTCCCACTGTTGGCAACTCTAAGTTTTTGGCACAGTCAAACCATACCTGTGTATTCAGTCAGTAGCCCGCGACTGCCCAGTGAGATGTCAGTCCTGTGGCCCTCATTGCTAAGTTGTGTTTGCAGCACAGACAGGAAAAGGATAGTTGCTAGGCAGCCGTGGAGGTGGTGGCAACCTGCAAGGTGTTCCAATGCTTTAAAGATTTCTTGTGAAGTTTAATAAAGCAAATCACTGACTACAAAACATAGGATAAGAATTTAACCTCAAAATATGTCACATAAGGTTGAGAGTACCGAGTACACAATAGAAATATGTTTAACCAAGACACGCACTAGCAGCACAAAATAGTGCTGAGTATAATATATGTATATTAATAACTCCTTGATGACCTCGAAGGCTAAAACATTTTCTTGTCTTCACCAACAGACACACCTGAAGAGAACCACCATTTTCCTGATTTATACATTTCTTTTTTTTATTGAGAGTCACTTTCTATGCTGGGTAAGGTTCCTGCCTCTGAGTTTACTAAGTGTTTCATTCGACATATGTAGAGAAGAAATAAATCTATGTATCATGTATCTATGTATGGATGCATTACCTATGTATGTATCTATGCATGTATATATGTAGGTACCTATGTATGTATGCATCACCAGGTTTTCCTAGAACAAATGAAAGCAATATTTTAAACAGCGAGCATGCACCCAGAGCAAAAAAAAAAGAATGCATAGCTCACTTGCTTGAGCTGTTGGGTAAGTGTTTTGTTTACATGAAAATTCGCGCAGACACAAAATAACAAGAGCACCAAACACAGACACAACAGCACAATGTGAAAAAGAGCATTAAATTCTAAATTCTGAAGTTATTTCTAAGTTAAATAATTCTAAAGTTAAAGCTCAGCTACTTTGGTCATCTGATGAGAAGAGAGGAGTCGCTGGAGAAAGATTTGATGCTGGAAAAGGTTGAGGGTCGCCGGAGAAGGGGTAGGCAGCGAACGCTATGGTTAGATGGCATCCTCGAGGCACTGCAGAGGAAGTTATGTGATGTTAGGAAGATAGTGAGAGACCGGAAAGCGTGGCGTGACATGGTCCATAGGGTCACGAAGAGTCGGACACGACTGAACGACTGAATTGAACTGAAATTAAATAAAGGTATTTCACCTTTGATGCCAAACACCTTCACTTCGGGAGGAGTCCATATGCTATCAAAAGGTTTGCGTGGAGTCACAGCTTTGTTGTTGAGGACAGCCAGAAGGCATACACTGAACCCATTTATAACATGGCTACATTCTATACGCCTTACAAGTAAGTTATAATTCAGTACTCTCTTTTCTTTTCCCAGTTCTGGATAGGAAGAGTCTGTTGGCCCTGAAGCAAGAAAACAAATGAAATTGATATGTTTTTGTGTATTATAATAGGCTTTTCGTTATATGAGGTCCGTCCGAAAGATTTGCTTTCGATTTCTTTCTGTACCAATTCAACTGAAGCTTAATTTCTTAAAACATTTCCGCCAAAAAAAAAAAAAAAAAAAAGACCTGAGGACCAAAGCAAATAGAGCACCAGCACATCACACAGCATGCAGTTCAGGAACTTAAAAAGAACTAAATTGTGCTTTCTGACTATATGAAAATGTAAAATCACTTAGTCACGGCAATGTAATGGCTGACTGTAAACATTTTATGAACTATTAAAATTAAATCACTGCAGAATGTTTGTACGCCGTTCCTATCTCGCTATGTGTTTCAACTTGTGCCTGTGAACAGGCCGAGAGTATTTTGCTAGCAGCAGTTGGGAGAGTCGCTGTGGCCAGAATGCACCTTACCCTCCCCTCTAAGGCGGCTTATTGAGATCGTTCTCTTTCTTTTTCGCAACCGCGGCATAACTTAGCGCGTATAGAGCTCTGCAGGCTGAGAAACAATGCACGGCTTCCACTGGACGGTGCGTATTTTCTGTATCTTGCTGCAGAGTGAAGGCCACACTAAGCATGCAGACTTTCGTGCTCAGTTGTGTTTCCTGGGAAAGTGTTAGAACCAGCGGCAATCAACGAAAGACGTCGGATCGCCAAGCTCATTTTGAAGAATTACATCGCGAGGTTCCGCCGCCAATGGCAGTTCACGAAACGCGGCGAGTGGAATTACAAGCGAAAAACCTTCCTGCATGCAAAAAACTGTAGATGCGCCATAAAACACCGCCTTTCGTACTGACTAAACGGTCCGCGCGCGCTATCTTGCTCGCCCATACAGCCTGCGCCGGCGGATGCAAACAACGGTCCTTGCAGCATTTTTATCGGAAAAAGAAAACACTCAGTCACTTTACTGCTCCATTAAGTGATTCATTTAGAAGAAACAATTTCTTACTCACCGAGCGAAGCTTGCCTTGCAGCCAGAAGTAGCAGCCGCTGTGCGGGATACATTTTCAACGCAGTCACAAACCAACGGTCTAACGTGCAGACACGACTAGACACGACGAAAATTTGAAATGGCCACCGCCGAGCAGCGCATTGATACAATAACTTTAAAAACAATAGAAATCTGAAATATATTCACATAAAACAAGCTATACAAGTAAAATGTAACTGTTGCTTATGACGTATTTGTTTCAAAACGGTAAATACAACCTGCGTCTTGCGTAATTATTTTGGCGCACTATTTTCTATCTCGCTGTAAAGAGGAGGGGTGCGAAAAGGCCACGGCGCGCGAAGTTTGGGAATGGCGGATCGTGCATAGCTGGCATTCCGTATTAACATCGGCGCAGCAAATCTTTCCTCTGCGCGAACTACTGGCTTTTATCACACACGGATACATCGCTAGCTTACTTTGTCGTTGTGAACACTCGGAGTTTGGAGTCTTCCGGCGGACTGGACTGCGCCCAGTGAGGTCGAACACAGTACGCGTGTGGCTATCGGCTGCAGAAATGAAGGTGTCAGCGGCTTTTGTACATTATGTTCAGATACCCATCGCCTAAACAGCATTTCTTGGTGCCATATTGGTCCTGCATGCTGGAAACAGCCCAAATTGCATGCTTAATTCAAAAGCGCAGGCACTTTGGATACAGTATTTTGCAAGCTGAAAAATTGCTAGAACAAACCTTCGACAATTTATACTTAGAGTATGCAGAACAGTGTCGTCCAGTTAAATTGTGTACACATTGCACTATAGGCGCATATGTGACCCTGAAACGTCTTGTTAGGAAGTATGGTAGACTTCTGAAGCAGAACTCTAGAAGACATCCGGCGTTAGCCGGCTAATAACTGTCTTGCGTAGCTGAAGACATAAAAATTCTTCACTAGACAGATTCCAGACATCTTGCCGATGATGTCTTCTAGACTAGCACCAAGCAACGTCTTGTAGATGTCTTTGATAGCTCAAGATATATGTGACCAATATAGACATATCAAGACAGCTACAAGATATTCTGTGCTCAGTGGGCACGATTCCAGAAAACTGAGGGTTGTATTTGACATATCTTCCAATGCCAACAATGCAAAACGTCTTGATGACAACCTGGAAACCGGACCGAACTTAACGGCAGACTACGACGGGCTTTTGCTTGATTTCCGCAAATATCGAGTTGAGTTTGTCGCGGACGGTGTCAATGACTCTCTGCAAATTGGAATGCGAGAGCAAGACAGAGACGCTGTGCGATTTTTTTGTTTTCAAGGGACCCCTCAGTCCGGTACTTCGTTGCCTACCATTGAGACGTGGCGCATCAGGTATATGTTATCGTCGGGAACCACCGAAAGATCGTTTCTGCTCTCTGCTAACGTTAAGCACCACCTGAAGGCTTGCGAGGAAGAGTTTCCCCACACACAGAGCCCGCTGCAACAAAGCCTTTATATGTACGACCTGCTAACGGGTGCAGATGACGAAGAGGAGGCTGTGAAGCTCTACAACGAAGCCAACGCGATCTTTCACACCGCCTCGATGGAGTTGCACAAGTGGTCATCGAACAACGAAAGGCTGTACCGACAAATGACTTCGTCATTTCGGGGGGGAATGTGTCGGGGACAAAAACGGAGAAAGGCCAGAACCGAAGGGCGTGTCAGGAGACGGCGGTTTCGTCCCCCTGATCGCCGGCCGAGCGGCCACTCGCGGGTGTGTGTGTTTGTGTGCGCGCGCGTGTGTGTGTGTATGTGTGTACGCGCCGCAGTGCCTTTTCGGAAATGGCACGGCTGCTCCTTGCCACTGCCGGCCAGTCGACCAACGGCTCGTCGCCCCTCAAAGCGTCCCGATCCACTGGCGCCGTTGAGGACACAGCCGGGGCCATAATTCACGAAACTCGGCGGGCCTACACCACATGTCGGCAGAAGAGGTTCTTGGAAACCTAGCGGGCACAGCGATGGGCCTAACAAGACTCGGACGCCCGCCTGCCCTGAAATTCGAGCTTACGAGGGGGCTGCGGGCCAGCACCGGGGACGCGAGGAGGATTCCTCTATCGACAGCGCCGAACGAGCGCCGCGACTGCCAGGCTCCAAGGGTCTACGCAAGCGGGGGGCCCCTCTAAAGAAAAAGAGGAACAAGTGAATGCCTGGAGAGGGAAGCACGGCCAACCGTCCTCGGCCAGTGGCTTGCAAGACTCCCAACGAAACGGTCGTCAGTTTGAATTCCTGTAAAGTTTCTTTCATATGTAGCCATTAAATCAGTTTGTTAAGTTTCACCGGAGTTTTATTCTGTGACCAAATTATCTCAACGCAGACACGACGACCACAACGATTAATATTACGACTGACAAGGAGAGGGCGCCTCAGCAGTGAAGGCACAGCGACCGTCCGGAAGATGCGTAGTTCGGCGCGAGGAGAGGGCGCCTCAGCAGTGAAGGCACAGCGACCGTCCGGCACATGGGCAGTTGGATGGGAGGACAGGGCGCCTCAGCTGCGAAGTCACAGTGACCGTCCGGAAGATGCGTAGTTGGGCGCGAGGAGAGGGCGCCTAAACAGTGAAGGCACAGTGACCGTCCGGAAGATGCGTAGTTGGGCGCGAGGAGAGGGCGCCTAAGCAGTGAAGGCACAGCGACCGTCCGGCAGATGGGCAGTTGGATGTAAGGACAGGGCGACTCAGCAGCGAAGTCACAGCGACCGTCCGGAAGATGCGTAGTTGGGCGCGAGGAGAGGGCGCCTCAGCAGTGAAGGCAGGCGACCGTCTGGCAGATGGGCAGTTGGATGGGAGGACAGGGCGCCTCAGCAGCGAAGTCACAGCGACCGTCCGGAAGATGCGTAGTTGGGCGCGAGGAGAGGGTGCCTCAGCAGTGAAGGCACAGCGACCGTCCGGCAGATGGGCAGTTGGGTGGGAGGACACGGCGCCTCAGCAGTGAAGGCACAGCGACCGTCCGGCAGATGGGGAGTTGGGTTTAAGGACAGGGCGCCTCAGCAGTGAAGGCACATCGTCCGTCCGGCAGATGGGCAGTTGGGTGGAAGGACAGGGCGCCTCAGCAGTGAAGGCACAGCGACCGTCTGGCAGATGGGCAGTTGGGTGGAAGGACAGGGCGCCTCAGCAGAGAAAGCACAGCGACCGTCCGTCAGATGGGCAGTTGGGTGGAAGGACAGGGCTCCTCAGCAGTGAAGGCACGACCACCATCTGGCAGATGGGCAGTTGGATGGGAGGACAGGGAGCCTCAGACCGAAGTCACAGCGACCGTCTGGAAGATGCGTAGTTGGGCGCGAGGAGAGGGCGCCTCAGCAGTGAACGCACAGCGACCGTCTGGCAGATGGGCTGTTGGATGGGAGGACAGGGCGCCTCAACAGCGAAGGCACAGCGACCGTCCGGCAGATGGGCAGTTGGGTGGAAGGACATGGCGCCTCGGCAGTGAAAGCACAGCGACTGTCCGGCAGATGGACAGTTGGGTGGAAGGACAGGGCGCCTCAGCAGTGAAGGCACATCGACCGTCCGGAAGATGCGTAGTTAGGCGCGAGGAGAGGGCGCCTAAGCAGTGAAGGCACAGCGACCGTCCGGCAGATGGGCAGTTGGATGGGAGGACAGGGCGCCTCAGCAGCGAGGTCACAGCGAACGTCTGGAAGATGCGTAGTTGGGCGCGAGGAGAGGGCGCCTAAGCAGTGAAGGCACAGCGACCGTCCGGCAGATGGGCAGTTGGATGGGAGGACAGGGCGCCTCAGCAGCGAAGTCACAGCGACCGTCCGGAAGATGTGTAGTTGGGCGCGAGGAGAGGGCGCCTCAGCAGTGAAGGCACAGCGACCGTCCGACAGATGGGCAGTTGGGTGGAAGGACAGGGCGCCTCAGCAGTGAAGGCACATCGACCGTCCGGAAGATGCGTAGTTTGGCGGAGGAGAGGGCGCCTAAGCAGTGAAGGCACAGCGACCGTCTGGCAGATGGGCAGTTGGGTGGAAGGACAGGGAGCCTCAGCAGTGAAAGCACAGCGACCGTCCGGCAGATGGGCAGTTGGGTTGAAGGACAGGGAGCCTCAGCAGTGAAGGCACATCGACAATCCGGAAGATGCGTAGTTGGGCGCGAGGAGAGGGCGCCTAAGCAGTGAAGGCACAGCGACCGTCCTGCAGATGGGCAGTTGGATGGGAGGACAGGGCGCCTCAGCAGCGAAGTCACAGCGACCGCCTGGAAGATGCGTAGTTGGGCGCGAGGAGAGGGCGCCTCAGCAGTGAAGGCACAGCGACCGTCCGGCAGATGGGCAGTTGGATGGGAGGACAGGGCGCCTAAGCAGTGAAGGCACAGCGACCGTCCGGCAGATGGGCAGTTGGATGGGAGGACAGGGCGCCTCAGCAGCGAAGTCACAGCGACCGTCCGGAAGATGCGTAGTTGGGCGCGAGGAGAGGGCGCCTAAGCAGTGAAGGCACAGCGACCGTCCGGCAGATGGGCAGTTGGGTGGGAGCACAGGGCGCCTCAGCAGTGAAGGCACAGCGACTATCCGGCAGATGGGCAGTTGGATGGGAGGACAGGGCGCCTCAGCCGCGAAGTCACAGCGACCGTCTGGAAGATGCGTAGTTGTGCGCGAGGAGTGGGCGCCTCAGCAGTGAAGACGCAGCGACCGTCCGGCAGATAGGCAGTTGGATGGGAGGACAGGGTGACTCAGCAGCAAAGTCACAGCGACCGTCCGGAAGATGCGTAGTTGGGCGCGAGGAGAGGGCGCCTCAGCAGTGAAGGCACAGCGACTGTCCGGCAGATGGGCAGTTGGATGGGAGGACAGGGCGCCTCAGCAGCGAAGTCAATGACCGTCCGGAAGATGCGTAGTTGGGCGCGAGGAGAGGGCGCCTAAGCAGTGAAGGCACAGCAACCGTCCGGCAGATGGGCAGTTGGGTGGGAGGACAGGGCGCCTCAGCAGTGAAGTCACAGCTACTGTCCGGAAGATGCGTAGTTATGCGCGAGGAGAGGGCGCCTCAGCAGTGAAAGCACACCGACCGTCCGGCAGATGGGCAGTTGGGTGGGAGGACAGGGCGCCTCAACAGCAAAGCCACAGCGACCATCCGGAAGATGCGTAGTTGGGCGCGAGGAGAGGGCGCCTAAGCAGTGAAGGCACAGCGACCGTCCGGCAGACGGGCAGTTGGGTGGGAGAACAGGGCGCCTCAGCAGCAAAGTCACAGCGACCGTCCGGAAGATGCGTAGTTGGGCGCGAGGAGAGAGCGCCTGAGCAGTGAAGGCACAGCGACCGTCCGGCAGATGGGCAGTTTGGTGGGAGGACAGGGCGCCTCAGCAGCGAAGTCACAGCGACCGTCCGGAAGATGCGTAGTTGGGTGCGAGGAGAGGGCGCCTCAGCAGTGAAGGCACAGCGACCGTCCGGCAGATGGGCAGTTGGATGGGAGGAGAGGGCGCCTCAGCAGCGAAGTCACAGCGACCGTCCGGAAGATGCGTAGTGTGGCGCAAGGAGATGGTGCCTCAGAAGTGAAGGCACAGCGACTGTCCGGCAGATGGGCAGTTGGGTGGGAGGACAGGGCGCCTCAGCAGCGAAGTCACAGCGACCGTCCGGAAGATGCGTAGTTGGGCGCGAGAAGAGGGCGCCTCAGCAGTGAAATCACAACGACCGTCCAGCAGATGGGTAGTTGGATGGGAGGACAGGGCGCCTCAGCAGCGAAGTCACAGCGACCGTCCGGAAGATGCGTAGTTGGGCCCGAGGAGAGGGCGCCTAAGCAGTGAAGGCACAGCTACCGTCCGGCAGATGGGCAGTTGGATGGGAGGACAGGGCGCCTCAGCAGCGAAGTCACAGCGACCGTCCGGAAGATGCGTAGTTGGGCGCGATGAGAGGGTGCCTCAGCAGTGAAGGCACAGCGACCGTCCGGCTGATGGGCAGTTGGGTGGGAGGACACGGCCCCTCAGCAGTGAAGGCACAGCGACCGTCCGGCAGATGGGCAGTTGGGTTTAAGGACAGGGCGCCTCAGCAGTGAAGGCACATCGACCGTCCGGCAGATGGGCAGTTGGGTGGACGGACAGGGCGCCTCAGCAGTGAAGGCACAGCGACCGTCTGGCAGATGGGCAGTTGGGTGGAAGGACAGGGCGCCTCAGCAGAGAAAGCACAGCGACCGTCCGGCAGATGGGCAGTTGGGTGGAAGGACAGGGCGCCTCAGCAGTGAAGGCACAACCACCATCTGGCAGATGGGAAGTTGGATGGGAGGACAGGGAGCCTCAGACCGAAGTCACAGCGACCGTCTGGAAGATGCGTAGTTGGGCGTGAGGAGAGGGCGCCTCAGCAGTGAACGCACAGCGACCGTCCGGCAGATGGGTAGTTGGGTGGAAGGGCATGGCGCCTCGGCAGTGAAAGCACAGCGACCGTCCGGCAGATGGGCAGTTGGATGGGAGGACAGGGCGCCTCAGCAGCGAGGTCACAGCGAACGTCTGGAAGATGCGTAGTTGGGCGCGAGGAGAGGGCGCCTAAGCAGTGAAGGCACAGCGACCGTCCGGAAGATGGGCAGTTGGGTGGGAGGACAGGGCGCCTCAGCAGCGAAGCCACAGCGACCATCCGGAAGATGCGTAGTTGGGGGCGAGGAGAGGGCGCCTAAGCAGTGAAGGCACAGCGACCGTCCGGCAGACGGGCTGTTGGGTGGGAGAACAGGGCGCCTCAGCAGCAAAGTCACAGCGACCGTCCGGAAGATGCGTAGTTGGGCGCGAGAAGAGGGCGCCTCAGCAGTGAAATCACAACGACCGTCCGGGAGATGGGTAGTTGGATGGGAGGACAGGGCGCCTCAGCAGCGAAGTCACAGCGACCGTCCGGAAGATGCGTAGTTGGGCCCGAGGAGAGGGCGCCTCAGCAGTGAAGGCACAGCGACCGTCCGGCAGATGGGCAGTTGGATGGGAGAACAGGGCGCCTCAGCAGCGAAGTCACAGCGACCGTCCGGAAGATGCGTAGTTGGGCGCGAGGAGAGGGCGCCTCAGCAGTGAAGGCACAGCGACCGTCCGGCAGATGGGCAGTTGGGTGGGAGGACAGGGCGCCTCAGCAGCGAAGTCACAGCGACCGTCCGGAAGATGCGTAGTTGGGTGCGAGGAGAGGGCGCCTCAGCAGTGAAGGCACAGCGACCGTCCGGCAGATGGGCAGTTGGATGGGAGGACAGGGCGCCTCAGCAGCGAAGTCACAGCGACCGTCTGGAAGATGCGTAGTTGGGCGCGAGGAGAGGGCGCCTCAGCAGTGAAGGCACAGCGACCGTCCGGCAGATGGGCAGTTGGATGGGAGGACAGGGCGACTCAGCAGCGAAGTCACAGCGACCGTCCGGAAGATGCGTAGTTGGCCGCGAGGAGAGGGCGCCTCAGCAGTGAAGGCACAGCGACCGTCCGGCAGATGGGCAGTTGGATGGGGGGACAGGGCGCCTCAGCAGCGAAGTCACAACGACCGTCCGGAAGATGCGTAGTTGGGCGCGAGGAGAGGGCGCCTCAGCAGTGAAGGCACAGCGACCGTCCGGCAGATGGGCATTTGGATGGGAGGACAGGGCGCCTCAGAGCGAAGTCACAGCGACCGTCTGGAAGATGCGTAGTTGGGCGCGAGGAGAGGGCGCCTAAGCAGTGAAGGCACAGCGACCGTCCGGCAGATGGGCAGTTGGATGGGAGGACAGGGCGCCTCAGCAGCGAAGTCACAGCGACCGTCCGGAAGATGCGTAGTTGGGCGCGAGGAGAGGGCGCCTAAGCAGTGAAGGCACAGCGACCGTCCGGCAGATGGGCAGTTGGGTGGGAGGACAGGGCGCCTCAGCAGCGAAGTCACAGCGACCGTCTGGAAGATGCGTAGTTGTGCGCGAGGAGAGGGCGCCTCAGCAGTGAAGACGCAGCGACCGTCCGGCAGATAGGCAGTTGGATGGGAGGACAGGGCGACTCAGCAGCGAAGTCACAGCGACCGTCCGGAAGATGCGTAGTTGGGCGCGAGGAGAGGGCGCCTCAGCAGTGAAGGCACAGCGACCGCCCGGCAGATGGGCAGTTGGATGGGAGGACAGTGCGACTCAGCAGCGAAGTCACAGCGACCGTCCGGAAGATGCGTAGTTGGCCGCGAGGAGAGGGCGCCTCAGCAGTGAAGGCACAGCGACCGTCCGGCAGATGGGCAGTTGGATGGGGGGACAGGGCGCCTCAGCAGCGAAGTCACAGCGACCGTCCGGAAGATGCGTAGTTGGGCGCGAGGAGAGGGCGCCTCAGCAGTGAAGGCACAGCGACCGTCCGGCAGATGGGCATTTAGATGGGAGGACAGGGCACCTCAGAGCGAAGTCACAGCGACCGCCTGGAAGATGCGTAGTTGGGCGCGAGGAGAGGGCGCCTAAGCAGTGAAGGCACAGCGACCGTCCGGCAGATGGGCAGTTGGATGGGAGGACAGGGCGCCTCAGCAGCGAAGTCACAGCGACCGTCCGGAAGATGCGTAGTTGGGCGCGAGGAGAGGGCGCCTAAGCAGTGAAGGCACAGCGACCGTCCGGCAGATGGGCAGTTGGGTGGGAGGACAGGGCGCCTCAGCAGCGAAGTCACAGCGACCGTCTGGAAGATGCGTAGTTGTGCGCGAGGAGAGGGCGCCTCAGCAGTGAAGACGCAGCGACCGTCCGGCAGATAGGCAGTTGGATGGGAGGACAGGGCGACTCAGCAGCGAAGTCACAGCGACCGTCCGGAAGATGCGTAGTTGGGCGCGAGGAGAGGGCGCCTCAGCAGTGAAGGCACAGCGACTGTCCGGCAGATGGGCAGTTGGATGGGAGGACAGGGCGCCTCAGCAGCGAAGTCAGTGACCGTCCGGAAGAGGCGTAGTTGGGCGCGAGGAGAGGGCGCCTAAGCAGTGAAGGCACAGCGACCGTCCAGCAGATGGGCAGTTGGGTGGGAGGACAGGGCGCCTCAGCAGTGAAGTCACAGCTACTGTCCGGAAGATGCGTAGTTGGGCGCGAGGAGAGGGCGCCTCAGCAGTGAAAGCACACCGACCGTCCGGCAGATGGGCAGTTGGGTGGGAGGACAGGGCGCCTCAGCAGCGAAGCCACAGCGACCATCCGGAAGATGCGTAGTTGGGGGCGAGGAGAGGGCGCCTAAGCAGTGAAGGCACAGCGACCGTCCGGCAGACGGGCAGTTGGGTGGGAGAACAGGGCGCCTCAGCAGCAAAGTCACAGCGACCGTCCGGAAGATGCGTAGTTGGGCGCGAGGAGAGAGCGCCTGAGCAGTGAAGGCACAGCGACCGTCCGGCAGATGGGCAGTTGGGTGGGAGGACAGGGCGCCTCAGCAGCGAAGTCACAGCGACCGTCCGGAAGATGCGTAGTTGGGTGCGAGGAGAGGGCGCCTCAGCAGTGAAGGCACAGCGACCGTCCGGCAGATGGGCAGTTGGATGGGAGGACAGGGCGCCTCAGCAGCGAAGTCACAGCGACCGTCCGGAAGATGCGTAGTGTGGCGCGAGGAGATGGCGCCTCAGAAGTGAAGGCACAGCGACTGTCCGGCAGATGGGCAGTTGGGTGGGAGGACAGGGCGCCTCAGCAGAGAAGTCACAGCGACCGTCCGGAAGATGCGTAGTTGGGCGCGAGAAGAGGGCGCCTCAGCAGTGAAATCACAACGACCGTCTGGCAGATGGGTAGTTGGATGGGAGGACAGGGCGCCTCAGCAGCGAAGTCACAGCGACCGTCCGGAAGATGCGTAGTTGGGCCCGAGGAGAGGGCGCCTCTGCAGTGAAGGCACAGCGACCGTCCGGCAGATGGGCAGTTGGATGGGAGGACAGGGCGCCTCAGCAGCGAAGTCACAGCGACCGTCCGGAAGATGCGTAGTTGGGCGCGAGGAGAGGGCGCCTCAGCAGTGAAGGCACAGGGACCGTCCGGCTGATGGGCAGTTGGATGGGAGAACAGGGCGCCTCAGCAGCGAAGTCACAGCGACCGTCCGGAAGATGCGTAGTTGGGCGCGAGGAGTGGCGCCTCAGCAGTGACGGCACAGCGACCGTCCGGCAGATGGGCAGTTGGATGGGAGGACAGGGTGCCTCAGCAGCGAAGTCACAGCGGCCGTCCGGAAGATGCGTAGTTGGGCGCGAGGAGAGGGCGCCTAAGCAGTGAAGGCACAGCGACCGTCCGGCAGATGGGCAGTTGGATGTAAGGACAGGGCGACTCAGCAGCGAAGTCACAGCGACCGTCCGGAAGATGCGTAGTTGGGCGCGAGGAGAGGGCGCCTCAGCAGTGAAGGCAGGCGACCGTCTGGCAGATGGGCAGTTGGATGGGAGGACAGGGCGCCTCAGCAGCGAAGTCACAGCGACCGTCCGGAAGATGCGTAGTTGGGCCCGAGGAGAGGGCGCCTCAGCAGTGAAGGCACAGCTACCGTCCGGCAGATGGGCAGTTGGATGGGAGGACAGGGCGCCTCAGCAGCGAAGTCACAGCGACCGTCCGGAAGATGCGCAGTTGGGCGCGATGAGAGGGTGCCTCAGCAGTGAAGGCACAGCGACCGTCCGGCAGATGGGCAGTTGGGTGGGAGGACACGGCCCCTCAGCAGTGAAGGCACAGTGACCGTCCGGCAGATGGGCAGTTGGGTTTAAGGACAGGGCGCCTCAGCAGTGAAGGCACATCGACCGTCCGGCAGATGGGCAGTTGGGTGGACGGACAGGGCGCCTCAGCAGTGAAGGCACAGCGACCGTCTGGCAGATGGGCAGTTGGGTGGAAGGACAGGGCGCCTCAGCAGAGAAAGCACAGCGACCGTCCGGCAGATGGGCAGTTGGGTGGAAGGACAGGGCGCCTCAGCAGTGAAGGCACAACCACCATCTGGCAGATGGGAAGTTGGATGGGAGGACAGGGAGCCTCAGACCGAAGTCACAGCGACCGTCTGGAAGATGCGTAGTTGGGCGTGAGGAGAGGGCGCCTCAGCAGTGAACGCACAGCGACCGTCCGGCAGATGGGTAGTTGGGTGGAAGGACATGGCGCCTCGGCAGTGAAAGCACAGCGACCGTCCGGCAGATGGGCAGTTGGATGGGAGGACAGGGCGCCTCAGCAGCGAGGTCACAGCGAACGTCTGGAAGATGCGTAGTTGGGCGCGAGGAGAGGGCGCCTAAGCAGTGAAGGCACAGCGACCGTCCGGCAGATGAGCAGTTGGATGGGAGGACACGGCGCCTCAGCAGCGAAGTCACAACGACCGTCTGGAAGATGCGTAGTTGGGCGCGAGGAGAGGGCGCCTCAGCAGTGAAGGCACAGCGACCGTCCGGCAGATGGGCATTTGGATGGGAGGACAGGGCGCCTCAGAGCGAAGTCACAGCGACCGTCTGGAAGATGCGTAGTTGGGTGGGGGGACAGGGCACCTCAGCAGTGAAGTCACAGCTACTGTCCGGAAGATGCGTAGTTGGGCGCGAGGAGAGGGCGCCTCAGCAGTGAAAGCACACCGACCGACCGGAAGATGGGCAGTTGGGTGGGAGGACAGGGCGCCTCAGCAGCGAAGCCACAGCGACCATCCGGAAGATGCGTAGTTGGGGGCGAGGAGAGGGCGCCTAAGCAGTGAAGGCACAGCGACCGTCCGGCAGACGGGCAGTTGGGTGGGAGAACAGGGCGCCTCAGCAGCAAAGTCACAGCGACCGTCCGGAAGATGCGTAGTTGGGCGCGAGAAGAGGGCGCCTCAGCAGTGAAATCACAACGACCGTCCGGGAGATGGGTAGTTGGATGGGAGGACAGGGCGCCTCAGCAGCGAAGTCACAGCGACCATCCGGAAGATGCGTAGTTGGGCCCGAGGAGAGGGCGCCTCAGCAGTGAAGGCACAGCGACTGTCCGGCAGATGGGCAGTTGGATGGGAGAACAGGGCGCCTCAGCAGCGAAGTCACAGCGACCGTCCGGAAGATGCGTAGTTGGGCGCGAGGAGAGGGCGCCTCAGCAGTGAAGGCACAGCGACCGTCCGGCAGATGGGCAGTTGGGTGGGAGGACAGGGCGCCTCAGCAGCGAAGTCACAGCGACCGTCCGGAAGATGCGTAGTTGGGTGCGAGGAGAGGGCGCCTCAGCAGTGAAGGCACAGCGACCGTCCGGCAGATGGGCAGTTGGATGGGAGGACAGGGCGCCTCAGCAGCGAAGTCACAGCGACCGTCTGGAAGATGCGTAGTTGGGCGCGAGGAGAGGGCGCCTCAGCAGTGAAGGCACAGCGACCGTCCGGCAGATGGGCAGTTGGATGGGAGGACAGGGCGACTCAGCAGCGAAGTCACAGCGACCGTCCGGAAGATGCGTAGTTGGCCGCGAGGAGAGGGCGCCTCAGCAGTGAAGGCACAGCGACCGTCCGGCAGATGGGCAGTTGGATGGGGGGACAGGGCGCCTCAGCAGCGAAGTCACAACGACCGTCCGGAAGATGCGTAGTTGGGCGCGAGGACAGGGCGCCTCAGCAGTGAAGGCACAGCGACCGTCCGGCAGATGGGCATTTGGATGGGAGGACAGGGCGCCTCAGAGCGAAGTCACAGCGACCGTCTAGAAGATGCGTAGTTGGGCGCGAGGAGAGGGCGCCTAAGCAGTGAAGGCACAGCGACCGTCCGGCAGATGGGCAGTTGGATGGGAGGACAGGGCGCCTCAGCAGCGAAGTCACAGCGACCGTCCGGAAGATGCGTAGTTGGGCGCGAGGAGAGGGCGCCTAAGCAGTGAAGGCACAGCGACCGTCCGGCAGATGGGCAGTTGGGTGGGAGGACAGGGCGCCTCAGCAGCGAAGTCACAGCGACCGTCTGGAAGATGCGTAGTTGTGCGCGAGGAGAGGGCGCCTCAGCAGTGAAGACGCAGCGACCGTCCGGCAGATAGGCAGTTGGATGGGAGGACAGGGCGACTCAGCAGCGAAGTCACAGCGACCGTCCGGAAGATGCGTAGTTGGGCGCGAGGAGAGGGCGCCTCAGCAGTGAAGGCACAGCGACCGCCCGGCAGATGGGCAGTTGGATGGGAGGACAGTGCGACTCAGCAGCGAAGTCACAGCGACCGTCCGGAAGATGCGTAGTTGGCCGCGAGGAGAGGGCGCCTCAGCAGTGAAGGCACAGCGACCGTCCGGCAGATGGGCAGTTGGATGGGGGGACAGGGCGCCTCAGCAGCGAAGTCACAGCGACCGTCCGGAAGATGCGTAGTTGGGCGCGAGGAGAGGGCGCCTCAGCAGTGAAGGCACAGCGACCGTCCGGCAGATGGGCATTTAGATGGGAGGACAGGGCACCTCAGAGCGAAGTCACAGCGACCGCCTGGAAGATGCGTAGTTGGGCGCGAGGAGAGGGCGCCTAAGCAGTGAAGGCACAGCGACCGTCCGGCAGATGGGCAGTTGGATGGGAGGACAGGGCGCCTCAGCAGCGAAGTCACAGCGACCGTCCGGAAGATGCGTAGTTGGGCGCGAGGAGAGGGCGCCTAAGCAGTGAAGGCACAGCGACCGTCCGGCAGATGGGCAGTTGGGTGGGAGGACAGGGCGCCTCAGCAGCGAAGTCACAGCGACCGTCTGGAAGATGCGTAGTTGTGCGCGAGGAGAGGGCGCCTAAGCAGTGAAGGCACAGCGACCGTCCAGCAGATGTGCAGTTCGGTGGGAATACAGGGCGCCTCAGCAGCGAAGTCACAGCGACCATCCGGAAGATGGGTAGTTGGGCGCGAGGAGAGCGCGCCTCGGCAGTGAAGGCACAGCGACCGTACGGCAGATGGGCGGTTGGGTGGGAGGACAGGTCGCCTCAGCAGTGAAGGCACAGCGACCGTCCGGGAGATGTGCAGTTCGGTGGGAATACAGGGCGCCTCAGCAGCGAAGTCACAGCGACCATCCGGAAGTTGGGTAGTTGGGCACGAGGAGAGCGCGCCTCAGCGGTGAAGTCACAGCGACCATCCGGAAGATGGGTAGTTGGGCGCGAGGACAGGGCGCCTCAGCAGTGAAGGCACAGCGACCGTCCGGCAGATGGGCGGTTGGGTGGGAGGACAGGTCGCCTTAGCAGTGAAGGCACAGCGACCGTCCGGCAGATGTGCAGTTCGGTGGGAATACAGGGCGCCTCAGCAGCGAAGTCACAGCAACCATCCGGAAGATGGGTAGTTGGGCGCGAGGAGAGCGCGCCTCAGCAGTGAAGGCACAGCGACCGTCCGGCAGATGGGCGGTTGGGTGGGAGAACAGGTCGCCTCAGCACTGAAGGCACAGCGACCGTCCGGCAGATGTGCAGTTCGGTGGGAATACAGGGCGCCTCAGCAGCGAAGTCACAGCGACCATCCGGAAGATGGGTAGTTGGGCGCGAGGAGAGCGCGCCTCAGCAGTGAAGGCACAGCGACCGTCCGGCAGATGGGCGGTTGGGTGGGAGGACAGGTCGCCTTAGGAGTGAAGGCACAGCGACCGTCCGGCAGATGTGCAGTTCGGTGGGAATACAGGGCGCCTCAGCAGTGAAGGCACAGCGACCATCCGGAAGATGGGTAGTTGGGCGCGAGGAGAGCGCGCCTCAGCAGTGAAGGCACAGCGACCGTCCGGCAGATGGGCGGTTTTGTGGGAGGACAGGTCGCCTCAGCAGTGAAGGCACAGCGACCGTCCGGCAGATGTGCAGTTCGGTGGGAATACAGGGGGCCTCAGCAGCGAAGTCACAGCGACCATCCGGAAGATGGGTAGTTGGGCGCGAGGAGAGCGCGCCTCAGCAGTGAAGTCACAGCGACCATCCGGAAGATGGGTAGTTGGGCGCGAGGAGAGCGCGCCTCAGCAGTGAAGGCACAGCGACCGTCCGGCAGATGGGCGGTTGGGTGGGAGGACAGGTCGCCTCAGCAGGGAAGGCACAGCGACCGTCCGGCAGATGTGCAGTTCGGTGGGAATACAGGGCGCCTCAGCAGCGAAGTCACAGCGACCATCCGGAAGATGGGTAGTTGGGCGCGAGGAGAGCGCGCCTCAGCAGTGAAGTCACAGCGACCATCCGGAAGATGGGTAGTTGGGCGCGAGGAGAGGGCGCCTCAGCAGTGAAGGCACAGCGACCGTCCGGCAGATGGGCGGTTGGGTGGGAGGACAGGTCGCCTTAGCAGTGAAGGCACAGCGACCGTCCGGCAGATGTGCAGTTCGGTGGGAATACAGGGCGCCTCAGCAGCGAAGTCACAGCAACCATCCGGAAGATGGGTAGTTGGGCGCGGGGAGAGCGTGCCTCAGCAGTGAAGGCACAGCGACCGTCCGGCAGATGGGCGGTTGGGTGGGAGAACAGGTCGCCTCAGCAGTGAAGGCACAGCGACCGTCCGGCAGATGTGCAGTTCGGTGGGAATACAGGGCGCCTCAGCAGCGAAGTCACAGCGACCATCCGGAAGATGGGTAGTTGGGCGCGAGGAGAGCGCGCCTCAGCAGTGAAGGCACAGCGACCGTCCGGCAGATGGGCGGTTGGGTGGGAGGACAGGTCGCCTTTGCAGTGAAGGCACAGCGACCGTCCGGCAGATGTTCAGTTCGGTGGGAATACAGGGCGCCTCAGCAGTGAAGGCACAGCGACCATCCGGAAGATGGGTAGTTGGGCGCGAGGAGAGCGCGCCTCAGCAGTGAAGGCACAGCGACCGTCCGGCAGATGGGCGGTTGGGTGGGAGGACAGGTCGCCTCAGCAGTGAAGGCACAGCGACCGTCCGGCAGATGTGCAGTTCGGTGGGAATACAGGGGGCCTCAGCAGCGAAGTCACAGCGACCATCCGGAAGATGGGTAGTTGGGCGCGAGGAGAGCGCGCCTCAGCAGTGAAGTCACAGCGACCATCGGGAAGATGGGTAGTTGGGCGCGAGGAGAGCGCGCCTCAGCAGTGAAGGCACAGCGACCGTCCGGCAGATGGGCGGTTGGGTGGGAGGACAGGTCGCCTCAGCAGTGAAGGCACAGCGACCGTCCGGCAGATGTGCAGTTCGGTGGGAATACAGGGCGCCTCAGCAGCGAAGTCACAGCGACCATCCGGAAGATGGGTAGTTGGGCGCGAGGAGAGCGCGCCTCAGCAGTGAAGGCACAGCGACCGTCCGGCAGATGGGCGGTTGGGTGGGAGGACAGGTCGCCTTAGCAGTGAAGGCACAGCGACCGTCCGGCAGATGTGCAGTTCGGTGGGAATACAGGGCGCCTCAGCAGCGAAGTCACAGCAACCATCCGGAAGATGGGTAGTTGGGCGCGGGGAGAGCGTGCCTCAGCAGTGAAGGCACAGCGACCGTCCGGCAGATGGGCGGTTGGGTGGGAGAACAGGTCGCCTCAGCAGTGAAGGCACAGCGACCGTCCGGCAGATGTGCAGTTCGGTGGGAATACAGGGCGCCTCAGCAGCGAAGTCACAGCGATCATCCGGAAGATGGGTAGTTGGGCGCGAGGAGAGCGCGCCTCAGCAGTGAAGGCACAGCGACCGTCCGGCAGATGGGCGGTTGGGTGGGAGGACAGGTCGCCTTAGCAGTGAAGGCACAGCGACCGTCCGGCAGATGTGCAGTTCGGTGGGAATACAGGGCGCCTCAGCAGTGAAGGCACAGCGACCATCCGGAAGATGGGTAGTTGGGCGCGAGGAGAGCGCGCCTCAGCAGTGAAGGCACAGCGACCGTCCGGCAGATGGGTGGTTGGGTGGGAGGACAGGTCGCCTCAGCAGTGAAGGCACAGCGACCGTCCGGCAGATGTGCAGTTCGGTGGGAATACAGGGCGCCTCAGCAGCGAAGTCACAGCAACCATCCGGAAGATGGGTAGGTGGGCGCGAGGAGAGCGCGCCTCAGCAGTGAAGTCGCAGCGACCATCCGGAAGATGGGTAGTTGGGCGCGAGGAGAGGGCGCCTCAGCAGTGAAGGCACAGCGACCGTCCGGCAGATGGGCGGTTGGGTGGGAGGACAGGTCGCCTTAGCAGTGAAGGCACAGCGACCGTCCGGCAGATGTGCAGTTCGGTGGGAATACAGGGCGCCTCAGCAGCGAAGTCACAGCAACCATCCGGAAGATGGGTAGTTGGGCGCGAGGAGAGCGCGCCTCAGCAGTGAAGGCACAGCGACCGTCCGGCAGATGGGCGGTTGGGTGGGAGAACAGGTCGCCTCAGCAGTTAAGGCACAGCGACCGTCTGGCAGATGTGCAGTTCGGTGGGAATACAGGGCGCCTCAGCAGCGAAGTCACAGCGACCATCCGGAAGATGGGTAGTTGGGCGCGAGGAGACCGCGCCTCAGCAGTGAAGGCACAGCGACCGTCCGGCAGATGGGCGGTTGGGTGGGAGGACAGGTCGCCTTAGAAGTGAAGGCACAGCGACCGTCCGGCTGATGTGCAGTTCGGTGGGAATACAGGGCGCCTCAGCAGCGAAGTCACAGCGACCATCCGGAAGATGGGTAGTTGGGCGCGAGGAGAGGGCGCCTCAGCAGTGAAGGCACAGCGACCGTCCTGCAGATGGGCAGTTGGGTGGGAGGACAGGTCGCCTCAGTAGTGAAGGCACAGCGACCGTCCGGCAGATGGGCGGTTGGGTGGGAGGACAGGTCGCCTCAGCAGTGAAGGCACAGCGACCATCCGGCAGATGTGCAGTTTGGTGGGAATACAGGGCGCCTCAGCAGCGAAGTCACAGCGACCATCTGGAAGATGGGTAGCTGGGCGCGAGGAGAGGGCGCCTCAGCAGTGAAGGCACAGCGACCGTCCGGCAGATGGGCGGTTGGGTGGGAGGACAGGTCGCCTCAGCAGTGAAGGCACAGCGACCGTCCGGCAGATGTGCAGTTTGGTGGGAATACAGGGCGCTTCAGCAGCGAAGTCACAGCGACCATCCGGAAGATGGGTAGTTGGGCGCGAGGAGAGGGCGCCTCAGCAGTGAAGGCACAGCGACCGTCCTGCAGATGGGCAGTTGGGTGGGAGGACAGGTCGCCTCAGCAGTGAAGGCACAGCGACCGTCCGGCAGATGGGCGGTTGGGTGGGAGGACAGGTCGCCTCAGCAGTGAAGGCACAGCGACCGTCCGGCAGATGTGCAGTTTGGTGGGAATACAGGGCGCCTCAGCTGCGAAGTTACAGCGACCATCCAGAAGATGGGTAGTTGGGCGCGAGGAGAGGGCGCCTCAGCAGTGAAGGCACAGCGACCGTCCGGCAGATGGGCGGTTGGGTGGGAGGACAGGTCGCCTCAGCAGTGAAGGCACAGCGACCGTCCGGCAGATGTGCAGTTCGGTGGGAATACAGGGCGCCTCAGGAGCGAAGTCACAGCGACCATCCGGAAGATGGGTAGTTGGGTGGGAGGACAGGCCGCCTCAGCAGTGAAGGCACAGCGACCGTCCGGCAGATGTGCAGTTCGATGGGAATACAGGGCGCCTCAGAAGTGAAGGCACAGCGACCGTCCGGCAGATGGGCGGTTGGGTGGGAGGACAGGTCGCCTCAGCAGTGAAGGCACAGCGACCGTCCGGCAGATGTGCAGTTCGGTGGGAATACAGGGCGCCTCAGCAGCGAAGTAGCAGCGACCATCCGGAAGATGGGTAGTTGGGCGCGAGGAGAGGGCGCCTCAGCAGTGAAGGCACAGCGACCGTCCGGCAGATGGGCGGTTGGGTGGGAGGACAGGTCGCCTTAGCAGTGAAGGCACAGCGACCGTCCGGCAGATGTGCAGTTCGGTGGGAATACAGGGCGCCTCAGCAGCGAAGTCACAGCGACCATCCGGAAGATGGGTAGTTGGGCGCGAGGAGAGCGCGCCTCAGTAGTGAATGCACAGCGACCGTCCGGCAGATGGGCGGTTGGGTGGGAGGACAGGTCGCCTTAGCAGTGAAGGCACAGCGACCGTCCGGCAGATGTGCAGTTCGGTGGGAATACAGGGCGCCTCAGCAGCGAAGTCACAGCGACCATCCGGAAGATGGGTAGTTGGGCGCGAGGAGAGCGCGCCTCAGCAGTGAAGGCACAGCGACCGTCCGGCAGATGGGCGGTTTGGTGGGAGGACAGGTCGCCTTAGCAGTGAAGGCACAGCGACCGTCCGGCAGATGTGCAGTTCGGTGGGAATACAGGGCGCCTCAGCAGCGAAGTCACAGCGACCATCCGGAAGATGGGTAGTTGGGCGCGAGGAGAGCGCGCCTCGGCAGTGAAGGCACAGCGACCGTACGGCAGATGGGCGGTTGGGTGGGAGGACAGGTCGCCTCAGCAGTGAAGGCACAGCGACCGTCCGGGAGATGTGCAGTTCGGTGGGAATACAGGGCGCCTCAGCAGCGAAGTCACAGCGACCATCCGGAAGATGGGTAGTTGGGCACGAGGAGAGCGCGCCTCAGCGGTGAAGTCACAGCGACCATCCGGAAGATGGGTAGTTGGGCGCGAGGACAGGGCGCCTCAGCAGTGAAGGCACAGCGACCGTCCGGCAGATGGGCGGTTGGGTGGGAGGACAGGTCGCCTTAGCAGTGAAGGCACAGCGACCGTCCGGCAGATGTGCAGTTCGGTGGGAATACAGGGCGCCTCAGCAGCGAAGTCACAGCAACCATCCGGAAGATGGGTAGTTGGGCGCGAGGAGAGCGCGCCTCAGCAGTGAAGGCACAGCGACCGTCCGGCAGATGGGCGGTTGGGTGGGAGAACAGGTCGCCTCAGCACTGAAGGCACAGCGACCGTCCGGCAGATGTGCAGTTCGGTGGGAATACAGGGCGCCTCAGCAGCGAAGTCACAGCGACCATCCGGAAGATGGGTAGTTGGGCGCGAGGAGAGCGCGCCTCAGCAGTGAAGGCACAGCGACCGTCCGGCAGATGGGCGGTTGGGTGGGAGGACAGGTCGCCTTAGGAGTGAAGGCACAGCGACCGTCCGGCAGATGTGCAGTTCGGTGGGAATACAGGGCGCCTCAGCAGTGAAGGCACAGCGACCATCCGGAAGATGGGTAGTTGGGCGCGAGGAGAGCGCGCCTCAGCAGTGAAGGCACAGCGACCGTCCGGCAGATGGGCGGTTTTGTGGGAGGACAGGTCGCCTCAGCAGTGAAGGCACAGCGACCGTCCGGCAGATGTGCAGTTCGGTGGGAATACAGGGGGCCTCAGCAGCGAAGTCACAGCGACCATCCGGAAGATGGGTAGTTGGGCGCGAGGAGAGCGCGCCTCAGCAGTGAAGTCACAGCGACCATCCGGAAGATGGGTAGTTGGGCGCGAGGAGAGCGCGCCTCAGCAGTGAAGGCACAGCGACCGTCCGGCAGATGGGCGGTTGGGTGGGAGGACAGGTCGCCTCAGCAGTGAAGGCACAGCGACCGTCCGGCAGATGTGCAGTTCGGTGGGAATACAGGGCGCCTCAGCAGCGAAGTCACAGCGACCATCCGGAAGATGGGTAGTTGGGCGCGAGGAGAGCGCGCCTCAGCAGTGAAGTCACAGCGACCATCCGGAAGATGGGTAGTTGGGCGCGAGGAGAGGGCGCCTCAGCAGTGAAGGCACAGCGACCGTCCGGCAGATGGGCGGTTGGGTGGGAGGACAGGTCGCCTTAGCAGTGAAGGCACAGCGACCGTCCGGCAGATGTGCAGTTCGGTGGGAATACAGGGCGCCTCAGCAGCGAAGTCACAGCAACCATCCGGAAGATGGGTAGTTGGGCGCGGGGAGAGCGTGCCTCAGCAGTGAAGGCACAGCGACCGTCCGGCAGATGGGCGGTTGGGTGGGAGAACAGGTCGCCTCAGCAGTGAAGGCACAGCGACCGTCCGGCAGATGTGCAGTTCGGTGGGAATACAGGGCGCCTCAGCAGCGAAGTCACAGCGACCATCCGGAAGATGGGTAGTTGGGCGCGAGGAGAGCGCGCCTCAGCAGTGAAGGCACAGCGACCGTCCGGCAGATGGGCGGTTGGGTGGGAGGACAGGTCGCCTTTGCAGTGAAGGCACAGCGACCGTCCGGCAGATGTGCAGTTCGGTGGGAATACAGGGCGCCTCAGCAGTGAAGGCACAGCGACCATCCGGAAGATGGGTAGTTGGGCGCGAGGAGAGCGCGCCTCAGCAGTGAAGGCACAGCGACCGTCCGGCAGATGGGCGGTTGGGTGGGAGGACAGGTCGCCTCAGCAGTGAAGGCACAGCGACCGTCCGGCAGATGTGCAGTTCGGTGGGAATACAGGGGGCCTCAGCAGCGAAGTCACAGCGACCATCCGGAAGATGGGTAGTTGGGCGCGAGGAGAGCGCGCCTCAGCAGTGAAGTCACAGCGACCATCCGGAAGATGGGTAGTTGGGCGCGAGGAGAGCGCGCCTCAGCAGTGAAGGCACAGCGACCGTCCGGCAGATGGGCGGTTGGGTGGGAGGACAGGTCGCCTCAGCAGTGAAGGCACAGCGACCGTCCGGCAGATGTGCAGTTCGGTGGGAATACAGGGCGCCTCAGCAGCGAAGTCACAGCGACCATCCGGAAGATGGGTAGTTGGGCGCGAGGAGAGCGCGCCTCAGCAGTGAAGTCACAGCGACCATCCGGAAGATGGGTAGTTGGGCGCGAGGAGAGGGCGCCTCAGCAGTGAAGGCACAGCGACCGTCCGGCAGATGGGCGGTTGGGTGGGAGGACAGGTCGCCTTAGCAGTGAAGGCACAGCGACCGTCCGGCAGATGTGCAGTTCGGTGGGAATACAGGGCGCCTCAGCAGCGAAGTCACAGCAACCATCCGGAAGATGGGTAGTTGGGCGCGGGGAGAGCGTGCCTCAGCAGTGAAGGCACAGCGACCGTCCGGCAGATGGGCGGTTGGGTGGGAGAACAGGTCGCCTCAGCAGTGAAGGCACAGCGACCGTCCGGCAGATGTGCAGTTCGGTGGGAATACAGGGCGCCTCAGCAGCGAAGTCACAGCGACCATCCGGAAGATGGGTAGTTGGGCGCGAGGAGAGCGCGCCTCAGCAGTGAAGGCACAGCGACCGTCCGGCAGATGGGCGGTTGGGTGGGAGGACAGGTCGCCTTAGCAGTGAAGGCACAGCGACCGTCCGGCAGATGTGCAGTTCGGTGGGAATACAGGGCGCCTCAGCAGTGAAGGCACAGCGACCATCCGGAAGATGGGTAGTTGGGCGCGAGGAGAGCGCGCCTCAACAGTGAAGACACAGCGACCGTCCGGCAGATGGGCGGTTGGGTGGGAGGACAGGTCGCCTCAGAAGTGAAGGCACAGCGACCGTCCGGCAGATGGGCGGTTGGGTGGGAGGACAGGTCGCCTCAGCAGTGAAGGCACAGCGACCGTCCGGCAGTTGTGCAGTTCGGTGGGAATACAGGGCGCCTCAGGAGCGAAGTCACAGCGACCATCCGGAAGATGGGTAGTTGGGTGGGAGGACAGGCCGCCTGAGCAGTGAAGGCACAGCGACCGTCCGGCAGATGTGCAGTTCGGTGGGAATACAGGGCGCCTCAGAAGTGAAGGCACAGCGACTGTCCGGCAGATGGGCGGTTGGGTGGGAGGACAGGTCGCCTCAGCAGTGAAGGCACAGCGACCCTCCGGCAGATGTGCAGTTCGGTGGGAATACAGGGCGCCTCAGCAGCGAAGTAGCAGCGACCATCCGGAAGATGGGTAGTTGGGCGCGAGGAGAGGGCGCCTCAGCAGTGAAGGCACAGCGACCGTCCGGCAGATGGGCGGTTGGGTGGGAGGACAGGTCGCCTTAGCAGTGAAGGCACAGCGACCGTCCGGCAGATGTGCAGTTCGTTGGGAATACAGGGCGCCTCAGCAGCGAAGTCACAGCGACCATCCGGAAGATGGGTAGTTGGGCGCGAGGAGAGCGCGCCTCAGCAGTGAATGCACAGCGACCGTCCGGCAGATGGGCGGTTGGGTGGGAGGACAGGTCGCCTTAGCAGTGAAGGCACAGCGACCGTCCGGCAGATGTGCAGTTCGGTGGGAATACAGGGCGCCTCAGCAGCGAAGTCACACGACCATCCGGAAGATGGGTAGTTGGGCGCGAGGAGAGCGCGCCTCAGCAGTGAAGGCACAGCGACCGTCCGGCAGATGGGCGGTTGGGTGGGAGGACAGGTCGCCTTAGCAGTGAAGGCACAGCGACCGTCCGGCAGATGTGCAGTTCGGTGGGAATACAGGGCGCCTCAGCAGCGAAGTCACAGCGACCATCGAGAAGATGGGTAGTTGGGCGCGAGGAGAGCGCGCCTCAGCAGTGAAGGCACAGCGACCGTCCGGCAGATGGGCGGTTGGGTGGGAGGACAGGTCGCCTTAGCAGTGAAGGCACAGCGACCGTCCGGCAGATGTGCAGTTCGGTGGGAATACAGGGCGCCTCAGCAGCGAAGTCACAGCGACCATCCGGAAGATGGGTAGTTGGGCGCGAGGAGAGCGCGCCTCAGCAGTGAAGGCACAGCGACCGTCCGGCAGATGGGCGGTTGGGTGGGAGGACAGGTCGCCTCAGCAGTGAAGGCACAGCGACCGTCCGGCAGATGTGCAGTTCGGTGGGAATACAAGGCGCCTCAGCAGCGAAGTCACAGCGACCATCCGGAAGATGGGAAGTGGGGCGCGATGAGAGCGCACCTCAGCAGTGAAGGCACAGCGACCGTCCGGCAGACGGGCGGTTGGGTGGGAGGACAGGTCGCCTCAGCAGTGAAGGCACAGCGACCGTCCGGCAGATGTGCAGGTCGGTGGGAATACAGGGCGCCTCAGCAGCGAAGTCACAGCGACCATCCGGAAGATGGGTAGTTGGGCGCGAGGAGAGCGCCTCAGCAGTGAAGGCACAGCGACCGTCCGGCAGATGGGCGGTTGGGTGGGAGGACAGGTCGCCTTAGAAGTGAAGGCACAGCGACCGTCCGGCTGATGTGCAGTTCGGTGGGAATACAGGGCGCCTCAGCAGCGAAGTCACAGCGACCATCCGGAAGATGGGTAGTTGGGCGCGAGGAGAGCGCCTCAGCAGTGAAGGCACAGCGACCGTCCGGCAGATGGGCGGTTGGGTGGGAGGACAGGTCGCCTTAGAAGTGAAGGCACAGCGACCGTCCGGCTGATGTGCAGTTCGGTGGGAATACAGGGCGCCTCAGCAGCGAAGTCACAGCGACCATCCGGAAGATGGGTAGTTGGGCGCGAGGAGAGCGCGCCTCAGCAGTGAAGGCACAGCGACCGTCCGGCAGACGGGCGGTTGGGTGGGAGGACAGGTCGCCTTAGCAGTGAAGGCACAGCGACCGTCCGGCAGATGTGCAGTTCGGTGGGAATACAGGGCGCCTCAGCAGCGAAGTCACAGCAACCATCCGGAAGATGGGTAGTTGGGCGTGAGGAGAGCGCGCCTCAGCAGTGAAGGCACAGCGACCGTCCGGCAGATGGGCGGTTGGGTGGGAGAACAGGTCGCCTCAGTAGTGAAGGCACAGCGACCGTCCGGCAGATCTGCAGTTCGGTGGGAATACAGGGCGCCTCAGCAGCGAAGTCACAGCGACCATCCGGAAGATGGGTAGTTGGGCGCGAGGAGAGCGCGCCTCAGCAGTGAAGGCACAGCGACCGTCCGGCAGATGGGCGGTTGGGTGGGAGGACAGGTCGCCTTAGAAGTGAAGGCACAGCGACCGTTCGGCTGATGTGCAGTTCGGTGGGAATACAGGGCGCCTCAGCAGCGAAGTCACAGCGACCATCCGGAAGATGGGTAGTTGGGCGCGAGGAGAGGGCGCCTCAGCAGTGAAGGCACAGCGACCGTCCTGCAGATGGGCAGTTGGGTGGGAGGACAGGTCGCCTCAGCAGTGAAGGCACAGCGACCGTCCGGCAGATGGGCGGTTGGGTGGGAGGACAGGTCGCCTCAGCAGTGAAGGCACAGCGACCGTCCGGCAGATGTGCAGTTCGGTGGGAATACAGGGCGCCTCAGCAGCGAAGTCACAGCGACCATCCGGAAGATGGGTAGTTGGGCACGAGGAGAGCGCGCCTCAGCGGTGAAGTCACAGCGACCATCCGGAAGATGGGTAGTTGGGCGCGAGGACAGGGCGCCTCAGCAGTGAAGGCACAGCGACCGTCCGGCAGATGGGCGGTTGGGTGGGAGGACAGGTCGCCTTAGCAGTGAAGGCACAGCGACCGTCCGGCAGATGTGCAGTTCGGTGGGAATACAGGGCGCCTCAGCAGCGAAGTCACAGCAACCATCCGGAAGATGGGTAGTTGGGCGCGAGGAGAGCGCGCCTCAGCAGTGAAGGCACAGCGACCGTCCGGCAGATGGGCGGTTGGGTGGGAGAACAGGTCGCCTCAGCACTGAAGGCACAGCGACCGTCCGGCAGATGTGCAGTTCGGTGGGAATACAGGGCGCCTCAGCAGCGAAGTCACAGCGACCATCCGGAAGATGGGTAGTTGGGCGCGAGGAGAGCGCGCCTCAGCAGTGAAGGCACAGCGACCGTCCGGCAGATGGGCGGTTGGGTGGGAGGACAGGTCGCCTTAGGAGTGAAGGCACAGCGACCGTCCGGCAGATGTGCAGTTCGGTGGGAATACAGGGCGCCTCAGCAGTGAAGGCACAGCGACCATCCGGAAGATGGGTAGTTGGGCGCGAGGAGAGCGCGCCTCAGCAGTGAAGGCACAGCGACCGTCCGGCAGATGGGCGGTTTTGTGGGAGGACAGGTCGCCTCAGCAGTGAAGGCACAGCGACCGTCCGGCAGATGTGCAGTTCGGTGGGAATACAGGGGGCCTCAGCAGCGAAGTCACAGCGACCATCCGGAAGATGGGTAGTTGGGCGCGAGGAGAGCGCGCCTCAGCAGTGAAGTCACAGCGACCATCCGGAAGATGGGTAGTTGGGCGCGAGGAGAGCGCGCCTCAGCAGTGAAGGCACAGCGACCGTCCGGCAGATGGGCGGTTGGGTGGGAGGACAGGTCGCCTCAGCAGTGAAGGCACAGCGACCGTCCGGCAGATGTGCAGTTCGGTGGGAATACAGGGCGCCTCAGCAGCGAAGTCACAGCGACCATCCGGAAGATGGGTAGTTGGGCGCGAGGAGAGCGCGCCTCAGCAGTGAAGTCACAGCGACCATCCGGAAGATGGGTAGTTGGGCGCGAGGAGAGGGCGCCTCAGCAGTGAAGGCACAGCGACCGTCCGGCAGATGGGCGGTTGGGTGGGAGGACAGGTCGCCTTAGCAGTGAAGGCACAGCGACCGTCCGGCAGATGTGCAGTTCGGTGGGAATACAGGGCGCCTCAGCAGCGAAGTCACAGCAACCATCCGGAAGATGGGTAGTTGGGCGCGGGGAGAGCGTGCCTCAGCAGTGAAGGCACAGCGACCGTCCGGCAGATGGGCGGTTGGGTGGGAGAACAGGTCGCCTCAGCAGTGAAGGCACAGCGACCGTCCGGCAGATGTGCAGTTCGGTGGGAATACAGGGCGCCTCAGCAGCGAAGTCACAGCGACCATCCGGAAGATGGGTAGTTGGGCGCGAGGAGAGCGCGCCTCAGCAGTGAAGGCACAGCGACCGTCCGGCAGATGGGCGGTTGGGTGGGAGGACAGGTCGCCTTTGCAGTGAAGGCACAGCGACCGTCCGGCAGATGTGCAGTTCGGTGGGAATACAGGGCGCCTCAGCAGTGAAGGCACAGCGACCATCCGGAAGATGGGTAGTTGGGCGCGAGGAGAGCGCGCCTCAGCAGTGAAGGCACAGCGACCGTCCGGCAGATGGGCGGTTGGGTGGGAGGACAGGTCGCCTCAGCAGTGAAGGCACAGCGACCGTCCGGCAGATGTGCAGTTCGGTGGGAATACAGGGGGCCTCAGCAGCGAAGTCACAGCGACCATCCGGAAGATGGGTAGTTGGGCGCGAGGAGAGCGCGCCTCAGCAGTGAAGTCACAGCGACCATCCGGAAGATGGGTAGTTGGGCGCGAGGAGAGCGCGCCTCAGCAGTGAAGGCACAGCGACCGTCCGGCAGATGGGCGGTTGGGTGGGAGGACAGGTCGCCTCAGCAGTGAAGGCACAGCGACCGTCCGGCAGATGTGCAGTTCGGTGGGAATACAGGGCGCCTCAGCAGCGAAGTCACAGCGACCATCCGGAAGATGGGTAGTTGGGCGCGAGGAGAGCGCGCCTCAGCAGTGAAGTCACAGCGACCATCCGGAAGATGGGTAGTTGGGCGCGAGGAGAGGGCGCCTCAGCAGTGAAGGCACAGCGACCGTCCGGCAGATGGGCGGTTGGGTGGGAGGACAGGTCGCCTTAGCAGTGAAGGCACAGCGACCGTCCGGCAGATGTGCAGTTCGGTGGGAATACAGGGCGCCTCAGCAGCGAAGTCACAGCAACCATCCGGAAGATGGGTAGTTGGGCGCGGGGAGAGCGTGCCTCAGCAGTGAAGGCACAGCGACCGTCCGGCAGATGGGCGGTTGGGTGGGAGAACAGGTCGCCTCAGCAGTGAAGGCACAGCGACCGTCCGGCAGATGTGCAGTTCGGTGGGAATACAGGGCGCCTCAGCAGCGAAGTCACAGCGACCATCCGGAAGATGGGTAGTTGGGCGCGAGGAGAGCGCGCCTCAGCAGTGAAGGCACAGCGACCGTCCGGCAGATGGGCGGTTGGGTGGGAGGACAGGTCGCCTTAGCAGTGAAGGCACAGCGACCGTCCGGCAGATGTGCAGTTCGGTGGGAATACAGGGCGCCTCAGCAGTGAAGGCACAGCGACCATCCGGAAGATGGGTAGTTGGGCGCGAGGAGAGCGCGCCTCAACAGTGAAGACACAGCGACCGTCCGGCAGATGGGCGGTTGGGTGGGAGGACAGGTCGCCTCAGAAGTGAAGGCACAGCGACCGTCCGGCAGATGGGCGGTTGGGTGGGAGGACAGGTCGCCTCAGCAGTGAAGGCACAGCGACCGTCCGGCAGTTGTGCAGTTCGGTGGGAATACAGGGCGCCTCAGGAGCGAAGTCACAGCGACCATCCGGAAGATGGGTAGTTGGGTGGGAGGACAGGCCGCCTGAGCAGTGAAGGCACAGCGACCGTCCGGCAGATGTGCAGTTCGGTGGGAATACAGGGCGCCTCAGAAGTGAAGGCACAGCGACTGTCCGGCAGATGGGCGGTTGGGTGGGAGGACAGGTCGCCTCAGCAGTGAAGGCACAGCGACCCTCCGGCAGATGTGCAGTTCGGTGGGAATACAGGGCGCCTCAGCAGCGAAGTAGCAGCGACCATCCGGAAGATGGGTAGTTGGGCGCGAGGAGAGGGCGCCTCAGCAGTGAAGGCACAGCGACCGTCCGGCAGATGGGCGGTTGGGTGGGAGGACAGGTCGCCTTAGCAGTGAAGGCACAGCGACCGTCCGGCAGATGTGCAGTTCGTTGGGAATACAGGGCGCCTCAGCAGCGAAGTCACAGCGACCATCCGGAAGATGGGTAGTTGGGCGCGAGGAGAGCGCGCCTCAGCAGTGAATGCACAGCGACCGTCCGGCAGATGGGCGGTTGGGTGGGAGGACAGGTCGCCTTAGCAGTGAAGGCACAGCGACCGTCCGGCAGATGTGCAGTTCGGTGGGAATACAGGGCGCCTCAGCAGCGAAGTCACACGACCATCCGGAAGATGGGTAGTTGGGCGCGAGGAGAGCGCGCCTCAGCAGTGAAGGCACAGCGACCGTCCGGCAGATGGGCGGTTGGGTGGGAGGACAGGTCGCCTTAGCAGTGAAGGCACAGCGACCGTCCGGCAGATGTGCAGTTCGGTGGGAATACAGGGCGCCTCAGCAGCGAAGTCACAGCGACCATCGAGAAGATGGGTAGTTGGGCGCGAGGAGAGCGCGCCTCAGCAGTGAAGGCACAGCGACCGTCCGGCAGATGGGCGGTTGGGTGGGAGGACAGGTCGCCTTAGCAGTGAAGGCACAGCGACCGTCCGGCAGATGTGCAGTTCGGTGGGAATACAGGGCGCCTCAGCAGCGAAGTCACAGCGACCATCCGGAAGATGGGTAGTTGGGCGCGAGGAGAGCGCGCCTCAGCAGTGAAGGCACAGCGACCGTCCGGCAGATGGGCGGTTGGGTGGGAGGACAGGTCGCCTCAGCAGTGAAGGCACAGCGACCGTCCGGCAGATGTGCAGTTCGGTGGGAATACAAGGCGCCTCAGCAGCGAAGTCACAGCGACCATCCGGAAGATGGGAAGTGGGGCGCGATGAGAGCGCACCTCAGCAGTGAAGGCACAGCGACCGTCCGGCAGACGGGCGGTTGGGTGGGAGGACAGGTCGCCTCAGCAGTGAAGGCACAGCGACCGTCCGGCAGATGTGCAGGTCGGTGGGAATACAGGGCGCCTCAGCAGCGAAGTCACAGCGACCATCCGGAAGATGGGTAGTTGGGCGCGAGGAGAGCGCCTCAGCAGTGAAGGCACAGCGACCGTCCGGCAGATGGGCGGTTGGGTGGGAGGACAGGTCGCCTTAGAAGTGAAGGCACAGCGACCGTCCGGCTGATGTGCAGTTCGGTGGGAATACAGGGCGCCTCAGCAGCGAAGTCACAGCGACCATCCGGAAGATGGGTAGTTGGGCGCGAGGAGAGCGCCTCAGCAGTGAAGGCACAGCGACCGTCCGGCAGATGGGCGGTTGGGTGGGAGGACAGGTCGCCTTAGAAGTGAAGGCACAGCGACCGTCCGGCTGATGTGCAGTTCGGTGGGAATACAGGGCGCCTCAGCAGCGAAGTCACAGCGACCATCCGGAAGATGGGTAGTTGGGCGCGAGGAGAGCGCGCCTCAGCAGTGAAGGCACAGCGACCGTCCGGCAGACGGGCGGTTGGGTGGGAGGACAGGTCGCCTTAGCAGTGAAGGCACAGCGACCGTCCGGCAGATGTGCAGTTCGGTGGGAATACAGGGCGCCTCAGCAGCGAAGTCACAGCAACCATCCGGAAGATGGGTAGTTGGGCGTGAGGAGAGCGCGCCTCAGCAGTGAAGGCACAGCGACCGTCCGGCAGATGGGCGGTTGGGTGGGAGAACAGGTCGCCTCAGTAGTGAAGGCACAGCGACCGTCCGGCAGATCTGCAGTTCGGTGGGAATACAGGGCGCCTCAGCAGCGAAGTCACAGCGACCATCCGGAAGATGGGTAGTTGGGCGCGAGGAGAGCGCGCCTCAGCAGTGAAGGCACAGCGACCGTCCGGCAGATGGGCGGTTGGGTGGGAGGACAGGTCGCCTTAGAAGTGAAGGCACAGCGACCGTTCGGCTGATGTGCAGTTCGGTGGGAATACAGGGCGCCTCAGCAGCGAAGTCACAGCGACCATCCGGAAGATGGGTAGTTGGGCGCGAGGAGAGGGCGCCTCAGCAGTGAAGGCACAGCGACCGTCCTGCAGATGGGCAGTTGGGTGGGAGGACAGGTCGCCTCAGCAGTGAAGGCACAGCGACCGTCCGGCAGATGGGCGGTTGGGTGGGAGGACAGGTCGCCTCAGCAGTGAAGGCACAGCGACCGTCCGGCAGATGTGCAGTTCGGTGGGAATACAGGGCGCCTCAGCAGCGAAGTCACAGCGACCATCCGGAAAATGGGTAGTTGGGCGCGAGGAGAGGGCGCCTCAGCAGTGAAGGCACAGCGACCGTCCGGCAGATGGGCGGTTGGGTGGGAGGACAGGTCGCCTCAGCAGTGAAGGCACAGCGACCGTCCGGCAGATGTGCAGTTCGGTGGGAATACAGGGCGCCTCAGCAGCGAAGTCACAGCGACCATCCGGAAGATGTGTAGTTGGGCGCGAGGAGAGCGCGCCTCAGCAGTGAAGTCACAGCGACCATCCGGAAGATGGGTAGTTGGGCGCGAGGAGAGGGCGCCTCAGCAGTGAAGGCACAGCGACCGTCCGGCAGATGGGCGGTAGGTGGGAGGACAGGTCGCCTTAGCAGTGAAGGCACAGCGACCGTCCGGCAGATGTGCAATTCGGTGGGAATACAGGGCGCCTCAGCAGCGAAGTCACAGCAACCATCCGGAAGATGGTAGTTGGGCGTGAGGAGAGCGCGCCTCAGCAGTGAAGGCACAGCGACCATCCGGCAGATGGGCGGTTGGGTGGGAGAACAGGTCGCCTCAGTAGTGAAGGCACAGCGACCGTCCGGCAGATGTGCAGTTCGGTGGGAATACAGTTCGCCTCAGCAGCGAAGTCACAGCGACCATCCGGAAGATGGGTAGTTGGGCGCGAGGAGAGCGCGCCTCAGCAGTGAAGGCAACGCGACCGTCCGGCAGATGGGCGGTTGGGTGGGAGGACAGGTCGCCTTAGAAGTGAAGGCACAGCGACCGTCCGGCTGATGTGCAGTTCGGTGGGAATACAGGGCGCCTCAGCAGCGAAGTCACAGCGACCATCCGGAAGATGGGTAGTTGGGCGCGAGGAGAGGGCGCCTCAGCAGTGAAGGCACAGCGACCGTCCGACAGATGGGCGGTTGGGTGGGAGGACAGGTCGCCTCAGCAGTGAAGGCACAGCGACCGTCCGGCAGATGTGCAGTTCGGTGGGAATACAGGGCGCCTCAGCAGCGAAGTCACAGCGACCATCCGGAAGATGGGTAGTTGGGCGCGAGGAGAGGGCGCCTCAGCAGTGAAGGCACAGCGACCGTCCGGCAGATGGGCGGTTGTGCACGAGGAGAGGGCGCCTCAGCAGTGAAGGCACGGCGACCATCCTGCAGATGGGCAGTTGGGTGGGAGGACAGGTCGCCTCAGCAGTGAAGGCACAGCGACCGTCCGGCAGATGGGCGGTTGGGTGGGAGGACAGGTCGCCTCAGCAGTGAAGGCACAGCGACCGTCCGGCAGATGTGCAGTTCGGTGGGAATACAGGGCGCCTCAGAAGTGAAGGCACAGCGACCGTCCGGCAGATGGGCGGTTGGGTGGGAGGACAGGTCGCCTCAGCAGTGAAGGCACAGCGACCGTCCGGCAGATGTGCAGTTCGGTGGGAATACAGGGCGCCTCAGCAGTGAAGGCACAGCGACCGTCCGGCAGATGGGCAGTTGGGTGGGAGGACAGGTCGCCTCAGCAGTGAAGGCACACCGACCGTCCGGCAGATGTGCAGTTCGGTGGGAATACAGGGCGCCTCAGCAGCGAAGTAGCAGCGACCATTCGGAAGATGGGTAGTTGGGCGCGAGGAGAGGGCGCCTCAGCAGTGAAGGCACAGCGACCGTTCGGCAGATGGGCAGTTGGGTGGGAGGACAGGTCGCCTCAGCAGTGAAGGCACAGCGACCGTCCGGCAGATGTGCAGTTCGGTGGGAATACAGGTCGCCTCAGCAGCGAAGTCACAGCGACCATCCGGAAGATGGGTAGTTGGGCGCGAGGAGAGCGCGCCTCAGCAGTGAAGGCACAGCGACCGTCCGGCAGATGGGCAGGTTGGGTGGGAGGACAGGTCGCCTTAGCAGTGAAGACACAGCGACCGTCTTGCAGATGTGCAGTTCGGTGGGAATACAGGGTGCCTCAGCAGCGAAGTCACAGCGACCATCCGGAAGATGGGAAGTGGGGCGCGATGAGAGCGCACCTCAGCAGTGAAGGCACAGCGACCGTCCGGCAGACGGGCGGTTGGGTGGGAGGACAGGTCGCCTCAGCAGTGAAGGCACAGCGACCGTCCGGCAGATGTGCAGGTCGGTGGGAATACAGGGCGCCTCAGCAGCGAAGTCACAGCGACCATCCGGAAGATGGGTAGTTGGGCGCGAGGAGAGCGCCTCAGCAGTGAAGGCACAGCGACCGTCCGGCAGATGGGCGGTTGGGTGGGAGGACAGGTCGCCTTAGAAGTGAAGGCACAGCGACCGTCCGGCTGATGTGCAGTTCGGTGGGAATACAGGGCGCCTCAGCAGCGAAGTCACAGCGACCATCCGGAAGATGGGTAGTTGGGCGCGAGGAGAGGGCGCCTCAGCAGTGAAGGCACAGCGACCGTCCGACAGATGGGCGGTTGGGTGGGAGGACAGGTCGCCTCAGCAGTGAAGGCACAGCGACCGTCCGGCAGATGTGCAGTTCGGTGGGAATACAGGGCGCCTCAGCAGCGAAGTCACAGCGACCATCCGGAAGATGGGTAGTTGGGCGCGACGAGAGGGCGCCTCAGCAGTGAAGGCACAGCGACCGTCCGGCAGATGGGCGGTTGGGTGGGAGGACAGGTCGCCTCAGCAGTGAAGGCACAGCGACCGTCCGGCAGATGTGCAGTTTGGTGGGAATACAGGGCGCTTCAGCAGCGAAGTCACAGCGACCATCCGGAAGATGGGTAGTTGGGCGCGAGGAGAGGGCGCCTCAGCAGTGAAGGCACAGCGACCGTCCTGCAGATGGGCAGTTGGGTGGGAGGACAGGTCGCCTCAGCAGTGAAGGCACAGCGACCGTCCGGCAGATGGGCGGTTGGGTGGGAGGACAGGTCGCCTCAGCAGTGAAGGCACAGCGACCGTCCGGCAGATGTGCAGTTTGGTGGGAATACAGGGCGCCTCAGCTGCGAAGTTACAGCGACCATCCAGAAGATGGGTAGTTGGGCGCGAGGAGAGGGCGCCTCAGCAGTGAAGGCACAGCGACCGTCCGGCAGATGGGCGGTTGGGTGGGAGGACAGGTCGCCTCAGCAGTGAAGGCACAGCGACCGTCCGGCAGATGTGCAGTTCGGTGGGAATACAGGGCGCCTCAGGAGCGAAGTCACAGCGACCATCCGGAAGATGGGTAGTTGGGTGGGAGGACAGGCCGCCTCAGCAGTGAAGGCACAGCGACCGTCCGGCAGATGTGCAGTTCGGTGGGAATACAGGGCGCCTCAGAAGTGAAGGCACAGCGACCGTCCGGCAGATGGGCGGTTGGGTGGGAGGACAGGTCGCCTCAGCAGTGAAGGCACAGCGACCGTCCGGCAGATGTGCAGTTCGGTGGGAATACAGGGCGCCTCAGCAGCGAAGTAGCAGCGACCATCCGGAAGATGGGTAGTTGGGCGCGAGGAGAGGGCGCCTCAGCAGTGAAGGCACAGCGACCGTCCGGCAGATGGGCGGTTGGGTGGGAGGACAGGTCGCCTTAGCAGTGAAGGCACAGCGACCGTCCGGCAGATGTGCAGTTCGGTGGGAATACAGGGCGCCTCAGCAGCGAAGTCACAGCGACCATCCGGAAGATGGGTAGTTGGGCGCGAGGAGAGCGCGCCTCAGTAGTGAATGCACAGCGACCGTCCGGCAGATGGGCGGTTGGGTGGGAGGACAGGTCGCCTTAGCAGTGAAGGCACAGCGACCGTCCGGCAGATGTGCAGTTCGGTGGGAATACAGGGCGCCTCAGCAGCGAAGTCACAGCGACCATCCGGAAGATGGGTAGTTGGGCGCGAGGAGAGCGCGCCTCAGCAGTGAAGGCACAGCGACCGTCCGGCAGATGGGCGGTTGGGTGGGAGGACAGGTCGCCTTAGCAGTGAAGGCACAGCGACCGTCCGGCAGATGTGCAGTTCGGTGGGAATACAGGGCGCCTCAGCAGCGAAGTCACAGCGACCATCCAGAAGATGGGTAGTTGGGCGCGAGGAGAGCGCGCCTCAGCAGTGAAGGCACAGCGACCGTCCGGCAGATGGGCGGTTGGGTGGGAGAACAGGTCGCCTCAGCAGTGAAGGCACAGCGACCGTCCGGCAGATGTGCAGTTCGGTGGGAATACAGGGCGCCTCAGCAGCGAAGTCACAGCGATCATCCGGAAGATGGGTAGTTGGGCGCGAGGAGAGCGCGCCTCAGCAGTGAAGGCACAGCGACCGTCCGGCAGATGGGCGGTTGGGTGGGAGGACAGGTCGCCTTAGCAGTGAAGGCACAGCGACCGTCCGGCAGATGTGCAGTTCGGTGGGAATACAGGGCGCCTCAGCAGTGAAGGCACAGCGACCATCCGGAAGATGGGTAGTTGGGCGCGAGGAGAGCGCGCCTCAGCAGTGAAGGCACAGCGACCGTCCGGCAGATGGGTGGTTGGGTGGGAGGACAGGTCGCCTCAGCAGTGAAGGCACAGCGACCGTCCGGCAGATGTGCAGTTCGGTGGGAATACAGGGCGCCTCAGCAGCGAAGTCACAGCAACCATCCGGAAGATGGGTAGGTGGGCGCGAGGAGAGCGCGCCTCAGCAGTGAAGTCGCAGCGACCATCCGGAAGATGGGTAGTTGGGCGCGAGGAGAGGGCGCCTCAGCAGTGAAGGCACAGCGACCGTCCGGCAGATGGGCGGTTGGGTGGGAGGACAGGTCGCCTTAGCAGTGAAGGCACAGCGACCGTCCGGCAGATGTGCAGTTCGGTGGGAATACAGGGCGCCTCAGCAGCGAAGTCACAGCAACCATCCGGAAGATGGGTAGTTGGGCGCGAGGAGAGCGCGCCTCAGCAGTGAAGGCACAGCGACCGTCCGGCAGATGGGCGGTTGGGTGGGAGAACAGGTCGCCTCAGCAGTTAAGGCACAGCGACCGTCTGGCAGATGTGCAGTTCGGTGGGAATACAGGGCGCCTCAGCAGCGAAGTCACAGCGACCATCCGGAAGATGGGTAGTTGGGCGCGAGGAGACCGCGCCTCAGCAGTGAAGGCACAGCGACCGTCCGGCAGATGGGCGGTTGGGTGGGAGGACAGGTCGCCTTAGAAGTGAAGGCACAGCGACCGTCCGGCTGATGTGCAGTTCGGTGGGAATACAGGGCGCCTCAGCAGCGAAGTCACAGCGACCATCCGGAAGATGGGTAGTTGGGCGCGAGGAGAGGGCGCCTCAGCAGTGAAGGCACAGCGACCGTCCTGCAGATGGGCAGTTGGGTGGGAGGACAGGTCGCCTCAGTAGTGAAGGCACAGCGACCGTCCGGCAGATGGGCGGTTGGGTGGGAGGACAGGTCGCCTCAGCAGTGAAGGCACAGCGACCATCCGGCAGATGTGCAGTTTGGTGGGAATACAGGGCGCCTCAGCAGCGAAGTCACAGCGACCATCTGGAAGATGGGTAGCTGGGCGCGAGGAGAGGGCGCCTCAGCAGTGAAGGCACAGCGACCGTCCGGCAGATGGGCGGTTGGGTGGGAGGACAGGTCGCCTCAGCAGTGAAGGCACAGCGACCGTCCGGCAGATGTGCAGTTTGGTGGGAATACAGGGCGCTTCAGCAGCGAAGTCACAGCGACCATCCGGAAGATGGGTAGTTGGGCGCGAGGAGAGGGCGCCTCAGCAGTGAAGGCACAGCGACCGTCCTGCAGATGGGCAGATGGGTGGGAGGACAGGTCGCCTCAGCAGTGAAGGCACAGCGACCGTCCGGCAGATGGGCGGTTGGGTGGGAGGACAGGTCGCCTCAGCAGTGAAGGCACAGCGACCGTCCGGCAGATGTGCAGTTCGGTGGGAATACAGGGCGCCTCAGCAGCGAAGTCACAGCAACCATCCGGAAGATGGGTAGTTGGGCGCGAGGAGAGCGCGCCTCAGCAGTGAAGGCACAGCGACCGTCCGGCAGATGGGCGGTTGGGTGGGAGGACAGGTCGCCTTAGGAGTGAAGGCACAGCGACCGTCCGGCAGATGTGCAGTTCGGTGGGAATACAGGGCGCCTCAGCAGTGAAGGCACAGCGACCATCCGGAAGATGGGTAGTTGGGCGCGAGGAGAGCGCGCCTCAGCAGTGAAGGCACAGCGACCGTCCGGCAGATGGGCGGTTTTGTGGGAGGACAGGTCGCCTCAGCAGTGAAGGCACAGCGACCGTCCGGCAGATGTGCAGTTCGGTGGGAATACAGGGGGCCTCAGCAGCGAAGTCACAGCGACCATCCGGAAGATGGGTAGTTGGGCGCGAGGAGAGCGCGCCTCAGCAGTGAAGTCACAGCGACCATCCGGAAGATGGGTAGTTGGGCGCGAGGAGAGCGCGCCTCAGCAGTGAAGGCACAGCGACCGTCCGGCAGATGGGCGGTTGGGTGGGAGGACAGGTCGCCTCAGCAGTGAAGGCACAGCGACCGTCCGGCAGATGTGCAGTTCGGTGGGAATACAGGGCGCCTCAGCAGCGAAGTCACAGCGACCATCCGGAAGATGGGTAGTTGGGCGCGAGGAGAGCGCGCCTCAGCAGTGAAGTCACAGCGACCATCCGGAAGATGGGTAGTTGGGCGCGAGGAGAGGGCGCCTCAGCAGTGAAGGCACAGCGACCGTCCGGCAGATGGGCGGTTGGGTGGGAGGACAGGTCGCCTTAGCAGTGAAGGCACAGCGACCGTCCGGCAGATGTGCAGTTCGGTGGGAATACAGGGCGCCTCAGCAGCGAAGTCACAGCAACCATCCGGAAGATGGGTAGTTGGGCGCGGGGAGAGCGTGCCTCAGCAGTGAAGGCACAGCGACCGTCCGGCAGATGGGCGGTTGGGTGGGAGAACAGGTCGCCTCAGCAGTGAAGGCACAGCGACCGTCCGGCAGATGTGCAGTTCGGTGGGAATACAGGGCGCCTCAGCAGCGAAGTCACAGCGACCATCCGGAAGATGGGTAGTTGGGCGCGAGGAGAGCGCGCCTCAGCAGTGAAGGCACAGCGACCGTCCGGCAGATGGGCGGTTGGGTGGGAGGACAGGTCGCCTTTGCAGTGAAGGCACAGCGACCGTCCGGCAGATGTGCAGTTCGGTGGGAATACAGGGCGCCTCAGCAGTGAAGGCACAGCGACCATCCGGAAGATGGGTAGTTGGGCGCGAGGAGAGCGCGCCTCAGCAGTGAAGGCACAGCGACCGTCCGGCAGATGGGCGGTTGGGTGGGAGGACAGGTCGCCTCAGCAGTGAAGGCACAGCGACCGTCCGGCAGATGTGCAGTTCGGTGGGAATACAGGGGGCCTCAGCAGCGAAGTCACAGCGACCATCCGGAAGATGGGTAGTTGGGCGCGAGGAGAGCGCGCCTCAGCAGTGAAGTCACAGCGACCATCCGGAAGATGGGTAGTTGGGCGCGAGGAGAGCGCGCCTCAGCAGTGAAGGCACAGCGACCGTCCGGCAGATGGGCGGTTGGGTGGGAGGACAGGTCGCCTCAGCAGTGAAGGCACAGCGACCGTCCGGCAGATGTGCAGTTCGGTGGGAATACAGGGCGCCTCAGCAGCGAAGTCACAGCGACCATCCGGAAGATGGGTAGTTGGGCGCGAGGAGAGCGCGCCTCAGCAGTGAAGTCACAGCGACCATCCGGAAGATGGGTAGTTGGGCGCGAGGAGAGGGCGCCTCAGCAGTGAAGGCACAGCGACCGTCCGGCAGATGGGCGGTTGGGTGGGAGGACAGGTCGCCTTAGCAGTGAAGGCACAGCGACCGTCCGGCAGATGTGCAGTTCGGTGGGAATACAGGGCGCCTCAGCAGCGAAGTCACAGCAACCATCCGGAAGATGGGTAGTTGGGCGCGGGGAGAGCGTGCCTCAGCAGTGAAGGCACAGCGACCGTCCGGCAGATGGGCGGTTGGGTGGGAGAACAGGTCGCCTCAGCAGTGAAGGCACAGCGACCGTCCGGCAGATGTGCAGTTCGGTGGGAATACAGGGCGCCTCAGCAGCGAAGTCACAGCGACCATCCGGAAGATGGGTAGTTGGGCGCGAGGAGAGCGCGCCTCAGCAGTGAAGGCACAGCGACCGTCCGGCAGATGGGCGGTTGGGTGGGAGGACAGGTCGCCTTAGCACTGAAGGCACAGCGACCGTCCGGCAGATGTGCAGTTCGGTGGGAATACAGGGCGCCTCAGCAGTGAAGGCACAGCGACCATCCGGAAGATGGGTAGTTGGGCGCGAGGAGAGCGCGCCTCAGCAGTGAAGACACAGCGACCGTCCGGCAGATGGGCGGTTGGGTGGGAGGACAGGTCGCCTCAGAAGTGAAGGCACAGCGACCGTCCGGCAGATGGGCGGTTGGGTGGGAGCACAGGTCGCCTCAGCAGTGAAGGCACAGCGACCGTCCGGCAGTTGTGCAGTTCGGTGGGAATACAGGGCGCCTCAGGAGCGAAGTCACAGCGACCATCCGGAAGATGGGTAGTTGGGTGGGAGGACAGGCCGCCTGAGCAGTGAAGGCACAGCGACCGTCCGGCAGATGTGCAGTTCGGTGGGAATACAGGGCGCCTCAGAAGTGAAGGCACAGCGACTGTCCGGCAGATGGGCGGTTGGGTGGGAGGACAGGTCGCCTCAGCAGTGAAGGCACAGCGACCCTCCGGCAGATGTGCAGTTCGGTGGGAATACAGGGCGCCTCAGCAGCGAAGTAGCAGCGACCATCCGGAAGATGGGTAGTTGGGCGCGAGGAGAGGGCGCCTCAGCAGTGAAGGCACAGCGACCGTCCGGCAGATGGGCGGTTGGGTGGGAGGACAGGTCGCCTTAGCAGTGAAGGCACAGCGACCGTCCGGCAGATGTGCAGTTCGTTGGGAATACAGGGCGCCTCAGCAGCGAAGTCACAGCGACCATCCGGAAGATGGGTAGTTGGGCGCGAGGAGAGCGCGCCTCAGCAGTGAATGCACAGCGACCGTCCGGCAGATGGGCGGTTGGGTGGGAGGACAGGTCGCCTTAGCAGTGAAGGCACAGCGACCGTCCGGCAGATGTGCAGTTCGGTGGGAATACAGGGCGCCTCAGCAGCGAAGTCACACGACCATCCGGAAGATGGGTAGTTGGGCGCGAGGAGAGCGCGCCTCAGCAGTGAAGGCACAGCGACCGTCCGGCAGATGGGCGGTTGGGTGGGAGGACAGGTCGCCTTAGCAGTGAAGGCACAGCGACCGTCCGGCAGATGTGCAGTTCGGTGGGAATACAGGGCGCCTCAGCAGTGAAGGCACAGCGACCATCCGGAAGATGGGTAGTTGGGCGCGAGGAGAGCGCGCCTCAGCAGTGAAGGCACAGCGACCGTCCGGCAGATGGGTGGTTGGGTGGGAGGACAGGTCGCCTCAGCAGTGAAGGCACAGCGACCGTCCGGCAGATGTGCAGTTCGGTGGGAATACAGGGCGCCTCAGCAGCGAAGTCACAGCAACCATCCGGAAGATGGGTAGGTGGGCGCGAGGAGAGCGCGCCTCAGCAGTGAAGTCGCAGCGACCATCCGGAAGATGGGTAGTTGGGCGCGAGGAGAGGGCGCCTCAGCAGTGAAGGCACAGCGACCGTCCGGCAGATGGGCGGTTGGGTGGGAGGACAGGTCGCCTTAGCAGTGAAGGCACAGCGACCGTCCGGCAGATGTGCAGTTCGGTGGGAATACAGGGCGCCTCAGCAGCGAAGTCACAGCAACCATCCGGAAGATGGGTAGTTGGGCGCGAGGAGAGCGCGCCTCAGCAGTGAAGGCACAGCGACCGTCCGGCAGATGGGCGGTTGGGTGGGAGAACAGGTCGCCTCAGCAGTTAAGGCACAGCGACCGTCTGGCAGATGTGCAGTTCGGTGGGAATACAGGGCGCCTCAGCAGCGAAGTCACAGCGACCATCCGGAAGATGGGTAGTTGGGCGCGAGGAGACCGCGCCTCAGCAGTGAAGGCACAGCGACCGTCCGGCAGATGGGCGGTTGGGTGGGAGGACAGGTCGCCTTAGAAGTGAAGGCACAGCGACCGTCCGGCTGATGTGCAGTTCGGTGGGAATACAGGGCGCCTCAGCAGCGAAGTCACAGCGACCATCCGGAAGATGGGTAGTTGGGCGCGAGGAGAGGGCGCCTCAGCAGTGAAGGCACAGCGACCGTCCTGCAGATGGGCAGTTGGGTGGGAGGACAGGTCGCCTCAGTAGTGAAGGCACAGCGACCGTCCGGCAGATGGGCGGTTGGGTGGGAGGACAGGTCGCCTCAGCAGTGAAGGCACAGCGACCATCCGGCAGATGTGCAGTTTGGTGGGAATACAGGGCGCCTCAGCAGCGAAGTCACAGCGACCATCTGGAAGATGGGTAGCTGGGCGCGAGGAGAGGGCGCCTCAGCAGTGAAGGCACAGCGACCGTCCGGCAGATGGGCGGTTGGGTGGGAGGACAGGTCGCCTCAGCAGTGAAGGCACAGCGACCGTCCGGCAGATGTGCAGTTTGGTGGGAATACAGGGCGCTTCAGCAGCGAAGTCACAGCGACCATCCGGAAGATGGGTAGTTGGGCGCGAGGAGAGGGCGCCTCAGCAGTGAAGGCACAGCGACCGTCCTGCAGATGGGCAGATGGGTGGGAGGACAGGTCGCCTCAGCAGTGAAGGCACAGCGACCGTCCGGCAGATGGGCGGTTGGGTGGGAGGACAGGTCGCCTCAGCAGTGAAGGCACAGCGACCGTCCGGCAGATGTGCAGTTCGGTGGGAATACAGGGCGCCTCAGCAGCGAAGTCACAGCAACCATCCGGAAGATGGGTAGTTGGGCGCGAGGAGAGCGCGCCTCAGCAGTGAAGGCACAGCGACCGTCCGGCAGATGGGCGGTTGGGTGGGAGGACAGGTCGCCTTAGGAGTGAAGGCACAGCGACCGTCCGGCAGATGTGCAGTTCGGTGGGAATACAGGGCGCCTCAGCAGTGAAGGCACAGCGACCATCCGGAAGATGGGTAGTTGGGCGCGAGGAGAGCGCGCCTCAGCAGTGAAGGCACAGCGACCGTCCGGCAGATGGGCGGTTTTGTGGGAGGACAGGTCGCCTCAGCAGTGAAGGCACAGCGACCGTCCGGCAGATGTGCAGTTCGGTGGGAATACAGGGGGCCTCAGCAGCGAAGTCACAGCGACCATCCGGAAGATGGGTAGTTGGGCGCGAGGAGAGCGCGCCTCAGCAGTGAAGTCACAGCGACCATCCGGAAGATGGGTAGTTGGGCGCGAGGAGAGCGCGCCTCAGCAGTGAAGGCACAGCGACCGTCCGGCAGATGGGCGGTTGGGTGGGAGGACAGGTCGCCTCAGCAGTGAAGGCACAGCGACCGTCCGGCAGATGTGCAGTTCGGTGGGAATACAGGGCGCCTCAGCAGCGAAGTCACAGCGACCATCCGGAAGATGGGTAGTTGGGCGCGAGGAGAGCGCGCCTCAGCAGTGAAGTCACAGCGACCATCCGGAAGATGGGTAGTTGGGCGCGAGGAGAGGGCGCCTCAGCAGTGAAGGCACAGCGACCGTCCGGCAGATGGGCGGTTGGGTGGGAGGACAGGTCGCCTTAGCAGTGAAGGCACAGCGACCGTCCGGCAGATGTGCAGTTCGGTGGGAATACAGGGCGCCTCAGCAGCGAAGTCACAGCAACCATCCGGAAGATGGGTAGTTGGGCGCGGGGAGAGCGTGCCTCAGCAGTGAAGGCACAGCGACCGTCCGGCAGATGGGCGGTTGGGTGGGAGAACAGGTCGCCTCAGCAGTGAAGGCACAGCGACCGTCCGGCAGATGTGCAGTTCGGTGGGAATACAGGGCGCCTCAGCAGCGAAGTCACAGCGACCATCCGGAAGATGGGTAGTTGGGCGCGAGGAGAGCGCGCCTCAGCAGTGAAGGCACAGCGACCGTCCGGCAGATGGGCGGTTGGGTGGGAGGACAGGTCGCCTTTGCAGTGAAGGCACAGCGACCGTCCGGCAGATGTGCAGTTCGGTGGGAATACAGGGCGCCTCAGCAGTGAAGGCACAGCGACCATCCGGAAGATGGGTAGTTGGGCGCGAGGAGAGCGCGCCTCAGCAGTGAAGGCACAGCGACCGTCCGGCAGATGGGCGGTTGGGTGGGAGGACAGGTCGCCTCAGCAGTGAAGGCACAGCGACCGTCCGGCAGATGTGCAGTTCGGTGGGAATACAGGGGGCCTCAGCAGCGAAGTCACAGCGACCATCCGGAAGATGGGTAGTTGGGCGCGAGGAGAGCGCGCCTCAGCAGTGAAGTCACAGCGACCATCCGGAAGATGGGTAGTTGGGCGCGAGGAGAGCGCGCCTCAGCAGTGAAGGCACAGCGACCGTCCGGCAGATGGGCGGTTGGGTGGGAGGACAGGTCGCCTCAGCAGTGAAGGCACAGCGACCGTCCGGCAGATGTGCAGTTCGGTGGGAATACAGGGCGCCTCAGCAGCGAAGTCACAGCGACCATCCGGAAGATGGGTAGTTGGGCGCGAGGAGAGCGCGCCTCAGCAGTGAAGTCACAGCGACCATCCGGAAGATGGGTAGTTGGGCGCGAGGAGAGGGCGCCTCAGCAGTGAAGGCACAGCGACCGTCCGGCAGATGGGCGGTTGGGTGGGAGGACAGGTCGCCTTAGCAGTGAAGGCACAGCGACCGTCCGGCAGATGTGCAGTTCGGTGGGAATACAGGGCGCCTCAGCAGCGAAGTCACAGCAACCATCCGGAAGATGGGTAGTTGGGCGCGGGGAGAGCGTGCCTCAGCAGTGAAGGCACAGCGACCGTCCGGCAGATGGGCGGTTGGGTGGGAGAACAGGTCGCCTCAGCAGTGAAGGCACAGCGACCGTCCGGCAGATGTGCAGTTCGGTGGGAATACAGGGCGCCTCAGCAGCGAAGTCACAGCGACCATCCGGAAGATGGGTAGTTGGGCGCGAGGAGAGCGCGCCTCAGCAGTGAAGGCACAGCGACCGTCCGGCAGATGGGCGGTTGGGTGGGAGGACAGGTCGCCTTAGCACTGAAGGCACAGCGACCGTCCGGCAGATGTGCAGTTCGGTGGGAATACAGGGCGCCTCAGCAGTGAAGGCACAGCGACCATCCGGAAGATGGGTAGTTGGGCGCGAGGAGAGCGCGCCTCAGCAGTGAAGACACAGCGACCGTCCGGCAGATGGGCGGTTGGGTGGGAGGACAGGTCGCCTCAGAAGTGAAGGCACAGCGACCGTCCGGCAGATGGGCGGTTGGGTGGGAGCACAGGTCGCCTCAGCAGTGAAGGCACAGCGACCGTCCGGCAGTTGTGCAGTTCGGTGGGAATACAGGGCGCCTCAGGAGCGAAGTCACAGCGACCATCCGGAAGATGGGTAGTTGGGTGGGAGGACAGGCCGCCTGAGCAGTGAAGGCACAGCGACCGTCCGGCAGATGTGCAGTTCGGTGGGAATACAGGGCGCCTCAGAAGTGAAGGCACAGCGACTGTCCGGCAGATGGGCGGTTGGGTGGGAGGACAGGTCGCCTCAGCAGTGAAGGCACAGCGACCCTCCGGCAGATGTGCAGTTCGGTGGGAATACAGGGCGCCTCAGCAGCGAAGTAGCAGCGACCATCCGGAAGATGGGTAGTTGGGCGCGAGGAGAGGGCGCCTCAGCAGTGAAGGCACAGCGACCGTCCGGCAGATGGGCGGTTGGGTGGGAGGACAGGTCGCCTTAGCAGTGAAGGCACAGCGACCGTCCGGCAGATGTGCAGTTCGTTGGGAATACAGGGCGCCTCAGCAGCGAAGTCACAGCGACCATCCGGAAGATGGGTAGTTGGGCGCGAGGAGAGCGCGCCTCAGCAGTGAATGCACAGCGACCGTCCGGCAGATGGGCGGTTGGGTGGGAGGACAGGTCGCCTTAGCAGTGAAGGCACAGCGACCGTCCGGCAGATGTGCAGTTCGGTGGGAATACAGGGCGCCTCAGCAGCGAAGTCACACGACCATCCGGAAGATGGGTAGTTGGGCGCGAGGAGAGCGCGCCTCAGCAGTGAAGGCACAGCGACCGTCCGGCAGATGGGCGGTTGGGTGGGAGGACAGGTCGCCTTAGCAGTGAAGGCACAGCGACCGTCCGGCAGATGTGCAGTTCGGTGGGAATACAGGGCGCCTCAGCAGCGAAGTCACAGCGACCATCGAGAAGATGGGTAGTTGGGCGCGAGGAGAGCGCGCCTCAGCAGTGAAGGCACAGCGACCGTCCGGCAGATGGGCGGTTGGGTGGGAGGACAGGTCGCCTTAGCAGTGAAGGCACAGCGACCGTCCGGCAGATGTGCAGTTCGGTGGGAATACAGGGCGCCTCAGCAGCGAAGTCACAGCGACCATCCGGAAGATGGGTAGTTGGGCGCGAGGAGAGCGCGCCTCAGCAGTGAAGGCACAGCGACCGTCCGGCAGATGGGCGGTTGGGTGGGAGGACAGGTCGCCTCAGCAGTGAAGGCACAGCGACCGTCCGGCAGATGTGCAGTTCGGTGGGAATACAAGGCGCCTCAGCAGCGAAGTCACAGCGACCATCCGGAAGATAGGTAGTTGGGCGCGAGGAGAGCGCGCTTCAGCAGTGAAGGCACAGCGACCGTCCGGAAGATGGGTAGTTGGGCGCGAGGAGAGCGCGCCTCAGCAGTGAAGGCACAGCGACCGTCCGGCAGATGGGCGGTTGGGTGGGAGGACAGGTCGCCTTAGCAGTGAAGGCACAGCGACCGTCCGGCAGATGTGCAGTTCGGTGGGAATACAGGGCGCCTCAGCAGCGAAGTCACAGCGACCATCCAGAAGATGGGTAGTTGGGCGCGAGGAAAGCGCGCCTCAGCAGTGAAGGCACAGCGACCGTCCGGCAGATGGGCGGTTGGGTGGGAGAACAGGTCGCCTCAGCAGTGAAGGCACAGCGACCGTCCGGCAGATGTGCAGTTCGGTGGGAATACAGGGCGCCTCAGCAGCGAAGTCACAGCGATCATCCGGAAGATGGGTAGTTGGGCGCGAGGAGAGCGCGCCTCAGCAGTGAAGGCACAGCGACCGTCCGGCAGATGGGCGGTTGGGTGGGAGGACAGGTCGCCTTAGCAGTGAAGGCACAGCGACCGTCCGGCAGATGTGCAGTTCGGTGGGAATACAGGGCGCCTCAGCAGTGAAGGCACAGCGACCATCCGGAAGATGGGTAGTTGGGCGCGAGGAGAGCGCGCCTCAGCAGTGAAGGCACAGCGACCGTCCGGCAGATGGGTGGTTGGGTGGGAGGACAGGTCGCCTCAGCAGTGAAGGCACAGCGACCGTCCGGCAGATGTGCAGTTCGGTGGGAATACAGGGCGCCTCAGCAGCGAAGTCACAGCAACCATCCGGAAGATGGGTAGTTGGGCGCGAGGAGAGCGCGCCTCAGCAGTGAAGTCGCAGCGACCATCCGGAAGATGGGTAGTTGGGCGCGAGGAGAGGGCGCCTCAGCAGTGAAGGCACAGCGACCGTCCGGCAGATGGGCGGTTGGGTGGGAGGACAGGTCGCCTTAGCAGTGAAGGCACAGCGACCGTCCGGCAGATGTGCAGTTCGGTGGGAATACAGGGCGCCTCAGCAGCGAAGTCACAGCAACCATCCGGAAGATGGGTAGTTGGGCGCGAGGAGAGCGCGCCTCAGCAGTGAAGGCACAGCGACCGTCCGGCAGATGGGCGGATGGGTGGGAGAACAGGTTGCCTCAGCAGTTAAGGCACAGCGACCGTCTGGCAGATGTGCAGTTCGGTGGGAATACAGGGCGCCTCAGCAGCGAAGTCACAGCGACCATCCGGAAGATGGTTAGTTGGGCGCGAGGAGACCGCGCCTCAGCAGTGAGGGCACAGCGACCGTCCGGCAGATGGGCGGTTGGGTGGGAGGACAGGTCGCCTTAGAAGTGAAGGCACAGCGACCGTCCGGCTGATGTGCAGTTCGGTGGGAATACAGGGCGCCTCAGCAGCGAAGTCACAGCGACCATCCGGAAGATGGGTAGTTGGGCGCGAGGAGAGGGCGCCTCAGCAGTGAAGGCACAGCGACCGTCCTGCAGATGGGCAGTTGGGTGGGAGGACAGGTCGCCTCAGTAGTGAAGGCACAGCGACCGTCCGGCAGATGGGCGGTTGGGTGGGAGGACAGGTCGCCTCAGCAGTGAAGGCACAGCGACCATCCGGCAGATGTGCAGTTTGGTGGGAATACAGGGCGCCTCAGCAGCGAAGTCACAGCGACCATCTGGAAGATGGGTAGCTGGGCGCGAGGAGAGGGCGCCTCAGCAGTGAAGGCACAGCGACCGTCCGGCAGATGGGCGGTTGGGTGGGAGGACAGGTCGCCTCAGCAGTGAAGGCACAGCGACCGTCCGGCAGATGTGCAGTTTGGTGGGAATACAGGGCGCTTCAGCAGCGAAGTCACAGCGACCATCCGGAAGATGGGTAGTTGGGCGCGAGGAGAGGGCGCCTCAGCAGTGAAGGCACAGCGACCGTCCTGCAGATGGGCAGTTGGGTGGGAGGACAGGTCGCCTCAGTAGTGAAGGCACAGCGACCATCCGGCAGATGTGCAGTTTGGTGGGAATACAGGGCGCCTCAGCAGCGAAGTCACAGCGACCATCTGGAAGATGGGTAGCTGGGCGCGAGGAGAGGGCGGCTCAGCAGTGAAGGCACAGCGACCGTCCGGCAGATGGGCGGTTGGGTGGGAGGACAGGTCGCCTCAGCAGTGAAGGCACAGCGACCGTCCGGCAGATGTGCAGTTTGGTGGGAATACAGGGCGCTTCAGCAGCGAAGTCACAGCGACCATCCGGAAGATGGGTAGTTGGGCGCGAGGAGAGCGTGCCTCAGCAGTGAATGCACAGCGACCGTCCGGCAGATGGGCGGTTGGGTGGGAGAACAGGTCGCCTCAGCAGTGAAGGCACAGCGACCGTCCGGCAGATGTGCAGTTCGGTGGAAATACAGGGCGCCTCAGGAGCGAAGTCAGAGCGACCATCCGGAAGATGTGTAGTTGGGTGGGAGGACAGGCCGCCTCAGCAGTGAAGGCACAGCGACCGTCCGGCAGATGTGCAGTTCGGTGGGAATACAGGGCGCCTCAGAAGTGAAGGCACAGCGACCGTCCGGCAGATGGGCGGTTGGGTGGGAGGACAGGTCGCCTCAGCAGTGAAGGCACAGCGACCGTCCGGCAGATGTGCAGTTCGGTGGGAATACAGGGCGCCTCAGCAGCGAAGTCACACGACCATCCGGAAGATGGGTAGTTGGGCGCGAGGAGAGCGCGCCTCAGCAGTGAAGGCACAGCGACCGTCCGGCAGATGGGCGGTTGGGTGGGAGGACAGGTCGCCTTAGCAGTGAAGGCACAGCGACCGTCCGGCAGATGTGCAGTTCGGTGGGAATACAGGGCGCCTCAGCAGCGAAGTCACAGCGACCATCGAGAAGATGGGTAGTTGGGCGCGAGGAGAGCGCGCCTCAGCAGTGAAGGCACAGCGACCGTCCGGCAGATGGGCGGTTGGGTGGGAGGACAGGTCGCCTCAGCAGTGAAGGCACAGCGACCGTCCGGCAGATGTGCAGTTCGGTGGGAATACAAGGCGCCTCAGCAGCGAAGTCACAGCGACCATCCGGAAGATAGGTAGTTGGGCGCGAGGAGAGCGCGCTTCAGCAGTGAAGGCACAGCGACCGTCCGGAAGATGGGTAGTTGGGCGCGAGGAGAGCGCGCCTCAGCAGTGAAGGCACAGCGACCGTCCGGCAGATGGGCGGTTGGGTGGGAGGACAGGTCGCCTTAGCAGTGAAGGCACAGCGACCGTCCGGCAGATGTGCAGTTCGGTGGGAATACAGGGCGCCTCAGCAGCGAAGTCACAGCGACCATCCAGAAGATGGGTAGTTGGGCGCGAGGAAAGCGCGCCTCAGCAGTGAAGGCACAGCGACCGTCCGGCAGATGGGCGGTTGGGTGGGAGAACAGGTCGCCTCAGCAGTGAAGGCACAGCGACCGTCCGGCAGATGTGCAGTTCGGTGGGAATACAGGGCGCCTCAGCAGCGAAGTCACAGCGATCATCCGGAAGATGGGTAGTTGGGCGCGAGGAGAGCGCGCCTCAGCAGTGAAGGCACAGCGACCGTCCGGCAGATGGGCGGTTGGGTGGGAGGACAGGTCGCCTTAGCAGTGAAGGCACAGCGACCGTCCGGCAGATGTGCAGTTCGGTGGGAATACAGGGCGCCTCAGCAGTGAAGGCACAGCGACCATCCGGAAGATGGGTAGTTGGGCGCGAGGAGAGCGCGCCTCAGCAGTGAAGGCACAGCGACCGTCCGGCAGATGGGTGGTTGGGTGGGAGGACAGGTCGCCTCAGCAGTGAAGGCACAGCGACCGTCCGGCAGATGTGCAGTTCGGTGGGAATACAGGGCGCCTCAGCAGCGAAGTCACAGCAACCATCCGGAAGATGGGTAGTTGGGCGCGAGGAGAGCGCGCCTCAGCAGTGAAGTCGCAGCGACCATCCGGAAGATGGGTAGTTGGGCGCGAGGAGAGGGCGCCTCAGCAGTGAAGGCACAGCGACCGTCCGGCAGATGGGCGGTTGGGTGGGAGGACAGGTCGCCTTAGCAGTGAAGGCACAGCGACCGTCCGGCAGATGTGCAGTTCGGTGGGAATACAGGGCGCCTCAGCAGCGAAGTCACAGCAACCATCCGGAAGATGGGTAGTTGGGCGCGAGGAGAGCGCGCCTCAGCAGTGAAGGCACAGCGACCGTCCGGCAGATGGGCGGATGGGTGGGAGAACAGGTTGCCTCAGCAGTTAAGGCACAGCGACCGTCTGGCAGATGTGCAGTTCGGTGGGAATACAGGGCGCCTCAGCAGCGAAGTCACAGCGACCATCCGGAAGATGGTTAGTTGGGCGCGAGGAGACCGCGCCTCAGCAGTGAGGGCACAGCGACCGTCCGGCAGATGGGCGGTTGGGTGGGAGGACAGGTCGCCTTAGAAGTGAAGGCACAGCGACCGTCCGGCTGATGTGCAGTTCGGTGGGAATACAGGGCGCCTCAGCAGCGAAGTCACAGCGACCATCCGGAAGATGGGTAGTTGGGCGCGAGGAGAGGGCGCCTCAGCAGTGAAGGCACAGCGACCGTCCTGCAGATGGGCAGTTGGGTGGGAGGACAGGTCGCCTCAGTAGTGAAGGCACAGCGACCGTCCGGCAGATGGGCGGTTGGGTGGGAGGACAGGTCGCCTCAGCAGTGAAGGCACAGCGACCATCCGGCAGATGTGCAGTTTGGTGGGAATACAGGGCGCCTCAGCAGCGAAGTCACAGCGACCATCTGGAAGATGGGTAGCTGGGCGCGAGGAGAGGGCGCCTCAGCAGTGAAGGCACAGCGACCGTCCGGCAGATGGGCGGTTGGGTGGGAGGACAGGTCGCCTCAGCAGTGAAGGCACAGCGACCGTCCGGCAGATGTGCAGTTTGGTGGGAATACAGGGCGCTTCAGCAGCGAAGTCACAGCGACCATCCGGAAGATGGGTAGTTGGGCGCGAGGAGAGGGCGCCTCAGCAGTGAAGGCACAGCGACCGTCCTGCAGATGGGCAGTTGGGTGGGAGGACAGGTCGCCTCAGTAGTGAAGGCACAGCGACCATCCGGCAGATGTGCAGTTTGGTGGGAATACAGGGCGCCTCAGCAGCGAAGTCACAGCGACCATCTGGAAGATGGGTAGCTGGGCGCGAGGAGAGGGCGGCTCAGCAGTGAAGGCACAGCGACCGTCCGGCAGATGGGCGGTTGGGTGGGAGGACAGGTCGCCTCAGCAGTGAAGGCACAGCGACCGTCCGGCAGATGTGCAGTTTGGTGGGAATACAGGGCGCTTCAGCAGCGAAGTCACAGCGACCATCCGGAAGATGGGTAGTTGGGCGCGAGGAGAGCGTGCCTCAGCAGTGAATGCACAGCGACCGTCCGGCAGATGGGCGGTTGGGTGGGAGAACAGGTCGCCTCAGCAGTGAAGGCACAGCGACCGTCCGGCAGATGTGCAGTTCGGTGGAAATACAGGGCGCCTCAGGAGCGAAGTCAGAGCGACCATCCGGAAGATGTGTAGTTGGGTGGGAGGACAGGCCGCCTCAGCAGTGAAGGCACAGCGACCGTCCGGCAGATGTGCAGTTCGGTGGGAATACAGGGCGCCTCAGAAGTGAAGGCACAGCGACCGTCCGGCAGATGGGCGGTTGGGTGGGAGGACAGGTCGCCTCAGCAGTGAAGGCACAGCGACCGTCCGGCAGATGTGCAGTTCGGTGGGAATACAGGGCGCCTCAGCAGCGAAGTAGCAGCAACCATCCGGAAGATGGGTAGTTTGGCGCGAGGAGAGGGCGCCTCAGCAGTGAAGGCACCGCGACCGTCCGGCAGATGGGCGGTTGGGTGGGAGGACAGGTCGCCTTAGCAGTGAAGGCACAGCGACCGTCCGGCAGATGTGCATTTCGGTGGGAATACAGGGCGCCTCAGCAGCGAAGTTGCAGCGACCATCCGGAAGATGGGTAGTTGGGCGCGAGGAGAGCGCGCCTCAGCAGTGAAGGCACAGCGACCGTCCGGCAGATGGGCGGTTGGGTGGGAGGAAAGGTCGCCTTAGCAGTGAAGGCACAGCGACCGTCCGGCAGATGTGCAGTTCGGTGGGAATACAGGGCGCCTCAGCAGCGAAGTCACAGCGACCATCCGGAAGATGGGTAGTTGGGCGCGAGGAGAGCGCGCCTCAGCAGTGAAGGCACAGCGACCGTCCGGCAGATGGGCGGTTGGGTGGGAGGACAGGTCGCCTCAGCAGTGAAGGCACAGCGACCGTCCGGCAGATGTGCAGTTCGGTGGGAATACAGGGCGCCTCAGCAGCGAAGTCACAGCGACCATCCGGAAGATGGGTAGTTGGGCGCGAGGAGAGCGCGCCTCAGCAGTGAAGTCACAGCGACCATCCGGAAGATGGGTAGTTGGGCGCGAGGAGAGCGCGCCTCAGCAGTGAAGGCACAGCGACCGTCCGGCAGATGGGCGGTTTGGTGGGAGGACAGGTCGCCTCAGCAGTGAAGGCACAGCGACCGTCCGGCAGATGTGCAGTTCGGTGGGAATACAGGGGGCCTCAGCAGCGAAGTCACAGCGACCATCCGGAAGATGGGTAGTTGGGCGCGAGGAGAGCGCGCCTCAGCAGTGAAGTCACAGCGACCATCCGGAAGATGGGTAGTTGGGCGCGAGGAGAGCGCGCCTCAGCAGTGAAGGCACAGCGACCGTCCGGCAGATGGGCGGTTGGGTGGGAGGACAGGTCGCCTCAGCAGTGAAGGCACAGCGACCGTCCGGCAGATGTGCAGTTCGGTGGGAATACAGGGCGCCTCAGCAGCGAAGTCACAGCGACCATCCGGAAGATGGGTAGTTGGGCGCGAGGAGAGCGCGCCTCAGCAGTGAAGTCACAGCGACCATCCGGAAGATGGGTAGTTGGGCGCGAGGAGAGGGCGCCTCAGCAGTGAAGGCACAGCGACCGTCCGGCAGATGGGCGGTTGGGTGGGAGGACAGGTCGCCTTAGCAGTGAAGGCACAGCGACCGTCCGGCAGATGTGCAGTTCGGTGGGAATACAGGGCGCCTCAGCAGTGAAGGCACAGCGACCATCCGGAAGATGGGTAGTTGGGCGCGAGGAGAGCGCGCCTCAGCAGTGAAGGCACAGCGACCGTCCGGCAGATGGGCGGTTGGGTGGGAGGACAGGTCGCCTCAGCAGTGAAGGCACAGCGACCGTCCGGCAGATGTGCAGTTCGGTGGGAATACAGGGGGCCTCAGCAGCGAAGTCACAGCGACCATCCGGAAGATGGGTAGTTGGGCGCGAGGAGAGCGCGCCTCAGCAGTGAAGTCACAGCGACCATCCGGAAGATGGGTAGTTGGGCGCGAGGAGAGCGCGCCTCAGCAGTGAAGGCACAGCGACCGTCCGGCAGATGGGCGGTTGGGTGGGAGGACAGGTCGCCTCAGCAGTGAAGGCACAGCGACCGTCCGGCAGATGTGCAGTTCGGTGGGAATACAGGGCGCCTCAGCAGCGAAGTCACAGCGACCATCCGGAAGATGGGTAGTTGGGCGCGAGGAGAGCGCGCCTCAGCAGTGAAGTCACAGCGACCATCCGGAAGATGGGTAGTTGGGCGCGAGGAGAGCGCGCCTCAGCAGTGAAGGCACAGCGACCGTCCGGCAGATGGGCGGTTTGGTGGGAGGACAGGTCGCCTCAGCAGTGAAGGCACAGCGACCGTCCGGCAGATGTGCAGTTCGGTGGGAATACAGGGGGCCTCAGCAGCGAAGTCACAGCGACCATCCGGAAGATGGGTAGTTGGGCGCGAGGAGAGCGCGCCTCAGCAGTGAAGTCACAGCGACCATCCGGAAGATGGGTAGTTGGGCGCGAGGAGAGCGCGCCTCAGCAGTGAAGGCACAGCGACCGTCCGGCAGATGGGCGGTTGGGTGGGAGGACAGGTCGCCTCAGCAGTGAAGGCACAGCGACCGTCCGGCAGATGTGCAGTTCGGTGGGAATACAGGGCGCCTCAGCAGCGAAGTCACAGCGACCATCCGGAAGATGGGTAGTTGGGCGCGAGGAGAGCGCGCCTCAGCAGTGAAGTCACAGCGACCATCCGGAAGATGGGTAGTTGGGCGCGAGGAGAGGGCGCCTCAGCAGTGAAGGCACAGCGACCGTCCGGCAGATGGGCGGTTGGGTGGGAGGACAGGTCGCCTTAGCAGTGAAGGCACAGCGACCGTCCGGCAGATGTGCAGTTCGGTGGGAATACAGGGCGCCTCAGCAGTGAAGGCACAGCGACCATCCGGAAGATGGGTAGTTGGGCGCGAGGAGAGCGCGCCTCAGCAGTGAAGGCACAGCGACCGTCCGGCAGATGGGCGGTTGGGTGGGAGGACAGGTCGCCTCAGCAGTGAAGGCACAGCGACCGTCCGGCAGATGTGCAGTTCGGTGGGAATACAGGGGGCCTCAGCAGCGAAGTCACAGCGACCATCCGGAAGATGGGTAGTTGGGCGCGAGGAGAGCGCGCCTCAGCAGTGAAGTCACAGCGACCATCCGGAAGATGGGTAGTTGGGCGCGAGGAGAGCGCGCCTCAGCAGTGAAGGCACAGCGACCGTCCGGCAGATGGGCGGTTGGGTGGGAGGACAGGTCGCCTCAGCAGTGAAGGCACAGCGACCGTCCGGCAGATGTGCAGTTCGGTGGGAATACAGGGCGCCTCAGCAGCGAAGTCACAGCGACCATCCGGAAGATGGGTAGTTGGGCGCGAGGAGAGCGCGCCTCAGCAGTGAAGTCACAGCGACCATCCGGAAGATGGGTAGTTGGGCGCGAGGAGAGGGCGCCTCAGCAGTGAAGGCACAGCGACCGTCCGGCAGATGGGCGGTTGGGTGGGAGGACAGGTCGCCTTAGCAGTGAAGGCACAGCGACCGTCCGGCAGATGTGCAGTTCGGTGGGAATACAGGGCGCCTCAGCAGCGAAGTCACAGCAACCATCCGGAAGATGGGTAGTTGGGCGCGGGGAGAGCGTGCCTCAGCAGTGAAGGCACAGCGACCGTCCGGCAGATGGGCGGTTGGGTGGTAGAACAGGTCGCCTCAGCAGTGAAGGCACAGCGACCGTCCGGCAGATGTGCAGTTCGGTGGGAATACAGGGCGCCTCAGCAGCGAAGTCACAGCGACCATCCGGAAGATGGGTAGTTGGGCGCGAGGAGAGCGCGCCTCAGCAGTGAAGGCACAGCGACCGTCCGGCAGATGGGCGGTTGGGTGGGAGGACAGGTCGCCTTAGCAGTGAAGGCACAGCGACCGTCCGGCAGATGTGCAGTTCGGTGGGAATACAGGGCGCCTCAGCAGTGAAGGCACAGCGACCATCCGGAAGATGGGTAGTTGGGCGCGAGGAGAGCGCGCCTCAGCAGTGAAGACACAGCGACCGTCCGGCAGATGGGCGGTTGGGTGGGAGGACAGGTCGCCTCAGAAGTGAAGGCACAGCGACCGTCCGGCAGATGGGCGGTTGGGTGGGAGGACAGGTCGCCTCAGCAGTGAAGGCACAGCGACCGTCCGGCAGTTGTGCAGTTCGGTGGGAATACAGGGCGCCTCAGGAGCGAAGTCACAGCGACCATCCGGAAGATGGGTAGTTGGGTGGGAGGACAGGCCGCCTGAGCAGTGAAGGCACAGCGACCGTCCGGCAGATGTGCAGTTCGGTGGGAATACAGGGCGCCTCAGAAGTGAAGGCACAGCGACTGTCCGGCAGATGGGCGGTTGGGTGGGAGGACAGGTCGCCTCAGCAGTGAAGGCACAGCGACCCTCCGGCAGATGTGCAGTTCGGTGGGAATACAGGGCGCCTCAGCAGCGAAGTAGCAGCGACCATCCGGAAGATGGGTAGTTGGGCGCGAGGAGAGGGCGCCTCAGCAGTGAAGGCACAGCGACCGTCCGGCAGATGGGCGGTTGGGTGGGAGGACAGGTCGCCTTAGCAGTGAAGGCACAGCGACCGTCCGGCAGATGTGCAGTTCGTTGGGAATACAGGGCGCCTCAGCAGCGAAGTCACAGCGACCATCCGGAAGATGGGTAGTTGGGCGCGAGGAGAGCGCGCCTCAGCAGTGAATGCACAGCGACCGTCCGGCAGATGGGCGGTTGGGTGGGAGGACAGGTCGCCTTAGCAGTGAAGGCACAGCGACCGTCCGGCAGATGTGCAGTTCGGTGGGAATACAGGGCGCCTCAGCAGCGAAGTCACACGACCATCCGGAAGATGGGTAGTTGGGCGCGAGGAGAGCGCGCCTCAGCAGTGAAGGCACAGCGACCGTCCGGCAGATGGGCGGTTGGGTGGGAGGACAGGTCGCCTTAGCAGTGAAGGCACAGCGACCGTCCGGCAGATGTGCAGTTCGGTGGGAATACAGGGCGCCTCAGCAGCGAAGTCACAGCGACCATCGAGAAGATGGGTAGTTGGGCGCGAGGAGAGCGCGCCTCAGCAGTGAAGGCACAGCGACCGTCCGGCAGATGGGCGGTTGGGTGGGAGGACAGGTCGCCTTAGCAGTGAAGGCACAGCGACCGTCCGGCAGATGTGCAGTTCGGTGGGAATACAGGGCGCCTCAGCAGCGAAGTCACAGCGACCATCCGGAAGATGGGTAGTTGGGCGCGAGGAGAGCGCGCCTCAGCAGTGAAGGCACAGCGACCGTCCGGCAGATGGGCGGTTGGGTGGGAGGACAGGTCGCCTCAGCAGTGAAGGCACAGCGACCGTCCGGCAGATGTGCAGTTCGGTGGGAATACAAGGCGCCTCAGCAGCGAAGTCACAGCGACCATCCGGAAGATAGGTAGTTGGGCGCGAGGAGAGCGCGCTTCAGCAGTGAAGGCACAGCGACCGTCCGGAAGATGGGTAGTTGGGCGCGAGGAGAGCGCGCCTCAGCAGTGAAGGCACAGCGACCGTCCGGCAGATGGGCGGTTGGGTGGGAGGACAGGTCGCCTTAGCAGTGAAGGCACAGCGACCGTCCGGCAGATGTGCAGTTCGGTGGGAATACAGGGCGCCTCGGCAGCGAAGTCACAGCGACCATCCAGAAGATGGGTAGTTGGGCGCGAGGAGAGCGCGCCTCAGCAGTGAAGGCACAGCGACCGTCCGGCAGATGGGCGGTTGGGTGGGAGAACAGGTCGCCTCAGCAGTGAAGGCACAGCGACCGTCCGGCAGATGTGCAGTTCGGTGGGAATACAGGGCGCCTCAGCAGCGAAGTCACAGCGATCATCCGGAAGATGGGTAGTTGGGCGCGAGGAGAGCGCGCCTCAGCAGTGAAGGCACAGCGACCGTCCGGCAGATGGGCGGTTGGGTGGGAGGACAGGTCGCCTTAGCAGTGAAGGCACAGCGACCGTCCGGCAGATGTGCAGTTCGGTGGGAATACAGGGCGCCTCAGCAGTGAAGGCACAGCGACCATCCGGAAGATGGGTAGTTGGGCGCGAGGAGAGCGCGCCTCAGCAGTGAAGGCACAGCGACCGTCCGGCAGATGGGTGGTTGGGTGGGAGGACAGGTCGCCTCAGCAGTGAAGGCACAGCGACCGTCCGGCAGATGTGCAGTTCGGTGGGAATACAGGGCGCCTCAGCAGCGAAGTCACAGCAACCATCCGGAAGATGGGTAGTTGGGCGCGAGGAGAGCGCGCCTCAGCAGTGAAGTCGCAGCGACCATCCGGAAGATGGGTAGTTGGGCGCGAGGAGAGGGCGCCTCAGCAGTGAAGGCACAGCGACCGTCCGGCAGATGGGCGGTTGGGTGGGAGGACAGGTCGCCTTAGCAGTGAAGGCACAGCGACCGTCCGGCAGATGTGCAGTTCGGTGGGAATACAGGGCGCCTCAGCAGCGAAGTCACAGCAACCATCCGGAAGATGGGTAGTTGGGCGCGAGGAGAGCGCGCCTCAGCAGTGAAGGCACAGCGACCGTCCGGCAGATGGGCGGTTGGGTGGGAGAACAGGTCGCCTCAGCAGTTAAGGCACAGCGACCGTCTGGCAGATGTGCAGTTCGGTGGGAATACAGGGCGCCTCAGCAGCGAAGTCACAGCGACCATCCGGAAGATGGGTAGTTGGGCGCGAGGAGACCGCGCCTCAGCAGTGAAGGCACAGCGACCGTCCGGCAGATGGGCGGTTGGGTGGGAGGACAGGTCGCCTTAGAAGTGAAGGCACAGCGACCGTCCGGCTGATGTGCAGTTCGGTGGGAATACAGGGCGCCTCAGCAGCGAAGTCACAGCGACCATCCGGAAGATGGGTAGTTGGGCGCGAGGAGAGGGCGCCTCAGCAGTGAAGGCACAGCGACCGTCCTGCAGATGGGCAGTTGGGTGGGAGGACAGGTCGCCTCAGTAGTGAAGGCACAGCGACCGTCCGGCAGATGGGCGGTTGGGTGGGAGGACAGGTCGCCTCAGCAGTGAAGGCACAGCGACCATCCGGCAGATGTGCAGTTTGGTGGGAATACAGGGCGCCTCAGCAGCGAAGTCACAGCGACCATCTGGAAGATGGGTAGCTGGGCGCGAGGAGAGGGCGCCTCAGCAGTGAAGGCACAGCGACCGTCCGGCAGATGGGCGGTTGGGTGGGAGGACAGGTCGCCTCAGCAGTGAAGGCACAGCGACCGTCCGGCAGATGTGCAGTTTGGTGGGAATACAGGGCGCTTCAGCAGCGAAGTCACAGCGACCATCCGGAAGATGGGTAGTTGGGCGCGAGGAGAGGGCGCCTCAGCAGTGAAGGCACAGCGACCGTCCTGCAGATGGGCAGTTGGGTGGGAGGACAGGTCGCCTCAGCAGTGAAGGCACAGCGACCGTCCGGCAGATGGGTGGTTGGGTGGGAGGACAGGTCGCCTCAGCAGTGAAGGCACAGCGACCGTCCGGCAGATGTGCAGTTTGGTGGGAATACAGGGCGCCTCAGCTGCGAAGTTACAGCGACCATCCAGAAGATGGGTAGTTGGGCGCGAGGAGAGGGCGCCTCAGCAGTGAAGGCACAGCGACCGTCCGGCAGATGGGCGGTTGGGTGGGAGGACAGGTCGCCTCAGCAGTGAAGGCACAGCGACCGTCCGGCAGATGTGCAGTTCGGTGGGAATACAGGGCGCCTCAGGAGCGAAGTCACAGCGACCATCCGGAAGATGGGTAGTTGGGTGGGAGGACAGGCCGCCTCAGCAGTGAAGGCACAGCGACCGTCCGGCAGATGTGCAGTTCGGTGGGAATACAGGGCGCCTCAGAAGTGAAGGCACAGCGACCGTCCGGCAGATGGGCGGTTGGGTGGGAGGACAGGTCGCCTCAGCAGTGAAGGCACAGCGACCGTCCGGCAGATGTGCAGTTCGGTGGGAATACAGGGCGCCTCAGCAGCGAAGTAGCAGCGACCATCCGGAAGATGGGTAGTTGGGCGCGAGGAGAGGGCGCCTCAGCAGTGAAGGCACAGCGACCGTCCGGCAGATGGGCGGTTGGGTGGGAGGACAGGTCGCCTTAGCAGTGAAGGCACAGCGACCGTCCGGCAGATGTGCAGTTCGGTGGGAATACAGGGCGCCTCAGCAGCGAAGTCACAGCGACCATCCGGAAGATGGGTAGTTGGGCACGAGGAGAGCGCGCCTCAGTAGTGAATGCACAGCGACCGTCCGGCAGATGGGCGGTTGGGTGGGAGGACAGGTCGCCTTAGCAGTGAAGGCACAGCGACCGTCCGGCAGATGTGCAGTTCGGTGGGAATACAGGGCGCCTCAGCAGCGAAGTCACAGCGACCATCCGGAAGATGGGTAGTTGGGCGCGAGGAGAGCGCGCCTCAGCAGTGAAGGCACAGCGACCGTCCGGCAGATGGGCGGTTGGGTGGGAGGACAGGTCGCCTTAGCAGTGAAGGCACAGCGACCGTCCGGCAGATGTGCAGTTCGGTGGGAATACAGGGCGCCTCAGCAGCGAAGTCACAGCGACCATCCAGAAGATGGGTAGTTGGGCGCGAGGAGAGCGCGCCTCAGCAGTGAAGGCACAGCGACCGTCCGGCAGATGGGCGGTTGGGTGGGAGAACAGGTCGCCTCAGCAGTGAAGGCACAGCGACCGTCCGGCAGATGTGCAGTTCGGTGGGAATACAGGGCGCCTCAGCAGCGAAGTCACAGCGATCATCCGGAAGATGGGTAGTTGGGCGCGAGGAGAGCGCGCCTCAGCAGTGAAGGCACAGCGACCGTCCGGCAGATGGGCGGTTGGGTGGGAGGACAGGTCGCCTTAGCAGTGAAGGCACAGCGACCGTCCGGCAGATGTGCAGTTCGGTGGGAATACAGGGCGCCTCAGCAGTGAAGGCACAGCGACCATCCGGAAGATGGGTAGTTGGGCGCGAGGAGAGCGCGCCTCAGCAGTGAAGGCACAGCGACCGTCCGGCAGATGGGTGGTTGGGTGGGAGGACAGGTCGCCTCAGCAGTGAAGGCACAGCGACCGTCCGGCAGATGTGCAGTTCGGTGGGAATACAGGGCGCCTCAGCAGCGAAGTCACAGCAACCATCCGGAAGATGGGTAGTTGGGCGCGAGGAGAGCGCGCCTCAGCAGTGAAGTCGCAGCGACCATCCGGAAGATGGGTAGTTGGGCGCGAGGAGAGGGCGCCTCAGCAGTGAAGGCACAGCGACCGCCCGGCAGATGGGCGGTTGGGTGGGAGGACAGGTCGCCTTAGCAGTGAAGGCACAGCGACCGTCCGGCAGATGTGCAGTTCGGTGGGAATACAGGGCGCCTCAGCAGCGAAGTCACAGCAACCATCCGGAAGATGGGTAGTTGGGCGCGAGGAGAGCGCGCCTCAGCAGTGAAGGCACAGCGACCGTCCGGCAGATGGGCGGTTGGGTGGGAGAACAGGTCGCCTCAGCAGTTAAGGCACAGCGACCGTCTGGCAGATGTGCAGTTCGGTGGGAATACAGGGCGCCTCAGCAGCGAAGTCACAGCGACCATCCGGAAGATGGGTAGTTGGGCGCGAGGAGACCGCGCCTCAGCAGTGAAGGCACAGCGACCGTCCGGCAGATGGGCGGTTGGGTGGGAGGACAGGTCGCCTTAGAAGTGAAGGCACAGCGACCGTCCGGCTGATGTGCAGTTCGGTGGGAATACAGGGCGCCTCAGCAGCGAAGTCACAGCGACCATCCGGAAGATGGGTAGTTGGGCGCGAGGAGAGGGCGCCTCAGCAGTGAAGGCACAGCGACCGTCCTGCAGATGGGCAGTTGGGTGGGAGGACAGGTCGCCTCAGTAGTGAAGGCACAGCGACCGTCCGGCAGATGGGCGGTTGGGTGGGAGGACAGGTCGCCTCAGCAGTGAAGGCACAGCGACCATCCGGCAGATGTGCAGTTTGGTGGGAATACAGGGCGCCTCAGCAGCGAAGTCACAGCGACCATCTGGAAGATGGGTAGCTGGGCGCGAGGAGAGGGCGCCTCAGCAGTGAAGGCACAGCGACCGTCCGGCAGATGGGCGGTTGGGTGGGAGGACAGGTCGCCTCAGCAGTGAAGGCACAGCGACCGTCCGGCAGATGTGCAGTTTGGTGGGAATACAGGGCGCTTCAGCAGCGAAGTCACAGCGACCATCCGGAAGATGGGTAGTTGGGCGCGAGGAGAGGGCGCCTCAGCAGTGAAGGCACAGCGACCGTCCTGCAGATGGGCAGTTGGGTGGGAGGACAGGTCGCCTCAGCAGTGAAGGCACAGCGACCGTCCGGCAGATGGGCGGTTGGGTGGGAGGACAGGTCGCCTCAGCAGTGAAGGCACAGCGACCGTCCGGCAGATGTGCAGTTTGGTGGGAATACAGGGCGCCTCAGCTGCGAAGTTACAGCGACCATCCAGAAGATGGGTAGTTGGGCGCGAGGAGAGGGCGCCTCAGCAGTGAAGGCACAGCGACCGTCCGGCAGATGGGCGGTTGGGTGGGAGGACAGGTCGCCTCAGCAGTGAAGGCACAGCGACCGTCCGGCAGATGTGCAGTTCGGTGGGAATACAGGGCGCCTCAGGAGCGAAGTCACAGCGACCATCCGAAAGATGGGTAGTTGGGTGGGAGGACAGGCCGCCTCAGCAGTGAAGGCACAGCGACCGTCCGGCAGATGTGCAGTTCGGTGGGAATACAGGGCGCCTCAGAAGTGAAGGCACAGCGACCGTCCGGCAGATGGGCGGTTGGGTGGGAGGACAGGTCGCCTCAGCAGTGAAGGCACAGCGACCGTCCGGCAGATGTGCAGTTCGGTGGGAATACAGGGCGCCTCAGCAGCGAAGTAGCAGCGACCATCCGGAAGATGGGTAGTTGGGCGCGAGGAGAGGGCGCCTCAGCAGTGAAGGCACAGCGACCGTCCGGCAGATGGGCGGTTGGGTGGGAGGACAGGTCGCCTTAGCAGTGAAGGCACAGCGACCGTCCGGCAGATGTGCAGTTCGGTGGGAATACAGGGCGCCTCAGCAGCGAAGTCACAGCGACCATCCGGAAGATGGGTAGTTGGGCGCGAGGAGAGCGCGCCTCAGTAGTGAATGCACAGCGACCGTCCGGCAGATGGGCGGTTGGGTGGGAGGACAGGTCGCCTTAGCAGTGAAGGCACAGCGACCGTCCGGCAGATGTGCAGTTCGGTGGGAATACAGGGCGCCTCAGCAGTGAAGGCACAGCGACCATCCGGAAGATGGGTAGTTGGGCGCGAGGAGAGCGCGCCTCAGCAGTGAAGGCACAGCGACCGTCCGGCAGATGGGTGGTTGGGTGGGAGGACAGGTCGCCTCAGCAGTGAAGGCACAGCGACCGTCCGGCAGATGTGCAGTTCGGTGGGAATACAGGGCGCCTCAGCAGCGAAGTCACAGCAACCATCCGGAAGATGGGTAGTTGGGCGCGAGGAGAGCGCGCCTCAGCAGTGAAGTCGCAGCGACCATCCGGAAGATGGGTAGTTGGGCGCGAGGAGAGGGCGCCTCAGCAGTGAAGGCACAGCGACCGTCCGGCAGATGGGCGGTTGGGTGGGAGGACAGGTCGCCTTAGCAGTGAAGGCACAGCGACCGTCCGGCAGATGTGCAGTTCGGTGGGAATACAGGGCGCCTCAGCAGCGAAGTCACAGCAACCATCCGGAAGATGGGTAGTTGGGCGCGAGGAGAGCGCGCCTCAGCAGTGAAGGCACAGCGACCGTCCGGCAGATGGGCGGTTGGGTGGGAGAACAGGTCGCCTCAGCAGTTAAGGCACAGCGACCGTCTGGCAGATGTGCAGTTCGGTGGGAATACAGGGCGCCTCAGCAGCGAAGTCACAGCGACCATCCGGAAGATGGGTAGTTGGGCGCGAGGAGACCGCGCCTCAGCAGTGAAGGCACAGCGACCGTCCGGCAGATGGGCGGTTGGGTGGGAGGACAGGTCGCCTTAGAAGTGAAGGCACAGCGACCGTCCGGCTGATGTGCAGTTCGGTGGGAATACAGGGCGCCTCAGCAGCGAAGTCACAGCGACCATCCGGAAGATGGGTAGTTGGGCGCGAGGAGAGGGCGCCTCAGCAGTGAAGGCACAGCGACCGTCCTGCAGATGGGCAGTTGGGTGGGAGGACAGGTCGCCTCAGTAGTGAAGGCACAGCGACCGTCCGGCAGATGGGCGGTTGGGTGGGAGGACAGGTCGCCTCAGCAGTGAAGGCACAGCGACCATCCGGCAGATGTGCAGTTTGGTGGGAATACAGGGCGCCTCAGCAGCGAAGTCACAGCGACCATCTGGAAGATGGGTAGCTGGGCGCGAGGAGAGGGCGCCTCAGCAGTGAAGGCACAGCGACCGTCCGGCAGATGGGCGGTTGGGTGGGAGGACAGGTCGCCTCAGCAGTGAAGGCACAGCGACCGTCCGGCAGATGTGCAGTTTGGTGGGAATACAGGGCGCTTCAGCAGCGAAGTCACAGCGACCATCCGGAAGATGGGTAGTTGGGCGCGAGGAGAGGGCGCCTCAGCAGTGAAGGCACAGCGACCGTCCTGCAGATGGGCAGTTGGGTGGGAGGACAGGTCGCCTCAGCAGTGAAGGCACAGCGACCGTCCGGCAGATGGGCGGTTGGGTGGGAGGACAGGTCGCCTCAGCAGTGAAGGCACAGCGACCGTCCGGCAGATGTGCAGTTTGGTGGGAATACAGGGCGCCTCAGCTGCGAAGTTACAGCGACCATCCAGAAGATGGGTAGTTGGGCGCGAGGAGAGGGCGCCTCAGCAGTGAAGGCACAGCGACCGTCCGGCAGATGGGCGGTTGGGTGGGAGGACAGGTCGCCTCAGCAGTGAAGGCACAGCGACCGTCCGGCAGATGTGCAGTTCGGTGGGAATACAGGGCGCCTCAGCAGCGAAGTCACAGCGACCATCCGGAAGATGGGTAGTTGGGCGCGAGGAGAGCGTGCCTCAGCAGTGAAGGCACAGCGACCGTCCGGCAGATGGGCGGTTGGGTGGGAGGACAGGTCGCCTTAGCAGTGAAGGCACAGCGACCGTCCGGCAGATGTGCAGTTCGGTGGGAATACAGGGCGCCTCAGCAGTGAAGGCACAGCGACCATCCGGAAGATGGGTAGTTGGGCGCGAGGAGAGTGCGCCTCAGCAGTGAAGGCACAGCGACCGTCCGGCAGATGGGCGGTTGGGTGGGAGGACAGGTCGCCTCAGCAGTGAAGGCACAGCGACCGTCCGGCAGATGTGCAGTTCGGTGGGAATACAGGGCGCCTCAGCAGCGAAGTCACAGCGACCATCCGGAAGATGGGTAGTTGGGCGCGAGGAGAGCGCGCCTCAGCAGTGAAGGCACAGCGACCGTCCGGCAGATGGGCGGTTGGGTGGGAGGACAGGTCGCCTTAGCAGTGAAGGCACAGCGACCGTCCGGCAGATGTGCAGTTCGGTGGGAATACAGGGCGCCTCAGCAGCGAAGTCACAGCAACCATCCGGAAGATGGGTAGTTGGGCGCGGGGAGAGCGTGCCTCAGCAGTGAAGGCACAGCGACCGTCCGGCAGATGGGCGGTTGGGTGGGAGAACAGGTCGCCTCAGCAGTGAAGGCACAGCGACCGTCCGGCAGATGTGCAGTTCGGTGGGAATACAGGGCGCCTCAGCAGCGAAGTCACAGCGACCATCCGGAAGATGGGTAGTTGGGCGCGAGGAGAGCGCGCCTCAGCAGTGAAGGCACAGCGACCGTCCGGCAGATGGGCGGTTGGGTGGGAGGACAGGTCGCCTTAGCAGTGAAGGCACAGCGACCGTCCGGCAGATGTGCAGTTCGGTGGGAATACAGGGCGCCTCAGCAGTGAAGGCACAGCGACCATCCGGAAGATGGGTAGTTGGGCGCGAGGAGAGCGCGCCTCAGCAGTGAAGGCACAGCGACCGTCCGGCAGATGGGCGGTTGGGTGGGAGGACAGGTCGCCTCAGAAGTGAAGGCACAGCGACCGTCCGGCAGATGTGCAGTTCGGTGGGAATACAGGGCGCCTCAGCAGCAAAGTCACAGCGACCATCCGGAAGATGGGTAGTTGGCCGCGAGGAGAGCGCGCCTCAGCAGTGAAGTCACAGCGACCATCCGGAAGATGGGTAGTTGGGCGCGCGGAGAGGGCGCCTCAGCAGTGAAGGCACAGCGACCGTCCGGCAGATGGGCGGTTGGGTGGGAGGACAGGTCGCCTCAGCAGTGAAGGCACAGCGACCGTCCGGCAGTTGTGCAGTTCGGTGGGAATACAGGGCGCCTCAGGAGCGAAGTCACAGCGACCATCCGGAAGATGGGTAGTTGGGTGGGAGGACAGGCCGCCTGAGCAGTGAAGGCACAGCGACCTTCCGGCAGATGTGCAGTTCGGTGGGAATACAGGGCGCCTCAGAAGTGAAGGCACAGCGAGTGTCCGGCAGATGGGCGGTTGGGTGGGAGGACAGGTCGCCTCAGCAGTGGAGGCACAGCGACCGTCCGGCAGATGTGCAGTTCGGTGGGAATACAGGGCGCCTCAGCAGCGAAGTAGCAGCGACCATCCGGAAGATGGGTAGTTGGGCGCGAGGAGAGGGCGCCTCAGCAGTGAAGGCACAGCGACCGTCCGGCAGATGGGCGGTTGGGTGGGAGGACAGGTCGCCTTAGCAGTGAAGGCACAGCGACTGTCCGGCAGATGTGCAGTTCGTTGGGAATACAGGGCGCCTCAGCAGCGAAGTCACAGCGACCATCCGGAAGATGGGTAGTTGGGCGCGAGGAGAGCGCGCCTCAGCAGTGAATGCACAGCGACCGTCCGGCAGATGGGCGGTTGGGTGGGAGGACAGGTCGCCTTAGCAGTGAAGGCACAGCGACAGTCCGGCAGATGTGCAGTTCGGTGGGAATACAGGGCGCCTCAGCAGCGAAGTCACAGCGACCATCCGGAAGATGGGTAGTTGGGCGCGAGGAGAGCGCGCCTCAGCAGTGAAGTCACAGCGACCGTCCGACAGATGGGCGGTTGGGTGGGAGGACAGGTCGCCTCAGCAGTGAAGGCACAGCGACCGTCCGGCAGATGTGCAGTTCGGTGGGAATACAGGGCGCCTCAGCAGCGAAGTCACAGCGACCATCCGGAAGATGGGTAGTTGGGCGCGAGGAGAGGGCGCCTCAGCAGTGAAGGCAACGCGACCGTCCGGCAGATGGGCGGTTGGGTGGGAGGACAGGTCGCCTTAGAAGTGAAGGCACAGCGACCATCCGGCTGATGTGCAGTTCGGTGGGAATACAGGGCGCCTCAGCAGCGAAGTCACAGCGACCATCCGGAAGATGGGTAGTTGGGCGCGAGGAGAGGGCGCCTCAGCAGTGAAGGCACAGCGACCGTCCGACAGATGGGCGGTTGGGTGGGAGGACAGGTCGCCTCAGCAGTGAAGGCACAGCGACCGTCCGGCAGATGTGCAGTTCGGTGGGAATACAGGGCGCCTCAGCAGCGAAGTCACAGCGACCATCCGGAAGATGGGTAGTTGGGCGCGAGGAGAGGGCGCCTAGCAGTGAAGGCACAGCGACCGTCCGGCAGATGGGCGGTTGGGTGGGAGGACAGGTCGCCTCAGCAGTGAAGGCACAGCGACCGTCCATCAGATGTGCAGTTCGGTGGGAATACAGGGCGCCTCAGCAGCGAAGTCACAGCGACCATCCGGAAGATGGGTAGTTGTGCACGAGGAGAGGGCGCCTCAGCAGTGAAGGCACGGCGACCATCCTGCAGATGGGCAGTTGGGTGGGAGGACAGGTCGCCTCAGCAGTGAAGGCACAGCGACCGTCCGGCAGATGGGCGGTTGGGTGGGAGGACAGGTCGCCTCAGCAGTGAAGGCACAGCGACCGTCCGGCAGATGTGCAGTTCGGTGGGAATACAGGGCGCCTCAGAAGTGAAGGCACAGCGACCGTCCGGCAGATGGGCGGTTGGGTGGGAGGACAGGTCGCCTCAGCAGTGAAGGCACAGCGACCGTCCGGCAGATGTGCAGTTCGGTGGGAATACAGGGCGCCTCAGCAGCGAAGTCACAGCAACCATCCGGAAGATGGGTAGTTGGGCGCGAGGAGAGCGCGCCTCAGCAGTGAAGTCGCAGCGACCATCCGGAAGATGGGTAGTTGGGCGCGAGGAGAGGGCGCCTCAGCAGTGAAGGCACAGCGACCGTCCGGCAGATGGGCGGTTGGGTGGGAGGACAGGTCGCCTTAGCAGTGAAGGCACAGCGACCGTCCGGCAGATGTGCAGTTCGGTGGGAATACAGGGCGCCTCAGCAGCGAAGTCACAGCAACCATCCGGAAGATGGGTAGTTGGGCGCGAGGAGAGCGCGCCTCAGCAGTGAAGGCACAGCGACCGTCCGGCAGATGGGCGGTTGGGTGGGAGAACAGGTCGCCTCAGCAGTTAAGGCACAGCGACCGTCTGGCAGATGTGCAGTTCGGTGGGAATACAGGGCGCCTCAGCAGCGAAGTCACAGCGACCATCCGGAAGATGGGTAGTTGGGCGCGAGGAGAGCGCGCCTCAGTAGTGAATGCACAGCGACCGTCCGGCAGATGGGCGGTTGGGTGGGAGGACAGGTCGCCTTAGCAGTGAAGGCACAGCGACCGTCCGGCAGATGTGCAGTTCGGTGGGAATACAGGGCGCCTCAGCAGCGAAGTCACAGCGACCATCCAGAAGATGGGTAGTTGGGCGCGAGGAGAGCGCGCCTCAGCAGTGAAGGCACAGCGACCGTCCGGCAGATGGGCGGTTGGGTGGGAGAACAGGTCGCCTCAGCAGTGAAGGCACAGCGACCGTCCGGCAGATGTGCAGTTCGGTGGGAATACAGGGCGCCTCAGCAGCGAAGTCACAGCGATCATCCGGAAGATGGGTAGTTGGGCGCGAGGAGAGCGCGCCTCAGCAGTGAAGGCACAGCGACCGTCCGGCAGATGGGCGGTTGGGTGGGAGGACAGGTCGCCTCAGAAGTGAAGGCACAGCGACCGTCCGGCAGATGTGCAGTTCGGTGGGAATACAGGGCGCCTCAGCAGCAAAGTCACAGCGACCATCCGGAAGATGGGTAGTTGGCCGCGAGGAGAGCGCGCCTCAGCAGTGAAGTCACAGCGACCATCCGGAAGATGGGTAGTTGGGCGCGCGGAGAGGGCGCCTCAGCAGTGAAGGCACAGCGACCGTCCGGCAGATGGGCGGTTGGGTGGGAGGACAGGTCGCCTCAGCAGTGAAGGCACAGCGACCGTCCGGCAGTTGTGCAGTTCGGTGGGAATACAGGGCGCCTCAGGAGCGAAGTCACAGCGACCATCCGGAAGATGGGTAGTTGGGTGGGAGGACAGGCCGCCTGAGCAGTGAAGGCACAGCGACCTTCCGGCAGATGTGCAGTTCGGTGGGAATACAGGGCGCCTCAGAAGTGAAGGCACAGCGAGTGTCCGGCAGATGGGCGGTTGGGTGGGAGGACAGGTCGCCTCAGCAGTGGAGGCACAGCGACCGTCCGGCAGATGTGCAGTTCGGTGGGAATACAGGGCGCCTCAGCAGCGAAGTAGCAGCGACCATCCGGAAGATGGGTAGTTGGGCGCGAGGAGAGGGCGCCTCAGCAGTGAAGGCACAGCGACCGTCCGGCAGATGGGCGGTTGGGTGGGAGGACAGGTCGCCTTAGCAGTGAAGGCACAGCGACTGTCCGGCAGATGTGCAGTTCGTTGGGAATACAGGGCGCCTCAGCAGCGAAGTCACAGCGACCATCCGGAAGATGGGTAGTTGGGCGCGAGGAGAGCGCGCCTCAGCAGTGAATGCACAGCGACCGTCCGGCAGATGGGCGGTTGGGTGGGAGGACAGGTCGCCTTAGCAGTGAAGGCACAGCGACAGTCCGGCAGATGTCCAGTTCGGTGGGAATACAGGGCGCCTCAGCAGCGAAGTCACAGCGACCATCCGGAAGATGGGTAGTTGGGCGCGAGGAGAGCGCGCCTCAGCAGTGAAGTCACAGCGACCGTCCGACAGATGGGCGGTTGGGTGGGAGGACAGGTCGCCTCAGCAGTGAAGGCACAGCGACCGTCCGGCAGATGTGCAGTTCGGTGGGAATACAGGGCGCCTCAGCAGCGAAGTCACAGCGACCATCCGGAAGATGGGTAGTTGGGCGCGAGGAGAGGGCGCCTCAGCAGTGAAGGCAACGCGACCGTCCGGCAGATGGGCGGTTGGGTGGGAGGACAGGTCGCCTTAGAAGTGAAGGCACAGCGACCATCCGGCTGATGTGCAGTTCGGTGGGAATACAGGGCGCCTCAGCAGCGAAGTCACAGCGACCATCCGGAAGATGGGTAGTTGGGCGCGAGGAGAGGGCGCCTCAGCAGTGAAGGCACAGCGACCGTCCGACAGATGGGCGGTTGGGTGGGAGGACAGGTCGCCTCAGCAGTGAAGGCACAGCGACCGTCCGGCAGATGTGCAGTTCGGTGGGAATACAGGGCGCCTCAGCAGCGAAGTCACAGCGACCATCCGGAAGATGGGTAGTTGGGCGCGAGGAGAGGGCGCCTAGCAGTGAAGGCACAGCGACCGTCCGGCAGATGGGCGGTTGGGTGGGAGGACAGGTCGCCTCAGCAGTGAAGGCACAGCGACCGTCCATCAGATGTGCAGTTCGGTGGGAATACAGGGCGCCTCAGCAGCGAAGTCACAGCGACCATCCGGAAGATGGGTAGTTGTGCACGAGGAGAGGGCGCCTCAGCAGTGAAGGCACGGCGACCATCCTGCAGATGGGCAGTTGGGTGGGAGGACAGGTCGCCTCAGCAGTGAAGGCACAGCGACCGTCCGGCAGATGGGCGGTTGGGTGGGAGGACAGGTCGCCTCAGCAGTGAAGGCACAGCGACCGTCCGGCAGATGGGCGGTTGGGTGGGAGGACAGGTCGCCTCAGCAGTGAAGGCACAGCGACCGTCCGGCAGATGTGCAGTTCGGTGGGAATACAGGGCGCCTCAGAAGTGAAGGCACAGCGACCGTCCGGCAGATGGGCGGTTGGGTGGGAGGACAGGTCGCCTCAGCAGTGAAGGCACAGCGACCGTCCGGCAGATGTGCAGTTCGGTGGGAATACAGGGCGCCTCAGCAGCGAAGTCACAGCAACCATCCGGAAGATGGGTAGTTGGGCGCGAGGAGAGCGCGCCTCAGCAGTGAAGTCGCAGCGACCATCCGGAAGATGGGTAGTTGGGCGCGAGGAGAGGGCGCCTCAGCAGTGAAGGCACAGCGACCGTCCGGCAGATGGGCGGTTGGGTGGGAGGACAGGTCGCCTTAGCAGTGAAGGCACAGCGACCGTCCGGCAGATGTGCAGTTCGGTGGGAATACAGGGCGCCTCAGCAGCGAAGTCACAGCAACCATCCGGAAGATGGGTAGTTGGGCGCGAGGAGAGCGCGCCTCAGCAGTGAAGGCACAGCGACCGTCCGGCAGATGGGCGGTTGGGTGGGAGAACAGGTCGCCTCAGCAGTTAAGGCACAGCGACCGTCTGGCAGATGTGCAGTTCGGTGGGAATACAGGGCGCCTCAGCAGCGAAGTCACAGCGACCATCCGGAAGATGGGTAGTTGGGCGCGAGGAGAGCGCGCCTCAGTAGTGAATGCACAGCGACCGTCCGGCAGATGGGCGGTTGGGTGGGAGGACAGGTCGCCTTAGCAGTGAAGGCACAGCGACCGTCCGGCAGATGTGCAGTTCGGTGGGAATACAGGGCGCCTCAGCAGCGAAGTCACAGCGACCATCCAGAAGATGGGTAGTTGGGCGCGAGGAGAGCGCGCCTCAGCAGTGAAGGCACAGCGACCGTCCGGCAGATGGGCGGTTGGGTGGGAGAACAGGTCGCCTCAGCAGTGAAGGCACAGCGACCGTCCGGCAGATGTGCAGTTCGGTGGGAATACAGGGCGCCTCAGCAGCGAAGTCACAGCGATCATCCGGAAGATGGGTAGTTGGGCGCGAGGAGAGCGCGCCTCAGCAGTGAAGGCACAGCGACCGTCCGGCAGATGGGCGGTTGGGTGGGAGGACAGGTCGCCTTAGCAGTGAAGGCACAGCGACCGTCCGGCAGATGTGCAGTTCGGTGGGAATACAGGGCGCCTCAGCAGTGAAGGCACAGCGACCATCCGGAAGATGGGTAGTTGGGCGCGAGGAGAGCGCGCCTCAGCAGTGAAGGCACAGCGACCGTCCGGCAGATGGGTGGTTGGGTGGGAGGACAGGTCGCCTCAGCAGTGAAGGCACAGCGACCGTCCGGCAGATGTGCAGTTCGGTGGGAATACAGGGCGCCTCAGCAGCGAAGTCACAGCAACCATCCGGAAGATGGGTAGTTGGGCGCGAGGAGAGCGCGCCTCAGCAGTGAAGTCGCAGCGACCATCCGGAAGATGGGTAGTTGGGCGCGAGGAGAGGGCGCCTCAGCAGTGAAGGCACAGCGACCGCCCGGCAGATGGGCGGTTGGGTGGGAGGACAGGTCGCCTTAGCAGTGAAGGCACAGCGACCGTCCGGCAGATGTGCAGTTCGGTGGGAATACAGGGCGCCTCAGCAGCGAAGTCACAGCAACCATCCGGAAGATGGGTAGTTGGGCGCGAGGAGAGCGCGCCTCAGCAGTGAAGGCACAGCGACCGTCCGGCAGATGGGCGGTTGGGTGGGAGAACAGGTCGCCTCAGCAGTTAAGGCACAGCGACCGTCTGGCAGATGTGCAGTTCGGTGGGAATACAGGGCGCCTCAGCAGCGAAGTCACAGCGACCATCCGGAAGATGGGTAGTTGGGCGCGAGGAGACCGCGCCTCAGCAGTGAAGGCACAGCGACCGTCCGGCAGATGGGCGGTTGGGTGGGAGGACAGGTCGCCTTAGAAGTGAAGGCACAGCGACCGTCCGGCTGATGTGCAGTTCGGTGGGAATACAGGGCGCCTCAGCAGCGAAGTCACAGCGACCATCCGGAAGATGGGTAGTTGGGCGCGAGGAGAGGGCGCCTCAGCAGTGAAGGCACAGCGACCGTCCTGCAGATGGGCAGTTGGGTGGGAGGACAGGTCGCCTCAGTAGTGAAGGCACAGCGACCGTCCGGCAGATGGGCGGTTGGGTGGGAGGACAGGTCGCCTCAGCAGTGAAGGCACAGCGACCATCCGGCAGATGTGCAGTTTGGTGGGAATACAGGGCGCCTCAGCAGCGAAGTCACAGCGACCATCTGGAAGATGGGTAGCTGGGCGCGAGGAGAGGGCGCCTCAGCAGTGAAGGCACAGCGACCGTCCGGCAGATGGGCGGTTGGGTGGGAGGACAGGTCGCCACAGCAGTGAAGGCACAGCGACCGTCCGGCAGATGTGCAGTTTGGTGGGAATACAGGGCGCTTCAGCAGCGAAGTCACAGCGACCATCCGGAAGATGGGTAGTTGGGCGCGAGGAGAGGGCGCCTCAGCAGTGAAGGCACAGCGACCGTCCTGCAGATGGGCAGTTGGGTGGGAGGACAGGTCGCCTCAGCAGTGAAGGCACAGCGACCGTCCGGCAGATGGGCGGTTGGGTGGGAGGACAGGTCGCCTCAGCAGTGAAGGCACAGCGACCGTCCGGCAGATGTGCAGTTTGGTGGGAATACAGGGCGCCTCAGCTGCGAAGTTACAGCGACCATCCAGAAGATGGGTAGTTGGGCGCGAGGAGAGGGCGCCTCAGCAGTGAAGGCACAGCGACCGTCCGGCAGATGGGCGGTTGGGTGGGAGGACAGGTCGCCTCAGCAGTGAAGGCACAGCGACCGTCCGGCAGATGTGCAGTTCGGTGGGAATACAGGGCGCCTCAGGAGCGAAGTCACAGCGACCATCCGGAAGATGGGTAGTTGGGTGGGAGGACAGGCCGCCTCAGCAGTGAAGGCACAGCGACCGTCCGGCAGATGTGCAGTTCGGTGGGAATACAGGGCGCCTCAGAAGTGAAGGCACAGCGACCGTCCGGCAGATGGGCGGTTGGGTGGGAGGACAGGTCGCCTCAGCAGTGAAGGCACAGCGACCGTCCGGCAGATGTGCAGTTCGGTGGGAATACAGGGCGCCTCAGCAGCGAAGTAGCAGCGACCATCCGGAAGATGGGTAGTTGGGCGCGAGGAGAGGGCGCCTCAGCAGTGAAGGCACAGCGACCGTCCGGCAGAAGGGCGGTTGGGTGGGAGGACAGGTCGCCTTAGCAGTGAAGGCACAGCGACCGTCCGGCAGATGTGCAGTTCGGTGGGAATACAGGGCGCCTCAGCAGCGAAGTCACAGCGACCATCCGGAAGATGGGTAGTTGGGCGCGAGGAGAGCGCGCCTCAGTAGTGAATGCACAGCGACCGTCCGGCAGATGGGCGGTTGGGTGGGAGGACAGGTCGCCTTAGCAGTGAAGGCACAGCGACCGTCCGGCAGATGTGCAGTTCGGTGGGAATACAGGGCGCCTCAGCAGTGAAGGCACAGCGACCATCCGGAAGATGGGTAGTTGGGCGCGAGGAGAGCGCGCCTCAGCAGTGAAGGCACAGCGACCGTCCGGCAGATGGGTGGTTGGGTGGGAGGACAGGTCGCCTCAGCAGTGAAGGCACAGCGACCGTCCGGCAGATGTGCAGTTCGGTGGGAATACAGGGCGCCTCAGCAGCGAAGTCACAGCAACCATCCGGAAGATGGGTAGTTGGGCGCGAGGAGAGCGCGCCTCAGCAGTGAAGTCGCAGCGACCATCCGGAAGATGGGTAGTTGGGCGCGAGGAGAGGGCGCCTCAGCAGTGAAGGCACAGCGACCGTCCGGCAGATGGGCGGTTGGGTGGGAGGACAGGTCGCCTTAGCAGTGAAGGCACAGCGACCGTCCGGCAGATGTGCAGTTCGGTGGGAATACAGGGCGCCTCAGCAGCGAAGTCACAGCAACCATCCGGAAGATGGGTAGTTGGGCGCGAGGAGAGCGCGCCTCAGCAGTGAAGGCACAGCGACCGTCCGGCAGATGGGCGGTTGGGTGGGAGAACAGGTCGCCTCAGCAGTTAAGGCACAGCGACCGTCTGGCAGATGTGCAGTTCGGTGGGAATACAGGGCGCCTCAGCAGCGAAGTCACAGCGACCATCCGGAAGATGGGTAGTTGGGCGCGAGGAGACCGCGCCTCAGCAGTGAAGGCACAGCGACCGTCCGGCAGATGGGCGGTTGGGTGGGAGGACAGGTCGCCTTAGAAGTGAAGGCACAGCGACCGTCCGGCTGATGTGCAGTTCGGTGGGAATACAGGGCGCCTCAGCAGCGAAGTCACAGCGACCATCCGGAAGATGGGTAGTTGGGCGCGAGGAGAGGGCGCCTCAGCAGTGAAGGCACAGCGACCGTCCTGCAGATGGGCAGTTGGGTGGGAGGACAGGTCGCCTCAGTAGTGAAGGCACAGCGACCGTCCGGCAGATGGGCGGTTGGGTGGGAGGACAGGTCGCCTCAGCAGTGAAGGCACAGCGACCATCCGGCAGATGTGCAGTTTGGTGGGAATACAGGGCGCCTCAGCAGCGAAGTCACAGCGACCATCTGGAAGATGGGTAGCTGGGCGCGAGGAGAGGGCGCCTCAGCAGTGAAGGCACAGCGACCGTCCGGCAGATGGGCGGTTGGGTGGGAGGACAGGTCGCCTCAGCAGTGAAGGCACAGCGACCGTCCGGCAGATGTGCAGTTTGGTGGGAATACAGGGCGCTTCAGCAGCGAAGTCACAGCGACCATCCGGAAGATGGGTAGTTGGGCGCGAGGAGAGGGCGCCTCAGCAGTGAAGGCACAGCGACCGTCCTGCAGATGGGCAGTTGGGTGGGAGGACAGGTCGCCTCAGCAGTGAAGGCACAGCGACCGTCCGGCAGATGGGCGGTTGGGTGGGAGGACAGGTCGCCTCAGCAGTGAAGGCACAGCGACCGTCCGGCAGATGTGCAGTTTGGTGGGAATACAGGGCGCCTCAGCTGCGAAGTTACAGCGACCATCCAGAAGATGGGTAGTTGGGCGCGAGGAGAGGGCGCCTCAGCAGTGAAGGCACAGCGACCGTCCGGCAGATGGGCGGTTGGGTGGGAGGACAGGTCGCCTCAGCAGTGAAGGCACAGCGACCGTCCGGCAGATGTGCAGTTCGGTGGGAATACAGGGCGCCTCAGCAGCGAAGTCACAGCGACCATCCGGAAGATGGGTAGTTGGGCGCGAGGAGAGCGTGCCTCAGCAGTGAAGGCACAGCGACCGTCCGGCAGATGGGCGGTTGGGTGGGAGGACAGGTCGCCTTAGCAGTGAAGGCACAGCGACCGTCCGGCAGATGTGCAGTTCGGTGGGAATACAGGGCGCCTCAGCAGTGAAGGCACAGCGACCATCCGGAAGATGGGTAGTTGGGCGCGAGGAGAGTGCGCCTCAGCAGTGAAGGCACAGCGACCGTCCGGCAGATGGGCGGTTGGGTGGGAGGACAGGTCGCCTCAGCAGTGAAGGCACAGCGACCGTCCGGCAGATGTGCAGTTCGGTGGGAATACAGGGCGCCTCAGCAGCGAAGTCACAGCGACCATCCGGAAGATGGGTAGTTGGGCGCGAGGAGAGCGCGCCTCAGCAGTGAAGGCACAGCGACCGTCCGGCAGATGGGCGGTTGGGTGGGAGGACAGGTCGCCTTAGCAGTGAAGGCACAGCGACCGTCCGGCAGATGTGCAGTTCGGTGGGAATACAGGGCGCCTCAGCAGCGAAGTCACAGCAACCATCCGGAAGATGGGTAGTTGGGCGCGGGGAGAGCGTGCCTCAGCAGTGAAGGCACAGCGACCGTCCGGCAGATGGGCGGTTGGGTGGGAGAACAGGTCGCCTCAGCAGTGAAGGCACAGCGACCGTCCGGCAGATGTGCAGTTCGGTGGGAATACAGGGCGCCTCAGCAGCGAAGTCACAGCGACCATCCGGAAGATGGGTAGTTGGGCGCGAGGAGAGCGCGCCTCAGCAGTGAAGGCACAGCGACCGTCCGGCAGATGGGCGGTTGGGTGGGAGGACAGGTCGCCTTAGCAGTGAAGGCACAGCGACCGTCCGGCAGATGTGCAGTTCGGTGGGAATACAGGGCGCCTCAGCAGTGAAGGCACAGCGACCATCCGGAAGATGGGTAGTTGGGCGCGAGGAGAGCGCGCCTCAGCAGTGAAGGCACAGCGACCGTCCGGCAGATGGGCGGTTGGGTGGGAGGACAGGTCGCCTCAGAAGTGAAGGCACAGCGACCGTCCGGCAGATGTGCAGTTCGGTGGGAATACAGGGCGCCTCAGCAGCAAAGTCACAGCGACCATCCGGAAGATGGGTAGTTGGCCGCGAGGAGAGCGCGCCTCAGCAGTGAAGTCACAGCGACCATCCGGAAGATGGGTAGTTGGGCGCGCGGAGAGGGCGCCTCAGCAGTGAAGGCACAGCGACCGTCCGGCAGATGGGCGGTTGGGTGGGAGGACAGGTCGCCTCAGCAGTGAAGGCACAGCGACCGTCCGGCAGTTGTGCAGTTCGGTGGGAATACAGGGCGCCTCAGGAGCGAAGTCACAGCGACCATCCGGAAGATGGGTAGTTGGGTGGGAGGACAGGCCGCCTGAGCAGTGAAGGCACAGCGACCTTCCGGCAGATGTGCAGTTCGGTGGGAATACAGGGCGCCTCAGAAGTGAAGGCACAGCGAGTGTCCGGCAGATGGGCGGTTGGGTGGGAGGACAGGTCGCCTCAGCAGTGGAGGCACAGCGACCGTCCGGCAGATGTGCAGTTCGGTGGGAATACAGGGCGCCTCAGCAGCGAAGTAGCAGCGACCATCCGGAAGATGGGTAGTTGGGCGCGAGGAGAGGGCGCCTCAGCAGTGAAGGCACAGCGACCGTCCGGCAGATGGGCGGTTGGGTGGGAGGACAGGTCGCCTTAGCAGTGAAGGCACAGCGACTGTCCGGCAGATGTGCAGTTCGTTGGGAATACAGGGCGCCTCAGCAGCGAAGTCACAGCGACCATCCGGAAGATGGGTAGTTGGGCGCGAGGAGAGCGCGCCTCAGCAGTGAATGCACAGCGACCGTCCGGCAGATGGGCGGTTGGGTGGGAGGACAGGTCGCCTTAGCAGTGAAGGCACAGCGACAGTCCGGCAGATGTGCAGTTCGGTGGGAATACAGGGCGCCTCAGCAGCGAAGTCACAGCGACCATCCGGAAGATGGGTAGTTGGGCGCGAGGAGAGCGCGCCTCAGCAGTGAAGTCACAGCGACCGTCCGACAGATGGGCGGTTGGGTGGGAGGACAGGTCGCCTCAGCAGTGAAGGCACAGCGACCGTCCGGCAGATGTGCAGTTCGGTGGGAATACAGGGCGCCTCAGCAGCGAAGTCACAGCGACCATCCGGAAGATGGGTAGTTGGGCGCGAGGAGAGGGCGCCTCAGCAGTGAAGGCAACGCGACCGTCCGGCAGATGGGCGGTTGGGTGGGAGGACAGGTCGCCTTAGAAGTGAAGGCACAGCGACCATCCGGCTGATGTGCAGTTCGGTGGGAATACAGGGCGCCTCAGCAGCGAAGTCACAGCGACCATCCGGAAGATGGGTAGTTGGGCGCGAGGAGAGGGCGCCTCAGCAGTGAAGGCACAGCGACCGTCCGACAGATGGGCGGTTGGGTGGGAGGACAGGTCGCCTCAGCAGTGAAGGCACAGCGACCGTCCGGCAGATGTGCAGTTCGGTGGGAATACAGGGCGCCTCAGCAGCGAAGTCACAGCGACCATCCGGAAGATGGGTAGTTGGGCGCGAGGAGAGGGCGCCTAGCAGTGAAGGCACAGCGACCGTCCGGCAGATGGGCGGTTGGGTGGGAGGACAGGTCGCCTCAGCAGTGAAGGCACAGCGACCGTCCATCAGATGTGCAGTTCGGTGGGAATACAGGGCGCCTCAGCAGCGAAGTCACAGCGACCATCCGGAAGATGGGTAGTTGTGCACGAGGAGAGGGCGCCTCAGCAGTGAAGGCACGGCGACCATCCTGCAGATGGGCAGTTGGGTGGGAGGACAGGTCGCCTCAGCAGTGAAGGCACAGCGACCGTCCGGCAGATGGGCGGTTGGGTGGGAGGACAGGTCGCCTCAGCAGTGAAGGCACAGCGACCGTCCGGCAGATGTGCAGTTCGGTGGGAATACAGGGCGCCTCAGAAGTGAAGGCACAGCGACCGTCCGGCAGATGGGCGGTTGGGTGGGAGGACAGGTCGCCTCAGCAGTGAAGGCACAGCGACCGTCCGGCAGATGTGCAGTTCGGTGGGAATACAGGGCGCCTCAGCAGTGAAGGCACAGCGACCGTCCGGCAGATGGGCAGTTGGGTGGGAGGACAGGTCGCCTCAGCAGTGAAGGCACACCGACCGTCCGGCAGATGTGCAGTTCGGTGGGAATACAGGGCGCCTCAGCAGCGAAGTAGCAGCGACCATTCGGAAGATGGGTAGTTGGGCGCGAGGAGAGGGCGCCTCAGCAGTGAAGGCACAGCGACCGTTCGGCAGATGGGCAGTTGGGTGGGAGGACAGGTCGCCTCAGCAGTGAAGGCACAGCGACCGTCCGGCAGATGTGCAGTTCGGTGGGAATACAGGTCGCCTCAGCAGCGAAGTCACAGCGACCATCCGGAAGATGGGTAGTTGGGCGCGAGGAGAGCGCGCCTCAGCAGTGAAGGCACAGCGACCGTCCGGCAGATGGGCAGGTTGGGTGGGAGGACAGGTCGCCTTAGCAGTGAAGACACAGCGACCGTCTTGCAGATGTGCAGTTCGGTGGGAATACAGGGTGCCTCAGCAGCGAAGTCACAGCGACCATCCGGAAGATGGGAAGTGGGGCGCGATGAGAGCGCACCTCAGCAGTGAAGGCACAGCGACCGTCCGGCAGACGGGCGGTTGGGTGGGAGGACAGGTCGCCTCAGCAGTGAAGGCACAGCGACCGTCCGGCAGATGTGCAGGTCGGTGGGAATACAGGGCGCCTCAGCAGCGAAGTCACAGCGACCATCCGGAAGATGGGTAGTTGGGCGCGAGGAGAGCGCCTCAGCAGTGAAGGCACAGCGACCGTCCGGCAGATGGGCGGTTGGGTGGGAGGACAGGTCGCCTTAGAAGTGAAGGCACAGCGACCGTCCGGCTGATGTGCAGTTCGGTGGGAATACAGGGCGCCTCAGCAGCGAAGTCACAGCGACCATCCGGAAGATGGGTAGTTGGGCGCGAGGAGAGGGCGCCTCAGCAGTGAAGGCACAGCGACCGTCCGACAGATGGGCGGTTGGGTGGGAGGACAGGTCGCCTCAGCAGTGAAGGCACAGCGACCGTCCGGCAGATGTGCAGTTCGGTGGGAATACAGGGCGCCTCAGCAGCGAAGTCACAGCGACCATCCGGAAGATGGGTAGTTGGGCGCGAGGAGAGGGCGCCTCAGCAGTGAAGGCACAGCGACCGTCCGGCAGATGGGCGGTTGGGTGGGAGGACAGGTCGCCTCAGCAGTGAAGGCACAGCGACCGTCCGGCAGATGTGCAGTTTGGTGGGAATACAGGGCGCTTCAGCAGCGAAGTCACAGCGACCATCCGGAAGATGGGTAGTTGGGCGCGAGGAGAGGGCGCCTCAGCAGTGAAGGCACAGCGACCGTCCTGCAGATGGGCAGTTGGGTGGGAGGACAGGTCGCCTCAGCAGTGAAGGCACAGCGACCGTCCGGCAGATGGGCGGTTGGGTGGGAGGACAGGTCGCCTCAGCAGTGAAGGCACAGCGACCGTCCGGCAGATGTGCAGTTTGGTGGGAATACAGGGCGCCTCAGCTGCGAAGTTACAGCGACCATCCAGAAGATGGGTAGTTGGGCGCGAGGAGAGGGCGCCTCAGCAGTGAAGGCACAGCGACCGTCCGGCAGATGGGCAGTTGGGTGGGAGGACACGGCCCCTCAGCAGTGAAGGCACAGCGACCGTCCGGCAGATGGGCAGTTGGGTTTAAGGACAGGGCGCCTCAGCAGTGAAGGCACATCGACCGTCCGGCAGATGGGCAGTTGGGTGGAAGGACAGGGCGCCTCAGCAGTGAAGGCACAGCGACCGTCTGGCAGATGGGCAGTTGGGTGGAAGGACAGGGCGCCTCAGCAGAGAAAGCACAGCGACCGTCCGGCAGATGGGCAGTTGGGTGGAAGGACAGGGCGCCTCAGCAGTGAAGGCACAACCACCATCTGGCAGATGGGAAGTTGGATGGGAGGACAGGGAGCCTCAGACCGAAGTCACAGCGACCGTCTGGAAGATGCGTAGTTGGGTGTGAGGAGAGGGCGCCTCAGCAGTGAACGCACAGCGACCGTCCGGCAGATGGGTAGTTGGGTGGAAGGACATGGCGCCTCGGCAGTGAAAGCACAGCGACCGTCCGGCAGATGGGCAGTTGGATGGGAGGACAGGGCGCCTCAGCAGCGAGGTCACAGCGAACGTCTGGAAGATGCGTAGTTGGGCGCGAGGAGAGGGCGCCTAAGCAGTGAAGGCACAGCGACCGTCCGGCAGATGAGCAGTTGGATGGGAGGACAGGGCGCCTCAGCAGCGAAGTCACAACGACCGTCTGGAAGATGCGTAGTTGGGCGCGAGGAGAGGGCGCCTCAGCAGTGAAGGCACAGCGACCGTCCGGCAGATGGGCATTTGGATGGGAGGACAGGGCGCCTCAGAGCGAAGTCACAGCGACCGTCTGGAAGATGCGTAGTTGGGTGGGAGGACAGGGCGCCTCAGCAGTGAAGTCACAACGACCGTCTGGAAGATGCGTAGTTTGCCGCGAGAAGAGGGCGCCTCAGCAGTGAAGGCACAGCGACCGTCCGACAGATGGGGAGTTGGATGGGATAACAGGGCGACTCAGCAGCGAAGTCACAGCGACCGTCCGGAAGATGCGTAGTTGGCCGCGAGGAGAGGGCGCCTCAGCAGTGAAGGCAGAGCGACCGTCCGGCAGATGGGCAGTTGGATGGGGGGACAGGGCGCCTCAGCAGCGAAGTCACAGCGACCGTCCGGAAGATGCGTAGTTGGGCGCGAGGAGAGGGCGCCTCAGCAGTGAAGGCACATCGACCGTCCGGCAGATGGGCAGTTGGATGGGAGGACAGGGCGCCTCAGAGCGAAGTCACAGCGACCGTCTGGAAGATGTGTAGTTGGGCGCGAGGAGAGGGCGCCTCAGCAGTGAAGGCACAGCGACCGTCCGGCAGAAGGGCATTTGGATGGGAGGACAGCGCGCCTCAGAGCGAAGTCACAGCGACCGTCTGGAAGATGCGTAGTTGGGCGCGAGGAGAGGGCGCCTAAGCAGTGAAGGCACAGCGACCGTCCGGCAGATGGGCAGTTGGATGGGAGGACAGGGCGCCTCAGCAGCGAAGTCACAGCGACCGTCCGGAAGATGCGTAATTGGGCGCGAGGAGAGGGCGCCTAAGCAGTGAAGGCACAGCGACCGTCCGGCAGATGGGCAGTTGGGTGGGAGCACAGGGCGCCTCAGCAGTGAAGGCACAGCGACTATACGGCAGATGGGCAGTTGGATGGGAGGACAGGGCGCCTCAGCCGCGAAGTCACAGCGACCGTCTGGAAGATGCGTAGTTATGCGCGAGGAGTGGGCGCCTCAGCAGTGAAGACGCAGCGACCGTCCGGCAGATAGGCAGTTGGATGGGAGGACGGGGTGACTCAGCAGCAAAGTCACAGCGACCGTCCGGAAGATGCGTAGTTGGGCGCGAGGAGAGGGCGCCTCAGCAGTGAAGGCACAGCGACTGTCCGGCAGATGGGCAGTTGGATGGGAGGACAGGGCGCCTCAGCAGTGAAGTCACAGCTACTGTCCGGAAGATGCGTAGTTATGCGCGAGGAGAGGGCGCCTCAGCAGTGAAAGCACACCGACCGTCCGGCAGATGGGCAGTTGGGTGGGAGGACAGGGCGCCTCAACAGCGAAGCCACAGCGACCATCCGGAAGATGCGTAGTTGGGCGCGAGGAGAGGGCGCCTAAGCAGTGAAGGCACAGCGACCGTCCGGCAGACGGGCAGTTGGGTGGGTGAACAGGGCGCCTCAGCAGCAAAGTCACAGCGACCGTCCGGAAGATGCGTAGTTGGGCGCGAGGAGAGAGCGCCTGAGCAGTGAAGGCACAGCGACCGTCCGGCAGATGGGCAGTTTGGTGGGAGGACAGGGCGCCTCAGCAGCGAAGTCACAGCGACCGTCCGGAAGATGCGTAGTTGGGTGCGAGGAGAGGGCGCCTCAGCAGTGAAGGCACAGCGACCGTCCGGCAGATGGGCAGTTGGATGGGAGGACAGGGCGCCTCAGCAGCGAAGTCACAGCGACCGTCCGGAAGATGCGTAGTGTGGCGCTAGGAGATGGTGCCTCAGAAGTGAAGGCACAGCGACTGTCCGGCAGATGGGCAGTTGGGTGGGAGGACAGGGCGCCTCAGCAGCGAAGTCACAGCGACCGTCCGGAAGATGCGTAGTTGGGCGCGAGAAGAGGGTGCCTCAGCAGTGAAATCACAACGACCGTCCAGCAGATGGGTAGTTGGATGGGAGGACAGGGCGCCTCAGCAGCGAAGTCACAGCGACCGTCCGGAAGATGCGTAGTTGGGCCCGAGGAGAGGGCGCCTCAGCAGTGAAGGCACAGCTACCGTCCGGCAGATGGGCAGTTGGATGGGAGGACAGGGCGCCTCAGCAGCGAAGTCACAGCGACCGTCCGGAAGATGCGTAGTTGGGCGCGACGAGAGGGTGCCTCAGCAGTGAAGGCACAGCGACCGTCCGGCAGATGGGCAGTTGGGTGGGAGGACACGGCCCCTCAGCAGTGAAGGCACAGCGACCGTCCGGCAGATGGGCAGTTGGGTTTAAGGACAGGGCGCCTCAGCAGTGAAGGCACATCGACCGTCCGGCAGATGGGCAGTTGGGTGGAAGGACAGGGCGCCTCAGCAGTGAAGGCACAGCGACCGTCTGGCAGATGGGCAGTTGGGTGGAAGGACAGGGCGCCTCAGCAGAGAAAGCACAGCGACCGTCCGGCAGATGGGCAGTTGGGTGGAAGGACAGGGCGCCTCAGCAGTGAAGGCACAACCCCCATCTGGCAGATGGGAAGTTGGATGGGAGGACAGGGAGCCTCAGACCGAAGTCACAGCGACCGTCTGGAAGATGCGTAGTTGGGTGTGAGGAGAGGGCGCCTCAGCAGTGAACGCACAGCGACCGTCCGGCAGATGGGTAGTTGGGTGGAAGGACATGGCGCCTCGGCAGTGAAAGCACAGCGACCGTCCGGCAGATGGGCAGTTGGATGGGAGGACAGGGCGCCTCAGCAGCGAGGTCACAGCGAACGTCTGGAAGATGCGTAGTTGGGCGCGAGGAGAGGGCGCCTAAGCAGTGAAGGCACAGCGACCGTCCGGCAGATGAGCAGTTGGATGGGAGGACAGGGCGCCTCAGCAGCGAAGTCACAACGACCGTCTGGAAGATGCGTAGTTGGGCGCGAGGAGAGGGCGCCTCAGCAGTGAAGGCACAGCGACCGTCCGGCAGATGGGCATTTGGATGGGAGGACAGGGCGCCTCAGAGCGAAGTCACAGCGACCGTCTGGAAGATGCGTAGTTGGGTGGGAGGACAGGGCGCCTCAGCAGTGAAGTCACAGCTACTGTCCGGAAGATGCGTAGTTGGGCGCGAGGAGAGGGCGCCTCAGCAGTGAAAGCACACCGACCGTCCGGCAGATGGGCAGTTGGGTGGGAGGACAGGGCGCCTCAGCAGCGAAGCCACAGCGACCATCCGGAAGATGCGTAGTTGGGCGCGAGAAGAGGGCGCCTCAGCAGTGAAATCACAACGACCGTCCGGGAGATGGGTAGTTGGATGGGAGGACAGGGCGCCTCAGCAGCGAAGTCACAGCGACCGTCCGGAAGATGCGTAGTTGGGCCCGAGGAGAGGGCGCCTCAGCAGTGAAGGCACAGCGACCGTCCGGCAGATGGGCAGTTGGATGGGAAGACAGGGCGCCTCAGCAGCGAAGTCACAGCGACCGTCCGGAAGATGCGTAGTTGGGCGCGAGGAGAGGGCGCCTCAGCAGTGAAGGCACAGGGACCGTCCGGCTGATGGGCAGTTGGATGGGAGAACAGGGCGCCTCAGCAGCGAAGTCACAGCGACCGTCCGGAAGATGCGTAGTTGGGCGCGAGGAGAGGGCGCCTCAGCAGTGAAGGCACAGCGACCGTCCGGCAGATGGGCAGTTGGGTGGGAGGACAGGGCGCCTCAGCAGCGAAGTCACAGCGACCGTCCGGAAGATGCGTAGTTGGGTGCGAGGAGAGGGCGCCTCAGCAGTGAAGGCACAGCGACCGTCCGGAATGGGCAGTTGGATGGGAGGACAGGGCGCCTCAGCAGCGAAGTCACAGCGACCGTCTGGAAGATGCGTAGTTGGGCGCGAGGAGAGGGCACCTCAGCAGTGAAGGCACAGCGACCGTCCGGCAGATGGGCAGTTGGATGGGAGGACAGGGCGACTCAGCAGCGAAGTCACAGCGACCGTCCGGAAGATGCGTAGTTGGCCGCGAGGAGAGGGCGCCTCAGCAGTGAAGGCACAGCGACCGTCCGGCAGATGGGCAGTTGGATGGGGGGACAGGGCGCCTCAGCAGCGAAGTCACAGCGACCGTCCGGAAGATGCGTAGTTGGGCGCGAGGAGAGGGCGCCTCAGCAGTGAAGGCACAGCGACCGTCCGGCAGATGGGCATTTGGATGGGAGGACAGGGCGCCTCAGAGCGAAGTCACAGCGACCGTCTGGAAGATGCGTAGTTGGGCGCGAGGAGAGGGCGCCTAAGCAGTGAAGGCACAGCGACCGCCCGGCAGATGGGCAGTTGGATGGGAGGACAGTGCGACTCAGCAGCGAAGTCACAGCGACCGTCCGGAAGATGCGTAGTTGGCCGCGAGGAGAGGGCGCCTCAGCAGTGAAGGCACAGCGACCGTCCGGCAGATGGGCAGTTGGGTGGGAGGACAGGGCGCCTCAGCAGCGAAGTCACAGCGACCGTCTGGAAGATGCGTAGTTGGGCGCGAGGAGAGGGCGCCTCAGCAGTGAAGGCACAGCGACCGTCCGGCAGATGGGCATTTAGATGGGAGGACAGGGCGCCTCAGAGCGAAGTCACAGCGACCGTCTGGAAGATGCGTAGTTGGGCGCGAGGAGAGGGCGCCTAAGCAGTGAAGGCACAGCGACCGTCCGGCAGATGGGCAGTTGGATGGGAGGACAGGGCGCCTCAGCAGCGAAGTCACAGCGACCGTCCGGAAGATGCGTAGTTGGGCGCGAGGAGAGGGCGCCTAAGCAGTGAAGGCACAGCGACCGTCCGGCAGATGGGCAGTTGGGTGGGAGGACAGGGCGCCTCAGCAGCGAAGTCACAGCGACCGTCTGGAAGATGCGTAGTTGTGCGCGAGGAGAGGGCGCCTCAGCAGTGAAGACGCAGCGACCGTCCGGCAGATAGGCAGTTGGATGGGAGGACAGGGCGACTCAGCAGCGAAGTCACAGCGACCGTCCGGAAGATGCGTAGTTGGGCGCGAGGAGAGGGCGTCTCAGCAGTGAAGGCACAGCGACTGTCCGGCAGATGGGCAGTTGGATGGGAGGACAGGGCGCCTCAGCAGCGAAGTCAGTGACCGTCCGGAAGAGGCGTAGTTGGGCGCGAGGAGAGGGCGCCTAAGCAGTGAAGGCACAGCGACCGTCCAGCAGATGGGCAGTTGGGTGGGAGGACAGGGCGCCTCAGCAGTGAAGGCACAGCGACCGTCCGGCAGATGGGCGGTTGGGTGGGAGGACAGGTCGCCTTAGCAGTGAAGGCACAGCGACCGTCCGGCAGATGTGCAGTTCGGTGGGAATACAGGGCGCCTCAGCAGTGAAGGCACAGCGACCATCCGGAAGATGGGTAGTTGGGCGCGAGGAGAGCGCGCCTCAGCAGTGAAGGCACAGCGACCGTCCGGCAGATGGGTGGTTGGGTGGGAGGACAGGTCGCCTCAGCAGTGAAGGCACAGCGACCGTCCGGCAGATGTGCAGTTCGGTGGGAATACAGGGCGCCTCAGCAGCGAAGTCACAGCAACCATCCGGAAGATGGGTAGTTGGGCGCGAGGAGAGCGCGCCTCAGCAGTGAAGTCGCAGCGACCATCCGGAAGATGGGTAGTTGGGCGCGAGGAGAGGGCGCCTCAGCAGTGAAGGCACAGCGACCGTCCGGCAGATGGGCGGTTGGGTGGGAGGACAGGTCGCCTTAGCAGTGAAGGCACAGCGACCGTCCGGCAGATGTGCAGTTCGGTGGGAATACAGGGCGCCTCAGCAGCGAAGTCACAGCAACCATCCGGAAGATGGGTAGTTGGGCGCGAGGAGAGCGCGCCTCAGCAGTGAAGGCACAGCGACCGTCCGGCAGATGGGCGGTTGGGTGGGAGGACAGGTCGCCTTAGCAGTGAAGGCACAGCGACCGTCCGGCAGATGTGCAGTTCGGTGGGAATACAGGGCGCCTCAGCAGCGAAGTCACAGCGACCATCCAGAAGATGGGTAGTTGGGCGCGAGGAGAGCGCGCCTCAGCAGTGAAGGCACAGCGACCGTCCGGCAGATGGGCGGTTGGGTGGGAGAACAGGTCGCCTCAGCAGTGAAGGCACAGCGACCGTCCGGCAGATGTGCAGTTCGGTGGGAATACAGGGCGCCTCAGCAGCGAAGTCACAGCGATCATCCGGAAGATGGGTAGTTGGGCGCGAGGAGAGCGCGCCTCAGCAGTGAAGGCACAGCGACCGTCCGGCAGATGGGCGGTTGGGTGGGAGGACAGGTCGCCTTAGCAGTGAAGGCACAGCGACCGTCCGGCAGATGTGCAGTTCGGTGGGAATACAGGGCGCCTCAGCAGTGAAGGCACAGCGACCATCCGGAAGATGGGTAGTTGGGCGCGAGGAGAGCGCGCCTCAGCAGTGAAGGCACAGCGACCGTCCGGCAGATGGGTGGTTGGGTGGGAGGACAGGTCGCCTCAGCAGTGAAGGCACAGCGACCGTCCGGCAGATGTGCAGTTCGGTGGGAATACAGGGCGCCTCAGCAGCGAAGTCACAGCAACCATCCGGAAGATGGGTAGTTGGGCGCGAGGAGAGCGCGCCTCAGCAGTGAAGTCGCAGCGACCATCCGGAAGATGGGTAGTTGGGCGCGAGGAGAGGGCGCCTCAGCAGTGAAGGCACAGCGACCGTCCGGCAGATGGGCGGTTGGGTGGGAGGACAGGTCGCCTTAGCAGTGAAGGCACAGCGACCGTCCGGCAGATGTGCAGTTCGGTGGGAATACAGGGCGCCTCAGCAGCGAAGTCACAGCAACCATCCGGAAGATGGGTAGTTGGGCGCGAGGAGAGCGCGCCTCAGCAGTGAAGGCACAGCGACCGTCCGGCAGATGGGCGGTTGGGTGGGAGAACAGGTCGCCTCAGCAGTTAAGGCACAGCGACCGTCTGGCAGATGTGCAGTTCGGTGGGAATACAGGGCGCCTCAGCAGCGAAGTCACAGCGACCATCCGGAAGATGGGTAGTTGGGCGCGAGGAGACCGCGCCTCAGCAGTGAAGGCACAGCGACCGTCCGGCAGATGGGCGGTTGGGTGGGAGGACAGGTCGCCTTAGAAGTGAAGGCACAGCGACCGTCCGGCTGATGTGCAGTTCGGTGGGAATACAGGGCGCCTCAGCAGCGAAGTCACAGCGACCATCCGGAAGATGGGTAGTTGGGCGCGAGGAGAGGGCGCCTCAGCAGTGAAGGCACAGCGACCGTCCTGCAGATGGGCAGTTGGGTGGGAGGACAGGTCGCCTCAGTAGTGAAGGCACAGCGACCGTCCGGCAGATGGGCGGTTGGGTGGGAGGACAGGTCGCCTCAGCAGTGAAGGCACAGCGACCATCCGGCAGATGTGCAGTTTGGTGGGAATACAGGGCGCCTCAGCAGCGAAGTCACAGCGACCATCTGGAAGATGGGTAGCTGGGCGCGAGGAGAGGGCGCCTCAGCAGTGAAGGCACAGCGACCGTCCGGCAGATGGGCGGTTGGGTGGGAGGACAGGTCGCCTCAGCAGTGAAGGCACAGCGACCGTCCGGCAGATGTGCAGTTTGGTGGGAATACAGGGCGCTTCAGCAGCGAAGTCACAGCGACCATCCGGAAGATGGGTAGTTGGGCGCGAGGAGAGGGCGCCTCAGCAGTGAAGGCACAGCGACCGTCCTGCAGATGGGCAGTTGGGTGGGAGGACAGGTCGCCTCAGCAGTGAAGGCACAGCGACCGTCCGGCAGATGGGCGGTTGGGTGGGAGGACAGGTCGCCTCAGCAGTGAAGGCACAGCGACCGTCCGGCAGATGTGCAGTTTGGTGGGAATACAGGGCGCCTCAGCTGCGAAGTTACAGCGACCATCCAGAAGATGGGTAGTTGGGCGCGAGGAGAGGGCGCCTCAGCAGTGAAGGCACAGCGACCGTCCGGCAGATGGGCGGTTGGGTGGGAGGACAGGTCGCCTCAGCAGTGAAGGCACAGCGACCGTCCGGCAGATGTGCAGTTCGGTGGGAATACAGGGCGCCTCAGGAGCGAAGTCACAGCGACCATCCGGAAGATGGGTAGTTGGGTGGGAGGACAGGCCGCCTCAGCAGTGAAGGCACAGCGACCGTCCGGCAGATGTGCAGTTCGGTGGGAATACAGGGCGCCTCAGAAGTGAAGGCACAGCGACCGTCCGGCAGATGGGCGGTTGGGTGGGAGGACAGGTCGCCTCAGCAGTGAAGGCACAGCGACCGTCCGGCAGATGTGCAGTTCGGTGGGAATACAGGGCGCCTCAGCAGCGAAGTAGCAGCGACCATCCGGAAGATGGGTAGTTGGGCGCGAGGAGAGGGCGCCTCAGCAGTGAAGGCACAGCGACCGTCCGGCAGATGGGCGGTTGGGTGGGAGGACAGGTCGCCTTAGCAGTGAAGGCACAGCGACCGTCCGGCAGATGTGCAGTTCGGTGGGAATACAGGGCGCCTCAGCAGCGAAGTCACAGCGACCATCCGGAAGATGGGTAGTTGGGCGCGAGGAGAGCGCGCCTCAGTAGTGAATGCACAGCGACCGTCCGGCAGATGGGCGGTTGGGTGGGAGGACAGGTCGCCTTAGCAGTGAAGGCACAGCGACCGTCCGGCAGATGTGCAGTTCGGTGGGAATACAGGGCGCCTCAGCAGTGAAGGCACAGCGACCATCCGGAAGATGGGTAGTTGGGCGCGAGGAGAGCGCGCCTCAGCAGTGAAGGCACAGCGACCGTCCGGCAGATGGGTGGTTGGGTGGGAGGACAGGTCGCCTCAGCAGTGAAGGCACAGCGACCGTCCGGCAGATGTGCAGTTCGGTGGGAATACAGGGCGCCTCAGCAGCGAAGTCACAGCAACCATCCGGAAGATGGGTAGTTGGGCGCGAGGAGAGCGCGCCTCAGCAGTGAAGTCGCAGCGACCATCCGGAAGATGGGTAGTTGGGCGCGAGGAGAGGGCGCCTCAGCAGTGAAGGCACAGCGACCGTCCGGCAGATGGGCGGTTGGGTGGGAGGACAGGTCGCCTTAGCAGTGAAGGCACAGCGACCGTCCGGCAGATGTGCAGTTCGGTGGGAATACAGGGCGCCTCAGCAGCGAAGTCACAGCAACCATCCGGAAGATGGGTAGTTGGGCGCGAGGAGAGCGCGCCTCAGCAGTGAAGGCACAGCGACCGTCCGGCAGATGGGCGGTTGGGTGGGAGAACAGGTCGCCTCAGCAGTTAAGGCACAGCGACCGTCTGGCAGATGTGCAGTTCGGTGGGAATACAGGGCGCCTCAGCAGCGAAGTCACAGCGACCATCCGGAAGATGGGTAGTTGGGCGCGAGGAGACCGCGCCTCAGCAGTGAAGGCACAGCGACCGTCCGGCAGATGGGCGGTTGGGTGGGAGGACAGGTCGCCTTAGAAGTGAAGGCACAGCGACCGTCCGGCTGATGTGCAGTTCGGTGGGAATACAGGGCGCCTCAGCAGCGAAGTCACAGCGACCATCCGGAAGATGGGTAGTTGGGCGCGAGGAGAGGGCGCCTCAGCAGTGAAGGCACAGCGACCGTCCTGCAGATGGGCAGTTGGGTGGGAGGACAGGTCGCCTCAGTAGTGAAGGCACAGCGACCGTCCGGCAGATGGGCGGTTGGGTGGGAGGACAGGTCGCCTCAGCAGTGAAGGCACAGCGACCATCCGGCAGATGTGCAGTTTGGTGGGAATACAGGGCGCCTCAGCAGCGAAGTCACAGCGACCATCTGGAAGATGGGTAGCTGGGCGCGAGGAGAGGGCGCCTCAGCAGTGAAGGCACAGCGACCGTCCGGCAGATGGGCGGTTGGGTGGGAGGACAGGTCGCCTCAGCAGTGAAGGCACAGCGACCGTCCGGCAGATGTGCAGTTTGGTGGGAATACAGGGCGCTTCAGCAGCGAAGTCACAGCGACCATCCGGAATATGGGTAGTTGGGCGCGAGGAGAGGGCGCCTCAGCAGTGAAGGCACAGCGACCGTCCTGCAGATGGGCAGTTGGGTGGGAGGACAGGTCGCCTCAGCAGTGAAGGCACAGCGACCGTCCGGCAGATGGGCGGTTGGGTGGGAGGACAGGTCGCCTCAGCAGTGAAGGCACAGCGACCGTCCGGCAGATGTGCAGTTTGGTGGGAATACAGGGCGCCTCAGCTGCGAAGTTACAGCGACCATCCAGAAGATGGGTAGTTGGGCGCGAGGAGAGGGCGCCTCAGCAGTGAAGGCACAGCGACCGTCCGGCAGATGGGCGGTTGGGTGGGAGGACAGGTCGCCTCAGCAGTGAAGGCACAGCGACCGTCCGGCAGATGTGCAGTTCGGTGGGAATACAGGGCGCCTCAGCAGCGAAGTCACAGCGACCATCCGGAAGATGGGTAGTTGGGCGCGAGGAGAGCGCGCCTCAGCAGTGAAGGCACAGCGACCGTCCGGCAGATGGGCGGTTGGGTGGGAGGACAGGTCGCCTTAGCAGTGAAGGCACAGCGACCGTCCGGCAGATGTGCAGTTCGGTGGGAATACAGGGCGCCTCAGCAGTGAAGGCACAGCGACCATCCGGAAGATGGGTAGTTGGGCGCGAGGAGAGTGCGCCTCAGCAGTTAAGGCACAGCGACCGTCCGGCAGATGGGCGGTTGGGTGGGAGGACAGGTCGCCTCAGCAGTGAAGGCACAGCGACCGTCCGGCAGATGTGCAGTTCGGTGGGAATACAGGGCGCCTCAGCAGCGAAGTCACAGCGACCATCCGGAAGATGGGTAGTTGGGCGCGAGGAGAGCGCGCCTCAGCAGTGAAGGCACAGCGACCGTCCGGCAGATGGGCGGTTGGGTGGGAGGACAGGTCGCCTTAGCAGTGAAGGCACAGCGACCGTCCGGCAGATGTGCAGTTCGGTGGGAATACAGGGCGCCTCAGCAGCGAAGTCACAGCAACCATCCGGAAGATGGGTAGTTGGGCGCGGGGAGAGCGTGCCTCAGCAGTGAAGGCACAGCGACCGTCCGGCAGATGGGCGGTTGGGTGGGAGAACAGGTCGCCTCAGCAGTGAAGGCACAGCGACCGTCCGGCAGATGTGCAGTTCGGTGGGAATACAGGGCGCCTCAGCAGCGAAGTCACAGCGACCATCCGGAAGATGGGTAGTTGGGCGCGAGGAGAGCGCGCCTCAGCAGTGAAGGCACAGCGACCGTCCGGCAGATGGGCGGTTGGGTGGGAGGACAGGTCGCCTTAGCAGTGAAGGCACAGCGACCGTCCGGCAGATGTGCAGTTCGGTGGGAATACAGGGCGCCTCAGCAGTGAAGGCACAGCGACCATCCGGAAGATGGGTAGTTGGGCGCGAGGAGAGCGCGCCTCAGCAGTGAAGGCACAGCGACCGTCCGGCAGATGGGCGGTTGGGTGGGAGGACAGGTCGCCTCAGAAGTGAAGGCACAGCGACCGTCCGGCAGATGTGCAGTTCGGTGGGAATACAGGGCGCCTCAGCAGCAAAGTCACAGCGACCATCCGGAAGATGGGTAGTTGGCCGCGAGGAGAGCGCGCCTCAGCAGTGAAGTCACAGCGACCATCCGGAAGATGGGTAGTTGGGCGCGAGGAGAGGGCGCCTCAGCAGTGAAGGCACAGCGACCGTCCGGCAGATGGGCGGTTGGGTGGGAGGACAGGTCGCCTCAGCAGTGAAGGCACAGCGACCGTCCGGCAGTTGTGCAGTTCGGTGGGAATACAGGGCGCCTCAGGAGCGAAGTCACAGCGACCATCCGGAAGATGGGTAGTTGGGTGGGAGGACAGGCCGCCTGAGCAGTGAAGGCACAGCGACCTTCCGGCAGATGTGCAGTTCGGTGGGAATACAGGGCGCCTCAGAAGTGAAGGCACAGCGAGTGTCCGGCAGATGGGCGGTTGGGTGGGAGGACAGGTCGCCTTAGCAGTGAAGGCACAGCGACTGTCCGGCAGATGTGCAGTTCGTTGGGAATACAGGGCGCCTCAGCAGCGAAGTCACAGCGACCATCCGGAAGATGGGTAGTTGGGCGCGAGGAGAGCGCGCCTCAGCAGTGAATGCACAGCGACCGTCCGGCAGATGGGCGGTTGGGTGGGAGGACAGGTCGCCTTAGCAGTGAAGGCACAGCGACAGTCCGGCAGATGTGCAGTTCGGTGGGAATACAGGGCGCCTCAGCAGCGAAGTCACAGCGACCATCCGGAAGATGGGTAGTTGGGCGCGAGGAGAGCGCGCCTCAGCAGTGAAGTCACAGCGACCGTCCGACAGATGGGCGGTTGGGTGGGAGGACAGGTCGCCTCAGCAGTGAAGGCACAGCGACCGTCCGGCAGATGTGCAGTTCGGTGGGAATACAGGGCGCCTCAGCAGCGAAGTCACAGCGACCATCCGGAAGATGGGTAGTTGGGCGCGAGGAGAGGGCGCCTCAGCAGTGAAGGCAACGCGACCGTCCGGCAGATGGGCGGTTGGGTGGGAGGACAGGTCGCCTTAGAAGTGAAGGCACAGCGACCATCCGGCTGATGTGCAGTTCGGTGGGAATACAGGGCGCCTCAGCAGCGAAGTCACAGCGACCATCCGGAAGATGGGTAGTTGGGCGCGAGGAGAGGGCGCCTCAGCAGTGAAGGCACAGCGACCGTCCGACAGATGGGCGGTTGGGTGGGAGGACAGGTCGCCTCAGCAGTGAAGGCACAGCGACCGTCCGGCAGATGTGCAGTTCGGTGGGAATACAGGGCGCCTCAGCAGCGAAGTCACAGCGACCATCCGGAAGATGGGTAGTTGGGCGCGAGGAGAGGGCGCCTCAGCAGTGAAGGCACAGCGACCGTCCGGCAGATGGGCGGTTGGGTGGGAGGACAGGTCGCCTCAGCAGTGAAGGCACAGCGACCGTCCATCAGATGTGCAGTTCGGTGGGAATACAGGGCGCCTCAGCAGCGAAGTCACAGCGACCATCCGGAAGATGGGTAGTTGTGCACGAGGAGAGGGCGCCTCAGCAGTGAAGGCACGGCGACCATCCTGCAGATGGGCAGTTGGGTGGGAGGACAGGTCGCCTCAGCAGTGAAGGCACAGCGACCGTCCGGCAGATGGGCGGTTGGGTGGGAGGACAGGTCGCCTCAGCAGTGAAGGCACAGCGACCGTCCGGCAGATGTGCAGTTCGGTGGGAATACAGGGCGCCTCAGAAGTGAAGGCACAGCGACCGTCCGGCAGATGGGCGGTTGGGTGGGAGGACAGGTCGCCTCAGCAGTGAAGGCACAGCGACCGTCCGGCAGATGTGCAGTTCGGTGGGAATACAGGGCGCCTCAGCAGTGAAGGCACAGCGACCGTCCGGCAGATGGGCAGTTGGGTGGGAGGACAGGTCGCCTCAGCAGTGAAGGCACACCGACCGTCCGGCAGATGTGCAGGTCGGTGGGAATACAGGGCGCCTCAGCAGCGAAGTAGCAGCGACCATTCGGAAGATGGGTAGTTGGGCGCGAGGAGAGGGCGCCTCAGCAGTGAAGGCACAGCGACCGTTCGGCAGATGGGCAGTTGGGTGGGAGGACAGGTCGCCTCAGCAGTGAAGGCACAGCGACCGTCCGGCAGATGTGCAGTTCGGTGGGAATACAGGTCGCCTCAGCAGCGAAGTCACAGCGACCATCCGGAAGATGGGTAGTTGGGCGCGAGGAGAGCGCGCCTCAGCAGTGAAGGCACAGCGACCGTCCGGCAGATGGGCAGGTTGGGTGGGAGGACAGGTCGCCTTAGCAGTGAAGACACAGCGACCGTCTTGCAGATGTGCAGTTCGGTGGGAATACAGGGTGCCTCAGCAGCGAAGTCACAGCGACCATCCGGAAGATGGGAAGTGGGGCGCGATGAGAGCGCACCTCAGCAGTGAAGGCACAGCGACCGTCCGGCAGACGGGCGGTTGGGTGGGAGGACAGGTCGCCTCAGCAGTGAAGGCACAGCGACCGTCCGGCAGATGTGCAGGTCGGTGGGAATACAGGGCGCCTCAGCAGCGAAGTCACAGCGACCATCCGGAAGATGGGTAGTTGGGCGCGAGGAGAGCGCCTCAGCAGTGAAGGCACAGCGACCGTCCGGCAGATGGGCGGTTGGGTGGGAGGACAGGTCGCCTTAGAAGTGAAGGCACAGCGACCGTCCGGCTGATGTGCAGTTCGGTGGGAATACAGGGCGCCTCAGCAGCGAAGTCACAGCGACCATCCGGAAGATGGGTAGTTGGGCGCGAGGAGAGGGCGCCTCAGCAGTGAAGGCACAGCGACCGTCCGACAGATGGGCGGTTGGGTGGGAGGACAGGTCGCCTCAGCAGTGAAGGCACAGCGACCGTCCGGCAGATGTGCAGTTCGGTGGGAATACAGGGCGCCTCAGCAGCGAAGTCACAGCGACCATCCGGAAGATGGGTAGTTGGGCGCGAGGAGAGGGCGCCTCAGCAGTGAAGGCACAGCGACCGTCCGGCAGATGGGCGGTTGGGTGGGAGGACAGGTCGCCTCAGCAGTGAAGGCACAGCGACCGTCCGGCAGATGTGCAGTTTGGTGGGAATACAGGGCGCTTCAGCAGCGAAGTCACAGCGACCATCCGGAAGATGGGTAGTTGGGCGCGAGGAGAGGGCGCCTCAGCAGTGAAGGCACAGCGACCGTCCTGCAGATGGGCAGTTGGGTGGGAGGACAGGTCGCCTCAGCAGTGAAGGCACAGCGACCGTCCGGCAGATGGGCGGTTGGGTGGGAGGACAGGTCGCCTCAGCAGTGAAGGCACAGCGACCGTCCGGCAGATGTGCAGTTTGGTGGGAATACAGGGCGCCTCAGCTGCGAAGTTACAGCGACCATCCAGAAGATGGGTAGTTGGGCGCGAGGAGAGGGCGCCTCAGCAGTGAAGGCACAGCGACCGTCCGGCAGATGGGCAGTTGGGTGGGAGGACACGGCCCCTCAGCAGTGAAGGCACAGCGACCGTCCGGCAGATGGGCAGTTGGGTTTAAGGACAGGGCGCCTCAGCAGTGAAGGCACATCGACCGTCCGGCAGATGGGCAGTTGGGTGGAAGGACAGGGCGCCTCAGCAGTGAAGGCACAGCGACCGTCTGGCAGATGGGCAGTTGGGTGGAAGGACAGGGCGCCTCAGCAGAGAAAGCACAGCGACCGTCCGGCAGATGGGCAGTTGGGTGGAAGGACAGGGCGCCTCAGCAGTGAAGGCACAACCACCATCTGGCAGATGGGAAGTTGGATGGGAGGACAGGGAGCCTCAGACCGAAGTCACAGCGACCGTCTGGAAGATGCGTAGTTGGGTGTGAGGAGAGGGCGCCTCAGCAGTGAACGCACAGCGACCGTCCGGCAGATGGGTAGTTGGGTGGAAGGACATGGCGCCTCGGCAGTGAAAGCACAGCGACCGTCCGGCAGATGGGCAGTTGGATGGGAGGACAGGGCGCCTCAGCAGCGAGGTCACAGCGAACGTCTGGAAGATGCGTAGTTGGGCGCGAGGAGAGGGCGCCTAAGCAGTGAAGGCACAGCGACCGTCCGGCAGATGAGCAGTTGGATGGGAGGACAGGGCGCCTCAGCAGCGAAGTCACAACGACCGTCTGGAAGATGCGTAGTTGGGCGCGAGGAGAGGGCGCCTCAGCAGTGAAGGCACAGCGACCGTCCGGCAGATGGGCATTTGGATGGGAGGACAGGGCGCCTCAGAGCGAAGTCACAGCGACCGTCTGGAAGATGCGTAGTTGGGTGGGAGGACAGGGCGCCTCAGCAGTGAAGTCACAACGACCGTCTGGAAGATGCGTAGTTTGCCGCGAGAAGAGGGCGCCTCAGCAGTGAAGGCACAGCGACCGTCCGACAGATGGGGAGTTGGATGGGATAACAGGGCGACTCAGCAGCGAAGTCACAGCGACCGTCCGGAAGATGCGTAGTTGGCCGCGAGGAGAGGGCGCCTCAGCAGTGAAGGCAGAGCGACCGTCCGGCAGATGGGCAGTTGGATGGGGGGACAGGGCGCCTCAGCAGCGAAGTCACAGCGACCGTCCGGAAGATGCGTAGTTGGGCGCGAGGAGAGGGCGCCTCAGCAGTGAAGGCACATCGACCGTCCGGCAGATGGGCAGTTGGATGGGAGGACAGGGCGCCTCAGAGCGAAGTCACAGCGACCGTCTGGAAGATGTGTAGTTGGGCGCGAGGAGAGGGCGCCTCAGCAGTGAAGGCACAGCGACCGTCCGGCAGAAGGGCATTTGGATGGGAGGACAGCGCGCCTCAGAGCGAAGTCACAGCGACCGTCTGGAAGATGCGTAGTTGGGCGCGAGGAGAGGGCGCCTAAGCAGTGAAGGCACAGCGACCGTCCGGCAGATGGGCAGTTGGATGGGAGGACAGGGCGCCTCAGCAGCGAAGTCACAGCGACCGTCCGGAAGATGCGTAGTTGGGCGCGAGGAGAGGGCGCCTAAGCAGTGAAGGCACAGCGACCGTCCGGCAGATGGGCAGTTGGGTGGGAGCACAGGGCGCCTCAGCAGTGAAGGCACAGCGACTATCCGGCAGATGGGCAGTTGGATGGGAGGACAGGGCGCCTCAGCCGCGAAGTCACAGCGACCGTCTGGAAGATGCGTAGTTATGCGCGAGGAGTGGGCGCCTCAGCAGTGAAGACGCAGCGACCGTCCGGCAGATAGGCAGTTGGATGGGAGGACGGGGTGACTCAGCAGCAAAGTCACAGCGACCGTCCGGAAGATGCGTAGTTGGGCGCGAGGAGAGGGCGCCTCAGCAGTGAAGGCACAGCGACTGTCCGGCAGATGGGCAGTTGGATGGGAGGACAGGGCGCCTCAGCAGTGAAGTCACAGCTACTGTCCGGAAGATGCGTAGTTATGCGCGAGGAGAGGGCGCCTCAGCAGTGAAAGCACACCGACCGTCCGGCAGATGGGCAGTTGGGTGGGAGGACAGGGCGCCTCAACAGCGAAGCCACAGCGACCATCCGGAAGATGCGTAGTTGGGCGCGAGGAGAGGGCGCCTAAGCAGTGAAGGCACAGCGACCGTCCGGCAGACGGGCAGTTGGGTGGGTGAACAGGGCGCCTCAGCAGCAAAGTCACAGCGACCGTCCGGAAGATGCGTAGTTGGGCGCGAGGAGAGAGCGCCTGAGCAGTGAAGGCACAGCGACCGTCCGGCAGATGGGCAGTTTGGTGGGAGGACAGGGCGCCTCAGCAGCGAAGTCACAGCGACCGTCCGGAAGATGCGTAGTTGGGTGCGAGGAGAGGGCGCCTCAGCAGTGAAGGCACAGCGACCGTCCGGCAGATGGGCAGTTGGATGGGAGGACAGGGCGCCTCAGCAGCGAAGTCACAGCGACCGTCCGGAAGATGCGTAGTGTGGCGCTAGGAGATGGTGCCTCAGAAGTGAAGGCACAGCGACTGTCCGGCAGATGGGCAGTTGGGTGGGAGGACAGGGCGCCTCAGCAGCGAAGTCACAGCGACCGTCCGGAAGATGCGTAGTTGGGCGCGAGAAGAGGGTGCCTCAGCAGTGAAATCACAACGACCGTCCAGCAGATGGGTAGTTGGATGGGAGGACAGGGCGCCTCAGCTGCGAAGTCACAGCGACCGTCCGGAAGATGCGTAGTTGGGCCCGAGGAGAGGGCGCCTCAGCAGTGAAGGCACAGCTACCGTCCGGCAGATGGGCAGTTGGATGGGAGGACAGGGCGCCTCAGCAGCGAAGTCACAGCGACCGTCCGGAAGATGCGTAGTTGGGCGCGACGAGAGGGTGCCTCAGCAGTGAAGGCACAGCGACCGTCCGGCAGATGGGCAGTTGGGTGGGAGGACACGGCCCCTCAGCAGTGAAGGCACAGCGACCGTCCGGCAGATGGGCAGTTGGGTTTAAGGACAGGGCGCCTCAGCAGTGAAGGCACATCGACCGTCCGGCAGATGGGCAGTTGGGTGGAAGGACAGGGCGCCTCAGCAGTGAAGGCACAGCGACCGTCTGGCAGATGGGCAGTTGGGTGGAAGGACAGGGCGCCTCAGCAGAGAAAGCACAGCGACCGTCCGGCAGATGGGCGGTTGGGTGGGAGGACAGGTCGCCTCAGCAGTGAAGGCACAGCGACCGTCCGGCAGATGTGCAGTTCGGTGGGAATACAGGGCGCCTCAGCAGCGAAGTCACAGCGACCATCCGGAAGATGGGTAGTTGGGCGCGAGGAGAGGGCGCCTCAGCAGTGAAGGCAACGCGACCGTCCGGCAGATGGGCGGTTGGGTGGGAGGACAGGTCGCCTTAGAAGTGAAGGCACAGCGACCATCCGGCTGATGTGCAGTTCGGTGGGAATACAGGGCGCCTCAGCAGCGAAGTCACAGCGACCATCCGGAAGATGGGTAGTTGGGCGCGAGGAGAGGGCGCCTCAGCAGTGAAGGCACAGCGACCGTCCGACAGATGGGCGGTTGGGTGGGAGGACAGGTCGCCTCAGCAGTGAAGGCACAGCGACCGTCCGGCAGATGTGCAGTTCGGTGGGAATACAGGGCGCCTCAGCAGCGAAGTCACAGCGACCATCCGGAAGATGGGTAGTTGGGCGCGAGGAGAGGGCGCCTCAGCAGTGAAGGCACAGCGACCGTCCGGCAGATGGGCGGTTGGGTGGGAGGACAGGTCGCCTCAGCAGTGAAGGCACAGCGACCGTCCATCAGATGTGCAGTTCGGTGGGAATACAGGGCGCCTCAGCAGCGAAGTCACAGCGACCATCCGGAAGATGGGTAGTTGTGCACGAGGAGAGGGCGCCTCAGCAGTGAAGGCACGGCGACCATCCTGCAGATGGGCAGTTGGGTGGGAGGACAGGTCGCCTCAGCAGTGAAGGCACAGCGACCGTCCGGCAGATGGGCGGTTGGGTGGGAGGACAGGTCGCCTCAGCAGTGAAGGCACAGCGACCGTCCGGCAGATGTGCAGTTCGGTGGGAATACAGGGCGCCTCAGAAGTGAAGGCACAGCGACCGTCCGGCAGATGGGCGGTTGGGTGGGAGGACAGGTCGCCTCAGCAGTGAAGGCACAGCGACCGTCCGGCAGATGTGCAGTTCGGTGGGAATACAGGGCGCCTCAGCAGTGAAGGCACAGCGACCGTCCGGCAGATGGGCAGTTGGGTGGGAGGACAGGTCGCCTCAGCAGTGAAGGCACACCGACCGTCCGGCAGATGTGCAGTTCGGTGGGAATACAGGGCGCCTCAGCAGCGAAGTAGCAGCGACCATTCGGAAGATGGGTAGTTGGGCGCGAGGAGAGGGCGCCTCAGCAGTGAAGGCACAGCGACCGTTCGGCAGATGGGCAGTTGGGTGGGAGGACAGGTCGCCTCAGCAGTGAAGGCACAGCGACCGTCCGGCAGATGTGCAGTTCGGTGGGAATACAGGTCGCCTCAGCAGCGAAGTCACAGCGACCATCCGAAGATGGGTAGTTGGGCGCGAGGAGAGCGCGCCTCAGCAGTGAAGGCACAGCGACCGTCCGGCAGATGGGCAGGTTGGGTGGGAGGACAGGTCGCCTTAGCAGTGAAGACACAGCGACCGTCTTGCAGATGTGCAGTTCGGTGGGAATACAGGGTGCCTCAGCAGCGAAGTCACAGCGACCATCCGGAAGATGGGAAGTGGGGCGCGATGAGAGCGCACCTCAGCAGTGAAGGCACAGCGACCGTCCGGCAGACGGGCGGTTGGGTGGGAGGACAGGTCGCCTCAGCAGTGAAGGCACAGCGACCGTCCGGCAGATGTGCAGGTCGGTGGGAATACAGGGCGCCTCAGCAGCGAAGTCACAGCGACCACCCGGAAGATGGGTAGTTGGGCGCGAGGAGAGCGCCTCAGCAGTGAAGGCACAGCGACCGTCCGGCAGATGGGCGGTTGGGTGGGAGGACAGGTCGCCTTAGAAGTGAAGGCACAGCGACCGTCCGGCTGATGTGCAGTTCGGTGGGAATACAGGGCGCCTCAGCAGCGAAGTCACAGCGACCATCCGGAAGATGGGTAGTTGGGCGCGAGGAGAGGGCGCCTCAGCAGTGAAGGCACAGCGACCGTCCGACAGATGGGCGGTTGGGTGGGAGGACAGGTCGCCTCAGCAGTGAAGGCACAGCGACCGTCCGGCAGATGTGCAGTTCGGTGGGAATACAGGGCGCCTCAGCAGCGAAGTCACAGCGACCATCCGGAAGATGGGTAGTTGGGCGCGAGGAGAGGGCGCCTCAGCAGTGAAGGCACAGCGACCGTCCGGCAGATGGGCGGTTGGGTGGGAGGACAGGTCGCCTCAGCAGTGAAGGCACAGCGACCGTCCGGCAGATGTGCAGTTTGGTGGGAATACAGGGCGCTTCAGCAGCGAAGTCACAGCGACCATCCGGAAGATGGGTAGTTGGGCGCGAGGAGAGGGCGCCTCAGCAGTGAAGGCACAGCGACCGTCCTGCAGATGGGCAGTTGGGTGGGAGGACAGGTCGCCTCAGCAGTGAAGGCACAGCGACCGTCCGGCAGATGGGCGGTTGGGTGGGAGGACAGGTCGCCTCAGCAGTGAAGGCACAGCGACCGTCCGGCAGATGTGCAGTTTGGTGGGAATACAGGGCGCCTCAGCTGCGAAGTTACAGCGACCATCCAGAAGATGGGTAGTTGGGCGCGAGGAGAGGGCGCCTCAGCAGTGAAGGCACAGCGACCGTCCGGCAGATGGGCAGTTGGGTGGGAGGACACGGCCCCTCAGCAGTGAAGGCACAGCGACCGTCCGGCAGATGGGCAGTTGGGTTTAAGGACAGGGCGCCTCAGCAGTGAAGGCACATCGACCGTCCGGCAGATGGGCAGTTGGGTGGAAGGACAGGGCGCCTCAGCAGTGAAGGCACAGCGACCGTCTGGCAGATGGGCAGTTGGGTGGAAGGACAGGGCGCCTCAGCAGAGAAAGCACAGCGACCGTCCGGCAGATGGGCAGTTGGGTGGAAGGACAGGGCGCCTCAGCAGTGAAGGCACAACCACCATCTGGCAGATGGGAAGTTGGATGGGAGGACAGGGAGCCTCAGACCGAAGTCACAGCGACCGTCTGGAAGATGCGTAGTTGGGTGTGAGGAGAGGGCGCCTCAGCAGTGAACGCACAGCGACCGTCCGGCAGATGGGTAGTTGGGTGGAAGGACATGGCGCCTCGGCAGTGAAAGCACAGCGACCGTCCGGCAGATGGGCAGTTGGATGGGAGGACAGGGCGCCTCAGCAGCGAGGTCACAGCGAACGTCTGGAAGATGCGTAGTTGGGCGCGAGGAGAGGGCGCCTAAGCAGTGAAGGCACAGCGACCGTCCGGCAGATGAGCAGTTGGATGGGAGGACAGGGCGCCTCAGCAGCGAAGTCACAACGACCGTCTGGAAGATGCGTAGTTGGGCGCGAGGAGAGGGCGCCTCAGCAGTGAAGGCACAGCGACCGTCCGGCAGATGGGCATTTGGATGGGAGGACAGGGCGCCTCAGAGCGAAGTCACAGCGACCGTCTGGAAGATGCGTAGTTGGGTGGGAGGACAGGGCGCCTCAGCAGTGAAGTCACAACGACCGTCTGGAAGATGCGTAGTTTGCCGCGAGAAGAGGGCGCCTCAGCAGTGAAGGCACAGCGACCGTCCGACAGATGGGGAGTTGGATGGGATAACAGGGCGACTCAGCAGCGAAGTCACAGCGACCGTCCGGAAGATGCGTAGTTGGCCGCGAGGAGAGGGCGCCTCAGCAGTGAAGGCAGAGCGACCGTCCGGCAGATGGGCAGTTGGATGGGGGGACAGGGCGCCTCAGCAGCGAAGTCACAGCGACCGTCCGGAAGGTGCGTAGTTGGGCGCGAGGAGAGGGCGCCTCAGCAGTGAAGGCACATCGACCGTCCGGCAGATGGGCAGTTGGATGGGAGGACAGGGCGCCTCAGAGCGAAGTCACAGCGACCGTCTGGAAGATGTGTAGTTGGGCGCGAGGAGAGGGCGCCTCAGCAGTGAAGGCACAGCGACCGTCCGGCAGAAGGGCATTTGGATGGGAGGACAGCGCGCCTCAGAGCGAAGTCACAGCGACCGTCTGGAAGATGCGTAGTTGGGCGCGAGGAGAGGGCGCCTAAGCAGTGAAGGCACAGCGACCGTCCGGCAGATGGGCAGTTGGATGGGAGGACAGGGCGCCTCAGCAGCGAAGTCACAGCGACCGTCCGGAAGATGCGTAGTTGGGCGCGAGGAGAGGGCGCCTAAGCAGTGAAGGCACAGCGACCGTCCGGCAGATGGGCAGTTGGGTGGGAGCACAGGGCGCCTCAGCAGTGAAGGCACAGCGACTATCCGGCAGATGGGCAGTTGGATGGGAGGACAGGGCGCCTCAGCCGCGAAGTCACAGCGACCGTCTGGAAGATGCGTAGTTATGCGCGAGGAGTGGGCGCCTCAGCAGTGAAGACGCAGCGACCGTCCGGCAGATAGGCAGTTGGATGGGAGGACGGGGTGACTCAGCAGCAAAGTCACAGCGACCGTCCGGAAGATGCGTAGTTGGGCGCGAGGAGAGGGCGCCTCAGCAGTGAAGGCACAGCTACCGTCCGGCAGATGGGCAGTTGGATGGGAGGACAGGGCGCCTCAGCAGCGAAGTCACAGCGACCGTCCGGAAGATGCGTAGTTGGGCGCGACGAGAGGGTGCCTCAGCAGTGAAGGCACAGCGACCGTCCGGCAGATGGGCAGTTGGGTGGGAGGACACGGCCCCTCAGCAGTGAAGGCACAGCGACCGTCCGGCAGATGGGCAGTTGGGTTTAAGGACAGGGCGCCTCAGCAGTGAAGGCACATCGACCGTCCGGCAGATGGGCAGTTGGGTGGAAGGACAGGGCGCCTCAGCAGTGAAGGCACAGCGACCGTCTGGCAGATGGGCAGTTGGGTGGAAGGACAGGGCGCCTCAGCAGAGAAAGCACAGCGACCGTCCGGCAGATGGGCAGTTGGGTGGAAGGACAGGGCGCCTCAGCAGTGAAGGCACAACCACCATCTGGCAGATGGGAAGTTGGATGGGAGGACAGGGAGCCTCAGACCGAAGTCACAGCGACCGTCTGGAAGATGCGTAGTTGGGTGTGAGGAGAGGGCGCCTCAGCAGTGAACGCACAGCGACCGTCCGGCAGATGGGTAGTTGGGTGGAAGGACATGGCGCCTCGGCAGTGAAAGCACAGCGACCGTCCGGCAGATGGGCAGTTGGATGGGAGGACAGGGCGCCTCAGCAGCGAGGTCACAGCGAACGTCTGGAAGATGCGTAGTTGGGCGCGAGGAGAGGGCGCCTAAGCAGTGAAGGCACAGCGACCGTCCGGCAGATGAGCAGTTGGATGGGAGGACAGGGCGCCTCAGCAGCGAAGTCACAACGACCGTCTGGAAGATGCGTAGTTGGGCGCGAGGAGAGGGCGCCTCAGCAGTGAAGGCACAGCGACCGTCCGGCAGATGGGCATTTGGATGGGAGGACAGGGCGCCTCAGAGCGAAGTCACAGCGACCGTCTGGAAGATGCGTAGTTGGGTGGGAGGACAGGGCGCCTCAGCAGTGAAGTCACAGCTACTGTCCGGAAGATGCGTAGTTGGGCGCGAGGAGAGGGCGCCTCAGCAGTGAAAGCACACCGACCGTCCGGCAGATGGGCAGTTGGGTGGGAGGACAGGGCGCCTCAGCAGCGAAGCCACAGCGACCATCCGGAAGATGCGTAGTTGGGGGCGAGGAGAGGGCGCCTAAGCAGTGAAGGCACAGCGACCGTCCGGCAGACGGGCAGTTGGGTGGGAGAACAGGGCGCCTCAGCAGCAAAGTCACAGCGACCGTCCGGAAGATGCGTAGTTGGGCGCGAGAAGAGGGCGCCTCAGCAGTGAAATCACAACGACCGTCCGGGAGATGGGTAGTTGGATGGGAGGACAGGGCGCCTCAGCAGCGAAGTCACAGCGACCGTCCGGAAGATGCGTAGTTGGGCCCGAGGAGAGGGCGCCTCAGCAGTGAAGGCACAGCGACCGTCCGGCAGATGGGCAGTTGGATGGGAAGACAGGGCGCCTCAGCAGCGAAGTCACAGCGACCGTCCGGAAGATGCGTAGTTGGGCGCGAGGAGAGGGCGCCTCAGCAGTGAAGGCACAGGGACCGTCCGGCTGATGGGCAGTTGGATGGGAGAACAGGGCGCCTCAGCAGCGAAGTCACAGCGACCGTCCGGAAGATGCGTAGTTGGGCGCGAGGAGAGGGCGCCTCAGCAGTGAAGGCACAGCGACCGTCCGGCAGATGGGCAGTTGGGTGGGAGGACAGGGCGCCTCAGCAGCGAAGTCACAGCGACCGTCCGGAAGATGCGTAGTTGGGTGCGAGGAGAGGGCGCCTCAGCAGTGAAGGCACAGCGACCGTCCGGAATGGGCAGTTGGATGGGAGGACAGGGCGCCTCAGCAGCGAAGTCACAGCGACCGTCTGGAAGATGCGTAGTTGGGCGCGAGGAGAGGGCACCTCAGCAGTGAAGGCACAGCGACCGTCCGGCAGATGGGCAGTTGGATGGGAGGACAGGGCGACTCAGCAGCGAAGTCACAGCGACCGTCCGGAAGATGCGTAGTTGGCCGCGAGGAGAGGGCGCCTCAGCAGTGAAGGCACAGCGACCGTCCGGCAGATGGGCAGTTGGATGGGGGGACAGGGCGCCTCAGCAGCGAAGTCACAGCGACCGTCCGGAAGATGCGTAGTTGGGCGCGAGGAGAGGGCGCCTCAGCAGTGAAGGCACAGCGACCGTCCGGCAGATGGGCATTTGGATGGGAGGACAGGGCGCCTCAGAGCGAAGTCACAGCGACCGTCTGGAAGATGCGTAGTTGGGCGCGAGGAGAGGGCGCCTAAGCAGTGAAGGCACAGCGACCGCCCGGCAGATGGGCAGTTGGATGGGAGGACAGTGCGACTCAGCAGCGAAGTCACAGCGACCGTCCGGAAGATGCGTAGTTGGCCGCGAGGAGAGGGCGCCTCAGCAGTGAAGGCACAGCGACCGTCCGGCAGATGGGCAGTTGGGTGGGAGGACAGGGCGCCTCAGCAGCGAAGTCACAGCGACCGTCTGGAAGATGCGTAGTTGGGCGCGAGGAGAGGGCGCCTCAGCAGTGAAGGCACAGCGACCGTCCGGCAGATGGGCATTTGGATGGGAGGACAGGGCGCCTCAGAGCGAAGTCACAGCGACCGTCTGGAAGATGCGTAGTTGGGCGCGAGGAGAGGGCGCCTAAGCAGTGAAGGCACAGCGACCGTCCGGCAGATGGGCAGTTGGATGGGAGGACAGGGCGCCTCAGCAGCGAAGTCACAGCGACCGTCCGGAAGATGCGTAGTTGGGCGCGAGGAGAGGGCGCCTAAGCAGTGAAGGCACAGCGACCGTCCGGCAGATGGGCAGTTGGGTGGGAGGACAGGGCGCCTCAGCAGCGAAGTCACAGCGACCGTCTGGAAGATGCGTAGTTGTGCGCGAGGAGAGGGCGCCTCAGCAGTGAAGACGCAGCGACTGTCCGGCAGATGGGCAGTTGGATGGGAGGACAGGGCGCCTCAGCAGCGAAGTCAGTGACCGTCCGGAAGAGGCGTAGTTGGGCGCGAGGAGAGGGCGCCTAAGCAGTGAAGGCACAGCGACCGTCCAGCAGATGGGCAGTTGGGTGGGAGGACAGGGCGCCTCAGCAGTGAAGTCACAGCTACTGTCCGGAAGATGCGTAGTTGGGCGCGAGGAGAGGGCGCCTCAGCAGTGAAGACGCAGCGACCGTCCGGCAGATGGGCAGTTGGATGGGAGGACAGGGCGCCTCAGCAGCGAAGTCAGTGACCGTCCGGAAGAGGCGTAGTTGGGCGCGAGGAGAGGGCGCCTAAGCAGTGAAGGCACAGCGACCGTCCAGCAGATGGGCAGTTGGGTGGGAGCACAGGGCGCCTCAGCAGTGAAGTCACAGCTACTGTCCGGAAGATGCGTAGTTGGGCGCGAGGAGAGGGCGCCTCAGCAGTGAAAGCACACCGACCGTCCGGCAGATGGGCAGTTGGGTGGGAGGACAGGGCGCCTCAGCAGCGAAGCCACAGCGACCATCCGGAAGATGCGTAGTTGGGCGCGAGGAGAGGGCGCCTCAGCAGTGAAGGCACAGGGACCGTCCGGCTGATGGGCAGTTGGATGGGAGAACAGGGCGCCTCAGCAGCGAAGTCACAGCGACCATCCGGAAGATGCGTAGTTGTGCGCGAGGAGAGGGCGCCTCAGCAGTGAAGACGCAGCGACCGTCCGGCAGATAGGCAGTTGGATGGGAGGACAGGGCGACTCAGCAGCGAAGTCACAGCGACCGTCCGGAAGATGCGTAGTTGGGCGCGAGGAGAGGGCGCCTCAGCAGTGAAGGCACAGCGACTGTCCGGCAGATGGGCAGTTGGATGGGAGGACAGGGCGCCTCAGCAGCGAAGTCAGTGACCGTCCGGAAGAGGCGTAGTTGGGCGCGAGGAGAGGGCGCCTAAGCAGTGAAGGCACAGCGACCGTCCAGCAGATGGGCAGTTGGGTGGGAGGACATGGCGCCTCAGCAGTGAAGTCACAGCTACTGTCCGGAAGATGCGTAGTTGGGCGCGAGGAGAGGGCGCCTCAGCAGTGAAAGCACACCGACCGTCCGGCAGATGGGCAGTTGGGTGGGAGGACAGGGCGCCTCAGCAGCGAAGCCACAGCGACCATCCGGAAGATGCGTAGTTGGGGGCGAGGAGAGGGCGCCTAAGCAGTGAAGGCACAGCGACCGTCCGGCAGATGGGCAGTTGGGTGGGAGGACAGGGCGCCTCAGCAGCGAAGTCACAGCGACCGTCCGGAAGATGCGTAGTTGGGTGCGACGAGAGGGCGCCTCAGCAGTGAAGGCACAGCGACCGTCCGGCAGATGGGCAGTTGGATGGGAGGACAGGGCGCCTCAGCAGCGAAGTCACAGCGACCGTCCGGAAGATGCGTAGTGTGGCGCGAGGAGATGGCGCCTCAGAAGTGAAGGCACAGCGACTGTCCGGCAGATGGGCAGTTGGGTGGGAGGACAGGGCGCCTCAGCAGAGAAGTCACAGCGACTGTCCGGAAGATGCGTAGTTGGGCGCGAGAAGAGGGCGCCTCAGCAGTGAAATCACAACGACCGTCTGGCAGATGGGTAGTTGGATGGGAGGACAGGGCGCCTCAGCAGCGAAGTCACAGCGACCGTCCGGAAGATGCGTAGTTGGGCCCGAGGAGAGGGCGCCTCTGCAGTGAAGGCACAGCGACCGTCCGGCAGATGGGCAGTTGGATGGGAGGACAGGGCGCCTCAGCAGCGAAGTCACAGCGACCGTCCGGAAGATGCGTAGTTGGGCGCGAGGAGAGGGCGCCTCAGCAGTGAAGGCACAGGGACCGTCCGGCTGATGGGCAGTTGGATGGGAGAACAGGGCGCCTCAGCAGCGAAGTCACAGCGACCGTCCGGAAGATGCGTAGTTGGGCGCGAGGAGTGGCGCCTCAGCAGTGACGGCACAGCGACCGTCCGGCAGATGGGCAGTTGGATGGGAGGACAGGGTGCCTCAGCAGCGAAGTCACAGCGGCCGTCCGGAAGATGCGTAGTTGGGCGCGAGGAGAGGGCGCCTAAGCAGTGAAGGCACAGCGACCGTCCGGCAGATGGGCAGTTGGGTGGGAGGACAGGGCGCCTCAGCAGCGAAGTCTCAGCGACCGTCCGGAAGATGCGTAGTTGGCCGCGAGGAGAGGGCGCCTCAGCAGTGAAGGCACAGCGACCGTCCGGCAGATGGGCAGTTGGGTGGGAGGACAGGGCGCCTCAGCAGCGAAGTCACAGCGACCGTCTGGAAGATGCGTAGTTGGGCGCGAGGAGAGGGCGCCTCAGCAGTGAAGGCACAGCGACCGTCCGGCAGATGGGCATTTGGATGGGAGGACAGGGCGCCTCAGAGCGAAGTCACAGCGACCGTCTGGAAGATGCGTAGTTTGGCGCGAGGAGAGGGCGCCTAAGCAGTGAAGGCACAGCGACCGTCCGGCAGATGGGCAGTTGGATGGGAGGACAGGGCGCCTCAGCAGCGAAGTCACAGCGACCGTCCGGAAGATGCGTAGTTGGGCGCGAGGAGAGGGCGCCTAAGCAGTGAAGGCACAGCGACCGTCCGGCAGATGGGCAGTTGGGTGGGAGGACAGGGCGCCTCAGCAGCGAAGTCACAGCGACCGTCTGGAAGATGCGTAGTTGTGCGCGAGGAGAGGGCGCCTCAGCAGTGAAGACGCAGCGACCGTCCGGCAGATAGGCAGTTGGATGGGAGGACAGGGCGACTCAGCAGCGAAGTCACAGCGACCGTCCGGAAGATGCGTAGTTGGGCGCGAGGAGAGGGCGCCTCAGCAGTGAAGGCACAGCGACTGTCCGGCAGATGGGCAGTTGGATGGGAGGACAGGGCGCCTCAGCAGCGAAGTCAGTGACCGTCCGGAAGAGGCGTAGTTGGGCGCGAGGAGAGGGCGCCTAAGCAGTGAAGGCACAGCGACCGTCCAGCAGATGGGCAGTTGGGTGGGAGGACAGGGCGCCTCAGCAGTGAAGTCACAGCTACTGTCCGGAAGATGCGTAGTTGGGCGCGAGGAGAGGGCGCCTCAGCAGTGAAAGCACACCGACCGTCCGGCAGATGGGCAGTTGGGTGGGAGGACAGGGCGCCTCAGCAGCGAAGCCACAGCGACCATCCGGAAGATGCGTAGTTGGGGGCGAGGAGAGGGCGCCTAAGCAGTGAAGGCACAGTGACAGTCCGGCAGACGGGCAGTTGGGCGGGAGAACAGGGCGCCTCAGCAGCAAAGTCACAGCGACCGTCCGGAAGATGCGTAGTTGGGCGCGAGGAGAGAGCGCCTGAGCAGTGAAGGCACAGCGACCGTCCGGCAGATGGGCATTTGGATGGGAGGACAGGGCGCCTCAGAGCGAAGTCACAGCGACCGTCTGGAAGATGCGTAGTTGGGCGCGAGGAGAGGGCGCCTAAGCAGTGAAGGCACAGCGACCGTCCGGCAGATGGGCAGTTGGATGGGAGGACAGGGCGCCTCAGCAGCGAAGTCACAGCGACCGTCCGGAAGATGCGTAGTTGGGCGCGAGGAGAGGGCGCCTAAGCAGTGAAGGCACAGCGACCGTCCGGCAGATGGGCAGTTGGGTGGGAGGACAGGGCGCCTCAGCAGCGAAGTCACAGCGACCGTCTGGAAGATGCGTAGTTGTGCGCGAGGAGAGGGCGCCTCAGCAGTGAAGACGCAGCGACCGTCCGGCAGATAGGCAGTTGGATGGGAGGACAGGGCGACTCAGCAGCGAAGTCACAGCGACCGTCCGGAAGATGCGTAGTTGGGCGCGAGGAGAGGGCGCCTCAGCAGTGAAGGCACAGCGACTGTCCGGCAGATGGGCAGTTGGATGGGAGGACAGGGCGCCTCAGCAGCGAAGTCAGTGACCGTCCGGAAGAGGCGTAGTTGGGCGCGAGGAGAGGGCGCCTAAGCAGTGAAGGCACAGCGACCGTCCAGCAGATGGGCAGTTGGGTGGGAGGACAGGGCGCCTCAGCAGTGAAGTCACAGCTACTGTCCGGAAGATGCGTAGTTGGGCGCGAGGAGAGGGCGCCTCAGCAGTGAAAGCACACCGACCGTCCGGCAGATGGGCAGTTGGGTGGGAGGACAGGGCGCCTCAGCAGCGAAGCCACAGCGACCATCCGGAAGATGCGTAGTTGGGCGCGAGGAGAGGGCGCCTCAGCAGTGAAGGCACAGGGACCGTCCGGCTGATGGGCAGTTGGATGGGAGAACAGGGCGCCTCAGCAGCGAAGTCACAGCGACCGTCCGGAAGATGCGTAGTTGTGCGCGAGGAGAGGGCGCCTCAGCAGTGAAGACGCAGCGACCGTCCGGCAGATAGGCAGTTGGATGGGAGGACAGGGCGACTCAGCAGCGAAGTCACAGCGACCGTCCGGAAGATGCGTAGTTGGGCGCGAGGAGAGGGCGCCTCAGCAGTGAAGGCACAGCGACTGTCCGGCAGATGGGCAGTTGGATGGGAGGACAGGGCGCCTCAGCAGCGAAGTCAGTGACCGTCCGGAAGAGGCGTAGTTGGGCGCGAGGAGAGGGCGCCTAAGCAGTGAAGGCACAGCGACCGTCCAGCAGATGGGCAGTTGGGTGGGAGGACAGGGCGCCTCAGCAGTGAAGTCACAGCTACTGTCCGGAAGATGCGTAGTTGGGCGCGAGGAGAGGGCGCCTCAGCAGTGAAAGCACACCGACCGTCCGGCAGATGGGCAGTTGGGTGGGAGGACAGGGCGCCTCAGCAGCGAAGCCACAGCGACCATCCGGAAGATGCGTAGTTGGGGGCGAGGAGAGGGCGCCTAAGCAGTGAAGGCACAGCGACCGTCCGGCAGATGGGCAGTTGGGTGGGAGGACAGGGCGCCTCAGCAGCGAAGTCACAGCGACCGTCCGGAAGATGCGTAGTTGGGTGCGACGAGAGGGCGCCTCAGCAGTGAAGGCACAGCGACCGTCCGGCAGATGGGCAGTTGGATGGGAGGACAGGGCGCCTCAGCAGCGAAGTCACAGCGACCGTCCGGAAGATGCGTAGTGTGGCGCGAGGAGATGGCGCCTCAGAAGTGAAGGCACAGCGACTGTCCGGCAGATGGGCAGTTGGGTGGGAGGACAGGGCGCCTCAGCAGAGAAGTCACAGCGACCGTCCGGAAGATGCGTAGTTGGGCGCGAGAAGAGGGCGCCTCAGCAGTGAAATCACAACGACCGTCTGGCAGATGGGTAGTTGGATGGGAGGACAGGGCGCCTCAGCAGCGAAGTCACAGCGACCGTCCGGAAGATGCGTAGTTGGGCCCGAGGAGAGGGCGCCTCTGCAGTGAAGGCACAGCGACCGTCCGGCAGATGGGCAGTTGGATGGGAGGACAGGGCGCCTCAGCAGCGAAGTCACAGCGACCGTCCGGAAGATGCGTAGTTGGGCGCGAGGAGAGGGCGCCTCAGCAGTGAAGGCACAGGGACCGTCCGGCTGATGGGCAGTTGGATGGGAGAACAGGGCGCCTCAGCAGCGAAGTCACAGCGACCGTCCGGAAGATGCGTAGTTGGGCGCGAGGAGTGGCGCCTCAGCAGTGACGGCACAGCGACCGTCCGGCAGATGGGCAGTTGGATGGGAGGACAGGGTGCCTCAGCAGCGAAGTCACAGCGGCCGTCCGGAAGATGCGTAGTTGGGCGCGAGGAGAGGGCGCCTAAGCAGTGAAGGCACAGCGACCGTCCGGCAGATGGGCAGTTGGGTGGGAGGACAGGGCGCCTCAGCAGCGAAGTCTCAGCGACCGTCCGGAAGATGCGTAGTTGGGTGCGAGAGGTCGCCTCAGCAGTGAAGGCACAGCGACCGTCTGGCAGATGGGCAGTTGGATGGGAGGACAGGGCGCCTCAGCAGCGAAGTCACAGCGACCGTCCGGAAGATGCGTAGTTGGGCGCGAGGAGAGGGCGCCTCAGCTGTGAAGGCACAGTGACCGTCCGGCAGATGGGCAGTTGGGTGGGAGGACAGGGCGCCTCAGCAGCGAAGTCACAGCGACCGTCCGGAAGATGCGTAGTTGGGCGCGAGAAGAGGGCGCCTGAGCAGTGAAATCTCAACGACCGTCCGGCAGATGGGCAGTTGGATGGGAGGACAGGGCGCCTCAGCAGCGAAGTCACAGCGACCGTCTGGAAGATGCGTAGTTGGGCGCGAGGAGATGGCGCCTAAGCAGTGAAGGCACAGCGACCGTCCGGCAGATGGGCAGTTGGATGGGAGGACAGGGCGCCTCAGCAGCGAAGTCACAGCGACCGTCCGGAAGATGCGTAGTTGGGCGCGAGGAGAGGGCGCCTAAGCAGTGAAGGCACAGCGACCGTCCGGCAGATGGGCAGTTGGGTGGGAGGACAGGGCGCCTCAGCAGCGAAGTCACAGCGACCGTCTGGAAGATGCGTAGTTGTGCGCGAGGAGAGGGCGCCTCAGCAGTGAAGGCACAGCGACCGTCCGGCAGATGGGCAGTTGGGTGGGAGGACAGGGCGCCTCAGCAGCGAAGTCACAGCGACCGTCCGGAAGATGCGTAGTTGGGTGCGAGGAGAGGGCGCCTCAGCAGTGAAGGCACAGCTACCGTCCGGCAGATGGGCAGTTGGATGGGAGGACAGGGCGCCTCAGCAGCGAAGTCACAGCGACCGTCTGGAAGATGCGTAGTTGGGCGCGAGGAGAGGGCGCCTCAGCAGTGAAGGCACAGCGACCGTCCGGCAGATGGGCAGTTGGATGGGAGGACAGGGCGACTCAGCAGCGAAGTCACAGCGACCGTCCGGAAGATGCGTAGTTGGCCGCGAGGAGAGGGCGCCTCAGCAGTGAAGGCACAGCGACCGTCCGGCAGATGGGCAGTTGGATGGGGGGACAGGGCGCCTCAGCAGCGAAGTCACAGCGACCGTCCGGAAGATGCGTAGTTGGGCGCGAGGAGAGGGCGCCTAAGCAGTGAAGGCACAGCGACCGTCCGGCAGATGGGCAGTTGGGTGGGAGGACAGGGCGCCTCAGCAGCGAAGTCACAGCGACCGTCTGGAAGATGCGTAGTTGTGCGCGAGGAGAGGGCGCCTCAGCAGTGAAGACGCAGCGACCGTCCGGCAGATAGGCAGTTGGATGGGAGGACAGGGCGACTCAGCAGCGAAGTCACAGCGACCGTCCGGAAGATGCGTAGTTGGGCGCGAGGAGAGGGCGCCTCAGCAGTGAAGGCACAGCGACTGTCCGGCAGATGGGCAGTTGGATGGGAGGACAGGGCGCCTCAGCAGCGAAGTCAGTGATCGTCCGGAAGAGGCGTAGTTGGGCGCGAGGAGAGGGCGCCTAAGCAGTGAAGGCACAGCGACCGTCCAGCAGATGGGCAGTTGGGTGGGAGGACAGGGCGCCTCAGCAGTGAAGTCACAGCTACTGTCCGGAAGATGCGTAGTTGGGCGCGAGTAGAGAGCGCCTCAGCAGTGAAGGCACAGCGACCGTCCGGCAGATGGGCAGTTGGATGGGAGGACAGGGCGCCTCAGCAGCGAAGTCACAGCGACCGTCCGGAAGATGCGTAGTTGGGCGCGAGGAGAGGACGCCTCAGCTGTGAAGGCACAGCGACCGTCCGGCAGATGGGCAGTTGGGTGGGAGGACAGGGCGCCTCAGCAGCGAAGTCACAGCGACCGTCCGGAAGATGCGTAGTTGGGCGCGAGAAGAGGGCGCCTGAGCAGTGAAATCTCAACGACCGTCCGGCAGATGGGCAGTTGGATGGGAGGACAGGGCGCCTCAGCAGCGAAGTCACAGCGACCGTCCGGAAGATGCGTAGTTGGGCGCGAGGAGAGGGCGCCTCAGCAGTGAAGGCAAAGCTACCGTCCGGCAGATGGGCAGTTGGATGGGAGGACAGGGCTCCTCAGCAGCGAAGTCACAGCGACCGTCCGGAAGATGCGTAGTTGGGCGCGAGGAGAGGGCGCCTCAGCAGTGAAGGCACAGCGACCGTCCGGCAGATGGGCAGTTGGATGGGAGGACAGGGCGCCTCAGCAGCGAAGTCACAGCGACCGTCCGGAAGATGCGTAGTTGGGCGCGAGGAGTGGGCGCCTCAGCAGTGAAGGCACAGCGACCGTCCGGCAGGTGGGCAGTTAGATGGGAGGACAGGGCGCCTCAGCAGCAAAGTCACAGCGACCGTCCGGAAGATGCGTAGTTGGGCGCGAGGAGAGGGCGCCTCAGCAGTGAAATCACAACGACCGTCCGGCAGATGAACGAGCTCCTTTTGCAGAAAGCTAGATGTAACGCGCCTCGGGCCTGTGCTCTGCCCTGGATGAGCAAGGCACCCGGTCAGTGCCAACGGGGCAGCTAACCAGTGTTCTACGCGCGCTGTGACGTCAGATACGCGCTGTAGGGTCGCGCGGGCACGATCACGACCATCTTCTCGTGGCATGTGCTGCTTCGTCCTCTTGGGCTCCGAAGTATAATTTTGTAAAGTTATTAGCCGAATTGGACACTGTCGACTGTGGCTCCGCTCCTTCCTTCACGGTTTCACGTTGAAGGTGGTCGAAAGAAAAGATATCCGCTTAGAGGAATAGAAATAATATGGTGATGATTAGTAAACGTCATTGGTGCAAGGGCATCTGGGGCAAACAGCGCCAGAGACTGACACTGTATTATAACTATGTCAAATGGCAAAAAGTCATTAGATGCTGTAGAAAAAATTTATAAAAAGGAATTAGTCCACTGTAAATGGGTGGAAATATAATCGGGAAAATTATGACAAAACTTTGTGACTCCCGGCAAAGAAAGAGGTAAGATGTTTAGTTGAAGGAAGATTCCAGAGTAGAAACAAGTAATGAGGGAGTAAAGCTATTTCCTATTAGTAACCATTCCATTTATCCTTGAACAAAACAACTCTCTGTTCAAATAAGCCAGAATAGCGACGTGGCAAATCGAAAGTTAAATCGGCGATAGCGATGACAAACAACACGTGGACGAATAAGAGCAATTCTCGACTTTAGCATGAACCGAAGTAACCGAGCCCCCGTGATACCGCGACAAAAATACACGTACGCTTGACGTGTGTCGCTGGTGCAATATTTAAAGTCCGTCTAGGTAACAGAAAACCCCCCAAAAATACTACTCGGTGAAAAAACGCCTTTAAGTCACTACACTTTAGTAAAGCTACTGGTCTCTTTGTTAAAGAAATGCCTTTAAATAAAGCGGGAATCGCAAGAAAAAGCGTAAAACCATGAGCAGCTGTTCCGACGGAGGAACACTAATACTGCCACGTCACAAGATTCTCCGAGAGTGTTCTGTCAAACGTAAGAGCATTCATGTGGAAAATCAAACTAGCGCACTTCAAAACAAGGACACAGAGAGGACGACAACACAGCGACAACACATGAATTACCAACTAGCCCGTTCTTCCGCCCTTGTAAGAGCATTCGCACCACGCAAAATTAAAAAGAGCAATCCCACGGAAGTTTCTCTCAGCATTTGTTCTCGTTAAGTTGGACACTCGAACAACCCGCGCCAAAGCCAGTAATCATGTTCACTGACTGACAGACTTGCCACCACGCTAGGTCAAAGCAATGCAACAAGGCACCTAACTTTAGTCTCATGCAAAATACTGGACAACGTGTGGCGCTGTTTTGTGCGAGCTCGCGCTTTGGAGGAGCCCGGTGTTGAACCATCAGGGAAAACTCGGGTGAAATAAAAATAAATTACTCACTGCGAACTCCGCGCATGACTTCAACTTTCGACACCTTGTCTTTTCGAGTCGATAAAGAAGAAATCCAAATTCTTGTTGCGGTGATATTCCATACGCCGCGACAGTCGCAGCTTTCATCTTCATCCCTGCTACCAGCAGTGGTGGTGCTCATCGCGAACTAAACACTATGTCAGGAGAGCGCAGCCGTTGCCGCAGTTGTCGGAGCATATGCTGCAAACCAGACATTGTGCACACTGAGAACCGGACGACGACGTCGAAACGTACGAGCAGTGAGTGAATTTGGTCTTCCGCCGACAAGAAGCAAAATCAATTCGAACGAATTGGAAGCCTGCCTGTATCGAGCCGCCCTCCGGCAGAGCCCGAGTAGAATACTGACGCCGAAATGCCGCGCGGTGTCGTCTGCTGCTGATAGCGCGGCGTGCCGTAGTGTTGTGACCCGGTTGTCGCCACGCTAGTGGCTCAAGCCTCAGGTTCATTAACCGCAGGTTCATTAACCCACTGATATCTCTAACCTCCAGGGACTCAGGAAGAGTGACTGCGCCTGCATCGACTTCGGGACGGATACCATCACATTGTTTCTATGGATTAACCACATGCTACACATATGTCATATTCATGGTTAAATTTATTTTTGTAGCTTCGTGTTCTAATAAAGCCACCCTGATCTTACTTCAAAAAGTAGGGCACGGCTCTTCAGTTATCAAAGCTTCCTTCCTGATCTGCCTTTCGACTTTCGGTATAGACCAACACCGTATTTACAAACAATGGGGCCGCTCGTGCCGCCGCAGCCGAGGGTGTTGAAAACGAGGGTTAGCGCCCTTATAAATACATGGAACCGAAAGATTTCAAAGCAGTTTTTCTCATTTCATGGGGCACCTTTGATATCGTTATTCGGCGCAGAGTAATCGAGAGCATTCTTGAACAGATCGTGAATGTATGGAATCACATTAGCGAGGCAAGAATCACATTAGCGAGGCAAAGTTTTTTTTTTAAACACCGCGAAACGCATGGGGGTGCGTGCTGGGAAGGCGACCCATAGAAACCCATGTAAACATAACTTTCCGCAACATTTTTCTCGTTTCGCAGAGGACCAGAAGTGGTGGCCGGTCGTTAAACGTTGCCGAGCGCTTTGAAGAAGTGTGTGACAAATTATGCTGCGTCATTACGGAAGCAACCTACTTTTAAAACTCTCCGATTAATATGTTGTGAATCCGGACACCCCCAAAAGGCTCATGCATGTAGCGAATAGCGCAGTTTTCTTGACAGTCTACTACGCTGCCGCATGGGGTAAATTAGTTTGATAATACTGTCGCTCAAGTGATACACCCTACCAATAATTACTTTTAAATGCAGGTTTCAAACGACATAGATATATTTTTTATGTCGTAACAACATATGGACCGGACGAGAATCGCGCTTTGCAGCAGACGACCGCGAAGCTGGCGATGACCACCGCGGCCGCCTCCAGCTCCGGAGCGTCTGCTAGCGACGGTGCCGGTGGTGCATGGTCGTCTGCAACTGTGCGCGTTTATTGTATCGTGTTGGGAACAGCCTCTTCAATCGTCAGACTTGCAGTACTTGCAGGAGAACATTGTGTGCGCTGCAGCAATGTCGGAATACCTGAAAAGCTTGTCAGAATCAGATAAACAGCGCTACATGGAAAAGCTGTACATTGATTGCTTCGTAAACCCAGACCCACCTTATATGCCTGAAACACATTGGGAAGTTGCGCAGAGTGACGCGTGCGCTCTACCGTTATTGGTCATGGCAAACATTCTTGTGTTTTTGTTTTTTCTCCAAGTCGCTTCACTGATGAGACCGTCCAGGATATACAAGTCCTTATAGGCATACAATTATTTTGAATCAGGTGGGTGACGCAAGGTCATCAACTAGCATATATTCTAGTTAACTGTTTGTTTCGTTCATTATTTCCCCGCGGTATGGCTATGGCTCTCATATATCGTTCTCCGCTTTCAGTGTTTCTAACTCGTCTTTTTTTTTTTCCTTTCCGAACGGCTCAGACCATCCGACGCGTGCTCGACTAGTAACTCCCCCATATTATTCCGGGAGCTAATGCCATATTCATCCTTTGCCTGGTTTCCAGCCTGCTTTTTCTTATCTTGGCATTGAAATCGCCCATTAGTACAGTTTTCTGCACGTTTACTTCTACCATTTACAATTTTACATTTTCAAAAAAGATTTCGGCTGCCTGGTAGTCATGACTACATGTAGGCGCGTACACCCTTATAGGGGGTATTCACTGACGCGCTGTGCATTGTGGGTAATTGAGGCACAGTCGGCCATTTTTGTGTCCACGGAAAGAGGGCGAACGTACGTATCAAGTGCTGTCGTGTGGTCTTACAAGCAGTGGCATCTGCAGCTATATGGTATTTATTGAGCTATCGCAGTCTGTAATAGACGCGTGCACAGTGTAAACAACGGAAGCTGAAGAGCTGCGCGAAAGACCTCGGCATTTTAAGGTTCCGGAAGTACACACGAACAACTCCACCCGAACGAGACACTTCCCCGAGATGCGATGCCACGTATGGCTGGCACGGCACAACCGCACAATTATCATGGAATGTGGGAAATGTATGTCAAAATGGGCTGGACTGGAATCTTCCGGATGTGCCCTAGTAGCCAGCTCTTGTCACTATCTGTGCACGACTGTTCTTCACGCACTCGGAAGACACATTCCCGGTAAAAGAGCAGCGCGGCAATGTATCGCTTGCAGTCATGCGCATGCATTCAGCGCGCCGCCAACACCTCCTCGTCGTGTTTTGTTGCAATGAAATCCTTCAAAGAGGACTCTCTAAACTTTGTGTTGCCGTACTTGCCTCATTCGATCAGAAGTCGGATGTTCGCATCGTCTGTGTCGGCTGCTAATCAAAGCAGACCGCATGCAGATTCGGCGAAGGAACGTAGGTGGGCAGAGTTGTTTTTCAGAAGGTTTGAAGAACTTTATAAGCAAATTTATCTCTAATAACAAATCAAGTTTAGCTTGGCCAAAACTGCTTTATTTCAAGAGTTTTGTTGCAAAACGTTATTTCGAGCCCGCAAGGCAACGAGGTGGCGCTACCAGTGTCATCGCTGTGGCGTGTGGCAGCGGTTTCTTTTGCTTCCTTACCGCCACAGACGATGCAAACATCCGAGTTCTTCTGATCGATTGAGGCAAGTACACCAAACAAGTGTTGTATAAAAGGTACTGGCTACTAAACGCCATTTATATGCAGAATATCAGCTACAAAAACTCAGCGGTTTAGTTGGTATAAACGTTGGACGGCACGCACGTAATTGCACAAAGAGCGAGTTCGTCTGCTTCAACCGCGGCTCTTAACCCAGCCGCTTGTAACGTAGTTGCGTTCTTCGAGTGGTCAGTAGGCTTGCGGTTGGTTTCTTGTAATGAAGCTCGTCTGCAGGAAAAGGAACTCAAGAATGTCGCACATATTTATACGTGGGCACAGGCCGACGCTTACCGTGTTACGCATATCGACTGCACACGGGTTGGTACCAAAGTTTTGTTTCGTACAGGTCTCTATCCGCATCGCGCCCACTTTGCAGATAAATCGAACTGTCACTCATGATACCGATTGAGTTTTCATAACAATGGTGCTGGCATGAGGCAGAGTGACAGAGCAAACGGACGCGCACGAACAGCTAACCTAACCGCCGCCCCGTACTAGTACTAGTCAAAACAGGACGCAAAGATGGTGTCGGCTGCATACTGACGTCAGCTGTGACGTCATGTGAATACCCCCTATAAGCTTAAGTTTATACCGCTTATTAGGCTTAATTAAGATGCCGGCCACCCTCTTATTAATGCTATACAGCTCCTCTGTATTACCAGCTAAATTCTAATTAACAAGAAACCCTACTCCTGTTTGGTCTAAATTGCCTGGTGTGTGCGCTTTGATTAGAAGAAAAGCAGATGTGTTAAAAAGTGAGCACCGCTGCTATGTTGAACATAAATATAGGTATTGAAAGGGGGTTTTTACTGTGCTTTAACAGGGATAATAGCCCTGTCGAAGTTTCACGGCGAACCACACAAGAACACAGCCAGTCTCAGTCTCCACAAGCGAGCACGAGCAGCGCAGCGGCACTTCGTCGTCCTTATCCTCGTCTTCGTGATATTCTCACCTACTTAATCCTCGTCTTCGAATATCCTCGTGTAGTTCACTACAATTTCCCCCGGAGCGAGGAGGAGCCATCCTGGCGACCTATGGTGAGGGCAAGAGGAGCGGATCGTAGTAGGTTTTGAGGCGGCTCACGTGCACAGTTTCGCGGCCGCGATGACGCATGTCCGAAGAGGTAGTGAGTGGCTCCACGATGTAATTCACAGGGGAGGTTTGACGGACAATGCGGTAGGGGCCGTGATACTCGGTTCGAAATTTTGATGACAATCCCGGTGGGGTCCAAACAAGGGATCCTGCAGGAAAAACGTGTGGCGTCTGATCTTTGTCGCGGTGATGCTTTTGGCGGCCTTGAGATTCCGATGTAAAACACCGGGCCAACTGGCGACATTCCTCCGCATGTTTGGCAACGTCTGAAAGGAGAGTACACTCGGAGGAGTCGGGACGATATGGTAAAATAGTGTCCATCGTGGACGACGCCTCACGCCCATAAAGGAGGAAGAAAGGGCTAAATCCAGTAGTTGACTGCGTGGCGGTGTTATAAGCGTATGTCACAAAAGGAAGGACAGCGTCCCAGTTAGTCTGATCGGCGGCAACGTACATCGTCAGCATATTTCCGAGAGTGCGATTGAAGCGCTCAGTCAACCCGTTTGTTTGAGGGTGGTAGGCTGTTGTGGTCCGGTGTATGATGCGACATTCGGCTAGTAGAGATTCAACGACGTTGGAAAGGAAGACGCGTCCTCGGTCACTCAGCAGCTCTCGCGGCGCGCCGTGGCGAAGAACAAAATAATGTAGCAAGAACAGGGCAACTTCACGGGCAGTAGCGGCGGGTAAAGCGGCGGTCTCGGCATACCGGGTGAGGTGGTCGATGCCGACGATAATCCACCGGTTCCCAGAAACCGTGCAGGGAAGTGGCCCGTAAAGGTCAACGCCAATGCGGTCAAAAGGGCGGGCCGGGCATGGAAGTGGTTGTAAGGGGCCAGAAGCACGAGGTGTGGATGACTTTCGGCGCTGACAGGCGATGCAGGAGCGGACGTATTTGCGAATATAACCGTACATGCCGCGCCAATAGTAGCGTTGAGAGATCCTTTGAAACGTCTTCACTACACCAGGATGGGCACACTGAGGGTCGGCATGGAAAGAGGTGCAAATTTCATGTCGTAAATGGCGGGGAATGACGAGAAGCCACCGTCGACCATCAGTCATATAATTGCGGCGGTAGAGAAGACCGTCTCGTAGGGCAAAGTGTGGTGCTTGACGGCGTAAAGCCCGAGAAGGCGCAGCAGCGTTAGGAGAAGCGGACACGATCTCGATAAGAGATGCGAGCCACGGGTCTTTTCGCTGCTCCGCAGGCATGTCAGCGATGGTTAGAGAGGAGAGGACGGGATCAGCCGCCGTAGAGCAAGCAGGTTCGTTGGAGACGGGAGAACGAGATAGTGCGTCGGCGTCCATGTGTTTACGGCCAGAGCGATATATAACGCGGATGTCAAATTCCTGTAGGCGGAGAGCCCATCGTGCGAGGCGGCCGGACGGGTCTTTAAGAGAGGACAGCCAACATAACGCGTGGTGGTCCGTGACGACGTCAAACTGGCGACCATACAGGTAGGGTCGGAATTTGGTTAGTGCCCACACAATGGCCAAACACTCCTTCTCCGTAACTGAGTAGTTGCATTCAGCTTTGGAGAGGACGCGACTCGCGTACGCGACGACGTATTCTTGAAAGCCATTTTTCCGTTGAGCCAATACCGCTCCGAGGCCAACGCCACTCGCATCAGTATGGACCTCGGTAGGTGCTGTGGGGTCGTAGTGGCGAAGGATTGGTGGCGAAGTCAAAAGACGGCGCAATGTGGTGAACGCTTCGTCGCACTCGACCGACCACGCAGTTAAGTCACTGTTTCCCCCGAGTAGCTTCGTAAGGGGTGCAATTATAGAAGCGAAATTCCGCACGAAGCGCCGAAAATAGGAGCATAGACCAATGAAGCTTCGAAGTTGCTTGAGCGAGACCGGCTTAGGAAACTCCGCCACTGCGCGCAGCTTGGCCGGATCAGGGCGAACACCTTCCTTAGAGACGATGTGCCCCAAAATGGTCAACTCCCGGGCACCGAAGTGACACTTCTTAAGATTTAGTTGTAGGCCGGCGTCAGTAAGACAAACCAAAACTTGCCGCAAGCGCTCTAGGTGCGTGGCGAAGTCGGTGGAAAAGACAACAATGTCGTCCAGGTAGCAGAGGCAGATGTGCCACTTGAACTTCCGCAAGATGTTATCCATCATCCTCTCGAATGTGGCGGGCGCGTTGCACAAACCGAAGGGCATTACATTAAATTCATAGAGGCCATCCGGGGTCACAAATGCGGTCTTCTCTCTGTCACAGGCGGCCATTGGTACTTGCCAGTAACCGGAACGTAAATCAAGAGAGGAAAAGTACTCGGCACCTTGGAGGCAATCAAGAGCGTCGTCTATACGCGGCAGGGGGTAATTGTCCTTGTGGGTAATTTTGTTCAGGCGCCGGTAGTCAACACAAAAGCGAACTGAGCCATCTTTCTTCTTTACTAGCACCACTGGTGAGGACCAGGGGCTTTGTGATGGACGAATTACACCACGTTGTAGCATGTCCTCAACTTGTTCATTGATCACGCGACGCTCTGCCACTGACACACGATAGGGGCGCTGTCGAAAAGGCGAGTTAGAGCCGGTCTGAATGTAATGCGCGACTGTTGAAGTGCGGCCGAGAGGTGTGTGGGCGGCGTCGAAAGCAAAGCGAAATGTCTGTAAAAGGGCCACGAGCTGAGTCCGGTAGGTGGAAGGAAGAGCGTCATCGATGGCGGTTCGGAAGAAGTCGTCTGGCAACGAATCAGGCGTCGGATCGGACTGCAGAGCATCAATGTAGTTACTGCGGTAGGTTTCGGAGGCATCCAGGTCAGAGAGAAGGTGGGCTGGTTGAATGGAACCGGGAGATTCCCCACGTAGCAGAGTAATCGGGCGTGGGGACGGATTGTAGATGAGTAGCTTCGTGAAGCCACCGTGAACATCGAGAACAGCAGATGGCAGCGGCAGGTGCTTGCGGTGGATGAAGGATGCAGACGGTGTAAATAAAACACTAACGTCTGACGCGGCAGGACACGAAAGAGGAACAAGGGCACAAGCCTCTGGTGCTACGTCGACATCTTCAGCGATGTACAATGCAGAACGCAGGTAATTTACAGAAATCCCTTTTCATGTGAAAAATACTGCATAATGTCCGCCTCTTTGAACATAGCAATTCTCTAACCCCAACAGCACAAGACAATTTGCCTAAACATTGCTCGAAATGTAAATGCCACCCATTTATGATAAAACTGTCGTGCTTGGCACATCGCGTAACCAACGCACAAGAGAAATTATGAAGGCATACCTTTTCCCGAAAGGAGGGCGTGTGTTACCGAAGCATCCATTACCTTATTAAAACTAGAGATTACTTACCTTGAATCAGTTGTCAAGTAGTTTTTTCACGTTTTGTGTCTTTCCCGACTTGCTTTTTCCACATCTTTCGTCAGTTCATTTTTTTTTCATGTATTTGATATATTTTTTTGTCTCGCACAGTATATCTTTTGTTAGCATTTCCAATAAAAGATCTGTTGTGAGTAAGCGCTCGTGTGTGTTTTCCTTTGTATTTTGTCCTTGTCTTCTTTGCGTTATACGTTCGTAAAATGTAAACAAAACAACTCGCCCAAATCAGAATTCATGTGCTACTCCTAGTTCTCGTCAGAAAATAGTTCATGAGACAGTAGCATTCTCATTTGGCTTCCTAACCTCGCTAAGCCCTATGATAGCTCATTTCATGACCGCTGGTGCCTCGAAGGGCACTGATATGGTTCCAAACGCTACCTCCTGTCGTTTTCATCCACACCGGTCGCTCACTTCATCACCGAATTACCTGGCTTTAGAGTTAGCACGGATGGCATAAACCGCATTTTGAGGAGATGTCACTGACATCTCCAAGAAACAGGGAATATTCTCGTCTCAAATTAATAGTCACTTATACCCGGATCTTTCGGCAGGCTTACAGCCTTTACGAGTTCCTGGCTCCATGGTCATCCCCGACACTATTACAGAAATAAAACTTAGGCCAATTCACCGCAGCTCTTCAACAGCCGCAGCGGTAATCGCTCCTTGTGTCGCAATTAGGCATATCAGTCAGCAGAGCCGTCGGCGGTAGTCTATTTTCACAGATTCAAACGCAGCCCTGCAAGCCTTAAAAGCGGCTTTCACTGTGAAGGGCATAAGCAACTCGTTTTCGAAATACGAGAACTTCTTCCCTGTGCCATAAATCGAGGACATGACATCATCTGCCAATGGCTTCCAGGACACAGTGGCATAGCGGGCAAACTCCGGGCGGACGAGATCCCACGAACAGCCCACCAATACGGCGATTGTGTGTTGATCCCCTTGTCAAGGGCAGATGCAGCGCGCAGGCTTCGCGCACTTCCGCAGGAGCACACGCTCGCCTTTTGGAATTCTGGTCAGTTTGCGAACTGCCGCTTAAAGTCCTTGGACCCTGATCTGAAGCTCCGGCTTCCACCTGGCCTACACCGACGTGAAGAAACTTTGCTGTGCCACATGTGGGTTGGTGTAGCATTCACAAACTCTTATTCTTTTGTGATAGGTATGCGGAAATGGCCCTGCATATGCAACCTGCGGGTACGACGAGACTATAGACCACACTCTTTGTGAGTTCCCCGTATACAGTGCGGACAGACAGTGCCTCTGCCGTGCGCTGGAGCGTCTAGATGGACGCCCACTGACTGAAATCAGGATTCTAGGTCACTGACTGCGACGATCGTCGGCGGTGAAGGCCTCCCAGGCACTGCTCCGCTTCATGAAAAGCACGGGCATGATCGATAGGATGCGATTTTTCTGTTATGGTACGTGATATGACTGTTACGGCATGTGACGGGACGTGATATGGCTTTGATGTGACTATACTGACTTCAGCCATCCCAATTTCCCCCACCACGTTTAATCCACTCACCCCCTTCCACCAGTGCAGTGTAGCAAACAGGTTTCTTTTACCGGTTAACCTCCATGACTTTCCTCCTCCTCCTCCTCCTTGAATCTTGAGCGTGTGCAGAACAAAGCCCTTAGGTTCATTGCAATTGAAGAATGCAGTCAGTTTGAGAACTTAAGAAAAAAGCTGCGCTTACGAGTGTTAAGAAAATGGAGCCTAATAGGACTGTTTTCTTCCTCCATATTTTCATGGCTACTGCAAAGTAAACCTTGAAAATGCATTGCAGCCGAAATATTTAGCCAGTCAAGGACAAAACACATAAACATCTCAAACCACATACAAAATAGACTTTGTTTTCTCGTGAGGACAATAGATAACGGAAACCAACACTATTTATTACTACATTTATCAACAGAGCACGGCGGGTATTTGATGCCTCCTGTTTTAAATTGTTAATTGCGCCAATGACATTATGTTGCGGAGCACACTCAAGTTCCTACTGACTCAAGCCGCGTCCTTGCAGTCAGCTTTAAACATTATGTCTACATATGCTTCTTCCATTGTTTTTAACTTTCCGCCATGAAATCTACGTTCATGTCACTCCCCAAATTCAGGGGGCACCGTAAACTAGCTGCGATGCCTGTTAGTGTATACATCTATCCGAGACCCCACTTCAGAAAAGCACGACTGTAAAAATATTGGGTTTAACAATTCAGGAGTCAGGAACTGGAACTGCATGACTGGTTCGCGTTAAAAAACAGGCGTTCCAGGCGCTGGGTCTGATCAGACGCATTGCTCCCAAAAGTGGTGGTGCCCACTCAAATGTTGCACGACAGTTGGGGTGGGCGGTTGTGCAACCATGGCTTGTTTATCAAGCCCATTTCAACATTTGACAAGGCCACAACGGGATCGCCTGGGGAAAAGATGAGGGTCTTCATCTGTCATCCTTCATTGCATTAGGTAACATTTTTATCTTTTTTTTTTAACATACCTTTCACCGATCATACCATATCATTTATGTCCCGAGACAATAAACATCGGAAGAAGAAAACTTATTATACTATACGACGCGAAAGTATTTGAAGCCGCACTGAGAGAGTATTCCGTGAGTTCATGAAGGCAATTTTTATATACCTCCTTTGTGAATTATATCGATAGATTTTTACGTGCATTTCTTCGCTGTTTTCTATCCTTGAACTTGACAGTGGGACCTACTCTTGAACTATCATTTGCACTTTCCGGCATGCACTTTGTTTTTCACCCCGACTAAAGTTTTTGTGCACCTTTCAATTGTCTCTCACAATATCTTTTTCATTCCTTGCTGTTAATTACGAGCTAAAATTGTTCAGGTTCAAAAATTTGGTATTGGTTTCTTTTCGTTGCACTTTACAAGCATAGAGTTGATGATACCTGTACTCGCAAACTTGCAACTCCTGCCCTGGCCTGCGCTATTAGTACAAATAAATAAATGAATAGTTATTTCAGCGTTGCCCTCGCGGACCAATACAATAAGGTATGGTCTCTGCGCCGCAATGTGTGTCGTGTGGTCGAATTTGCGTGAAAATAGTTTAGGCCTGAGCACGTGTTTATATGGATCCTTCTCAGTAAAGAACTAGGAATGGAAAAAAAAATACGGCTTCAGTGCTCTGGTGAAAAAAGAAAAGTGGAATGAAGGAAGTACAACTTTATTAATGAAAGAAAAGGTAAAGTTTGGAAAGGTGGTCACCACGTGCCCCGGAGACCGTGAAGATCCCGTGCGACACAAGCCCCTGCCATGGCTCGGAATTGAACGTCCGGGTCATCGCTGGCCTATACTTCATTCCACGTGTCAAGGGAGGGATCAGGCATGAGATTTCTGGGAGGTAAATGAGGCTAACAATCCCAAATTACATGGTTTATTCGTGTGATTTCACTGCAAAAAACGACAGTGCGGGCTAATTTCTGAATAAAGGAATATAGAAAAAAAAGGTATGGGTTAGGAAATGTATCAGTTTCAAGTTTTCTGCCCGCCACCTGTTGCTCTCTGGAGAGTGAGCTGTGCGGTGGTGGGTATGTTCTCCACAGTCTGTAGTGTGTGGTGCAATCGTGGTATGAGGTCAACAGCTCTCCGAAAGGCTTCAGGTCCAAGGCGACCTCCGCAATTCGGCCGGCTTCTACACGAGAGTATTTGTGGGCTGCATCGTTGCCTGGCTTGGCTGCGTGCGCTAGCGCCCATACTACGTCGATTTCTCTTAATCTTACAGGTAGCTCAAGGTTGAGGAGTGCGTCCTGAGCAATGCTGGATATTCTTCTTTTGATGTAATTATATACCGCATCCTTAGAGTCGTCCATCAATGGGGGTGGCTCTAGTGTAGACAAAAGCCATTGCGATGGCGGCTTCTACCGAAGCTAGTGAGTTCGAGGTTGTGATGATTTCTGGCATCGCGAGTCTTACCGTTCTTGGGTTGCGGGACCAGGCAAATGGTGAAACTATTCGCGTCGTCTCGATTACAGGCAGCATATACATAAGAGACGTCTTCGATCTTTTGCAAACTTTGATGCAAGCTTCTTCTAGCTTTATGCCGGTCTTGTTGTGTTTGCGTATTCATAGGTAGCGCCTTGATCATGACTCGTTTACGTATGTTTGCTGGTACTGGTCCAAGGGCGTCCATCATAGGTTCCCCTTCGAAGCACAGTTTATGTAGGATGGCTCTTCCCGTGGGTAAGTGCATGGTTTGTGAATTTGCATTGTCTGTTGTGCTTTCTTCATTTCTCCGGATGTGTTTTGCACGGAGTCGGTAACACTTGTCTAGACCGCTCGACGGGTGCTCTGCAGTGAAAGTAAAACTAAATACTAAAGTAAGTACAGGCTACTGATGATACTTATTCCGCTCAAGCGCACATGCCTATGGGCTCTGAAAAAGCAGCTGCTTTAAGATTTCTCTTAATCCGCTCCGAAGGACGCCGCTCGAGCTATCTAGACGAGTGTGGTCGACTCTGTACTTCAAGAGCAAGATTTTTTTCTCGTTGGCTGTGTAATGAGGAAGGCCTAAAGCTCTTTTATAAGCCGTGATTATCACAGCATCCACGTTCCCGACCTGGGTCCAAAGTGGGTTTAGGTAGGGGAGTGTGTAAGTTATTCTGCTTGGTATGAACGGCGTAATGATTTGGGAGAGATCGTGCTCTTTCATTCCCCTCTTTCGAATAGCGCTGCGCCTAATCATTACTGTAATCTCGTGTACAGATCCTTCGATTGCGTCTAGCGTGGTTGCGTTACCTGAGTTCATTAGGTATTCTTAGTCCAAGAATCTTGATTTATTCGACTTGTCTGACTTCATTGTCTCTGAGTATTGCCGTAATCTACATTCTGCCTTCAGGCTTGCATGTTCTAATGACCAACAGTTCTGACTTTCTCGGCGAGTACTCGAGTCCTGGTTTTGTTGCCTCTTCTTCAACTCCTTGGGGTGTGCCTATGTTCTCAAGTTTCAACCCTGTGGTGTACCCATGTTCCCGAGTTTCAACCCTGTGGTGTACCCATGTTCCCGAGTTTCAACCCCGTGGTGTACCCATGTTCCCGAGTTTCAACCCTGTGGTGTACACATGTTCCCGAGTTTCAACGAAATGGATTGTAGAGGGCCCACTTGAAGCTTCCCTGTGCGGTTCTCCAGAGAGTCTTTGATGTAATTAACGGTTCTCCTTACCTGGTTGAATTCTGTCATGTGCAGCAGTAACCTGTGGTGCTACGTGTTGTCAAACTACTTTTTAAGGCCAAGTCCGAGAATGCATTTAGTACTGGATATAATTGAGTTACTGATGTCATGTAAGAGCTGTAGCATGACACCTTGCGTGCATGGATAGCCCTCTCTTAAACACAATCATGGTATCGGGTAGAATGTCTCCTTACTGGATGTATTCTTTCAGTCTCTGGAGGCCTACGTGCTTCATTAGTCTCCCCAAGCTTGAGGTTAGACAGGTCGTGTGAGATTGTTCAGGTCAAATATTTTATGTGGCTTGGGATTGAAGAGCAATCTAGCACGTTTCAAGTTATTAGGGATTTATCCAACTTTCCAGCATTTGTTTAGATTGTCGGTTGGGGCAGCGACAATTTTGGTTCTCGATTTCTTAGAGCTTTGTTTGTTACCGAATCTGACCCGGGAATGATGCCGTCATCGCTTGTGCTGTTTTCACTGAATTATTCATCAAGCCCCGGGCTGTCCTTGTGACTGACTGTCTCGTCGGGCTCGGCATTAATCTATATTTCTTTCAGCTGCTCCGGTAGCTCATGCTCCCCTCCAGTGAATGAATGGGTGACTTTTTTGATCTCCCCTTGAGCGGATTTCATTCGTGATGGATCCAAGAGGTGTCTTACCAAGTGCCAAGTACTTTTGCTGCCTAGTTGACAGTTCAATTTTTCACACATTTGGTACCGCTGTTTTGTGCAGAGTTCCTCCGCGTGCTTCTCAGTTTCCTTTTCCAGCCTTGCAATCCTGACTCTCCACCTTCTATTGAGACGCTGAATTTCCCACCAGCGCACTAGTCCGTTTCTTGTTTCCCAGAGGTGTGCTAGTTTAGGTAATGGCTGGGCTGTTTTCTCGCTCGTTTCGATTTCACTGGAGTGTGTTTCAACGCCCTAAAGTAAAGCTTCTGTGCACTTTTGAATGTATTCTATTTTCCGCTGGACTTTAGTTTCCTTGTCATTGTGGAATTTGTCCTAATCTGTGTACCTTGTGGGTTCCCATTTTCGTCGGTTGAAGTGGTCTGTTCTGGTGTTTATAGCTACAATACAGTGATCGCTCTTTAGGTATTTCCCTGCATTAACTCAAATAATTTGCTGACGTTCTTCACTATAGACCCTGATTAGTGTCTCCAAAGACGCTGTTGCCGATTCTGGTTGGCCCGGTGAGGTTGTTTAAGAGCGTTAGGCTTAACTCTTGTAATTAATTCCAGAGGACTTATCCCTTTTTGTCAGACTTTTTATACAAATACAAATATTTTATTTATCATTAACACTGACGGCACAGTACTCGTGATGCTGCATTATGGTAGCAAAAAGCCTGCGATGGCTTGAGAAAGGCTAGCCCACCGCTTACAGAGCAATACAGTAGTAGACAAAAATGCAACAAAGCAAGGAAACGCCATTATAAGGATACCGATGGCTTTATATATGTACAAAAGTACATTTAGATGACAGGACGAATATTGGTTGTTACAGAATTGCACGTGTTAACGATACTTTGAGTCCATATAGTGTTGTACAGATTAGCTGAACATGTTAACAGTGGAATTAAGAGCTCGTGGTAGCATGTACATCAACATTTGGCGACCATAGCTGGTACGGCTATGGGGAACCTTCTAAGCCTGATTGCTTCGTGTGTCATACGTTTTTTCAACTGGAGTCAGGGTCGCAAGTGTTTCAAGGAAAGGGTCACTATTTATGCGACAAGCATGATAAAGTTTTAACAGAACTGCGTTGATCAGGCTCGGTAATGGTTTTAATCTAAGGTCATCAAATATAGGTTCTGTGTGTGCGTCATTGGGCTCATTAAAAATTATTCTGAGGGCTTTTTTCTGCAGTCGATATATTTTGGACAGGTTTGTGCAATTTGTTGTTAATCATAGCAAATAACCGTAGCTTAACGTGGGCGTGAAATGCAATTGTCATAAGAGCAATGTAATGTGATTTGGCAGAAAATAACGAAAGTTTGCAAGAATACCTACTATTCGCGAAAGTTTAGAGTGAATAAGGTCGGTATGCGCGCTCCACTGCATATTCTCTTGAAAAAAAAAAAAAAAAAAACCTAATGTTTTTATTACTGGTACCAAATCTATGACCGAAATAGCAAGTCGGCGGACAATATCGGAATTAACTGATTTTTTTTTTTAGGGTGAAAAAGAACTGATTTTGTCTTGGAGACGTTTAGAGTTAAATAATTAAATTGACTCCAAGTGCTTAGTACATAAAGCAATTTATTCGCTTTTTTTACAAGCAGGGGTAAACTGTGATGTGAGAAAAATAAGCTTGCATCCTCGGCACAAATAACAAATGAAGTGTTTAAATGTATGTTAACAAGGTCGTTAATATATGGGTTGAAAGCAACGGCCTGAGAATACTTCCCTGCGAAATGCCGTCTAGTAATGGTTTGAAACTGGATTCTGAGTTATTTGTGTGTACCCTTTGTTGGCGGTATTCTAGGTAGTACTTAATAATAGATATGAAACAGCCTTTGAAACCATAATATTCCAATCTGTTTTTTATTGCATGCTGTGCATATTTTCTCAAATGCTTTTGAACACTCTACGAATATTCCAAGTGTATAAAATTCACGCCCAAAGGCATTCAGAATAACTTCTGTTTGCACAAGCCAAGCGCTGTGGATCGTTGTTTTGTAATCCCAAACTAATACTGAGTCATGATGATGCTTGGTTAAGAATGAGCTCATTGGAAAGTGTATTAGTTTTTAAACGACTTTAGAGAAAACACGGGGTATTGAAATAGACCTGTAGTTAGACATGTTACATTTCTCTCCACGTTTAAAAATTGTAGTAACTTTAGCCACTTGGAGCCGGCGAGGAAATTGACCGCATGAAAATATTTGATTAATGATTTACTCTAAAACAGGAGCTATAATAGAAGCAACATACTTAAGTGGCCGAATCTGTAAGCCATCTATATTAACACAAGTAGAATTGTTTAGAGACGTGACTGTAGACACGACCTTATCTGCAGATACTGGAGATAAAAATGCAGCCGCTTATGTTCGTTGGTGCAAACAATCTATACAGCTGGGGTCATGATGACTATTTCCTACTGATGTGAAAAAAAAATCACTAAAAGCAACAGCTAAATTCTTTCCAGCAAGAGTTGTGTCATTTACAGTTATCTCGTTGGGGTTATGATTTGCGCCAGGGTGTCGGTTTAGGATCGTATTTAATTTTTTTTCAAAAGGAATTCTGGAGTTTGCTTCGTGTCCTGGATGAAAAAGTTTTCAAAGTACTCTTTTTTAGTTTTCCGTAAAAGGCTGTTTGTTCTGTTTCTGTGTTTTTTTTAATTCATCTAAATCGTTTTTGTTTCTGTATTTAAAAAAAAACTTTTTGGTAAAGAACACGTTTCAGCTTTATAGCTTTGATACATTCTGCAGTAAGGTTTGCGTAATGGAATGCATCTCGTCCTTCATGCCTGCCATTTCAGACGTTTAAAAATTTGTACTTCCTCCGTTTCGTAAACTTAACGTTACTGCCCCGTTCGTCACGTATAATGTTTTCGCTCAGACCTGCAAACTACGGGGATAAATAATAGCATTGGGGTATGCCACGTCATTTTTAACTGTAAGCCTTCTCGTGTATTGAAGCCTGTTCTGAATTATTGTACATTGTCATCACGGATAAACGCATACCTTGCGCGCATTCTATGCTTAACAAATCACGTCCTTAAAAGGACTGCACCCAAGAAGAGGGTTGAGGCCGGCGACTTGTAGAATTCCTGTGCGAGGCTTCCGAACCTCATTTAATAGATAAGGACACCTACACGAATCTAACCTAAGCGGGTTGCGGTAGATTGTCTGGCGAGAGATTGTTCGCGTATACGGGCTAATGGGAGTGACCAAGCTAGCAGGTGTCTAGAGATGAGTTGTCTCGCTGGATATGCTCGTCAGCATGCAAGCGCCGTTAAAAAAGAGGCGGAAACAGTTTTGAACGCCGGCCATACTGACGGTAGCAAAGTTTAAGCAGTCTTTCTACTTTTGTCGCTGCTTGATGCCGTTGTAGAAGCGAACGTTCGACCCTGGTTCGCTCAGTTAGTAGGTTCTCGCTTCAATGACCATCAGATTCGACCTACGCCTATGTATATAGATAAGGCTTATACAAACGAGCCGAATCTTATTGTTTCAGCAACTGAACGGCAATTCCTATTGCGTTTCAGATCCCGACGGGCGTTTACCACACCGTCACTCCACTGAAGCACGCTCCCGCTGGGTACATGTACCTTTTTGCAGACAAGACCCAGGAGCGGAACAACACTGGTGAGTTTCGACCTCAGACCGCAGGCGTACGGTTTTATGCGCAGCATATTGATAATTCCAAGGTCACTATAGTGTGCAGTGCCACCGCAAATAGGCATCGACGAGACAAGCAGAGGGCAACACAGATGCTGCTGCAGACTGCTTTTGGTAACCTCTTTTATTTCATTTCATATTCGACGCTTCGTTTCGAATCGCACATGGTTCACGGAGGGGAGTCTTATTTGGTTACATATTCTGGCTGACAAAGCCAGACAAAGCCAGCCTCAACTATGCGCCGTCGCGCGGGTCGAGTCAGGGCCCCAAACACCTGCAACCGGCATAATACCCTGTCGCTTCCCAGTGGCCGCTGTCACACTGCAGCCGACCTCGTTCATTCATCACACGCTTGAGAGCAGCACATTGCAGTAGTTCGCAAGCGCATATATATATATATATATATATATATATATATATATATATATATATATATATATATATATATATATGCTCTTAATTGAAGGCCCTTCGGACGCGAATGGGGCTATGTTGGCACTAGCTTAATGTTATTCAGGGTATATTTGTTTCCCCTTAACTGAATAGTTATTTTTAATCACACAGCTCTTTAAATACTAGATGCAGGCGCCAAGTGTGACAAGCTCAGCGGTAGAGCACCTTCAGAAGTCTCTCATCAAATTGTTTTCTACACGATATGCCTTTAAGTCCTTTCTTCCGCATTCCAATGAAAGCCTGCGAAATATGAAAATAACCACGTAACGACGCGCTTGCGAACTACTGCAATGTGCTGCTCTCAAGTGTGTGATGAATGAACGCGGTCGGCTGTAGTGTGACAGCGACCACTGGGAAGCGACAGGGTATTATGCCGGTCGAAGGTGTTTGGGGCCCCGACTCGACTCGCGCGACGGCGCATAGTTGAGGAAGTCATAGAGTGTCGAAGAGAGTTAAAGAAAAGAAGGAGACAGCTTTTTTATTCTGCTTCAGTGAAGGAAATGTTCGGCCAGAAGAGGGCATTTGTGCGGTAATACAAGAACTCCCGAGGCCCAGAAACCTACAATGAGCATAACGCGCTGTCTTTTCCCGTGGCCATGCTTTGGCACGCTGCAGCCGGCATTGCCCATCCAATGCACGTACAGGTCTGGCCAAAATATTAAGGACCACGCCGATACGTTTCCCATTTTCTCAAGCGTCCCGCAGGGTGCGCATAATAGCCACTTGAGTTCATATGCAAGTGCACCAGCGGCATGTGCTAATACACGTCTAAGATACTTCCTAGCATTCGCTTATGTGTGGCAAAAATTGTTATTGCCGAGGCGTGCTTCCTATTTTTATAATCGGGTCTGTACGTAACACACGTTTGGGAGCATCAAAATAGCAACGAACAAGCGCCCCGTCACATAGCTTCTCTCGTATTTTATGGGCTTTCTTTTAAACAGAGAACTGAGAGAGACATAAGTCGCAGAAAACAACTTAATTAAACGTTTCGGCGGGTGCTCTACAAATTTCCTATTACCCTTGGACTCAGCAGCTGGGATTTAAAGAGTTCAGTGATAAAACACAATCAGTTCTTTAAAGAGAAAAAAAAAAACCTGAGTAACTCTATAGAGCAGTGCTAACACAGCACCATAAATCCGGTTCCATTCGTGTACTCTTATCAGCTTGCTACATCGACGGCTGCCCAACCTTCTACTTTCTTGGGTTTTAGTGTTGCCCGTCAGCGAACAGTCCGTTTACAAGGCAACGTGAATCTCGTTAGGATAAACGCGAAGACGCCCCATGACTTTTTGTTATAGCCGTAGCTTCTTCGCTTCCGTGTCTAAACATGGCTGCTCATGTCTCGTGTAAGCAGACTTCTCATCGCAAAACGCATCGAAAATAACATACTGCCTTTTATTCTAGCACTGATCTATTTTGAAGGGGCCTTTCAAGCCGTGCATCGTTCGTCCCCGACGCGGCCGAATGTAATGTAATACGTACACGAACCCAAAATGTCAGGCTCGTCAGCGTGCTCCCATCTATTTTCGCGGATCGTAGAAAAAGTGCTTTGGAGGCATACCGTTGCAGGTGGAAAAGTACCCAGAATATTTAGCTCCGTATTCTGGGCTCTGAAGCTAATACCCAGGCTACAGTGAAAAGGGTTGCACACTGTGGTGGTTTCGTCGTGGGCGTCCGTTCTGGTCTGCTTCTTCGCATGACACGCGGTCACGCTGGCATGTCACTTGACTAAAGAGAAGGGGTAGTCAGGCGTTAGGAGAGCAACAAACCATTTTTAAATAAAATAAAAGGCTAGGCCAACTGCTTCGCTTGCAAGTGGTCTCTGGCTTGTTCTGGTTGATTTCACACTTTGGGCGATGTAAGGCCGCAGTGAAAAGCGACTCGCACGTGGAGTCGAGCTGGCGGTCGAACCCCCCACGCGCCGGGGCCAAGGAGCGAGCGCTGTTTTTTTTTTTTTTCTCCTTTTCTCCCCTTTCTTGGGCGCGGGCGCGCGGGCGCGCGGGAGGCTTGGTTTGTTTCGCCCCTTCGCCCCGAGGCGTCGCCTAGAAGCGAACGGCAGACGCATCCTTATCAGCCGGGAAGAACAGCAGCACGCTTCTGCGAACCACTTTACGGCCAGCTCGTCCAGCGATGTCCCGCTGTGGCGCCAAGCATGGGTGCAGGGAGACGCCCTTTAATGAAGCTTTTTGCACTGCCACAAGCGCTCACTAAATGTCCTGCAGAAGGCGGCAATAGGCGCAACCCTTGGCCCTCCCAAGTAGGCAATCAGCCCAGCGGCCTCCCGCTGTGTCGCGAGACATTGGGTCCGAGCAACGGCGACTGTACACTGCTCTGGGACAGTGCCCCCCCCCCCCCCCCTTTTCCTCGAACGGGACGGCTGGGTGGCCTAGTCTCCAGATCTCCCGCGGCGTTTCACAAAGGCGCCGGCTGCAAGGTCGCGTCGCAAACACGCTGAGGAGGGTAGGCAAAGACAGGCGCCGTGTGAGAGGGTTTGGGGACCAGCGAGTGGAGAGAGTGTGTGTTTTGAATGTTGTATTTTTATTTGGCGTAATTAAGGACCTGGGTTCAAGATTATTCCCAACCCACGGGGGTGTGGCATGTTTTTAAATAATTTGATTGGCTGCTTCATTTTCGGGGCGGATCACCTAAGGTGACCACCCTTGGGTCTTTGTTGATGTCTGGTATCAAAAAGCGGTCCTCGGACCATGTTCGACAGTCAAGATTGAGGCTCCGTGCTTAGCACGTATTTACACCCCCTAGGCTTTAACCGAAACGCTCGGTAGGAAAGTAAGGGGCTGTAAAGTGACTTCTCTGTGTGAGAGTCTTCATTTTCTTTTAAGTTACAGTTGTCTGTGCGACTTGTTGTTGTAACTTTGCCTATGTATACTATTTTGCTTCTGTAAATATATATCTCCTCCTGACCATCATCAGATCATCGTCTTCTGCTTCTTCACTGCCGAATGACCACGTTTGGAGAGGCTTCAGCCCCTCCGAAGATTGGCAACGAACGAGCTAAACATCACTGGCGATGACATCATCGATTGCTTCTTTGTTGCAAAGGCTACACAATGTGTTCTCAGAGCTACGTCGAGGTCGTTCACTTGTTGATATTTCTTCGTACCCGACACAACCGCGTTCGGCCCAATGCACACCGTCGTGTGTATTCGTTTCCTTGTCAATAGTGTTCACGCGCCTGAGGAACACAGCATATGCTAGCAGCGGGGATATTGGAGAACGGGTTTGAATGCACGTTACCCTGGACAACTCTGCCTTGGCGCACTGCGCTTTATGACACCAGTCAGCAGCTTGCGTACTCGACTGCCGGCGAAACGGACGACGCTGTGTTGTGCCGAAGACGACAAATCGTTCTGGCGAACACTCCATGCGGGCTCTATTTGAAGAGAGAAAAGGTTTGCTTTGCAATCTCGTTTTCAGGCGCGTTTTCTAAAGGATTAGGGACACTAAATTTCTTTTATTTTCTTAATTCGCTGTAACAGTGGACAAGGATACACTATAGTATACATAAATAGTTAGAAAATGGTTTATCGCGTCTATTTTCGGTTTTTATGGACTCTGACGTGGAAACTCTATAGCACATACAATTACCAAAAGTAGTATGCACTCGTAGCAGACGATGCATTGCTCTCTGAACGCACTTTACTTGCATATGTTCATAGTGTCAAGCGTTCTGCATCCATCAACGACTGCTGAGACTGAAACCAAAAACTGCGTTAAAAATGTTGTGTAATAAATTACTTGAAACCTAGAAGGCTTATTTGCTCCAGTTATGTCGCTTCGGAGGCCTAGCGCACTACTGCCAGAAAAACAATTTGACATAACTTCACGTCTCGGTACTTTTAGCTCCCAAAGCACTGGACCTGAGACCACGCAACCATTTAAAGAGTGGCACTTACACACGCTATCACCTATAGTGAGGTCTGTACACGACTCATTTCGAAATAGGTGCTTTTCGTAGTGAGTATTGATAAATGTAAACCACAAGAATGACGCATCGCAGCACAGAAGATTTTGCGTTTATTCTGTGCACATGATATCTTGCGCTGCAAGCTGATGGATTTGTTTTCTTTCCCCAACAGGGCCTCCATTTTAAAGCATTCATGTTTTGTGCAATACCAGTGACGCACCATTAATAGGCATGACAAATACCAGACTCGTCTGATCTGTTTATCGAAGTGTTTGCGCAGATCGATACAATCAGCAAACCGCGGAGCATGAATACTTCTTGCATGAAAACTTGTCTGTGCAACTTTGAACGGATTGCAGACATCGCAAGAAAGACATTAAAGAAGAAAGTTATTTACAAGATTTCTTCCCTTCTGCAGCGTCTCCTGTCCAAGTGCTCGTTGTGTACGCCATGAAGCACCCTCGCGGCGAGCCCATCTGTGAAAAAAAAAAATCAAAAGTACAGCTCCTTTTGTGTCACCATTCAAAGTAACAATTACAGTACTAGACGAGTGTGTAATTTGCGCGGTATACATTAAAAAGTGCAATGACTCACTCTAAACACTTCATGACAGCATTGATCAGTTGGCTGCGCAAAAAGAGGAAAGCACTCGACATGTGCCTAACATTCATGTTACAAATAGCTCCTTCTGAAATAATGTGTCTTACAGTCCTCCATTGGCGGCCTGTGCAATATAAATTTCAAATAACTACAGCAAAATGGTAACAACTGAAAATTTGCGCGCAAAAGCACGTATTTAATGTTGTCGGCTCATGGTTTCGTTTTGCGTTTGAATCGGACGCAATCGAATAGACCGCAGCCACGTAGGCTTTGTTTCGATTTGTTTCTGCGCCGGTTTCTAGCAGCAGCACTATGACGGAAATTATTCAACGGAGAGAAGAAACAAGAAATTTAAAGAGAAAGTATGATGAACCTGTTGCAGCTATATACAATGAGGTGACGGCACAGATATAAAAAATTATAGCCCCCCTCTCTAGCCCTACACAACAATTATGACTAACAAGACTATGCAAGCTCCATCGTAAAGCACAGCCGACAACACATCCAGTGGTTGACATAAGTCACGAAATATTTATAGCATATACAGACGCATCAGTGATTCAAAGCGGTGGAAGAACGGCAACTACCAGTCCCAAACATGCAGAGTTATTCACACATAGTGAGTACGTAACGGACCACCCGTACTTTCTTGTAATGGAGCTGTATGCTATCAACCATGCGATGGTGGCTATAAATGCCATACCGTCTATAATAGGAGCTCACATTGCACCGACTCTCTAGGGGCTATTAAACAGCTCAAAAGAGTTACAAAAACACTAAGCGTTACCCAGGAGATACATGATTTAAATAAGAAAACAACAAAATGTGTCCAGGTACATTGAATATAAGAACACGGTAATAACATAGATCACAAAAAACATACGCCTACACACCAAGCCCCTAACACAAGTGCCTCACTCACAAGCCTCCGATTTTATTCTGGCTCCGTTTTCCTAATATTGGTATCGGTTGTAAGGAAAACTGCACGTGCCCTTATTCCCCCGTGCACTTACTTCCTCCCTCATAACCTAACGAGAATGGAGAAGGTGTCCCTTAACAAGCATTAGGGCCGGGGCGGCCCTTACTCCGTCGGTGACGTCCCGATGGGGCTCTGAAGAGGATGCAGTACACAGCAGATGCCCTATGTGTCCAAGGTCAGCTGCCGAGATGGATCTTCGCCAGGTTTATGGACATGACCAGGAATGTAGCCATCAAGAATAAGACGATTACAAGAAGTTGGACTGTCGCCTACAAAGGAGGAACTTTTACACTTTTGGCTAATCAACAATATTAAAAGCCGGAGCTTGCTCCGGTTTCTTGAAGAAAATAGACTGCATGACTTCTTTTAAGTTAAAAGACAGGCTCATTCTGTGCCCCCCCCCCCCCCCCCCCCATGGCAAGCCTTCGAATAATAAAAAAGAAAAGATTGCCTCGTGCTTCAGGGTTATCAAGAACTTCGTTCTCCTCTTCAAAAACTGACCTAATATGGCATTCGTCGCGGCTAGTAACTCAATGTGGGCTCTGAACACCACTCCGAGCTAAATCCATGTTCAGCCAATTTTATATATCGCTAAATAGCAGCACCTTCTCCAGTAATAAGACCTCTGCGGTTGCCGGTTTGCTCCTCAAAATGTATTTTGGACTACCTTGAGGATACTTCAAAAATGCTCGCTGAGACAACAGGTACTTCTTTTTTTACTTTTATTTGCAGAACACACCAATGCACGCAGTATAGCACACGAAAGAACACATAAATCACTAGGTAAAGAATCGCAACAAACGCTAGCAAAGAAACGCTAAAGTTACAACTTGGAAAAGAAGTCACGATAAGACGAAAACGCGAAAGACATAGAAAGGAAAAATTACACTGAAAATGAGCCCTATGTACAAGTGCAGTTACAGATGCCTCTTTTGCCACCCCTCCCACTAACTATGCCGACCACCACTTCTCACCGCGCTTTGTGTTGCCTTCTCCTTCAAGCTCTCCTCTCTTATGTTTCGAACAGTGTCCAAGGTAGAACAGAGTTTCTCGCGAGTGTTCATGTTGATGCCGTGCAACACCCCCCTCTGCGCCTCACTCTATTGTCCTCAATGAAAAAAAAAAAAACACAGCCTTAGTCAAGTGCCAATTTCATACCGGCCGGCGGGAAGTCGAAGCCGCGCTGGTGGCCTGGAGCATCACCTATGGCAGCAGCTGCGGCGGCTGTGATGACCACCCCACCGCCCTAGGCTGCATTCGGGTGCTCGCCTTTGCTCTTGTACACTCCTTGTGCGGCGTCTTCCGCAAGTCTGGCTACTGCAGCGAAAGATATCACTGCAGTCTACTCCAAGGCATACAGCGTTTCTTCTCCCTACTGTGGCTCATACTTTTCAGCCGAGGACGATGGCACCGGTGCTTCGATACATGGTTGATATGGGTGCTTCTTGGTCCTCCCTAAACGCTGTTCCTAGTCAGGAGATCCTCCATGCTCACCCACAAAGTGGGTGCAGCTTCGTTCTTGCTGAGCCCTTCGTTCGAGATGTCGATGCTGGAAGTATCGGCCAAGTATCGGAAGTAACTCCCGCGTTGATCAGTGTGGAAGCTGCGAGCACTCTTGCAGGCGCTCACGATCGATGAAGGCCACCGCAGGAATGACCAGCCCTACGCTTCCGTCTCGGCCGGCGCGCTGTTCTTCCAGACGCCAGCCGGCTCGAATGAACTACGACGCCATGACGTCGCGCAGAAGTGTGGCTCAGCCAGCAGCTGCAGCCCACACCACCACCACCCAAGCCTGGAATGCCGCGTCAGCCCTCTGGGCCAAAGGTGTTTCGGCGATGCGCGTGCCCTCCGTCAGTTTCAGCGTCTTGATCGTTGCTTCCGCTGTCGCCTGAAGATTTAGACCTGCAAACGTTTCACTATAGCAATCGTGGGCCGAAAAATGATTTTACTGAAGGGTCAACTTAGAATACGAAAACGTCGTCTCTTCTTTAAATACTGCCTCTATTATTTTAGGAGAGTGCAGCTCTTATCCCCTGAAAACGAAGGTAAGCGTCAACCTCTTTTTTTTTTTTTTTTTAAGTGCATAATACAGCAGTATTTTTCTTTTTCCTTGTGTAATTGTTTCTTTACTGAGATCCATGCAAACGCCTGCTCAAGTCTAGAAGTCTTCGCGCAATGTGCCAAAACAACTATGAGCCACGCTTCGCTCTTCCCGAACTGTGGCGTAGAGGGGGCCTATATCTTATGGCATGGGCACGCGAGGACAACACCCAAACAGAATTGATAGATGAACCGACTACTGCGGGGTAGAAGGAAAGCAGTTCAGCTTATACTCGGCTATTCAATACAATCTGAGCGAAAGGGAAAGATCGAGTGGAAATTCCAAATACCCCCTCATCATCATCATCAGCAGCAGCAGCAGCAGCCCCCCCTCCCCCTCCTCAAAAAAAGCTAGTTATGGTGTTACTCTGGTTAACCTTAGTTAAACTGCGATAGCATCGACGGAAACTTCTTTTGCCTTCTACATTATTCCCCTATCACGCCCTATCAGTGCAAGGTGCCAGACATTGCGGACACTTAAGCTCTCCTTTAAGAGTATGACGCGAGAGCATAAGTTTACCAGTCTCCTTCTTCTTCTGCTCATCCTCCTGCTCAAGGTCATGCGTGGCCTCCGCCGGGACCACGCAACGGCTCGAAACCTGGCGCAGTATTGCTATCGCAATAAAAAAAAAAGTCAGAAGGGTTCAACGTTGCTGAACCGAATGTGTAGCGTAAGCATTAGCTGCGGGTGACCGAGCATTCTTCTTCGCTTTCTTCTCCGTCTTCCACGGTGCCGCGGCGCCACGCCGACGGCATGAAAACCTACATCTGTGTAGCTTTCGCTACAAAAGAAAATCTACTCTAAAGAAACAAAAATCCCAATGATTGTTTGCATTATCGCGCTATATGGTATTTAGTCCGTCATTAATCGTTTCACTCTGGCGACATTTTTTTTTTCGGCAGTTCGCTCTGCCGCCAGCCCTACGTCAACAGAAGCTATAAGGAAGACGACATACAAAGATGTTGCACAAGGCGCTAACTCATTTTCGCGTAATGGCTTGTGAGCACGAGTTCGGAGGAGAATGAGAGGGTTGCTTTTGAGAATTTAGGTTTGTTCTGTGGTGTCCTCGAATTTTTCTTCTCAAGATCAAAAACGCTAAAATATATCTGTTATTGATATTAAGGTTTACAGCCATACAAGGGTGACTCGTCAAACTTCTATGGAGCGTATTTATTGATGTACGTACATCATGGTTGCTGCCTTTATACTTGTACCCCTTAGTGCCGTCAAAACTTCTGCTCTGGACTCTGTCCTTCATTAATGAGATAGATCTGAATGATTTACAGCAACACGCCAAAGGCTCTATTTAATACGCCTCGAAATCGTGACCTGGATTACGGAGGAGGAAGTTACATTTTGGATAATATTCAGCCTCTAACGAGTATAACTGATTTAAGCGCTTGCCGATGCTCGCAGAGGTGGTGCGTCTGTATAGAGAACATACACTGCCTCATTCCCTGCCGTATTGGTTTCAGGCAAAAATTACAGGCCTTTCAAAACTTGATTGTTCTTTAACGGTGCCTGATGCGACACGCCGATCCGATCACTCTCGGCAATCTTCAAGCTAGGAACGAGATCATATAATGTTTTCGCGAGGTTTTTGGAATATATTCAGTAGCGGTGTTTTTGAGATGTAAAAGGCGTCCATCCGAAATGGTCAGACAGGAGGCATCTTGCAAGATGTTGCCAGAGTATTGTATGGTATGGCATGGTATGGTATAGTATGGTACGGTATGGTAACGTATGGCATGACATGGTATGTTATTACATGGTGTCGTATGGCATGGTAAGGTCTGGTGAGGTATGGTATGTTATGACATGGTGTGGTATGGTAAGGTGTTGTGTGGTATAGTATATATGGGTGCAAAAAGAACGTTTTTATATATAGAGAGACAAGAAGTTTTGTTCGGTTTATGGGAGACTATGAGAGACGCCGTTGTGGAGGGCTCCAAATATTTCGGCCATTTGGGCTTCTCTAATATGCACTGACATCGCACAGCACACGGGCGCCTTACTTTTCGGTTCCTTTAAATAACGGCTGCCGCAGCTCGCATTCGATCGTGCATCCTTGGGCCCAGCAGTGCATCCTTGGGCCCAGCACCTAACCACAGAGCGTCCGAGGAAAAGCATTTTAGGAGAACAAAATCCAGGAGACTGATCTTATAATGTATTCCGTCTCATTGAATGGTTACGGTTAATGTCACAATCCAGTTGCGTGCGCATTGTTTGTTTAAACTGGCGATTGTTTGCGGCAGCTTGGGTCATTATTTGTCAGAAATGACCAAAAGAGAGCTCAAAATTTTATTCTTGAGGAAAGCCGAGTGAATATTTTCCGCCGCATTCAAAGTGGCGTCGCACGCACAAAGTTCTCCTTATGAGTAACGCCAGTAGAGGCCAGAAAATGCCAAGTTTTAAAACTGGTTTTTACTGCAATAGAACACCATCCCACAGTAAACTATAGGTGCCTTAATCTGCGGAAACATACGATAAAACTTTCAAACAATTTAAGACCGAATAATGTAGCAGCGTTTTAGCGTAATTAAAAAGAGTAAATGGGGCGAAGGCATGTGTTTAGCCTCTTCGGCTCTTGGTTTTACTTTGTGCTAAAAAGTTGGGGTGATGACGAGGTGCAGTGCACAGCGCGAGACAGAGTGGCAGCTAAACACGCGGGATGATCGCCTTCTGCGATAGCTTTGAGCAAAAAAGAGGGTGTACAAGAAAGAAAAGACCTGTAAACAAAAAAAAAACTAAAAAATAGGGAACCGAGAAAGGGGTTATGCATGGAGCATGCAGGAAGGCATGTAGTTCTGTTGAAAGAGTTGAATACTTGGTATGGGTGACCGTAACTTGTGCGTATTCACGCTGGCTTCAATATGCAACGTTTTTCTTGTTGCACTGATTATGTATATTTAATTCTTATATTCTACTGGGAGGTATTTCCAAAAATTGCATTCAATTTTGGCAACCTTGATCAGAGTCCGATTGGAGCGAGTAACCATATCGAACCTCTTTCTATGAGCAGGTGACAGAGGCCTTGGTGTTGGTCATTTGTATTTGAGAAATATGGCGCTGCGCTTCATGTTTCTCAGGAGACAGACGCACCTCTTTCTTCATTTTTTTTTTTCAATACATGCTTTCCAATGATTACCGTACTTAACAGTTTTATCAAGTGTAGGTCGTCGTTACGATGTGCCGCGCCTTCTATGAGAGGTTTTAGCGTTTTGTCGTTTTCTTGTGTTGCGTTTCAATAAGGAGTATTTGGACACGCTAAAAGAAAAAAAAAAACACCCATCACAGGATCTAATGGATGTGGTCCTTCCAGTCCTCCTCTCCTGAGAGGTTTCCAATGCTACAGCTGGTAAAAATGTTTTGAAGAGGGTACGAGGAAGATCTGAGGCATGCCTGCAACCAAGACACCCTGTTTACATCCATACACTGGTACCTTACACGTTAAATCTCGGTTATATCCAAGAGGAATTCACATACCATTTTGGACAAACTGAAACACAATCATGCTATCTGGTAGAAGGTCTTCTTACTCGGTGTATTCTCTGAGTCTCTGGAGGACTACGTGCTCTATTAGTTTCCCCAAGGTTGCGATTAGGGAGGTCGTCTATGATTGTTAAGGTCAATATTCTATTTGGTTTGGAATTGAAGATCACTGTGGCATGTTTCAAATTACTCGTTATTTACCCAATTTCTCAGCACTTCGTTAGGGCAGCGACAAAATTTGGGTCTTGATTTCTTAGCGCTTTGTTTGTTACCGAGTCTTGTCAAGGGGATAATGCAGTCTAGATTTGAGCTAGGGATCCCCAAATTTCTGCTTTACTGAAGGGTTCATCTACCCCCTATTGTTCTTGTGATCAAAGAGAAATTCGTTATTGCATTTTTATTTAAGCAGCTCCAACAGCTCATGTTCGCCTCCAGAGAATGAATGGATGATTTTGCTGATCGGTCCTCGGTTACTGGATTTCGTGTGTGATGGATCCAAGAGGTGTCTTAGCAAGTGCCAGGTATTCTTGTTGCATGGTTGCTCGTTCAGGTGTTCATACGTTGGATACCACTGTTGTCAACAGAGATCCTCCGCGTGCTTCTCAATTTCCTTTTCCAAACTAGCAATCCTGATTCTCCGCCTTCTATTGAGACGCTGAAGTTTCCATCTGCGCACTAGTCTGTTTCTCGTTTCCCAGAGGTGGGCTAGCTTCGAGTATACGTTGGGCTGATCCTCGCTTGTTTCAATTTCACTGCTGTGTGTTTCAACATCCTCAAGTAAAGCTTCTTTCCCCTTCATGGAATTTTTCCTAATCTGAGTACCTTGTGAGTTTCCACTTTCGTCGGCTGAAGGTGTCTATCCTGGTGGTTATACTATAATGCAGTGATCGCTGTTTAAGTATTCTCCTGTATTAACCCAGACAGGGTTGTTGACGTTCTTCACTGATGTTAGATCCGGATTGCTGTCGCTAAAGACGCTGCTGTCCGTTCTGGTCGACCTGGTGAGTTCGTTTAAGAGCGTTAGGCTGAACTCCTGTCATTTCTTCCAAATGAGTTTTCCCGTTTTGTTAGACCTTTCATATTCCTACTCCATGTGGCAAGCATTGAAATCCCCGACTACCAAAAGGCGCCACGTTTTGCTAATTTGTACAACTTTGGCTAATAGCTTGGGGAAGTCCCGAGCTGAATCTCTAGGTGAACTGTGTATGCTCAGGTTGTATGCGCTCTTCTGCACTTTTCTCGCAAGTATGATCTGCGTGAATGTGTATTTTACGGGTGTATCCTCAGTTTCGTACTGAATGTAGCTGAGTTTCTTGATTGTAGAAGTAGCGGTGGCGGTTTGTCTTCTGTTGGTTTGCATTTGTCCCGCTAGTTGGTAGCCCGATAGGCTGACTTCGAGTGGTTCTTTTACCACGATGATGTCTGGTTTAGCGTCAGTTCTTTTAATGTGTATCTGCGGGTGTAACTGCTCTTTGGTTCTCGAGTGCCTTTCGCAGGCTCCCTCAACTGTAGAAAGATAACACCTGCAAAAGGCAATCGAGAAGAAATAGGAGGTTGACTCACATGCTCAGTTTTAGGTGATCAGAGCTGCACCACCCTAAAAAATAGAGGCAATATTTAAGAAGAGGCTACTTTTCTCTATTAAAATGCAATCCGTCCAGAAAAGTATTTAGAATTTTGGCGCCCGTGATAGCTGAGCGAAGAGCTTGCCGGTAAACTTCGTAGGTCAAAAGGAGAAGCGACGATGAAGATGCTAAAGCCAACGGAGGTCCCGCGCATTATATGACCCACAGTTAGACTGGAGGCGCCAAATTAGAAGTCTTGTGCTTAAATGTAAACGTGCCCTTGGCCGTTTGATGAGAATTAGCAACAAAAAATATGGTATGCGTCGGGACACACTGCTCTTGCTTTATAAGACCTGCTTACGGCCAATACTTGAATTCGGCTCCATTTTCTTTTCTGGATGCCCAAGGCACAAAACTGAATATGTTGATTTTGGGACGACCGATGGCCTCCACTACGGCTCCTCTTTCTCTCTTTCCACTTTCATTCCCACCTTCCTCCCTTCCCTTACGGCGCGGTTCGGGTGTCCACAGAGCAAGTGTGACAGTTACTGCGCCTTTCCCTTCCTGTGAACCAATTTAACTTAACTTAACTTTTTGGGACGACGAGCTCTGCGCCTTTGCTTAGCTATGTCTAAATCTGTGGAAAATGATTTGCTATACTAGGAAGCTCGGATACCTAATATAAATTAGCGGTTTCAGCTTTTTGCTGTGCGAGCATTTTTAAGGTATTCGGAGCCTGTCCCTGGATTGGCTAACCCCATATTTACTTCTATCCCATCATACTTCTTTGATAATATGTAGCCTAGGTATAAGCTACCTCAGGTTGTGTTTACTAATTACCTGCCGTCGAAACGTTCCGTATCAATAACTCTTTAGTGCAAGTTAACCACCGGCGGTCTGCTATCATAATCTCATTTGATGACACCTTCTCGGGGAATGCTATCAATTTGTTGCCAAATTATTAAATGGCCTTATAGATGAGTATCTAGACAATTTTCGAGCCATATTGCCATTTTACAGATGCCTTCCAGCAGAATAGAAAAAGCAGCTAATGGCATATACTCTCAGGCTCTTGACTGGAGTTATTCATTTCGGGTACCTGACTATACACCAATTTTTGCTGCTGAGGTTCTGGCCATTGAGTTGGCCTTGACAAAAATATCGTTGCACTTCAGGATCACGTTGTAGTCCATCAGCGCGGGGTGCGCAGACCGATCTCGGTACCGGCCACCTGCTTGATCACGGCGTAGTTCGAGTTCCTGGCGAGCACGATGATGATCATCTCTAGGTTGGCAGTGCTGCGCGGTTCCTCGAGCACAATGTTTGCATGGGCTTACGATTTGCGTCAATCGTGGTCACGTCCAGCGCCTGTTCGACACGCATTTATTTTATTTATTTATTATTTTTATTTTTATTCATTTAATTATTTATTTATTTATTTCCAATACCTCAAAGACCCCAGGAGTGCGGGGATTTACATGAAGGGTAGGCCTGACAGTATTGTAGCGATTGACATAAAAATTGTTCAACGGCGGCTTAGAAATGATTTTGAAACTGTAAATCAGAAAGAAGAAATGGGCGTGGGCAGGACATGCAGTGCGAAGAGAGGATAACCGATGGTCGCTTAGGGTAACAAACTGTATTTCAACGGAAGGAAAACGTAGCAGGGGACGGCAGAAAGTTAGGTGGGTGGATGAGTTTAAGAAGTTCGCAGGGGTCAAGTGGATGCAGCTAGCACGGAACCGGATTAAGTGGAGAAATATGGGAGAGGCCTTCGCCTTGCAGTGGGTCCAGTCAGGCTGATGATGATGATGGGTTAGAGTGAACGACGATGTCAGCGGGAAGATCGTTCCAGTCGGTGGCTGTCCTTAAAAAATGAGTTGAGGCGCGTTGTCGTTCGGGTATGTGGCGGATAAACGGCCAAGGTGTGGCTGTGTCGACTGGATGTCCGATGAATTGACGTGATGACTGCTGTGCTAGGTGATAAGGCATGATAACATTTATGAAATGAAAAGAGTCTACATATTTTACGGCGGTCTTGCAAGCTCGGGAGGCCGGCATTAGCTTTTAGATTAGTGGCGCTAGTATTGCGAGAATAGTCAGAGAAGATAAATCTAGCAGCACGCTTTTGAGTGAATTCAATGTTAGATGTCAGGCTTTGAAGATACGGGTCCCGCAATGCGCATGCGTACTCCAATTTGGGCCTTACAAAAGTTACATAAGCTAGCTGTTTAACGAAAGAAGGTGCCTGAGCTAAGTTACGCCGAAGAAAACCAAGTTAGCATCGTTTGTAAAGGATGTGATGTGAGCATGCAATCTAAGATTACTGAAAATTGTGACACCCAAATATTTCACAAAAGATACGGAGGAGATAGTAGTTCCGTTTAGTAAGTAGTTGTATGAAAAATAACGTTGGCGCCTGTGGCAGGTAATTAGGGCCGTTTTGTTAACATTTGGGGTCAGTGACCAATTTCGACAACAATCCTCGACCTTTGCCAGATCGGCCTGGAGAGCCAAATTATCAATAGGGTTATGTATGGGACTGTAAATAAGCCAGTAAGGATGCCCAGGTAAATTCCCAGTTCCTGGCTGACGCGGATGAGCATTTTGACAAAGTTATCCAGGCTGCCTCGCTTAATTAAGAAGGCTCAGGAAGAGCAGTGTCCAGCGGGTCAGCAGGGCCGGCTTGAAGAAGAGACGGCCGCGCAGCTCTCAGGTCCCCTCGCGGGGCTTGCCGACGAAGTTGTTCGCGATGACCAGGGATGGCAGTTTGAGCACGCGGCCCATCAGTTGAGTCGGCTTGGTGCTGATCTTAATGCCGAACTCGCGCAGGCAAGGATTGCTCTTGCTGACCAAGTCCCGCACTGACTGGCGGATCACGTTGAAATGATTGGCAGGAGGCTGAGCACTGCACCTGATCATCTCCGACGTCTGGTTCACGTCAAGATTCTTCTTGCAATGCTGTCCTCGAGCAGACCTTCGAGCAGACCTTCAGCGGGAGGTAGACAGGGTGAGTCTCACTGCCTGTCTGGACGCAGGGTAGGTTGGCGTACATGAGGCGAACATAGCAGCTCTCAAAAAAGTTAGACACAGAGCAGCAGGAACCGCGTTCCATGCTGAAGAAAAGCTTCTTCGCTGGCTCTTTATTGACGCATAGCACCTTGAACTTGCTCGGGTTAGGAAGGTGAGTAACCTTGACACTCAGCCCCATCAGCTGCTTGTTGACACAAACGTACTGTTGCTCGCTATGATCCCTAAAGTCTCTGGCCGACATCTCGCGCAGGCCCTTGTTCAACACCTTGCACATGAAGCCAGTTACCGGCAGAGGCTCGTTGAAAGCAGTGGCCGACATGTCAACATGAGCATGGGTTTCAACTGAGTTGGTCGAATGCTCGTATAGTAGCCGAACAAGAGTTCGCGGCCATCTCCGAGGGTGTGGTCATTTGGTGTAGGCGCCTTGAAAAAGCACCGTCCAACAGGCGTCAGTTTGATCGAAGGTCCTTCTTGCCGCAGAAGGATGTCCACGGCCTGGAGATCCTCCTCGGCAACTTGCCTCACGTGTTTATTGAAGACGGCTTGCAGAGCGTCCAGATTTAATGTGGCTGCGTACTGGACCTCGACAACGAACTTCTCCATCCGTTGGCCTTCTTCGATGTCGACCGTTAACGTGAGCTCGCGGAACTTGAGTTCCCGTCTCGTTTATAGGTTTTTGCGGCCGTATAAGGCAGGTAAGCTGCCGCGGAGGTCGAGCCTGTACTTTTTGACGAGCATCTCGAGGGCGAGGCGGCTGATCTTGGTGCTAATGCAGCGGTACTTGCGGTTCTCTTGGACTTTAGCCTCCTTGCATGTTTAGGAGCAGATCTCCACGTCGTAGTGGTACAAGTTTCTGGCAGGGATCTCCAGGTTGAAATCATTGCTGGTCAACTGGATCAGCCGGCCCAGTTCTCCACGAGCAGGCCGCCGCGGAAAGTGGGATGGCAGCCTCCGCTCGATTTCCTGCAGACAGCGCGAGAACAGATCGCGGCAGTCAAGCAGTACTTATTGAAGTTCGTTTTATTTCATTCTTCCGGGACTAAGCGCAAAAAACGACGCATAAGAATAAGGAATTTATGTCGAAGCGCTTCATCCTTGTTCTTATTGGTGCGCCTAGTCCAGCAAGCGCAGTAGGCTGTCAAAATCCAGTTCCTCCAGATGACGCCACCGATTGCACATAAGGCTTTCTAAAAGATCTGAGGAAACCGTTGATGCGAATTCAATAGAATGCGCTGAACATGTAGGTGCGTTTCAGTTCAGCGTATTAGCGTTCATTTTTCCGGCGGCGATTCAATGCAAGGTGTGCATGCTTAGTCAAGGAGCTTATCGGCTTTCACGTAATCCATCGAAACGCCCTCGAGTGCTCAGTGGATCATATCACACCTGCTGATGACCTCAGTGGTAGAGGCGAGTAAACCATATCGATATGCCGGCTCCTCTGTTTTACTTCTTTTACTGTTGGATACCGTTCATTTCGAATGAAACTCGATCTGGTCTTCGCTTTCTTAGGGGAATCAACAGCTATAGACAGGCCGAGGACGTTTACCTTGTCAATCGCAACGCAGTCAACCTAGTCCAGCGAGAGGAGCAAGCAGACTTCAGGAGCACCCAGTTTGTTTTTTGTCACCGCCCGGAAGGTTTCATACTTTTTCGAAGCCATACGAGGCCTTGCGCCAGCTAGCATGTAAGCAAATAATGCTATCTCTTGTCTGTAGCAGTATTAAGCGCGCATTACACCACTCGCAAAGCAGCTTGGACAGTACTGGTTGCTGGGGCAGTGCCCATGTTACACTCTCCCGTCGCAGTCTTCTAAACCCTTATTACCACAACTGGTGCGTTCCCCAAAGCGCCTATACCGTGAAATATGCAATGTGTCTTGCGCCTCAGATATTATATTTCGGTAGCTATCTAAGTCGAGCCATTTACACTACGACATATAACACCAATACGTTCACCCCCTGCAGGCATCGACAGCAAAATCCATCATTCTAATATTGGAGCTTGTTGGCAGTACTATGTAGAGTCGTCCACATTTCCAACACATTCCCAAGATTGTTGGCAATCATTATGATACCTGGAGGTGGGCAAGGGTGGTCTCGGTGCGAGCAACAGCAGCCGCCATAGCTCACCTGCATCTTCAGCTCGTTGTTCTGCGACTTTATGATTGAAGGTGGAAACCAGCGAAAAAAGGGCGCGTTAACAAGGAAGGAGTGCAAAAGGACGACGCTGGAACACAACTGAATTTTACTGCATGGAAGTGGTCAGAGCAGGGCGCACACTTTATGTTGCCAATGCCGTTTGGGGGCCCGCATGGGCGTGGCCGTGGGCGACGGTGAGCGAGCTCTCGGTAGGTGCCACCGAGCGCTCCGTTGCCCAGGTTGGCACCTACGCCGAAGGTGAAGAAGGATACAACGATGGAGATACAGAGAGGGAGACCTGTGTGCATCCGGTAGGTCCTCCTGGAGAAAAAGGAAACCATAGCTGATGTTTACAAGGCGTACAAATGTCTAATCTCTGCGGGAGGCTCAGCGACACATAGCAAGACCGAGCAACTCACTTCACAAACGAGCGTTTCAGTATTCCGCCAGCGTGATTGAATCAAGTTACTTTCCCGACACGTGGAAGCCTCTGGTGAGCCTAACAATTTGGTGATTAAGATCCGCCACAGAACGAATGTGTGTCACCAGAAAGACGCCCGCTCAGTAGTAGTACACAGGTAACGATGCTTGTTACTCATTGCACGCATCGCAGCAGGACGTGATGAAAACAGTGGTCGCGGCACGATTTGAAAAGGAAAAGGGACATTGTAATACTCGTCGTTTCAGCATGACTGAGTCGATTAATGCTTTTCGTCAAGAATCAAGAGTCATCACGCTGAACACGGGTGATGTGCGGAATCGCCATATTTTTAACGTGCCTAACAAACGCAAGGGAGCTGCGGCGATACGTAAATTCCTGTCGTCATCGACGACTACACGGTTAAGGGACGGGCTGACGGGCAGCGATTGGCGGAAAAAAATTAAGCACTCACCTTTCTCGCGGACTCGCTGCCGCGCTAGCGGGATGGTCTTCCTCCGGTACAAGGACTGTTTGTGGGAACCAAGATTTGCGACGACGAGGGGGGAATCCTCTGGGCAGTTGGGTGTGAGGACAGGGAGCCTCAGCAGCGAAGTCAAAGCGACCGCCCGGCAGATGGGTAGTTGGGTGGGAGGACAGGACGCCTCAGCAGTGAAGGCACAGTGACCGTCCGGCAGATGGGTAGTTGGGTGGGAGGACAGGGCGCCTCAGCAGTGAAGGCACAGCGACCGTCCGGCAGATGGGTAGTTGGGTGGGAGGACAGGGCGCCTGAGCAGTGAAGGCACAGCGACCGTCCGGCAGATGGGTAGTTGGGTGGGAGGACAGGGCGCCTCAGCAGTGAAGGCACAGCGACCGCCCGGCAGATGGGCAGTTGGGTGGGAGGACAGGGCGCCTCAGCAGTGAAGGCACAGCGACCGTCCGGCAGATGGGTAGTTGGGTGGGAGGACAGGGCGCCTCAGCAGTGAAGGCACAGCGACCGTCTGGCAGATGGGTAGTTGGGTGGGAGGACAGGGCGCCTCAGCAGTGAAGGCACAGCGACCGTCCGGCAGATGGGTAGTTGGGTGGGAGGACAGGGCGCCTCAGCAGTGAAGGCACAGCGACCGTCCGGCAGATGTGCAGTTGGGTGGGAGGACAGGGCGCCTCAGCAGTGAAGGCACAGCGACCGTCCGGCAGATGTGCAGTTGGGTGGGAGGACAGGGCGCCTCAGCAGTGAAGGCACAGCGACCGTCCGGCAGATGGGCAGTTGGGTGGGAGGACAGGGGGCCTCAGCAGTGAAGGCACAGCGACCGTCCGGCAGATGGGCAGTTGAGTGGGAGGACAGGGCGCCTCAGCAGTGAAGGCCCAGCGACCGTCAGGCAGATGGGCAGTTGGGTGAGAGGACAGGGCGCCTCAGCAGTGAAGGCACAGGGACCGTCCGGCAGATGGGCAGTTGGGTGGGAGGACAGGGCGCCTCAGCAGTGAAGGCACAGCGACCGTCCGGCAGATGGGTAGTTGGGTGGGAGGACAGGGCGCCTCAGCAGTGAAGGCACAGCGACCGTCCGGCAGATGTGCAGTTGGGTGGGAGGACAGGGCGCCTCAGCAGTGAAGGCACAGCGACCGTCCGGCAGATGTGCAGTTGGGTGGGAGGACAGGGCGCCTCAGCAGTGAAGGCACAGCGACCGTCCGGCAGATGGGCAGTTGGGTGGGAGGACAGGGGGCCTCAGCAGTGAAGGCACAGCGACCGTCCGGCAGATGGGCAGTTGAGTGGGAGGACAGGGCGCCTCAGCAGTGAAGGCCCAGCGACCGTCAGGCAGATGGGCAGTTGGGTGGGAGTTCAGGGCGCCTCAGCAGTGAAGGCACAGGGACCGTCCGGCAGATGGGCAGTTGGGTGGGAGGACAGGGCGCCTCAGCAGTGAAGGCACAGCGACCGTCCGGCAGATGGGCAGTTGGGTGGGAGGACAGGGCGCCTCAGCAGTGAAGGCACAGGGACCGTCCGGCTTATGGGCAGTTGGGTGGGAGGACAGGGCGCCTCAGCAGTGAAGGCACAGTGACCGTCCGGCAGGTGTGCAGTTGGGTGGGAGGGCAGGGCGCCTCAGCAGCGAGGTCACAGCGACCGTCCGGAAGATGCGTAGTTGGGCGCGAGGAGAGGGCGCCTCAGCAGTGAAATCACAACGACCGTCCGGCAGATGAACGAGCTCCTTTTGCAGAAACCTAGGCGTAACGCGCATCGGGCCTATGCTCTGCCCCGGATGAGCAAGGCACCCGGTTAGTGCCAACGGGGCAGCTAACCATTGTTCTACTTGCGCTTGGCGTCAGATACGGGCTGTAGGGTCGCGCGCGCACTATCATGACCATCTTCTCGTGGCATGTGCTGCTTCGTCCACTTCGCCTCCGAAGTATAATTTGGTAAAGTTATTAGTCGTATTCGACACTGTCGACTGTGGCTCCGCCCCTTCCTTCACGGTTTCACGTTGAAGGTAGTCGAGAGAAAAGATAGAAAGAGAGAGATAGAAAAAGATGCTGATTAGTAAACGTCATTGGTGCAAGGGCATCTGGGGCAAATAGCGCCAGCGACTGACACTGTGTTATAACTATGTCAAATGGCAAAAAGTCATTAGATGCTGTAGAAAAAAATGCATAAAAAGGAATTAGTCCACTGTAAATGGGTGGAAATATAATCGGGAAATTTATGACATAAAACGTTGGGACGTTGGGAAAGAAAATGATAAGGTGTTTAAGTTGAAGGAAGATTCCAGAGTAGGTACGAGTAATGAAGGAGTAAAGCTGTTTCCTGTTACTAACCATTCTATTTATCCTTGAACAATGTTCAAAGACGCCAGAATAGCGTCGTGGCAAATCTAACGTTAAATAGGCAATGGCGATGAAAAACAACACGTGGACGAATAAGAGCAATATTCCACTTTAGCATGAACCGAAGTACCCGAGCCCCCGTGATACCGCGACAAAAATAAACGTATGCCTGACGTGTGTCGCTGGTGCAATATTTAAAGTCCGTCTAGGTAACAGAAGACACCAAACGAATACTACTCGGTAAAGAAACGTCTTTAAGTCACTACACTTTACTAAAGCTATTCTTCTCCTCGTTAAAGTAATGCCTTTAAATCAAGCGGGAATCGCAAAAAAAAGCGTAACCCACGAGCAGCTGTTCCGACGGTGGAACACTAATACTGCCACGTCACAAGATTCTCCGAGAGTGTTCTATCAAACGTAAGAGCATTCGCATCACGCAAAATTAAAAGGAGCAATCCCACGGAAGTTTCTCTCAGCATTTGTTCTCGTAAAGTTGGATAACCCGCGCCAAAGCCAGTAACCATGTTGACTGACTGACTGACTCGCCACCACGCTAGGTCAAAGAAATGCAACAAAGTACGCAATTTTAGTCTTACGACAGTACGACTGCTAATTATGCGAAATAATGGACAACGGGTGGCGCTGTTTTGTGCGAGCTCGTGCTTTGGAGGAGCCCGGTGTTGAACCATGAGGAAAAACTCGGGTTAGATAAAAATAAATTACTTCGAACTCCGCGCATGACTTCAACTTTCGACATCTTGTCTTTTCGAGTCGATAAAGAAGAAATCCAAATTCTTGTTGCGGTGATATTCCATACGCCGCGACAGTCGCAGCTTTTATCTTCATCCCTGCTACCAGCAGTGGTGGTGCCCAGCGCGAAATAAACACTATGTCAGGAGAGCGCAGTCGTTGCCGCAGTTGTCAGAGCATACGCTACAAACCAGAGATTGTGCACACTGAGAACCGGACGACGACATCGAAACGTACGAGCAGTGAGTGAATTGGGTGGGTGGGTGGGTGGGTGGATGTATGTATGTATGTATGTATGTATGTATGTATGTATGTATGTATGTATGTATGTATGTATGTATGTACGTATGTATGTATGTATGTATGTATGTATGTATGTATGTATGTATGTATGTATGTATGTATGGATGGATGGATGGATGGATGGATGGATGGATGGATGGACGGATGGATGGGTGGATGTATGTATGTATGTATGGATGGATGGATGGATGGATGGATGGATGGATGGATGGATGGAGGGACGGACGGACGGACGGACGGACGGACGGACGGGTGGGTGGGTGGATGGATGGATGGATGGATGGATGGATGGATGGAATATAGGATCGTCCCCTTTGAAACAGGCGCGTAACAATTGCTATCAAGCTCATTTTTCTCTTTATCTTATATAGTTTTAGATCGGTTAACTATACCATCATTCCTTTTATTGAATGTTTGTTTCTACATTACTAACATTATGTCACTTTTCTGCTTTCAAGTCACCAATCTTCCAATTGCTTTCTTCTTTTAGCTAGCTTCCACCGCAGGTTCATTATCCCAGCCAACAATATCTCTACACCCTAGGGACTCAGGAAGAGTGACTGCGCCTGCATCGACTTCCGGATAGATACCATCGCATTGTTTCTATGGATTAACCACATACTACACATGTGTCATATTCATGGTTAAACTTCTTTTTGTAGCTGCGTGTTATGATAAAGGCAACTTGATCTTGCTTGAAAACGTAGGGCACTGCCTCTTTAGTTATCAAAGCTTCCTTCCTGATCTGCCTTTTCCACTTTCGGTATAGACCAACACCGTATTCACAAACAATGGGGGCGCTGATGGCGCCGCAATCGATGTGGTTGAAAACGAGGGTTAGCGCCCTTATAAATACATGGAACCGAAAGATTTCAAAGCAGTTTTTCTCATTTCATGGGGCACCTTGAGGTCGTTATTCGGCAGAGACTAACCGTGAGCATCCTATAACAGATCGTGAAAGTATGGAATCACATTAGCGAGGCAAAGTTTTCTTTTAAAACACCGCGAAACGTATGGGTGTGCGAGTGGGGAGGGCCACCCATAGAAAAGCATGTAAACACAACTTGCCGCAACATTTTTCTCTTTCGCAGAGGACCGGAAGTGGTGGCCGGTCGTTAAACGTTGGCCAGCGCTTTGAAGAAGTTCGTGACAAATTATGCTGCGTCATTGCGGAGGCAGCCTACTTTTAAAACTCTCCAAATAATATGTTGTGAATCCAGACACCCCCAAAAGGCTCATGTAGCGAATCGCGTAGTTTTGTTTATAGTCTGATATGCTGCCGCCAGGTGAAAACTAGTTTTATAATACGGCCGCTCAAGTGATACACCCTACCAAGAATTACAATAAAACATAACAGTTGTCAAACGACAGACATATACGTATGTATATCGTAACGACATATGGACTGGACGAGAATCGCACTTTGCAGCAGACGACGGCGAAGCTGGCGGTAACCACCGCGGACGCCTCCAGCTCCGGAGCGTCTGCTAGCGACGGTGTCGGTGGTGCATGGTCGTCTGCAACTGTGTATCGTGATGCGAACTGTCTCGTCAATCATCAGACTTGCAGTAGTTGCAAAAGAACATAGTGTGCGCTGCAGCAATGTCGGACTACGTGAAAAGTTTATTAGAATCAGATAAATTGCGCTACATAATCGATAAAAGAAACCTGTTTGCTACACTGCACTGGTGGAAGGGGGTGAGTGGATCAAACGTGGCGGGGAAAAGAGGGATGGCTGAAGTCAGCATAGTCACATCAAAGCCATGTCACGTCCCATCACATGTCTTAACAGTCATATAGCGTAACATAACAAAAAAATCACATCCTATATATCAGGCCCTTGCTTTTCATGAAGCGGAGCAGTGCCTGGGAGGCCTTCACCGCCGACGATCGCCGCAGTCAGTGACCTATAATCTTGATTTCAGTCAGTGGGCGTCCATCTAGACGCTCCAGCGCACGGCAGAGGCACTGTTTGTCCGCACAGTATACGGGGCGCTCGCAAAGAGTGCGGTCTATAGTCTCGTCGTACCCGCAGGTTGTATATGCAAGGCCATTTGCGCATACCTATCACAAAAGAATAAGAGTTTGTGAATGCTACACCAACCCACAGGTGGCACAGCAAAGTTTCTTCACGTCGGTGTAGGCCAGGTGGAAGCCGGAGCTTCAGATCAGGGTCCAGGGACTTTAAGCGGCAGTTCGCAAACTGCCCAGAATTCCAAAAGGCGAGCGTGTGCTCCCGCGGAAGTGCGCCAAGCCTGCCCGCTGCATCTGCCCTTGAAAAAGGGATCAACACACAATCGCAGTATTGGTGGGCTGTTCGTGGGATCTCGTCCGCCCGGAGATTGCCCGCTATGCCACTGTGTCCTGGAAGCCATTAGTAGATGATGTCATGCCCTCGATTTATGGCATAGTGATGAAGTTCTCGTATTTCGATCACGAGTTGCTCATGCCCTTCACGGTGAAAGCCGCTTTTAAGGCTTGCAGGGCTGTGACTACCGCCGACGGCTCTGCTGACTGGTATGCCTAATTGCGACACAAGGAGCGATCAGCGCTGCGGCTATTGAAGAGCTGCGGTGAATTGGCCTAAGTTTTATTTCTGTAATAGTTGCGGGGATGACCATGGAGCCAGGAACTCGTAAAGGCTATAATCCCGCCTCTAGAAAATCGCCGCCAAGTTTCGCTTCTGTGCTTGTTACACAAGAATGTGCATACGGATAGGCCTTCGCCGCTGCCACTAAGCAATCCACTGCGCACGTCTAGACGCTTGCACAATCATATTAGTTTTTCTCGCATCTTTGGCCGTACAAAAGCTTTCAACTCATCTGCACTTCCTCGCCCCATTTCACTCTGGAATGATCTTCCTGATTCAATTGCATCGATAAATTGTCCTGCTTCATTCCGTGAGAAAGTGTTAAGTTTGTATTGCTAGTTCAATGGACCTATATTATACTATTAACATGTTGCCTTTCTTTCTAAATATTTTCTCTCATATTTTATATGCATCTGCATGTACTCTATTCTGTAGCGACCATGTATAATTACGTTGGGAATTCTATTATGTTTGAAATTATGTAATACCTAGTGTCTGCTCCTTGTTTACAGCCATTAACCTTGATATTGTAACCCCCCTTACACAATGCCCTTCGGGGCCTGCAAGGTTCAATAAATAAAAAAAAAATAAATAAAAGATCCGGGTATAAGTGACCATTAATTTGAGACGAGAATATTCCCTGTTTCTTGGAGATGTCAGTCATATCTCCTCAAAACGCGTTTTATGCCATCCGTGCTAACTCTAAAGTCGGTAATTCAGGAATGAAGTGAGCGACCGGTGTGGATGAGAACGACAGGAGGTAGCGTTTGGGGGCATATCAGTGCCCTTCGAGGCACCAGCGGGCGTGAAATGAGCTATCATAGGGCTTAGCGAGGTTAGGAAGCCAAATGAGAATGCTACTGCCTCACGAACTATTTTCTGACGAGAACTAGGAGTAGCACAAGAATTCTGATTTGAGCGAGTTGTTTCGTTTGCATTTTATGAACGTATAGCGCAAAGAAGACAAGGACAAAATACAAAGGAAAACGCACACGAGCGCTTACTCACAACTGATCTTTTATTGGAAATGCTAACAAAATATATACTGTGCGAGACAAAAAAAAAATATCAAATACATGAAAAAAAAAGAAAAATGAATTGACGAAAGATGTGGAAAAAGCAAGTTGGGAAAGACACAAAACGTGAAAAAACTACTTGACGACTGATTCAACGTAAGTAATGTCTATTTTTAATAAGGTAATGGATGCTTCGGTAACACACTTGCGCCCTCCTTTCGGGAAAAGGTATGCCTTCATAATTTCTCTTGTGCGTTGGTTACGCGATGTGCCAAGCACGACAGTTTTATCATAAATGTCGTGGCATTTACATTTCGAGCAATGTTTAGGCAAATTGTCTTGTGCTGTTGGGGTTAGAGAATTCCTATGTTCAAAGAGGCGGACATTATAATGCAGTATTTTTCACATGAAAGGGGATTTCTGTAAATTACCTGCGTTCTGCACTGTATGTACAGCCTTGGTCAAAAAACTTAAGGCCGCTGCGAACAGCCCGGGAGCGGTTGCTCTCCGCTATCGCGGCGCTGCCACCGCCGGCGCGCTTCGGCGCTCTCTGGCGCCTAGGATAAAGAGGGCGAGGGAAGCATCTCTCTCGCTCTCAAGCATCCTTTGATAACAGCGCTCAGGAAAAACTAGTGCGGCGTTCGTTCTGCCCACTGCGAGCTCTTCTTGCGGCCGCCGTGATACGGCGGTTGTTGCGAGTAAATGCGATGGTCTGGGCGAGATGCTTCCTGAGCAGCCGTGAAATTTGATACAACGCAATATAGCAGGAAAGGGCGGAGAGGAGGGGTAATTTTTCTTTTATTTTTGTATTCTGCTCGTCTACTTTGATTCATTTTTTTGTGAAGGAAGCAGGAGGAAAAATATTACAGATAACTGAATCAACCACCTGGGTTTCTTCAACGTGCACTGACATCGCGCAGCACACAGGCGCCTTGCTTATCGCCTCCATCGAAAAGCGGCAAAAAGACGTCTCCAGCGCTGCTCCAAAATTCTGCCCCCAAAATAGGTTCGGCCGTCATGTTAAAGGGGTCCTCGCTGTGCAGAGAAGCTTACTTCCAGAGGTTTGCAAATGGTCTTTAATGCGCTGCATAGAAACCTGGAATCTCGCTCAGGCCACCGCATTTACTCGCACGAAGCGCCGTATCACGGCGGCCGCAAGAAGAGCTCGCAGCGGGCAGAACGAACGCCGCACTAGTTTTTCCTGAGCGCTGTTATGAAAGGATGCTTGAGAGCGAGACAGATGCTTCCCTCGCCCTCTTTATCCTAGGCGCCAGCGAGCGCCGAAGCGCGCCGGCGGGGGCAGCGCCGCGATAGCGGAGAGCAACCGCTCCCGGGCTGTTCGCAGCGGCCTTAAGTTTTTTGACCAAGGCTGTACATACCTATATTTATGTTCAGCATAGCAGCGGTGCTCACTTTTTAACACATCTGCCTTTCTTCTAACCAAAGCGCACACACCAGGCAATTTAGACCCGACAGGAGTAGGGTTTCTTGTTAATTAGAATTTAGCTTGTAATACAGAGGAACTGTATAGCATTAATAAGAGGGTGGCCGGCATCCTAATTAAGCCTAATAAGCGGTATAAACTTAAGCTCATAAGGGTGTACGCGCCTACATCTAGTCATGACTACGAGGCAGTCGAAATCTTTTTTGAAAATGTAAAATTCTAAATGGTGGAAGTAAACGTGCAGAAAACTGTACTAATGGGCGACTTCAATGACAAGATAAGAAAAAGCAGGCTGGAGACCAGGCAAAGGATGAATATGGCATTAGCGCTCGGAATAATCTGGGAGAGTTAATAGTCGAGCACGCGTCGGATGGCCTGAGCCGTTCGGAAAGGAAAAAACAAACAAACGACCAGTTAGAAACCGCACCGAAAGCGGATAACGATGAACGAAACAAAGAGTTAACTAGAATATATGCTAGTTGATGACCTTGCATCACCCACCTGATTCAAAATAATTGTATGCCTATAAGGACTTGTATATCCTGGACGGTCTCTCCAGTGAAGCGATTTGGAGAAAAAATCAAAAACACTAGAATGTTTGCCATGGCCAATGACGGTAGAGCGCACGCGTCAGTCTGGACGACTTCCCAATGTGTTTCAGGCATGTCAAGTCGGCCTGGGTTTACGAAGCAATCAATGTACAGCTTTTCCATGTAGCGCTGTTTATCTGATTCTGACAAGCGTTTAAGGTATTTCGACATTGCTGCAGCGCACACTATGTTCTCCTACAAGTACTGCAAGTCTGACGATTGAAGAGACTGTTCCCAACACGATACAATAAACGCGCACAGTTGCAGACGACCATGCACCACCGGCACCGTCGCTAGCAGACGCTCCGGAGCTGGAGGCGGCCGCGGTGGTTATCGACAGCTTCGCGGTCGTCTGCTGCAAAGCGAGATTCTCGTCCGGCCCATGTGTTGTTACGACATAAAAAATATGTGTGTCGTTTGAAAACTGCACTTAAAAGTAATTATTGGTAGGGTGTATCACTTGAGCGACAGTATTATCAAACTAATTGGCCCCATGCGGCAGCATAGTAGACTGTCAAGAAAACTGCGCTATTCGCTACATGAGCCTTTTGGGGGTGTCCGGATTCCCAACATATTAAACAGAGAGTTTTAAAAGTAGGTTGCTTCCGCAATGACGCAGCATAATTTGTCACACACTTCTTCAACGCGCTCGGCAACGTTTAACGACCGGCCACCACTTCTGGTCCTTTGCGAAACGAGAAAAATTTTGCGGTAAGTTATGTTTACATGGATTTCTAAGGGTCGCCTTCACAGCACGCAACCTCATGCGTTTTAAAACAACTTTGCCTCGCTAATGTGATTCTTGCCTCGATAATGTGATTCCATACATTCACGATCTGTTGTAGAATGTTTTCGATTACTCTGCGCCGAATAACGACATCAAAGGTGCCCCATGAAATGAGAAAAACTGCTTTGAAATCTTTCGGTTCCATGTATTTATTATAAGGGCGCTGACCCTCGTTTTCAACCCCCTTGGCTGCGGCGTCACGAGCGCCCCCATTGTTTGTGAAAACGCTGTTGGTCTATACCGAAAGTCGAAAGGCAGATCAGGAAGGAAGCTTTGATAACTGAAAAGGCCGTGCCCTACTTTTTGAAGCAAGATCAAGGTGGCTTTATTAGAACACGCAGCTACAAAAATAAATTTAACCATGAATATGACATATGTGTAGTATGTTGTTAATCCATAGAAACAATGCGATGGTATCTATCGGGAAGTCGATGCAGGCGCAGTCACTCTTCCTGAGTCCCTGGGGTGTAGAGATATTGTTGGCTGGGATAATGAACCTGCGGTGGAAGCTAGCTAAAGAAGAAAGCAATTGGAAGATTGGTGACTTGAAAGCAGAAAAGTGACATAATGTTAGTAATGTAGAAACAAACATTCATTACAGGAATGATGGTATAGTTAGCCGATCTAAAATTATATAAGATAAAGAGAAAAACGAGCTTGATAGCAATTGTTACGCGCCTGTTTCAAAGGGGACGCTCCTATATTCCATCCATCCATCCATCCACACACCCATCCGTCCGTCCGTCCCTCCATCCGTGCAGTTTGCATGCATGCTTGTCAAGCATGCAACGTCCCGAGGCTTGAGCCACTAGCGTGGCGACAACCGGGTCACAACACTACGGCACGCCGCGCTATCAGCAGCAGACGACACCGCGCGGCATTTCCGCGTCAGTATTCTACTCGGGCTCGGCCGGAGGGCGGCTCGATACAGGCAGGCTTCCAATTCGTTCGAACTGATTTTGCTTCTTGTCGGCGGAAGACCAAATTCACTCACTGCTCGTACGTTTCGACGTCGTCGTCCGGTTATCAGTGTGCACAATCTCTGGTTTGTAGCGTATGCTCCGACAACTGCGGCAACGACTGCGCTCTCCTGACATAGTGTTTATTTCGCGATGAGCACCACCACTGCTGGTAGCAGGGATGAAGATGAAAGCTGCGACTGTCGCGGCGTATGGAATATCACCGCAACAAGAATTTGGATTTCTTCTTTATCGACTCGAAAAGACAAGGTGTCGAAAGTTGAAGTCATGCGCGGAGTTCGCAGTGAGTAATTTATTTTTATCTAACTCGAATTTTCCCTGATGGTTGAACATCGGGCTCCACCAAAGCACGAGCTCGCACAAAACAAGGCTACCCGTTGTCCATTATTTCGCATAATTAGCAGTCGTACTGTCGTGAGACTAAAATTGCATACTTTGTTGCATTTCTTTCACCTAGCGTGGCGGCGAGTCAGTCAGTCAGTCAGTCAGTCAACATGATTACTGGCTTTGGCGCGGGTTATCCAACTTTACGAGAACAAATGCTGAGAGAAACTTCCGTGGGATTGCTCTTTTTATTTTGCGTGGTGCGAATGCTCTTACGTTTGATAGAACACTCTCGGAGAATCTTGTGACGTGGCAGTATTAGTGTTCCACCGTCGGAACAGCTGCTGGTGGTTGACGCTTCTTTTTTTGGATTCCAGCTTGATTTAAAGGCATTTCTTTAACGAGGAGAAGAGTAGCTTTAGTAAAGTGTAGTGACTTAAAGGCGTTTCTTTACCGAGCAGTATTCGTTTGGTGTCTTCTGTTACCTAGGCGAACTTTAAATATTGCACCAGCGACACACCTCAAGCGTACGTTTATTTTTGTCGCGGTATCACGGGGACTCGGTTACTTCGGTTCCCGCTAAAGTGGAGAATTGCTCTTATTCAACGATGTGTTGTTTTTCATCGCCATCGCCTATTTAATGTTCGATTACCTTCTCGACTACCTTCAACGTGAAACCGTGAAGGACGGGGCGGAGCCACAGTCGACAGTGTCGAATACGACTAATAACTTTGCCAAATTATACTTCGGAGGCGAAGTGGACGAAGCAGCACATGTCACGAGAAGATGGTCGTGATCGTGCGCGCGCGACCCTGCAGCCCGTGTCCGACGTCAGAGCGCGAGTAGAACACTTGTTAGCTGCCCCGTTGGCACTGACCGGGTGCCTTGCTCATCCGGGGCAGAGCATAGGCCCGAGGCGCGTTACGCCTAGGTTTCTGCAAAAAGGAGTTCGTTCATCTGCCGGACGGTCGTTGTGATTTCACTGCTGAGGCGCCCTCTCCTCGCGCCCAACTACCCATCCTATCGCTTCGTCCTATCGCTTCCTATCACGTCCTATCGCTTCGAGCAGCTCGAAGCGATAGGACGTGTTTTTTCGGCGCTCCCGGTGCTCGCGCTGCTGTTCGATCTTCCTTCTCTTTCAGAGAGCTTTTCCCGGGCCTTCCAGGGCTTCTGGGCAGCCTCGGAGCCTCCTGATTTCATCTGCGGGAGTTCCGGCGGCCTCCGCGGGCGGACTGCAGGGTCCGCTAGCGGTTTTGGGCCGCTTTTTTGACCTAGAGACTTTGCCGACGGCGCACCGACATCACCGCCACGGTCGCGCCGGCCCGGCAGCGGCCTGCCAGCGGGTCCAGTTTGACCAGGTGGGCGCTTCCTCATAGGAACCGCGGACGCGACCGCTCGTCGGGGGCGACCTTAGCGGGTCGCTCCCCGCTTTTCGGATGCTTTCCGAGGTCCGAGGACTTTGATTCCGTGAGCCTCGCCTACTACTAGCGAGGCCTAACACCAGCCGCGCCCTGTGGTGGCCGGGTAAGCGGTCCCCCGCGGCCGCGGGCATGGATGCATCTGCCTCACCTCCTGCGGGCTCGTCCTCGGGACCGGCTTCGCGTGCGGAGACGCCGCGGCGCGATTCCCCGGACGACACTTTGATCGCTGAAACTTCCAGCGCCTACAAAATGCCTTCAACCAGGTCGCCGATCAGGGAGCATGGCGAGGCTGCGTCGCTTCAGGCCGCGCAGGATTTGCACTCCGGAACTTCGGCTGCGGTCGCCTGCGACCTCGAGGTCCCTGGTTCCGGTGTGCAGTCCCAGGATCCAACCAACATTCCTGCGGCGGGTTCGGTCCCGCACGAGATTCTGAACCTCGGCTTCGCGGAGATGATGCCGTTTGCCGAGGTCACAAGACACCATGAGACCTTGGTGAACTTCCCAAACGCGCCTGATCACAAAATTGGTGTTCAGGCGCGTATTTTCCTCATGAACTTATTTGGCAAGATGATTGACTGCTGCGCACACTACCAGGCGCTGGCCTCTGATGCCCGAGGCCGCGCGGACATCCTGCGGTCGATGTGGTATGCCGAAAAACGAGACTCAGCTGCGGCCAGGGCTCGGGCGGAATCGGCGGAGGCTCGCCTCAAGGCTGCGCCGCCTCCGGGCCTCCAACCCACCTTTGCCGAAATCTTACAAGGTTCCGGGGCCAACGGCGGCGCCCCGGTAACAACCTAACTGCGGACGACGGACCAACCTCCTCAGCAGCGGCAAGTCAACCATGTCGCTTTTTTAACATCCTCCGCGCCAGACTCCGCGACGCCGGCACAACTCATACAAACATTAAAAGCTAACATTAACCCTGAGGAAGCCGGCATAGGACCTGTGACACTGCGTCCTACACCTAGCGGTGTCACAGTACTAGCTAAGGACAGAGAAACAGTAACTAATCTGCGCCAGGCAGTTCAGGATAATGAAGTCACACGAGCCGTGATACAGGTCCGCGTTGTGGATCGCCGCCGTCCCCATATTAGAATATGGGGCGCAGACCCAGATGTGCCAGACGCCAACGTGGTAGAAAATATCATTGCTAAGAATCCTGACGTACAATTACATCCACAAACCACGACGCGAAGATACACATTCAAAGCTCGCGACGGAACTAAGACGCATATATTGTCAATGGCGCCAGACGCATTTTCACGAGTTATGGCGAAAGGCAGGCTAACAGTTGGTTGGTCATCGGCGATGGTTGCGGAAGACCTGCACGTACCAATGTGCACCTTCTGTGCAAGTTATGGCCACTCGCGGCGCAACTGCCGCCTCAGTGCGGACGCGGCACACGCGGTGTGCACAAGGTGTGCTGGAGCGCACACTGTTACGGACTGCACTGTACGCGAGAGTGAGTCCGCCGTGGCGTGCGCGGTGTGCCGCAGGGCCGGAAGGGAGGGGCAACCGCACAGAGCCGGTTCCCCAGATTGTCCCATCCTGGCCGCAAGACTTGCGCGCCTTAAATCCAGGACAGATTATGGACAAACATAATCTGGGCTTTAAGCGGGGGACCGACGGGGGAGCCATTCCCTATTCTTTTTATTTTCTAATAGATGAGTTCTCTGCACTTATCTGTGCAAGCTCATCCAAAAATCTCCCCACTAATTTTTCTTCTACCAAATTATACCTTAAAAGCACCACTCTTTCCTTATTGTTCTTTTTGACATTTCAGAATTACATCACGATTCTTACAGCAACTTTTAATAACATAATGCACATTGGTGCTCTTGAATTTTCTTCTTTTACTGTTATAACACATATCCTTCAGGACTGGTTCCCCCCAGTTTACCCGCACCGCCCTTCAGTTACTGTAAAGTTGTACCTCTGTTTGTTCCACAAACACTGATCTGAAGGCACAGCGTGGCTGTTAAAGGCTACTAATAGTAGAAGCCTATACATCATTGGCGTGGCTGGGAATGTCCCCACAGGCACATATTTTCACATTTCTTTTATATTTCAATTAGGTTTAGGCGCGTCACACTTGACGGCCTTTTTTATTTACGGATCACTTCATGGAACAGTTGGAAAAGAGTGTGTAATGGAAGAGTTAAAATTGCCAACTGGGATCTTCTGTCGGCCATGCCAAGTGATGCCACACAATCACGTTAGCTATGAAAACACACATCAACCAAATATAGTGGTAATTCTTTTTTCTTTCTTTTCTACGATCTATTTACGTCTCTCCTATTTTCTTCGTTCTCCTTTCTGTTACTTTTCTCTCTTCTCATCTTTTCCTTTCTTTTTCTTTGTTACCACTATATATGGCCTGACTATGCATTTTGGAGGAATGTTAGAATTTTTTAATGCAAGGGGTCTCCTTTTTTTTTTCCACAAATTATCGCAACTTATTTAAAATCAATAATTTAAATGACAACTAACATCTCCTTTTCATTTATACAGGTAAATTTAGACCACTGTAAGAATGCGACCCCGGTATTAGTAGAAAGTATTACGAATGCAAACTATGACTTCGCACTAATATCAGACCCCTATATAATTGGCGATAAAATCACAGGATTTCCTCCAAACTGGATAGTCTTCGCACACACATCGAAGCCACGCTGTGCCATCATCTCAACAACCACAAGGTTTGATATGTTCCCCGTCCTAATAACTACAAGGGTGGTGGCTGTTGCATGTACATCAACTACCGCATCATTTTTATTGGTAAGCGCCTACGCACCACCACACGTTCCAATGTCACCAACATTACACGACATAACACATGCAATAACACTCACGGAGGACATGCAGGTCATAATTGGGGGGATTTCAACGCTAAACATGCCGTGTGGGGACCACACCAGTCCGACACACGCGGCGGGGAATTATTGCAGTTTGCAATGTCATTAGGTCTGATAATATTAAATAATCCTGCATCTCCTCCAACATATACAAACGCCTACACAGACAGTTGGATCGACGTGACCATGGTTTCATCACAGTTGATGTCCTTGGAACCATCATGGCACGTCTCCGACACCATTACACTCTCAGAACACAAACATATAATAGTCACATTAGGAAACCCGACACGAAACACAGAGCCCAGATTAACTCGCCTAGGAATAACAAGAATACTAAACACAATATCAAAATTAAGATTCTTTGATGCGGTAGGTGGTGCGCACCTGGCTTCGCCGGAGGCATTGGAATTGGTCATACAGAAATTTTATAACATTTTTGAAAGTTTAAGACGAAAGAATTTATCATCCCGACCCTTCCGTCCAAATTCGAAAGCCGCAAATTCTAACAATTGGTGGACGGACGATTTGGCAATTGAAAAATCTAAGGTTAAGGCTCTCCGCAGGCGATACCAAAGAACAAAAGATCATCTATTGCGGCAACAATTCGGAAAAGACTATTACCAAGCCTTAAGAATATACAGAAATAACATCGCAGAAGCTCGAAACTCCGAAATGAGAAATATTGCTAAAGATTCCCTAAAATCCAACATTTTTGGACACACATTCAAATTTGCATTTTCCAAATTACAGGCGCCTGTCATTCTTCCTCCATTAAAAAGGGAGGATGGCACACTAACTACATCAACATTAGAAACGGCCCAACTTCTATTAGATAACCAAGTAGCTTCGGACGATCGTCAAATTGACACTCCGTTGCATTCGGAGATTCGAGCTCAGGCGATGAACCCCATATTGGGAGGTCCCGAGGATGTTCCCTTCACTTATGGTGAGGTCCACCTCGCCGTCTCCAGGGTGAAACTGGGAACAGCTTCGGGACTGGATAGAATCACCCCTAGATTAGTTCAAGAATTATGGAAATTGAAACCAAATTTTCTTATTTTCATATTTTCTTCCGCCTTGCGTTTGGGACATTTCCCGATAGTATGGAGAAAGGGAAGAATCATTTTTCTCCCCAAACCAGGAAGACCGTCAGATAATACATCTTCGTATCGACCCATAGTGATGAACTCGACACTGGGCAAAGTGTTGGAGCGTCTCTTGTATGGGCGACTATACCACTTCTTGGCAAGACAAAACCTTCTTCATGTCAATCAATTCGGCTTCACCAAACAGAGAGGAGCAGTTCACGCTCTCCACTCTCTAATAACCAAAATTAGAGAAATAAGAGCAGAAGGACTTCACGCACTGCTAATATCTATAGATTTCCGGGGAGCTTTCGACAGTGTTTGGCATCCCCTAGTCCTTGCGTCGCTCGGACAATGGGGATGCCCGAGAAACCTCTGTGCACTGTTGCGGTCATTTCTAACGGACCGCGAGGTGGTGTACCGCTCCAGGGCGGGAGACGCGGTTGCGCGTCCCACCTTGGGCAGCCCACAGGGTTCTCCACTGTCACCGCTCCTCTGGAATATAGACGGTTTCATCCAGCGCCGACCGTACACTGGCAACACTGTGCCCCCGTATCCGGCGCCCTTAGAAAACTTCCGGTTGTGGTTTGTTTTGCTGGCGTTTTGTGTGCTCTCGCGCTCGCGCTGTGCGCATTTTGTTCGATTTTTCCGTAGTATATCTATATTTGTGCGGATTGTGGCATTCCGTGCGTTGTTCAGTGTCCAGTGGCTCGCCGGAACAACGCCTTTCTCTCTTTTCGATCCTCTGGCGGCGGTATCGCTTGATTGTATGCGGTTGCTCGCTGGAAATGTGTTCAGCGTCGTACAAGTCACCTGTGAAGCGCTCAAGGATGGGTTCGTGTTGTGTTGTACCTGGGTGCAGCCTTCGCTCAGGAACAAACCTTCTTTCGGCAGTGCGAACGTTCAGGTTCCCCAGCGAGGCCGGTAGGAAAAACGCTTGGATAGCAGCGGTGCGCCGAGACAACTGGCAGCCTACAAAGAGCTCTCAGATTTGCTCTGCTCACTTCATCCAAGGTATGTTGCTACTTACAGTAGCGCCGGCGCTGCCATGTGGTGTAGTTATATAAAAGTACTACTGCCGCCTATACTTTATTAAGGTTCGTGTCATATCTTGTGTGATCCACGCGCGAGCAGTTTGAAATCTAACCAGCTCCTTAAGTTCATGAGTACAGAAGCGTGCAATGTAAAGTTTGCATCTGCTAAGCGCAACGCCACAGGGTAACGATATTTACGTCGGCGTGTAGCCATACAGTCGCCGTGTTTTTTTTTGTTTTTAGTTTTTATCTGGAGCACTACTGCTCTTCTGCAACTTCACTTATTTAGACAGGTGTATCGCTGCCTACCGGCATGTAGACAGCCGTGTCGACGATAATACTTTACGCAGATTATAATCCCAAAAATAACTAGTGGTATCCATACATACATGCAGGGAGTTTCGGCCACTATCCGGGCGTATTTACGGCTTCGCAGAGGCAGGTTATGTGTTATTCTCGTGAACTACAGTTTTTAGTACCTTGCAGGCGTGGCAAAAGTTGATTCACTTTCAATTGACCTTGCTGTTTAATATTACAAGGACGTTTGAGAAATTCATTTGTGTGTTCATGCATATTAAGAACAAGCCATGCTGATATCACAGAGTGTGCGTATGTGCGCACATCATCTCGCCCTTTTATTAGTGTGTACACACAAGCAACTCTTTTCACTAATTTCATCCTTTGTCTAGCAGCAATGAAAGTGCCATTAAAAAAATGTTTAGTTGCAGATAGTCCCAATGCGTGTCATAATTTTTATCCTTCTGTATTGCAGGCCAGCCATCTTCTGATGCAAACCACCCAGACTATGTTCCTTCAGTGTTTCCTTACCGAACACAAGGAAACTCAAAACAGAAGATTGCCAGATTCGAACGTGCTCAAAGAAAACTGCCTTCCGAACAAAGAGATGGCATTGCCGAGTCCTGTATTTTGACCTCCCCAGGTGACCCCACCGACCATGGCGACAGTCCAAGGAAGACGTGTGATGCTGGAGCACAAACAACCCTCACTACAAAGGACATTGAAGCTCTGCTGGAAGAAAATGAGTTGACAAAAAAACATCTCACTGAAATGAAGCAAAACTTTCAAACTGCTGAAGATAGACCTGCTGCAAAGGAGAATAAGCCCATTAACCTTCCAGAGATCACACAGACTGTGGTGATGCAGTCAGATAAAACTTTAAAGTTCCACACAGGGCTTGTATCCGTAACAATGTTCAGGGCACTGCTGCAGTTTGTGTTGTCTATTTGGACACCAGCCCAGACATGCCTGGATGCTGAACAGCAGCTTCTCCTAGTGTTAATGAGGCTCAGACTAGGACTGCTAACCAAAGACCTCGCATGTAGATTCAGCATTGCAGTAGGTTCTGTGAGTGCAATTTTCCACTCGTGGCTTGATGTGCTAGCCAAGAATTTTGAGCAATTCATCATTTGGCCATCGAGAAAAGCGCTGCAGTCTCACCGCCTGCCAGCTTTTCAAGACACATTATTTGATAACCTGAGGGGTATCATCGATTGCACTGAAATATTTATTCAGCGTCCAACTTCAATGGAAGCTAGGAGTCAGACATATTCAAACTACAAGCATCACAACACCGTCAAGGCACTTGTTGCAATTTCACCTTCAGGTTCAGTTACATTTGTATCGAAGGCATGGGGTGGACGGGTTTCTGACAAAGAGCTCACACTGTGTAGTGGCCTGCTTGATAAGGTTGAGGAGGGAGATTGTTTTCTTATGGACAGAGGCTTCCGGTGCGAGGACATGTTTGCTGCTCGAGGTGCTAAAATACTAATGCCCTCATTAACAAAAAAACGCCCCCAGCTGCCAGGAGAAGAAGTCACAACATCAAGAAAGCTCTCACGGGTCCGAATTCATGTTGAAAGAGCCATTCAACGTTTGAAGCTCTTCAGAAGTCTCCAAAGTGTGCTGCCAGTAAGCTTCGTGAAAAGGTCGAACGATGCAGATTGTGCAACAATCGACAAGATTCTGGTTGTCTGCTGTGGGCTTGTCAACCTACAAAAAACACCAATCATCAACAACCTAGCTTCCATTGAAGTTGGACGCTGAATAAATATTTCAGTGCAAATTCTTGGCTAGCACATCAAGCCACGAGTGGAAAATTCCACTCACAGAACCTACTGCAATGCCGAATCTGCATGCAAGGTCTTTAGTTAGCAGTCCGTCTGAGCCTCGTTAACACTAGGAGAAGCTGCTGCATAATGAGCACTTCCTCCATTGTTCTCGTGGATGGTGACATTGTGGCGTGATGTGATCGTTTCAATGAGTGCAAGACTGGACTTTTTTGGAAGTAACATTTTTATGAGAGGCTCAGTTTGGCAACATTGCACCCGTATTATCTTATTTCATGCCAAGTAAAAACCAAGACTGGAGTTATTGCATTTGAGCACTTTGCAGTTTCACTTTAAAATTTTTGTATTGTCCTTTCGTTCTCTTTATTATTGCACATGTTTATTGCACTGAACAATCATCATTGTAGATGGGAAACATGAAGCTGTACTTGAGCATTTACAGTAAAAGAATGCAGGTGCCAAATAAGATTACAGCATACCTGCAATCCAGTAAACAGACAATATGAAATCTAGTAATCATAATGGCTGCTCATAATGTCACGGCATGTGTTTAATATTTCACTAATCCTAAACATGGTGTCCGAGCCTTCACTGGCTCCGTGATATCAGAGAAAAAGCGACATATATATAAAATTGCAAGAAAAAAGAAGCAAATCCCACAATTTTGAATGTGCCGTCACAGCAGAATAGGACAACAGATCGAACAACACTTAAACTGTTTCATTAGTCTGCTTACTTTTGACACTTTATGCATGTCCACAATTTTGGTGTGCGTTTGAGGTTTACACACTTGAGGTGAAAACCGTGTAGGCATTGAGTGCACTCTACAATGCGTCCAGATTTGGCACCGTGGCAGTGGCACGTGGATTTCGCACTTTCTATCTTCTTTAAAATTTGCTTTGAGTGCAGCTCTGGGAAGATGTACTGAAAGAAAAAACTTTCCGCTCTGGCTTCTGTGTCTGCCCAGAAGTGTTCATCAAACGTCATAGCCTCAACCAGCACTCAATGTCCTGTGTACACTACGAAGTAGGCTCGACGGATTCTGGTAATAGCCATTTGGGCTTGTATTTGCGTATAGTATGCATGGTCATGCCTCAGCTTTAAATCAGCATTAAGATAAGCCAGCTTAGCAGTAATAGAAGCACCTTTTGCCGATGCAGGACACTTCACCTCCAGCACAGCGCTCTCACAGCATGCACAGGAAACAATAGCGTCTGGAGTTGCTGCCAGGAATGGCAGCCTTTCCAGCACAAACAGGCCACAGTCTCTTATTTCAAGTTGGCTGTGATGCGGTGACTGATGAGTAATGAAAGCTTGTTTTGCTTGAGGCTCTGCTTCACAGCCCCAGCGCAGGTTTGGCACATGTGGTGCCTTAACATAACCCATAATTTCAGCAACAAGACCTTCTGCCCCTGTTTTACATCTTGTTACACGGTATAACACAGAGGCAGTAATCCTGCCTCGGCGCTCTTCCTTCCATGTCGTGTTCTTTGACTGGCCACGAGTTGTCTGTTCAATCTCAATGCAGTGTGCATGCGACATCTACACTTGTTTCGCTGTTAGCAAGTTACTGTCACCATACACAGCTTGCAGTGGAAAATGCAAGGCTGATTGTTCGGACACGGCTGATTCTTTGGATTCTTGGGCAGCAGCAGCTTCACTTGACTCGGGGGCAGAATCAGTCTCTTCACTGTCTGTCAGTGAATTCAGCAGCAGTGTGTTTGGTGCAAACCTCTGTAAGAGCAGATAAAGGAATCAATGTAAACCAAAGAAGACAAAATAAAGGATATTGAATATAAGGATTCACCTTGACTTGCTGCATGAAGCTGCGAACCTCATCATTGCTTCAATTTGGTATTGTTTTTTGGGGTCTTGGGACAATCTCAGGAGCCGGATGACCCACTTTGGGCTTGAAGAACTTGATGTTGCTAACTGGTGCTGGCTGCAAGAAATTTAGTGTTTAATCCTTGTTTCTGCACTATTTGTTGATGCAGAGGAAAGGAAAAATACCTACTCTGCTCCTTCGGGTCACCTCAATCCACTTGCACTGGACATCAGTTGGTGATGCATCACTGTAGTGCACATTCGCTTGAATGCTGAAGAGCAGTGAAGCAACATGCGTGCAACATTCTCCGAGGCTGCAAGTTAAAGTAGTGGACACATGCTTATCAGCAACTCACAAAGCACAAGGAAAAAACTTATCAAGAGTTGTTGCTAGCCTCGGGTTGTTAGCGCCTGCGTTTAGTTTTCCTGTTTTTGTCCTCTGTGTGGTTCTGTGCTGTTTTCCATCTTAGAGAAAGAAGCCAATAACTTGAAATGTGTTAAAGAAGAAGCATGGCGAATGGCAACGATAGCAACATGCTAACAGCCATGAAATCACCAGCAAAGCTGTGTCCTAGGTTGACTGGATACGTTTCCTAAGATGGAAACATGTAGAAGGGAAAACAGTGCAACCCACGGGACATGAAAAAACACGCTGGCATAACGCGCTGCATGCTATGGGACATTACAGGATACTGAATTTTTCCCCCTTGTCCCTTAAACCTTTCCTCCTGTACGCAAGAATGATCCCACACTACGGGCAGCATGAGCCAAGAATAGCCTAAAGTGCTAATGAAAACAGTGCATTTCGGGACTGAGTTTCTTGCAAAGACCACTGCAGAAAAATTTGTGACAGGACTATGGAAGCACTCTAGTATTATAAAGTAGCCGCGGTCAATGCGATATTCTCGTCACGTTATCTAAGTATTTTCACTAGCGCGTTATCGCGCCACAACTTTGTTTCCGCGACACAAAGAAACAGACAACCCGACACCAGCACTGTCAGTAGGAAGCGGCCGAAGCAGCCAAATACGGAGCGTGTAGTACTTACCCCGCCATGCAGGTGCAGTGAGCAGTCTCAACATTCCCGTCATCTTTGACAACACACCACGCTTCGTAAGACTTCGTAAGCGTTTGGCTTGCGTCCACAGTGGCCGCAACGAGAACCACACCGCCGCCACGCTCGCCTGCTCTGAACGACTTCAGCCGCTTCACCTTTCCACTTAGGAATGCGTTGTAAGCTGCACTCATTTTGTGGCTTTTAAACTGTTCCTTTGTGTAGAAACAGACTCCTTCAACCAGGTATACGAAAATGTCTGTCACTGTGACAGGTGGAAGGTTGCGCGAACCTGACGTGAACGCGAACCGCGCGGCATCGTCGAGTGGGTCGGGAAGCTCTTCGCCCTTGAACGTCAGTTTCTCTCGATATCGGTTCTGTGTCTGCGTGTCAAGCTTCTTAAAATACTCACTCGACATCACGGTACACCAAACTGCTGCAGCGTCGCGCACGGAAGAAAATAACAGAGCCGCACATTGCATCAAGCAGCTAGTCGCGCTGCGAAGGCATGCCGGAAGTACTTGTGCCGGAAGTTTACTCGGGGAAGCCAATCAGCGCCAAGCGCGGTTTGTTTACAAACATTGAAACTGTCTATAGTGGTGCGTGGCTTGCTAGAGCAGCCGATGCCAGAGGGCGTGTCGCTCCAGGCTTATGCAGACGACGTAGTCGTTCTTGTGCCTGGCTCGGGCAGAAAGGTTCTACAGACCTTGGCAGAAGATGCACTCGGACGAGTGACGACATGGGCGGCGAACGCCAGGGTAACCATCTGCGCTCAGAAGACGGAGTGCGTCCTGTTTTCTCCTCCGAGAGGGGGCATGGGGCGCACGCCACCAACCGTTCGCCTGGACGGCGTCTGTCTGAAGTTCAGACAGTCTGTCCGCGTACTGGGAGTCTTCATAGACCGCACCCTGTCGTTCATACCTCATGGCGAATATCTCAAGGAGCGCGCCGAGATGCTTGCTGCGCGTCTTGGAACCCTTGTGCGCATGAGTGGCACGTTGGCACCGGAGCAACTCAGAAGGCTATACAATCAAGTCATTCTGCCAACTCTAACTTATGCCTCACCTGTGTGGTGGACTGAGTGTCCCCACTCGGGACTCCGTGCAAGACTTATAACTGTGCAGCGAGCTCCGCTAATGGCGTTGGCCGGAGCTTACTCCCCAACAAGCACGAAGGCTCTACAAATTTTAATGCATGCGGCTCCGTTACAGTTTGACCTTGATAGGTTAAACGCGGAGTTTAGACTATTCGTATTACGATTGGATACCACATTCGGCCAAAATTCGTATCTTGCCTCGGAGATAGTTTCCCCTTTTGATGAAGCGCTTCAACATCCGTCGGAAGTAATTTCTTTTGAACATGTCCGTTTGGACATGGTTGCGGCGGCGGCGAAGACGTTGCTGCCGGCGCTCCATGTCTTCACGGACGGTTCATATACTTCCACGGCTGCAGGTTCTGCGTTCGTAGCATTCACACAAACCGGCCGAATTTTGTCAGTAGGCCGGTTTAGGGTCGAATTGGCCAACAGCGCGTATTGCGCCGAAAAAATAGCATTTGAAGAGGCATTGAGGTTTGTGAAGAATCACAGTGGACGAACACCTGTCTACATCTACACGGATTCTCTTTCACTCCTCAAAGCCCTTTCAAATTATTTTACATTAGACCCAAAAATTAATACTATTAAGCAACTTTTGAAAACGGTCGCCACTGTTCGCATTATAAAACTATTTCATGTCCTAGCCCACTCGGGCATCGAAGGGAATTAAATAGCAGATATAATTGCGTCAAACGCCTATAAATCAATTCGAATTCGGCATTCTGCTATATGCAAAAATTCAGTACGCACAAATTTCAAAAGATCAGTGAAAGCGAAATGGCAGGCCTGGTGGCGGGAAAACAATGACCATACTTTAATTTACAATTGGATCCCTAATGTGTTTAACATACCCCTAAATTTCCCTCCGGCAAAACCTTTAGTTACACTGTTAACGGGACACGGTCGATTCCCGGCATATTTTAACCGATTTGGACTCGCTGCCTCGGCAGCTTGCCCGTGCGGTTATGCGGACGGGGACGTCTCCCACTATTTAACATCATGCCCCAATTACATCAAACGTAGTTTCACAACTACCACATATGCCAAATGACCAACCAACAGCCAATTGGAGACGTTGGCTCGACAACAAGAGATGTTGCGCATTACTGATGCGCATAGTTTCAATTATCAGTGCCAATTTACCTGAATATACACGAACAAGAGCACGAAGAATGTAGCTGCACTTTTTCCATTTCCGGGGAGGGCCATTCAGGCCACATGAGGTTGACATTTATGTCAGCCTTCTCCGGAATGGAGAAGTGCAGCAGTTACTATGTTAGGTTAATTTTTTTTCTTTACTTCTTCTATTATTAACTTCTACTACCTTTTTTTTCTATTGCAAATATTGTACATATTTTGTACATATCGTACAAAATATTTATTGTAAATATTGTACATATTTTGTACATATTGTACAGGATATTTATTGTAAATACAGTACATATTGTACAGAGCACCTAATTTTACTACATTGTTTATTCATTGCAAAAAATGTACATATTTGTACATATTGTACAGGGTATTTATTGCAAATATTGTAAAGAGCTAAGGTATTTATATAGATATTAACACTAGTACTTCCTATATCCTTTTCTTCCAAATATTAAGTATACATCATGTCCATTGTACTGTCTTGTACGTCTTGCTCCGTCTTTTTTGCTCTTTTCCTCTTTCTTACAGATTGGACCTCACAACTCCAGAACACCTGCATCGCAAAAGATATCCCACCTGTCTTTTCATTTATGCATTTATTTATTACCTTTTATTTTATTTATTTTCAATCTCAGGTCCTAAATAAAACTTTAAATTTTTTTTTCTTTTATTTATTTATTTATTTACTTTCATTCTTTTATTATCATTTTTTCTTATTTCTTTCAATTTCAATTTTTTTTTGGTGTGTGTGTGTCACTTATTCGGGCACTTCTATTGAAAAAAAACAACCTGAAAATACACCAGCTCTGTGAGGATTGCCCACCCTCTGTGCTCGCTGAGCCCTTCGGACACAGATACGTTACCGTGCCCACATTTATTTTTTCAATTGGCTTTTTCCCACCAAAATAAAATTTTGGCCGACTGGGCCCTATTCATTTTATTTTGATTGGCTTAAGCCTGTTGATGCTCCGCAGGTGCAGGCATTTTCTCATTCCGCTTTATTTTTGAATTTATTTTCCAACATTGTCAGGAATGAGACTTTGGATTGGGGCGGAGCCACAGTCGACAGTGTCGAATACGACTAATAACTTTGCCAAATTATACTTCGGAGGCGAAGTGGACGAAGCAGCACATGTCACGAGAAGATGGTCGTGATCGTGCGCGCGCGACCCTGCAGCCCGTGTCCGACGTCAGAGCGCGAGTAGAACACTTGTTAGCTGCCCCGTTGGCACTGACCGGGTGCCTTGCTCATCCGGGGCAGAGCATAGGCCCGAGGCGCGTTACGCCTAGGTTTCTGCAAAAGGAGTTCATTCATCTGCCGGACGGTCGTTGTAATTTCACTGCTGAGGCGCCCTCTCCTCGCGCCCAACTACCCATCTTCCGGATGGTCGCTGTGACTTCGCTGCTGAGGCGCCCTGTATTCCCACCGAACTGCACATCTGCCGGACGGTCGCTGTGCCTTCACTACTGAGGCGACCTGTCCTCCCACCCAACCGCCCATCTGCCGGACGGTCGCTGTGCCTTCACTGCTGAGGCGCCCTCTCCTCGCGCCACACTACCCATCTTCTTGATGGTCGCTGTGACTTCGCTGCTGAGGCGCCCTGTATTCCCACCGAACTGCACATCTGCCGGACGGTCGCTGTGCCTTCACTGCTGAGGCGACGTGTCCTCCCACCCAACCGCCCATCTGCCGGACGGTCGCTGTGCCTTCACTGCTGAGGTGCCCTCTCCTCGCGCCCGACTACCCATCTTCCGGATGGTCGCTGTGACTTCGCTGCTGAGGCGCCCTGTATTCCCACCGAACTGCACATCTGCCGGACGGTCGCTGTGCCTTCACTGCTGAGGCGACCTGTCCTCCCACCCAACCGCCCATCTGCAGGACGGTCGCTGTGCCTAAACTGCTGAGGCACCCTCTCCTCGCGCCCGACTGCCCATCTTCCGGATGGTCGCTGTGACTTCGCTGCTGAGGCGCCCTGTATTCCCACCGAACTGCACATCTGCCGGACGGTCGCTGTGCCTTCACTGCTGAGGCGACCTGTCCTCCCACCCAACCGCCCATCTGCCGGACGGTCGCTGTGCCTTCACTGCTGAGGCGCCCTCTCCTCGCGCCACACGACCCATCTTCTTGATGGTCGCTGTGACTTCGGTGCTGAGGCGCCCTGTATTCCCACCGAACTGCACATCTGCCGGACGGTCGCTGTGCCTTCACTGCTGAGACGACCTGTCCTCCCACCCAACCGCCCATCTGCCGGACGGTCGCTGTGCCTTCACTGCTGAGGCGCCCTCTCCTCGCGCCCAACTACCCATCTTCCGGATGGTCGCTGTGACTTCGCTGCTGAGGCGCCCTGTATTCCCACCGAACTGCACATCTGCCGGACGGTCGCTGTGCCTTCACTGCTGAGGCGACCTGTCCTCCCACCCAACCGCCCATCTGCCGGACGGTCGCTGTGCCTTCACTGCTGAGGCGCCCTCTCCTCGCGCCCAACTGCCCATCTTCCGGATGGTCGCTGTGACTTCGCTGCTGAGGCGCCCTGTATTCCCACCGAACTGCACATCTGCCGGACGGTCGCTGTGCCTTCACTGCTGAGGCAACCTGTCCTCCCACCCAACTGCCCATCTGCCGGACGGTCGCTGTGCCTTCACTGCTGAGGCGCCCTCTCCTCGCGCCCAACTACCCATCTTCCGGATGGTCGCTGTGACATCGCTGCTGAGGCGCCCTGTATTCCCACCGAACTGCACATCTGCCGCACGGTCGCTGTGCCTTCACTGCTGAGGCGACCTGTCCTCCCACCCGACTGCCCATCTGCCGGACGGTCGCTGCGCCTTCGCTGCTGAGGCGCCCTGTATTCCCACCGAACTGCACATCTGCCGGACGGTCGCTGTGCCTTCACTGCTGAGGCGACCTGTCCTCCCACCCAACCGCCCATCTGCCGGACGGTCGCTGTGCCTTCACTGCTGAGGCGCCCTCTCCTCTCGCCCAACTGCCCATCTTCCGGATGGTCGCTGTGACTTCGCTGCTGAGGCGCCCTGTATTCCCACCGAACTGCACATCTGCCGGACGGTCGCTGTGCCTTCACTGCTGAGGCGACCTGTCCTCCCACCCAACCGCTTATCTGCCGGACGGTCGCTGTGCCTTCACTGCTGAGGCGCCCTCTCCTCGCGCCCAACTACACATCTTCCGGATGGTCGCTGTGACTTCGCTGCTGAGGCGCCCTGTATTCCCACCGAACTGCACATCTGCCGGACGGTCGCTGTGCCTTCACTGCTGAAGCGACCTGTCCTCCCACCCAACTGCCCATCTGCCGGACGGTCGCTGTGCCTTCACTGCTGAGGCGCCCGCTCCTCGCGCCCAACTACCCATCTTCCGGATGGTCGCTGTGACTTCGCTGCTGAGGCGCCCTGTATTCCCACCGAACTGCACATCTGCCGGACGGTCGCTGTGCCTTCACTGCTGAGACGACCTGTCCTCCCACCCAACCGCCCATCTGCCGGACGGTCGCTGTGCCTTCACTGCTGAGGCGCCCTCTCCTCGCGCCCAACTACCCATCTTCCGGATGGCCACTGTGACTTCGCTGCTGAGGCGCCCTGTATTCCCACCGAACTGCACATCTGCCGGACGGTCGCTGTGCGTTCACTGCTGAGGCACCCTGTCCTCCCACGCAACCGCCCATCTGCCGGACGGTCGCTGTGCCTTCACTGCTGAGGCGCCCTCTCCTCGCGCCCAACTACCCATCTTCCGGATGGTCGCTGTGACTTCGCTGCTGAGGCGCCCTGTATTCCCACCGAACTGCACATCTGCCGGACGGTCGCTGTGCCTTCACTGCTGAGGCGACCTGTCCTCCCACCCAACCGCCCATCTGCCGGGCGGTCTCTGTGCCTTCACTGCTGAGGCGACCTGTCCTCCCACCCAACTGCCCATCTGCAGGACGGTCGCTGTGCCTTCACTGCTGAGGCGCCCTCTCCTCGCGCCCAACTACCCATCTTCCGGATGGTCGCTGTGACTTCGCTGCTGAGGCGCCCTGTATTCCCACCGAACTGCACATCTGCCGGACGGTCGCTGTGCCTTCACTGCTGAGGCGACCTGTCCTCCCACCCAACCGCCCATCTGCCGGACGGTCGCTGTGCCTTCACTGCTGAGGCGCCCTCTCCTCGCGCCCAACTACCCATCTTCCGGATGGTCGCTGTGACCTCGCTGCTCAGGCGACCTGTCCTCCCACCCAACTGCCCATCTGCCGGACGGTCGCTGTGCCTTCACTGCTGAGGCGCCCTCTCCTCGCACCCAACTACCCATCTTCCGGATGGTCGCTGTGACTTCGCTGCTGAGGCGCCCTGTATTCCCACCGAACTGCACATCTGCCGGACGGTCGCTGTGCCTTCACTGCTCAGGCGACCTGTCCTGCCACCCAACCGTCCATCTGCCGGACGGTCGCTGTGCCTTCACTGCTGAGGCGACCTGTCCTCCCACCCAACTGCCCATCTGCCGGACGGTCGCTGTGCCTTCACTGCTGAGGCGCCCTCTCCTCGCACCCAACTACCCATCTTCCGGATGGTCGCTGTGACTTCGCTGCTGAGGCACCCTGTATTCCCACCGAACTGCACATCTGCCGGACGGTCGCTGTGCCTTCACTGCTGAGGCGACCTGTCCTCCCACCCAACTGCCCATCTGCCGGACGGTCGCTGTGCCTTCACTGCTGAGGCGCCCTCTCCTCGCGCCCAACTACCCATCTTCCGGATGGTCGCTGCTACTTCGCTGCTGAGGCGCCCTGTATTCCCACCGAACTGCACATCTGCCGGACGGTCGCTGTGCCTTCACTGCTGAGGCGACCTGTCCTCCCACCCAACCGCCCATCTGCCGGACGGTCGCTGTGCCTTCACTGCTGAGGTGACCTGTCCTCCCACCCAACTACCCATCTTCCGGATGGTCGCTGTGACTTTGCTGCTGAGGCGCCCTGTATTCCCACCGAACTGCACATCTGCCGGACGGTCGCTGTGCCTTCACTGCTGAGGCGACCTGTCCTCCCACCCAACCGCCCATCTGCCGGACGGTCGCTGTGCCTTCACTGCTGAGGCGCCCTCTCCTCGCGCCCAACTACCCATCTTCCGGATGGTCGCTGTGACTTCGCTGCTGAGGCGCCCTGTATTCCCACCAAACTGCACATCTGCCGGACGGTCGCTGTGCCTTCACTGCTGAGGCGACCTGTCCTCCCACCCAACCGCCCATCTGCCCGACGGTCGCTGTGCCTTCACTGCTGAGGCGCCCTCTCCTCGCGCCCTACTACCCATCTTCCGGATGGTCGCTGTGACTTCGCTGCTGAGGCGCCCTGTATTCCCACCGAACTGCACATCTGCAGGACGGTCGCTGTGCCTTCACTGCTGAGGCGACCTGTCCTCCCACCCAACCGCCCATCTGCCGGACGGTCGCTGTGCCTTCACTGCTGAGGCGCCCTCTCCTCGCGCCCAACTACCCATCTTCCGGATGGTCGCTGTGACTTCGCTGCTGAGGCGCCCTGTATTCCCACCGAACTGCACATCTGCCGGACGGTCGCTGTGCCTTCACTGCTGAGGCGACCTGTCCTCCCACCCAACCGCCCATCTGCCGGACGGTCGCTGTGCCTACACTGCTGAGGCGCCCTCTCTTCGCGCCCAACTACCCATCTTCCGGATGGTCGCTGTGACTTCGCTGCTGAGGCGCCCTGTATTCCCACCGAACTGCACATCTGCCGGACGGTCGCTGTGCCTTCACTGCTGGCGACCTGTCCTCCCACCCAACCGCCCATCTGCCGGACGGTCGCTGTGCCTTCACTGCTGAGGCGACCTGTCCTCCCACCCAACTGCCCATCTACAGGACGGTCGCTGTGCCTTCACTGCTCAGGCGACCTGTCCTCCCACCCAACTGCCCATCTGCCGGACGGTCGCTGTGCCTTCACTGCTGAGGCGCCCTCTCCTCGCACCCAACTACCCATCTTCCGGATGGTCGCTGTGACTTCGCTGCTGAGGCGCCCTGTATTCCCACCGAACTGCACATCTGCCGGACGGTCGCTGTGCCTTCACTGCTCAGGCGACCTGTCCTGCCACCCAACCGTCCATCTGCCGGACGGTCGCTGTGCCTTCACTGCTGAGGCGACCTGTCCTCCCACCCAACTGCCCATCTGCCGGACGGTCGCTGTGCCTTCACTGCTGAGGCGCCCTCTCCTCGCACCCAACTACCCATCTTCCGGATGGTCGCTGTGACTTCGCTGCTGAGGCACCCTGTATTCCCACCGAACTGCACATCTGCCGGACGGTCGCTGTGCCTTCACTGCTGAGGCGACCTGTCCTCCCACCCAACTGCCCATCTGCCGGACGGTCGCTGTGCCTTCACTGCTGAGGCGCCCTCTCCTCGCGCCCAACTACCCATCTTCCGGATGGTCGCTGCTACTTCGCTGCTGAGGCGCCCTGTATTCCCACCGAACTGCACATCTGCCGGACGGTCGCTGTGCCTTCACTGCTGAGGCGACCTGTCCTCCCACCCAACCGCCCATCTGCCGGACGGTCGCTGTGCCTTCACTGCTGAGGTGACCTGTCCTCCCACCCAACTACCCATCTTCCGGATGGTCGCTGTGACTTTGCTGCTGAGGCGCCCTGTATTCCCACCGAACTGCACATCTGCCGGACGGTCGCTGTGCCTTCACTGCTGAGGCGACCTGTCCTCCCACCCAACCGCCCATCTGCCGGACGGTCGCTGTGCCTTCACTGCTGAGGCGCCCTCTCCTCGCGCCCAACTACCCATCTTCCGGATGGTCGCTGTGACTTCGCTGCTGAGGCGCCCTGTATTCCCACCAAACTGCACATCTGCCGGACGGTCGCTGTGCCTTCACTGCTGAGGCGACCTGTCCTCCCACCCAACCGCCCATCTGCCCGACGGTCGCTGTGCCTTCACTGCTGAGGCGCCCTCTCCTCGCGCCCTACTACCCATCTTCCGGATGGTCGCTGTGACTTCGCTGCTGAGGCGCCCTGTATTCCCACCGAACTGCACATCTGCAGGACGGTCGCTGTGCCTTCACTGCTGAGGCGACCTGTCCTCCCACCCAACCGCCCATCTGCCGGACGGTCGCTGTGCCTTCACTGCTGAGGCGCCCTCTCCTCGCGCCCAACTACCCATCTTCCGGATGGTCGCTGTGACTTCGCTGCTGAGGCGCCCTGTATTCCCACCGAACTGCACATCTGCCGGGCGGTCGCTGTGCCTTCACTGCTGAGGCGACCTGTCCTCCCACCCAACCGCCCATCTGCCGGACGGTCGCTGTGCCTACACTGCTGAGGCGCCCTCTCTTCGCGCCCAACTACCCATCTTCCGGATGGTCGCTGTGACTTCGCTGCTGAGGCGCCCTGTATTCCCACCGAACTGCACATCTGCCGGACGGTCGCTGTGCCTTCACTGCTGAGGCGACCTGTCCTCCCACCCAACCGCCCATCTGCCGGACGGTCGCTGTGCCTTCACTGCTGAGGCGACCTGTCCTCCCACCCAACTGCCCATCTGCAGGACGGTCGCTGTGCCTTCACTGCTGAGGCGCCCTCTCCTCGCGCCCAACTACCCATCTTCCGGATGGTCGCTGTGACTTCGCTGCTGAGGCGCCCTGTATTCCCACCGAACTGCACATCTGCCGGACGGTCGCTGTGCCTTCACTGCTGAGGCGACCTGTCCTCCCACCCAACCGCCCATCTGCCGGACGGTCGCTGTGCCTTCACTGCTGAGGCGCCCTCTCCTCGCGCCCAACTACCCATCTTCCGGATGGTCGCTGTGACTTCGCTGCTGAGGCGCCCTGTATTCCCACCGAACTGCACATCTGCCGGAAGGTCGCTGTGCCTTCACTGCTGAGGCGACCTGTCCTCCCACCCAACCGCCCATCTGCCGGACGGTCGCTCTGCCTTCACTGCTGAGGCGCCCTCTCCTCGCGCCCAACTACCCATCTTCCGGATGGTCGCTATGACTTCGCTGCTGAGGCGCCCTGTATTCCCACCGAACTGCACATCTGCCGGACGGTCGCTGTGCCTTCACTGCTGGCGACCTGTCCTCCCACCCAACCGCCCATCTGCCGGACGGTCGCTGTGCCTTCACTGCTGAGGCGACCTGTCCTCCCACCCAACTGCCCATCTGCAGGACGGTCGCTGTGCCTTCACTGCTGAGGCGCCCTCTCCTCGCGCCCAACTACCCATCTTCCGGATGGTCGCTGTGACTTCGCTGCTGAGGCGACCTGTCCTCCCACCCAACCGCCCATCTGCTGGACGGTCGCTGTGCCTTCACTGCTGAGGCGACCTGTCCTCCCACCCAACTGCCCATCTGCCGGACGGTCGCTGTGCCTTCACTGCTGAGGCGCCCTGTATTCCCACCGAACTGCACATCTGCCGGACGGTCGCTGTGCCTTCACTGCTGAGGCGACCTGTCCTCCCACCCAACCGCCCATCTGCCGGACGGTCGCTGTGCCTTCACTGCTGAGGCGACCTGTCCTCCCACCCAACTGCCCATCTGCCGGACGGTCGCTGTGCCTTCACTGCTGAGGCGCCCTCTCCTCGCACCCAACTACCCATCTTCCGGATGGTCGCTGTGACTTCGCTGCTGAGGCGCCCTGTATTCCCACCGAACTGCACATCTGCCGGACGGTCGCTGTGCCTTCACTGCTGAGGCGCCCTGTCCTCCCACCCAACCGCCCATCTGCCGGACGGTCGCTGTGCCTTCACTGCTGAGGCGCCCTCTCCTCGCGCCCAACTACCCATCTTCCGGATGGTCGCTGTGCCTTCACTGCTGAGGCGCGCTCTCCTCGCGCCCAACTACCCATCTTCCGGATGGTCGCTGTGACTTCGCTGCTGAGGCGCCCTGTATTCCCACCGAACTGCACATCTGCCGGACGGTCGCTGTGCCTTCACTGCTAAGGCGACCTGTCCTCCCACCCAACCGCCCATCTGCCGGACGGTCGCTCTGCCTTCACTGCTGAGGCGCGCTCTCCTCGCGCCCAACTACCCATCTTCCGGATGGTCGCTGTGACTTCGCTGCTGAGGCGCCCTGTATTCCCACCGAACTGCACATCTGCCGGACGGTCGCTGTGCCTTCACTGCTAAGGCGACCTGTCCTCCCACCCAACCGCCCATCTGCCGGACGGTCGCTGTGCCTTCACTGCTGAGGCGCCCTCTCCTCGCGCCCAACTACCCATCTTCCGGATGGTCGCTGCTACTTCGCTGCTGAGGCGCCCTGTATTCCCACCGAACTGCACATCTGCCGGACGGTCGCTGTGCCTTCACTGCTGAGGCGACCTGTCCTCCCACACAACCGCCCATCTGCCGGACGGTCGCTGTGCCTTCACTTCTGAGGCGCCCTATATTCCCACCGAACTGCACATCTGCCGGACGGTCGCTGTGCCTTCACTGCTGAGGCGGCCTGTCCTCCCACCCAACTACCCATCTTCCAGATGGTCGCTGTGACTTCGCTCCTGAGGCGCCCTGTATTCCCACCGAACTGCACATCTGCCGGACGGTTGCTGTGCCTTCACTGCTAAGGCGACCTGTCCTCCCACCGAACTGCACATCTGCCGGACGGTCGCTGTGCCTTCACTGCTAAAGCGACCTGTTCTCCCATCCAACCGCCCATCTCCCGGACGGTCGCTGTGCCTTCACTGCTGAGGCGCCCTCTCCTCGCGCCCAACTACCCATCTTCCGGATGGTCGCTGTGACTTCGCTGCTGAGGCGCCCTGTATTCCCACCGAACTGCACATCTGCCGGACGGTCGCTGTGCCTTCACTGCTGAGGCGACCTGTCCTCCCACCCAACTGCCCATCTGCAGGATGGTCGCCGTGCCTTCACTGCTGAGGCGCCCTCTCCTCGCGCCCAACTACCCATCTTCCGGATGGTCGCTGTGACTTCGCTGCTGAGGCGCCCTGTATTCCCACCGAACTGCACATCTGCCGGACGGTCGCTGTGCCTTCACTGCTGAGGCGACCTGTCCTCCCACCCAACCGCCCATCTGCCGGACGGTCGCTGTGCCTTCACTGCTGAGGCGCCCTCTCCTCGCGCCCAACTACGCATCTTCCGGATGGTCGCTGTGACTTCGCTGCTGAGGCGCCCTGTATTCCCACCGAACTGCACATCTGCCGGACGGTCGCTATGCCTTCACTGCTGAGGCGACCTGTCCTCCCACCCAACCGCCCATCTGCCGGACGGTCGCTGTGCCTTCACTGCTGAGGCGCCCTCTCCTCGCGCCCAACTACCCATCTTCCGGATGGTCGCTGTGACTTCGCTGCTGAGGCGCCCTGTATTCCCACCGAACTGCACATCTGCCGGACGGTCGCTGTGCCTTCACTGCTGAGGCGACCTGTCCTCCCACCCAACCGCCCATCTGCCGGACGGTCGCTGTGCCTTCACTGCTGAGGCGACCTGTCCTCCCACCCAACTGCCCATCTGCAGGACGGTCGCTGTGCCTTCACTGCTGAGGCGCCCTCTCCTCGCGCCCAACTACCCATCTTCCGGATGGTCGCTGTGACTTCGCTGCTGAGGCGCCCTGTATTCCCACCGAACTGCACATCAGCCGGACGGTCGCTGTGCCTCCACTTCTAAGGCGACCTGTCCTCCCACCCAAACCGCCCATCTGCCGGACGGTCGCTGTGCCTTCACTGCTGAGGCGCGCTCTCCTCGCGCCCAACTACCCATCTTCCGGATGGTCGCTGTGACTTCGCTGCTGAGGCGCCCTGTATTCCCACCGAACTGCACATCTGCCGGACGGTCGCTGTGCCTTCACTGCTGAGGCGCGCTCTCCTCGCGCCCAACTACCCATCTTCCGGATGGTCGCTGTGACTTCGCTGCTGAGGCGCCCTGTATTCCCACCGAACTGCACATCTGCCGGACGGTCGCTGTGCCTTCACTGCTAAGGCGACCTGTCCTCCCACCCAACCGCCCATCTGCCGGACGGTCGCTGTGCCTTCACTGCTGAGGCGCCCTCTCCTCGCGCCCAACTACCCATCTTCCGGATGGTCGCTGCTACTTCGCTGCTGAGGCGCCCTGTATTCCCACCGAACTGCACATCTGCCGGACGGTCGCTGTGCCTTCACTGCTGAGGCGACCTGTCCTCCCACACAACCGCCCATCTGCCGGACGGTCGCTGTGCCTTCACTTCTGAGGCGCCCTGTATTCCCACCGAACTGCACATCTGCCGGACGGTCGCTGTGCCTTCACTGCTGAGGCGGCCTGTCCTCCCACCCAACTACCCATCTTCCAGATGGTCGCTGTGACTTCGCTCCTGAGGCGCCCTGTATTCCCACCAAACTGCACATCTGCCGGACGGTTGCTGTGCCTTCACTGCTAAGGCGACCTGTCCTCCCACCGAACTGCACATCTGCCGGACGGTCGCTGTGCCTTCACTGCTAAGGCGACCTGTCCTCCCATCCAACCGCCCATCTCCCGGACGGTCGCTGTGCCTTCACTGCTGAGGCGCGCTCTCCTCGCGCCCAACTACACATCTTCCGGATGGTCGCTGTGACTTCGCTGCTGAGGCGCCCTGTATTCCCACCGAACTGCACATCTGCCGGACGGTCGCTGTGCCTTCACTGCTGAGGCGACCTGTCCTCCCACCCAACCGCCCATCTGCCGGACGGTCGCTGTGCCTTCACTGCTGAGGCGACCTGTCCTCCCACCCAACTGCCCATCTGCAGGATGGTCGCCGTGCCTTCACTGCTGAGGCGCCCTCTCCTCGCGCCCAACTACCCATCTTCCGGATGGTCGCTGTGACTTCGCTGCTGAGGCGCCCTGTATTCCCACCGAACTGCACATCTGCCGGACGGTCGCTGTGCTTTCACTGCTGAGGCGACCTGTCCTCCCACCCAACCGCCCATCTGCCGGACGGTCGCTGTGCCTTCACTGCTGAGGCGCCCTCTCCTCGCGCCCAACTACGCATCTTCCGGATGGTCGCTGTGACTTCGCTGCTGAGGCGCCCTGTATTCCCACCGAACTGCACATCTGCCGGACGGTCGCTATGCCTTCACTGCTGAGGCGACCTGTCCTCCCACCCAACCGCCCATCTGCCGGACGGTCGCTGTGCCTTCACTGCTGAGGCGCCCTCTCCTCGCGCCCAACTACCCATCTTCCGGATGGTCGCTGTGACTTCGCTCCTGAGGCGCCATGTATTCCCACCGAACTGCACATCTGCCGGACGGTCGCTGTGCCTTCACTGCTGAGGCGACCTGTCCTCCCACCCAACCGCCCATCTGCCGGACGGTCGCTGTGCCTTCACTGCTGAGGCAACCTGTCCTCCCACCCAACTGCCCATCTGCAGGACGGTCGCTGTGCCTTCACTGCTGAGGCGCCCTCTCCTCGCGCCCAACTACCCATCTTCCGGATGGTCGCTGTGACTTCGCTGCTGAGGCGACCTGTCCTCCCACCCAACTGCCCATCTGCCGGACGGTCGCTGTGCCTTCACTGCTGAGGCGCCCTCTCCTCGCGCCCAACTACCCATCTTCCGGATGGTCGCTGCTACTTTGCTGCTGAGGCGCCCTGTATTCCCACCGAACTGCACATCTGCCGGACGGTCGCTGTGCCTTCACTGCTGAGGCGACCTGTCCTCCCACCCAACCGCCCATCTGCCGGACGGTCGCTGTGCCTTCACTGCTGAGGCGCGCTGTATTCCCACCGAACTGCACATCTGCCGGACGGTCGCTGTGCCTTCACTGCTGAGGCGACCTGTCCTCCCACCCAACTACCCATCTTCCGGATGGTCGCTGTGACTTCGCTGCTGAGGCGCCCTGTATTCCCACCGAACTGCACATCTGCCGGACGGTCGCTGTGCCTTCACTGCTGAGGCGACCTGTCCTCCCACCCAACCGCCCATCTGCCGGACGGTCGCTGTGCCTTCACTGCTGAGGCGCCCTCTCCTCGCGCCCAACTACCCATCTTCCGGATGGTCGCTGTGCCTTCACTGCTGAGGCGCGCTCTCCTCGCGCCCAACTACCCATCTTCCGGATGGTCGCTGTGACTTCGCTGCTGAGGCGCCCTGTATTCCCACCGAACTGCACATCTGCCGGACGGTCACTGTGCCTTCACTGCTGAGGCGACCTGTTCTCCCACCCAACCGCCCATCTGCCGGACGGTCGCTGTGCCTTCACTGCTGAGGCGCGCTCTCCTCGCGCCCAACTACCCATCTTCCGGATGGTCGCTGTGACTTCGCTGCTGAGGCGCCCTGTATTCCCACCGAACTGCACATCTGCCGGACGGTCGCTGTGCCTTCACTGCTGAGGCGACCTGTCCTCCCACCCAACCGCCCATCTGCCGGACGGTCGCTGTGCCTTCACTGCTGAGGCGCCCTCTCCTCGCGCCCAACAACCCATCTTCCGGATGGTCGCTGTGCCTTCACTGCTGAGGCGCCCTCTCCTCGCGCCCAACAACCCATCTTCCGGACGGTCGCTGTGCCTTCACTGCTAAGGCGACCTGTCCTCCCACCCAACCGCCCATCTGCCGGACGGTCGCTGTGCCTTCACTGCTGAGGCGCGCTCTCCTCGCGCCCAACTACTAATATTCCGGATGGTCGCTGTGACTTCGCTGCTGAGGCGCCCTGTATTCCCACCGAACTGCACATCTGCCAGACGGTTGCTGTGCCTTCACTGCTAAGGCGACCTGTCCTCCCACCCAACCGCCCATCTGCCGGACGGTCGCTGTGCCTTCACTGCTGAGGCGCCCTCTCCTCGCGCCCAACTACCCATCTTCCGGATGGTCGCTGCTACTTCGCTGCTGAGGCGCCCTGTATTCCCACCGAACTGCACATCTGCCGGACGGTCGCTGTGCCTTCACTGCTGAGGCGACCTCTCCTCCCACCCAACCGCCCATCTGCCGGACGGTCGCTGTGCCTTCACTTCTGAGGCGCCCTGTATTCCCACCGAACTGCCCATCTGCCGGACGGTCGCTGTGCCTTCACGGCTGTGGCGGCCTGTCCTCCCACCCTACTACCCATCTTCCGGATGGTCGCTGTGACTTCGCTCCTGAGGCGCCCTGTATTCCCACCGAACTGCACATCTGCCGGACGGTCACTGTGCCTTCACTGCTGAGGCGACCTGTCCTCCCATCCAACCGCCCATCTGCCGGACGGTCGCTGTGCCTTCACTGCTGAGGCGCCCTCTCCTCGCGCCCAACTACCCATCTTCCGGATGGTCGCTGTGATTTCGCTGCTGAGGCGCCCTGTATTCCCACCGAACTGCACATCTGCCGGACGGTCGCTGTGCCTTCACTGCTGAGGCGACCTGTCCTCCCACCGAACTGCACATCTGCCGGACGGTCGCTGTGCCTTCACTGCTAAGGCGACCTGTCCTCCCACACAACCGCCCATCTGCCGGACGGTCGCTGTGACTTCGCTGCTGAGGCGCCCTGTATTCCCACCAAACTGCACATCTGCCGGACGGTCGCTGTGCCTTCACTGCTGAGGCGACCTGTCCTCCCACCCAACCGCCCATCTGCCGGACGGTCGCTGTGCCTTCACTGCTGAGGCGCGCTCTCCTCGCGCCCAACTACCCATCTTCCGGATGGTCGCTGTGACTTCGCCGCTGAGGCGCCCTGTATTCCCACCGAACTGCACATCTGCCGGACGGTCGCTGTGCCTTCACTGCTGAGGCGACCTGTCCTCCCACCCAACCGCCTATCTGCCGGACGGTCGCTGTGCCTTCACTGCTGAGGCGCGCTCTCCTCGCGCCCAACTACGCATCTTCCGGATGGTCGCTGTGACTTCGCTGCTGAGGCGCCCTGTATTCCCACCGAACTGCACATCTGCCGGACGGTCGCTGTGCCTTCACTGCTAAGGCGACCTGTCCTCCCACCGAACTGCACATCTGCCGGACGGTCGCTGTGCCTTCACTGCTAAGGCGACCTGTCCTCCCACCGAACTGCACATCTGCCGGACGGTCGCTGTGCCTTCACTGCTAAAGCGACCTGTCCTCCCATCCAACCGCCCATCTCCCGGACGGTCGCTGTGCCTTCACTGCTGAGGCGCCCTCTCCTCGCGCCCAACTACCCATCTTCCGGATGGTCGCTGTGACTTCGCTGCTGAGGCGCCCTGTATTCCCACCGAACTGCACATCTGCCGGACGGTCGCTGTGCCTTCACTGCTGAGGCGACCTGTCCTCCCACCCAACTGCCCATCTGCAGGATGGTCGCCGTGCCTTCACTGCTGAGGCGCCCTCTCCTCGCGCCCAACTACCCATCTTCCGGATGGTCGCTGTGACTTCGCTGCTGAGGCGCCCTGTATTCCCACCGAACTGCACATCTGCCGGACGGTCGCTGTGCCTTCACTGCTGAGGCGACCTGTCCTCCCACCCAACCGCCCATCTGCCGGACGGTCGCTGTGCCTTCACTGCTGAGGCGCCCTCTCCTCGCGCCCAACTACGCATCTTCCGGATGGTCGCTGTGACTTCGCTGCTGAGGCGCCCTGTATTCCCACCGAACTGCACATCTGCCGGACGGTCGCTATGCCTTCACTGCTGAGGCGACCTGTCCTCCCACCCAACCGCCCATCTGCCGGACGGTCGCTGTGCCTTCACTGCTGAGGCGCCCTCTCCTCGCGCCCAACTACCCATCTTCCGGATGGTCGCTGTGACTTCGCTGCTGAGGCGCCCTGTATTCCCACCGAACTGCACATCTGCCGGACGGTCGCTGTGCCTTCACTGCTGAGGCGACCTGTCCTCCCACCCAACCGCCCATCTGCCGGACGGTCGCTGTGCCTTCACTGCTGAGGCGACCTGTCCTCCCACCCAACTGCCCATCTGCAGGACGGTCGCTGTGCCTTCACTGCTGAGGCGCCCTCTCCTCGCGCCCAACTACCCATCTTCCGGATGGTCGCTGTGACTTCGCTGCTGAGGCGCCCTGTATTCCCACCGAACTGCACATCAGCCGGACGGTCGCTGTGCCTCCACTTCTAAGGCGACCTGTCCTCCCACCCAAACCGCCCATCTGCCGGACGGTCGCTGTGCCTTCACTGCTGAGGCGCGCTCTCCTCGCGCCCAACTACCCATCTTCCGGATGGTCGCTGTGACTTCGCTGCTGAGGCGCCCTGTATTCCCACCGAACTGCACATCTGCCGGACGGTCGCTGTGCCTTCACTGCTGAGGCGCGCTCTCCTCGCGCCCAACTACCCATCTTCCGGATGGTCGCTGTGACTTCGCTGCTGAGGCGCCCTGTATTCCCACCGAACTGCACATCTGCCGGACGGTCGCTGTGCCTTCACTGCTAAGGCGACCTGTCCTCCCACCCAACCGCCCATCTGCCGGACGGTCGCTGTGCCTTCACTGCTGAGGCGCCCTCTCCTCGCGCCCAACTACCCATCTTCCGGATGGTCGCTGCTACTTCGCTGCTGAGGCGCCCTGTATTCCCACCGAACTGCACATCTGCCGGACGGTCGCTGTGCCTTCACTGCTGAGGCGACCTGTCCTCCCACACAACCGCCCATCTGCCGGACGGTCGCTGTGCCTTCACTTCTGAGGCGCCCTGTATTCCCACCGAACTGCACATCTGCCGGACGGTCGCTGTGCCTTCACTGCTGAGGCGGCCTGTCCTCCCACCCAACTACCCATCTTCCAGATGGTCGCTGTGACTTCGCTCCTGAGGCGCCCTGTATTCCCACCAAACTGCACATCTGCCGGACGGTTGCTGTGCCTTCACTGCTAAGGCGACCTGTCCTCCCACCGAACTGCACATCTGCCGGACGGTCGCTGTGCCTTCACTGCTGAGGCGACCTGTCCTCCCACCCAACCGCCCATCTGCCGGACGGTCGCTGTGCCTTCACTGCTGAGGCGACCTGTCCTCCCACCCAACTGCCCATCTGCAGGATGGTCGCCGTGCCTTCACTGCTGAGGCGCCCTCTCCTCGCGCCCAACTACCCATCTTCCGGATGGTCGCTGTGACTTCGCTGCTGAGGCGCCCTGTATTCCCACCGAACTGCACATCTGCCGGACGGTCGCTGTGCTTTCACTGCTGAGGCGACCTGTCCTCCCACCCAACCGCCCATCTGCCGGACGGTCGCTGTGCCTTCACTGCTGAGGCGCCCTCTCCTCGCGCCCAACTACGCATCTTCCGGATGGTCGCTGTGACTTCGCTGCTGAGGCGCCCTGTATTCCCACCGAACTGCACATCTGCCGGACGGTCGCTATGCCTTCACTGCTGAGGCGACCTGTCCTCCCACCCAACCGCCCATCTGCCGGACGGTCGCTGTGCCTTCACTGCTGAGGCGCCCTCTCCTCGCGCCCAACTACCCATCTTCCGGATGGTCGCTGTGACTTCGCTCCTGAGGCGCCCTGTATTCCCACCGAACTGCACATCTGCCGGACGGTCGCTGTGCCTTCACTGCTGAGGCGACCTGTCCTCCCACCCAACCGCCCATCTGCCGGACGGTCGCTGTGCCTTCACTGCTGAGGCAACCTGTCCTCCCACCCAACTGCCCATCTGCAGGACGGTCGCTGTGCCTTCACTGCTGAGGCGCCCTCTCCTCGCGCCCAACTACCCATCTTCCGGATGGTCGCTGTGACTTCGCTGCTGAGGCGACCTGTCCTCCCACCCAACTGCCCATCTGCCGGACGGTCGCTGTGCCTTCACTGCTGAGGCGCCCTCTCCTCGCGCCCAACTACCCATCTTCCGGATGGTCGCTGCTACTTTGCTGCTGAGGCGCCCTGTATTCCCACCGAACTGCACATCTGCCGGACGGTCGCTGTGCCTTCACTGCTGAGGCGACCTGTCCTCCCACCCAACCGCCCATCTGCCGGACGGTCGCTGTGCCTTCACTGCTGAGGCGCGCTGTATTCCCACCGAACTGCACATCTGCCGGACGGTCGCTGTGCCTTCACTGCTGAGGCGACCTGTCCTCCCACCCAACTACCCATCTTCCGGATGGTCGCTGTGACTTCGCTGCTGAGGCGCCCTGTATTCCCACCGAACTGCACATCTGCCGGACGGTCGCTGTGCCTTCACTGCTGAGGCGACCTGTCCTCCCACCCAACCGCCCATCTGCCGGACGGTCGCTGTGCCTTCACTGCTGAGGCGCCCTCTCCTCGCGCCCAACTACCCATCTTCCGGATGGTCGCTGTGCCTTCACTGCTGAGGCGCGCTCTCCTCGCGCCCAACTACCCATCTTCCGGATGGTCGCTGTGACTTCGCTGCTGAGGCGCCCTGTATTCCCACCGAACTGCACATCTGCCGGACGGTCACTGTGCCTTCACTGCTGAGGCGACCTGTTCTCCCACCCAACCGCCCATCTGCCGGACGGTCGCTGTGCCTTCACTGCTGAGGCGCGCTCTCCTCGCGCCCAACTACCCATCTTCCGGATGGTCGCTGTGACTTCGCTGCTGAGGCGCCCTGTATTCCCACCGAACTGCACATCTGCCGGACAGTCGCTGTGCCTTCACTGCTGAGGCGACCTGTCCTCCCACCCAACCGCCCATCTGCCGGACGGTCGCTGTGCCTTCACTGCTGAGGCGCCCTCTCCTCGCGCCCAACAACCCATCTTCCGGATGGTCGCTGTGCCTTCACTGCTGAGGCGCGCTCTCCTCGCGCCCCACTTCCCATCTTCCGGATGGTCGCTGTGACTTCGCTGCTGAGGCGCCCTGTATTCCCACCGAACTGCACATCTGCCGGACGGTCGCTGTGCCTTCACTGCTAAGGCGACCTGTCCTCCCACCCAACCGCCCATCTGCCGGACGGTCGCTGTGCCTTCACTGCTGAGGCGCGCTCTCCTCGCGCCCAACTACCCATATTCCGGATGGTCGCTGTGACTTCGCTGCTGAGGCGCCCTGTATTCCCACCGAACTGCACATCTGCCGGACGGTTGCTGTGCCTTCACTGCTAAGGCGACCTGTCCTCCCACCCAACCGCCCATCTGCCGGACGGTCGCTGTGCCTTCACTGCTGAGGCGCCCTCTCCTCGCGCCCAACTACCCATCTTCCGGATGGTCGCTGCTACTTCGCTGCTGAGGCGCCCTGTATTCCCACCGAACTGCACATCTGCCGGACGGTCGCTGTGCCTTCACTGCTGAGGCGACCTCTCCTCCCACCCAACCGCCCATCTGCCGGACGGTCGCTGTGCCTTCACTTCTGAGGCGCCCTGTATTCCCACCGAACTGCACATCTGCCGGACGGTCGCTGTGCCTTCACGGCTGAGGCGGCCTGTCCTCCCACCCTACTACCCATCTTCCGGATGGTCGCTGTGACTTCGCTCCTGAGGCGCCCTGTATTCCCACCGAACTGCACATCTGCCGGACGGTCACTGTGCCTTCACTGCTGAGGCGACCTGTCCTCCCATCCAACCGCCCATCTGCCGGACGGTCGCTGTGCCTTCACTGCTGAGGCGCCCTCTCCTCGCGCCCAACTACCCATCTTCCGGATGGTCGCTGTGATTTCGCTGCTGAGGCGCCCTGTATTCCCACCGAACTGCACATCTGCCGGACGGTCGCTGTGCCTTCACTGCTGAGGCGACCTGTCCTCCCACCGAACTGCACATCTGCCGGACGGTCGCTGTGCCTTCACTGCTAAGGCGACCTGTCCTCCCACACAACCGCCCATCTGCCGGACGGTCGCTGTGACTTCGCTGCTGAGGCGCCCTGTATTCCCACCAAACTGCACATCTGCCGGACGGTCGCTGTGCCTTCACTGCTGAGGCGACCTGTCCTCCCACCCAACCGCCCATCTGCCGGACGGTCGCTGTGCCTTCACTGCTGAGGCGCGCTCTCCTCGCGCCCAACTACCCATCTTCCGGATGGTCGCTGTGACTTCGCCGCTGAGGCGCCCTGTATTCCCACCGAACTGCACATCTGCCGGACGGTCGCTGTGCCTTCACTGCTGAGGCGACCTGTCCTCCCACCCAACCGCCAATCTGCCGGACGGTCGCTGTGCCTTCACTGCTGAGGCGCGCTCTCCTCGCGCCCAACTACGCATCTTCCGGATGGTCGCTGTGACTTCGCTGCTGAGGCGCCCTGTATTCCCACCGAACTGCACATCTGCCGGACGGTCGCTGTGCCTTCACTGCTAAGGCGACCTGTCCTCCCACCGAACTGCACATCTGCCGGACGGTCGCTGTGCCTTCACTGCTAAGGCGACCTGTCCTCCCACCCAACCGCCCATCTGCCGGACGGTCGCTGTGCCTTCACTGCTGAGGTGCCCTCTCCTCGCGCCCAACTACCCATCTTCCGGATGGTCGCTGTGACTTCGCTGCTGAGGCGCCCTGTATTCCCACCGAACTGCACATCTGCCGGACGGTCGCTGTGCCTTCACTGCTGAGGCGACCTGTCCTCCCACCCAACTGCCCATCTGCCGGACGGTCGCTGTGCCTTCACTGCTGAGGCGCCCTCTCCTCGCGCCCAACTACCCATCTTCCGGATGGTCGCTGTGCCTTCACTTCTGAGGCGCCCTGTATTCCCACCGAACTGCACATCTGCCGGACGGTCGCTGTGCCTTCACTGCTGAGGCGGCCTGTCCTCCCACCCAACTACCCATCTTCCAGATGGTCGCTGTGACTTCGCTCCTGAGGCGCCCTGTATTCCCACCGAACTGCACATCTGCCGGACGGTTGCTGTGCCTTCACTGCTAAAGCGACCTGTCCTCCCACCGAACTGCACATCTGCCGGACGGTCGCTGTGCCTTCACTGCTGAGGCGACCTGTCCTCCCACCCAACTGCCCATCTGCAGGATGGTCGCCGTGCCTTCACTGCTGAGGCGCCCTCTCCTCGCGCCCAACTACCCATCTTCCGGATGGTCGCTGTGACTTCGCTGCTGAGGCGCCCTGTATTCCCACCGAACTGCACATCTGCCGGACGGTCGCTGTGCCTTCACTGCTGAGGCGACCTGTCCTCCCACCCAACCGCCCATCTGCCGGACGGTCGCTGTGCCTTCACTGCTGAGGCGCCCTCTCCTCACGCCCAACTACGCATCTTCCGGATGGTCGCTGTGACTTCGCTGCTGAGGCGCCCTGTATTCCCACCGAACTGCACATCTGCCGGACAGTCGCTATGCCTTCACTGCTGAGGCGACCTGTCCTCCCACCCAACCGCCCATCTGCCGGACGGTCGCTGTGCCTTCACTGCTGAGGCGCCCTCTCCTCGCGCCCAACTACCCATCTTCCGGATGGTCGCTGTGACTTCGCTGCTGAGGCGCCCTGTATTCCCACCGAACTGCACATCTGCCGGACGGTCGCTGTGCCTTCACTGCTGAGGCGACCTGTCCTCCCACCCAACCGCCCATCTGCCGGACGGTCGCTGTGCCTTCACTGCTGAGGCGACCTGTCCTCCCACCCAACTGCCCATCTGCAGGACGGTCGCTGTGCCTTCACTGCTGAGGCGCCCTCTCCTCGCGCCCAACTACCCATCTTCCGGATGGTCGCTGTGACTTCGCTGCTGAGGCGCCCTGTATTCCCACCGAACTGCACATCAGCCGGACGGTCGCTGTGCCTCCACTTCTAAGGCGACCTGTCCTCCCACCCAACCGCCCATCTGCCGGACGGTCGCTGTGCCTTCACTGCTGAGGCGCGCTCTCCTCGCGCCCAACTACCCATCTTCCGGATGGTCGCTGTGACTTCGCTGCTGAGGCGCCCTGTATTCCCACCGAACTGCACATCTGCCGGACGGTCGCTGTGCCTTCACTGCTGAGGCGCGGTCTCCTCGCGCCCAACTACCCATCTTCCGGATGGTCGCTGTGACTTCGCTGCTGAGGCGCCCTGTATTCCCACCGAACTGCACATCTGCCGGACGGTCGCTGTGCCTTCACTGCTAAGGCGACCTGTCCTCCCACCCAACCGCCCATCTGCCGGACGGTCGCTGTGCCTTCACTGCTGAGGCGCCCTCTCCTCGCGCCCAACTACCCATCTTCCGGATGGTCGCTGCTACTTCGCTGCTGAGGCGCCCTGTATTCCCACCGAACTGCACATCTGCCGGACGGTCGCTGTGCCTTCACTGCTGAGGCGACCTGTCCTCCCACACAACCGCCCATCTGCCGGACGGTCGCTGTGCCTTCACTTCTGAGGCGCCCTGTATTCCCACCGAACTGCACATCTGCCGGACGGTTGCTGTGCCTTCACTGCTAAGGCGACCTGTCCTCCCACCGAACTGCACATCTGCCGGACGGTCGCTGTGCCTTCACTGCTAAGGCGACCTGTCCTCCCATCCAACCGCCCATCTCCCGGACGGTCGCTGTGCCTTTACTGCTGAGGCGCGCTCTCCTCGCGCCCCACTTCCCATCTTCCGGATGGTCGCTGTGACTTCGCTGCTGAGGCGCCCTGTATTCCCACCGAACTGCACATCTGCCGGACGGTCGCTGTGCCTTCACTGCTGAGGCGACCTGTCCTCCCACCCAACCACCCATCTGCCGGACGGTCGCTGTGCCTTCACTGCTGAGGCGACCTGTCCTCCCACCCAACTGCCCATCTGCAGGATGGTCGCCGTGCCTTCACTGCTGAGGCGCCCTCTCCTCGCGCCCAACTACCCATCTTCCGGATGGTCGCTGTGACTTCGCTGCTGAGGCGCCCTGTATTCCCACCGAACTGCACATCTGCCGGACGGTCGCTGTG